>NC_133621.1:18973753-19573753 GCF_048593235.1 Sminthopsis crassicaudata | reverse complement strand
TGCGATTCTCAGAGCATTGTCCCGGGCCCGGCAGAGCCTGAGAATCAGACCCCCAGGTCCCTGGAGATGCTCGACTCCAGCGTGGGCGTCCTCCTGGTCCCGTCCTCCACTCTGTCCTTGGGGGACCCTCGACCTTACCTTGGGAGGGGGTGAGGTAGAGGATGGTCCTGGAGGAAAGACCAGCAGGCCCACAGGGGACTTCTTTGTTGTCCTCCCGGCTTTACCTAAAGATGCCTTGGGCTGGGTTGGGCAGGACAGGGCAGCGCAGGGCTCCTCAGGGACATTCCGTCGGGGCTCGGTGGCGCCATTTTTGAAAAAGGTCCTCGGGACGTGTGAGAGAGAGGCCGCCGAGTCCTCCTCTATTTCCCCATTCCACAGCCCCCAACATGAGAAACTTTGATGAAGCAGCAGGGAGGATAAAGAGCTCCCACACGCAGGCAGCAAGGCCCGAGTGCGAATTCAGCCTCCGTCGCTCACCGCCAATCTCACTTAGATCTGCTCATGGCCAGGTCACTCAGCCTGCCTCCGTTTTTAAGAGTAGGAAGGTGTCCGGCGAGCACTGGGAACCCCGACCTGAGCCAAGAAGCTGCAGAGGGGGCGTCCGCTGCCCGTCTGGGCTGGGTGTCCTTAGCCACGTCCCCTGCCTTGATGCATTCACGAGCCGTTCCACAGAAAGGGATTGTGGGCAACCGAGACGGCCCCGCCCATGGCCCCCGTCCGCCCTCCCTTCTGGGGTAGATGTGACCGGCTTCTGCCACGCTGCCCAGGTTGGCCACGTCTGCAGACTCCTCCTCCTCCACCCTCCTTACTGAGTCTCTGGCCTTGGTCCACTTCTCTCCAGGCTACGGTCCGGGCTCCCGACTGGCCTCCCCAGGGAGAAGCTGGCCTGCCCCACCACCCTCCCTTGGGCTTCCTCTTGTTGTGGGGTCTGGGGCAGGGGAGGAGGTGCCAGGCGGGCGGCAGCTCGGGGGACAGAGACCCCATGTTAAGGTGCAGCCTGTGGCGGTTTCCGGCCTGAGGACCCGAGTCCTGGCCCCTCTGCTCCTGCCTGTCTCGCCGGCATCCTCTGGCACATCCGCTCTCTGTGCCCCAGGTGCCTGGCGCATACCGATGCTTTGCAGGTGCTCGTAGGTGGTCTTTTTGTGGGCGGCAGTCTTCTGGGAGCGAGCCGGCCCGAGCACAGTGGGCTCCTCCAACACGCCCCGACGTGAACCCAAATCGTTCCCAGCTCCGGGAAACTTGCCAGTTAGATCATGTTCCCCGACTCCTGCAGGGGCCTAGAGGAGGCAGCTGTGGGGGAGGGCTCCTGGGGAGGGGCAGGGGGCTGAGAGGCCGGTAAAGGGCAGGGGCCCTCGTGGCTCACTTCTCCGAAGGCCCCTTTCTCTCCCGCCATTAACAGCTGGCCCGGGTGTTGGGGCGGAGGTTAAAGTTTGAGGCCTTTTTCTGATGACTGTTACTTTTACAGGCCCCAGAGCGAGCTCTTGTTTTCTTATGAGAAGGGGCTCCCACAGGCAGTGGGGTTATGGGGACTTTGCTCTCTGGTTCTGGCTCCCCCCTCCCGGGGTACAAGCCCACAGCAGGATCCACGGATTTGGACCTTCTCTTGGTATAATCCCAAATACTTTGCTAAACAATTGCACCAAATTCTTCCAACAGCGTATGAGCAAATGGGGTCAATGGAAAACAGCCGAGCACAAATAAGTCGGGCATTTATTATGCTAGAGAGACTAGAAAGGTTAACCCGTCCCTTCTCTCCAAATGCTTACTCGCGCCCTGTGTGTGACAAACGTGACCCGGGCTCCCGGGGTGGACGGAGCTCATCCGTACTGCGGTTTGTGGCTGCCCTCCTTGACCCGCTGGTGGCCGGTGCCTTCGGCGTCGCTTCATCCGGGCTTTTCCTTATCTTGTCCTTCCCCTGTCACACGAGCTGGGGCCTCCCCACCGGGCCCCGGGCAGCTTGTTCCGCCCGTCCTGAGCTCGGACACGTCCGCCGGGCCTCAGATAGAGCGGCTCCAAGTGCGGAGGGGAGTCTGAGCGTCAGGGGGTCTTGGAAGGGAAACTAACCGACGTTTGGTTTTCAGTAAAAGTGAGTGAATATTCTGAGGAGCAAAGAAGAAAAGCTGGGCCAGAGGGCTCCGGGTTCCGCCGCTGCCTCGGCGCCCCGAGAGGAGAGAAGGTGGGAGGCCTTTGGGCCGGGCTCGTCCGGCTCTGCCTTGACCTGTTTGTGTTCCGTTTTAGGGGATCGATGAGGGGCCCGAAGGGCTCAAGCTTATTTCGGACATCATCCGAGAGAAGATGGGCATCGACATCAGCGTGCTGATGGGGGCCAACATCGCCAACGAGGTGGCTGCCGGGAAGTTCTGTGAGACCACCATCGGTAAGGGCGTGGGCAGCAACTGAAGCCCTGATTCTGAGGGTCTTGGGTTCCAATCGTGCACTTCCCTAACCTTCCATCCAGTAAGCACTTACTGAGCCCCCACTGACCCCCAGGCACCGTGTTGGGTTGGAGGGAATGGAGAAGAAAGGCATTCAAAGACAAAACCGAATGGACTCTGCCCCCAGGGAGCTTGCGTTCTACCTGGGTATAGGATGTGCCACAGAGAAGCAAACCTGGAGCACGTGCAAGAAGTTTCTAGGGGGGCAGCTCTGCCACAGGAGCCCCCTGGGAAGGGGTGGGGGGCAGGGCTCTGACTCCCTGTGGCTGGCAGGCACCTTGTCTAAGCAGAGCTGCTGAGGAAGCTGGGGTTGTCCCTTCATCGGGGCCTCAGAACCTTGTCCCTGACTCTGTGGGACAGCTCTGGTTCTTAGGGGAGCGAGAGGAGTCAGGAGCCAGACACCTCAGCCGGCCCCCCGAGCCTGGCGGTGGGTTGGGGGCCTCTTCCCAGGGGGCTCGTTTGTGCCTCAGTGAGAGGAGGAGGAGGATGGGAGGAGGCCAGCAGAGCCATTGAAGCAGGCCGGGGAGGCTGCCCAAATGAAGCCCGGGAGCCCTCGGCAGGAAGTGCGAGTCAGGAGACTCAGCCGCGCCTTTGTGACCCAACCTCTCTGCGCCTCAGTTTCCTCATCTGTAAAATGAAGGGGTCAGACCCAACAAACCTATGACCCTGTGATCCTCCCAGGACTCCCTGGCTTGTGAAATCTGGAGTTTTCAAGAGAGTTAAAAATCATGTTCTTTCTGCTCGTGTCCTCATAAGGTCAGGGGCTGAGCCTCGTCAGGGAAGGGCCGGTAATGACCTTCCTGGGAGGGTGGTCTCGGGCCCGGCCCCCCTGGCCTGAGGTAGCAGACCCCGGAGCTCCCGGGACAGCTGGGGACCCCCTCCAAGGCCCAGCTCGTCAGCCCCTCCTCAGCCTCCCAAAGATGCTCAAAGATTTCCAGGAGCCCAGATCTCACAGGAAGCTCAACCCTGAGGCAGAGCCCCCTTCTCAGACCTCCAGGCCGCAGCCAGCAGGGGTCCGGGGGGTAAGGGCAGTGCCCCCCCACCTTGGCAGATTACTCCAAGGCCCTCCTTTTACCAGTTCCCTGGCCTCACAAACCGGGGTAACCTGTCCCGGGTAATTATTGGGATGAAACAGTCCAGGCCAGGGGCCTGGGGCACCGCTTTAATGGGGCCAGCCTGGCTTCCCGCTCTCCTTCCTCCCGCCCACGGTGCCCCGAGAGCTGCCCCTGCTCCTGCTGCTGCTGCTGCAGGCCTTTTCCTCTGGAAGGTCATTGCTCCAGTCCCCCCCCACACACACAGCTGCCCCGTCTGAGGCGCCCACCCTTGGAATTCCCAGTCGCCCCTCCCCCCATCTCCCCCAGCCCTGCTGGTTCGGCCCTCCCGGCCTTCTGGGTTGTGGATTCAGAGGTGGATGCAGCTGTGAGACCCGAGACCCTTCCCCGTAACATCTGGAACCCGCGCGGTTCCCCAGAAGTGGCTCGGCCATGGCTCTGGGGATGCGCTTATGTCCCGTAGAACATACCCGGCGGCGTTGGTTTTTGTCTCGGCGCCTCCGGAGCCTAGTGATGGCCGCCCGGACTGAGGCCGGGATCGGGGCCGGGCGCCGACTGACTCGGTGCTCCTGGGGGCTCCCCGACCCTCGGGGCGGCAAGGCTTGGAGCAGGACTCCTCCCTCATGGCCGCGAGGAGAACAGCTGGTGTTTATGGCTCCGGCTTTTATCGGGCAGGCAGATGGGACAGGTGTGATACCCATTTCACAGACAAGGACACTGAGACTTGGCGGCTAAGCCGTGCCTTTGATTAGACACTGGGACGGGAAACCGGGCTGAGGATCAGATGGGGGAGGTGGCGCCCCCTCTGCAGGCGCAGAGACGGCTTTGTTCTAATTGTGGTTCCGGGGCTCGGAAAAGGGAGAGTTCGAGTCCATCAGTAAGCATTTATTAACCACCTGCTGTATGCCAGACCAGAATGCCGACCAGTGTGGGGAGGGTGAGGTGCCAGCCAGAGGCTGCGGCTGGGGGGGGAGGGGAAGGGAGCCTGGGCCGCTCTGGAGGGAGTGTGGCAGAGGGGCCGCAGGTGCAGGGGGTGACAACATACACACACGTGCACACGCTGCCCTCCCCCGCCCCCACAGCACGGATGGGGAGGCCGGCCCCTCGGCTCCAGCTCGCCCCCCTCTCTCCCTGCTCTGTGCCCCCGCCCTCCTTCCCTTCTCTGCCATTCTGTAACTTGCTCCGCTCCCCAGCGCCCCCGGCCTGGCGGTGTTTGTGGCTGGCCTGGAGGCCGATTCCCCCCTTCCCCCGCCCCCCAGGACTGCACAGACTGAACCCCCCCAGAGGCTCATGTCTCCTCCTCTGTCCCTCGGCGAGCAGGCAGCAAGGTCATGGAGAACGGGCTTCTCTTCAAGGAGCTCCTGCAGACCCCGAACTTCCGCATCACCGTGGTGGCCGACGCCGACACCGTGGAGCTGTGCGGGGCGCTCAAGGTAACGGGCGCTGCCCAGGGAGTGTGCGCGGGCAGGGACCCAGAGGCCCGGGAGCTTCGGTGGGGGGCGGGGAGCTCCCAGAATGAATGACCGGAGGGCCCCTTCCCTCCTCCTGCTTGTCCCTGGGCCCTCCCCCGCTGCCGCCGACCCCGAGTCCGAGAGGAACCAACGGTGCCGGGGCCTCGGCCGAGCCAGGGAGGGGCCTTGAGAGGAAGCCGGGTCAGGGACCGGCCTTGGGCAGTGACGGCCCTGGCCGGGAGGGGGCCTTCTGTGCAAAAACCCCGCGTTTTGTTTGGTTGGGTCTCGGGCATCATCATCACCTCCCAGCGACGCACCCGTCCCCAGAACAGAAGTCCTCCTCCAAAGGGGGTAAGACGTGGCCACGGTGACAGCGGTCGGAATCGCCTTGTCCGCGCCCGCTTTGCCACCTTCCCCGGAAGTCCTTCTTGTCTCTGATCTTCCAAGAAGTGGCAGCTCCGCTTCCTGCGCGTGTTTGTGGAGTGGAGGGGAGGACGGGGGCAAGGGGAGAGAGAGCACGGGGTGGGGGGATGCAGCGCCAGTCCCGGCCGGACCAGCAGGAGGCTCGCACCCTTCCCCTGTGCACACGGAAGGGTCTGCTTGGCGCTCCTTCGAGCCTCTGATCCCCGCCAGCCTCCACTCTCTCGGGGCGGGGATTCCTGCCCCACCCCACCGCAGGGCGGCCCAGGCGGCCCGACTTTGTGGCCCCCTTTTAAATGTCTGTCCGAAGGCACTTTATCAAGGTGGTGGCCGCTCGACAGCGGGGGGCACCATTGACCTATTAGAAATGCACCTGGTGAGGGGGTCTGTGGCTAGAGCCTGGCAAAGTCCTGGCCCGGAGCAGGGGGGTCCTGGCACGTGGCAGTGGGCGGCTCCCCCGGGTGGTCCTCGGGCTGATGGAGCAGACAGGGAACGCTCGCTGGCAAAGAGCCCGGAAGTGGCTGCGCTACCGACCCTGCCAGGCAGAGACCAGTGGGAAGCCTTTATTGGCCTCTCCAGACCGGGCCTGCGGGTTCTGGGCGACAGAGAAAGCATGGGAGCTTCCCCGAGACTGGAAGCCAGAGGGACCCTCGGAACCCAGAGAGCGGAGCCACGAGACACACGCTGTTAGAGCTGGGCCAGCGCTTTAGAGCCCAGGAGGGGCGCGGACTGGGGCCGTGGAGGTTAGATCCAGACCGGGCCTGAAGGGCCACGGAGGGTAAGGCTGGGCCGCGCCTTTAGGGCCATAGATGTTAGACCCAAATTGGACTTTTAGGGCCAGGAAAGTGAGATCCAAAGATGCTAGAGCCCTGCCAGCCCTTTAGCACCAAGATCAGAGCCAAGAGGGCCCTTCAGAGTGTTTAGCTATGGAAACTAGAGGCTCCTTCCAGGTTCCCCGGAGCTGGGTCTGGTCTCTGATTCCAGAACTCTTTCTGCCGTGTGCCGACACCCTGCTTTCCGCTCTTTCTTATGAGGGAGAGAAGTCCTCCGTGGCCACTTTGACTCCCTCCCCTCGGCTCAGTGTTGTAGGGAGGAAGTAGTTATGGGGAAGGCGCCACCACACTGGGTAGCAGTTGACTGGTACTGGTCTCAAGAGAAGGAAATAACTTTTTTTTTCCATTTTTATTTCCTCCAGTTGCACATAAAACAACATTTTTTTGTGTGTAGGGGGAGTTTGAACTTAGGTTTTATTACTTTGTCATCTTTCCACAGTCCCGTGATGCTCTCTATATAACTGAAGGGTTATATTAAGTAACAATGTCCTTGCTGCTTTTTTCAACATTCTTAGCAATGTTGTGTTGTTTTTTTTAAAAAAAAGATTTTTATTTTCAAATCACATACATAATCTTCAACATTGACCCTTGCAAAACCTCGTGCTCCAGATTTTTCCCTCCTTCCCCCACCCCCTCCTCTAGACAGCAAGCAATCCAATACGTGTTAAACATGTGCAGTTCTTCCACACATATGCCCACATTTAGCATGCTGCACAAGAAAAATCAGATCAAAAAGGCGGGCGGGGGAGTGAGAACTTTTTATTGTGGTTCACACTCAGTCCCCATAATCCTCTCTCTGGGGGCGAGCGGCTCTCGCCATCATAAGACCGTTGGAATCGGCCTGAATCAGCTCATTGTTGATGAGAGCCATGTGCATCAGAATTGATCTTCACATAATCTTGTTGTTGCCGGTACACTGATCTCCCGATTCTGCTCATTTCCCTCAGCATCAGTTCATGTGAGTCTCTCCAGGCCTTTCTGAAATCCTCCTCCCGATCATTTCTTATAGAACAAGAATATTCCATAACCTTCATATGCCATAATTTATTCAGCCATTTCCCAACTGTAAAACAACATTTTTGGTTACATGTGTCCATTACTATTTACATATTTCTACATGAACCATGTTGGGAGAGAAAAATCAGAACAAAAGGGGAAAATTACGAGGAAAAAGCAGGAGAAAAAGAAAAGAGTGAATATGGCAAGTGTTGACTTACATTTAGTCTCCGCAGTACTCTCTGTGTTTTCCATCCAGAGTTTGTTGGGACTGCCTGGGATCACTGAACCAAGTCTGTCGTAGTTGATCAGCGCACAGTCTTGCTGTAACTGTGTACACAGTATATTCCCTGCTTCTGTTTGTTTGTTCAGCATTACTCCATGTAAACCTTTCCAGGCCTTTCTAAAGTCAGTCTGTTCATAATTTCTTACAGAACAATAATATTCTTTGACTTTCATACACCGTAGCTTACGCAGCCTTTCCCCAGTTCATCGGCATCCACTCGGTTTCCAATCTTCGTCACCACGAGCTGTGTCTTCACCTTGCTGTGACATGGCAGGCTGAGAGACTCTGGTCACCGGCCTCTCTCCCCCCTTTGGGTTCAGACGTCACCATGGCCACCTCGGGGGTCAGGCTGATCAGCCCCATGGCTTGCACAGACGAGGGAGGCCCCGAGTCCATCTGTCTGCTGAAAAGAGCGATAATTTTAGTCCAGAAACCATTGTTCACAGATTTAGCTGCCGCCCGGATAATGATAACTCTCACAGCTGGGAGGACACCAGAGACATCTGCCAGGCTGCTTCTCGGCCTGTGGATTTGTTTATCCTTTGCCAATGCATTTGATAGAAGGAGCCATCTCAAAGCAGGGTGTTCCCTTTAAAGTGAGGGTGAAAAATGTTTGTGGCAGCTCTTTTTGTTGTAGCTAGAAACTGGAAGATGAATGGATGTCCATCAATGGGAGAATGGCTGAATAAAGTGTGGTATATGAAGGTTATGGAATATTATTGGTCTGTAAGAAATGACCAACAGAGGGGCAGCTAGGTGGTGCAGTGGATAGAGCACCAGCCCTGAATTCAGGAGGACCTGAGTTCAAATCTGGTCTCAGACACTGAACACTTCCTAGCTGTGTGACCCTGGGCAAGTCACTTAACTCTAGTCTCAAAAAAAAAAAAAAAAGAAATGACCAGCAGGAGGAATACAGAGAGGCTTGGAGAGACTTACATCAACTGATGCTTAATGAAGCGAGTAGAACCAGGAGATCACTATACACTTCAACAACAATACTGTATGAGGACGTATTCTAATGGAAGTGGAAATCTTCAACATAAAGAAGATCCAACTCACTTCCAGTTGATCAATGATGGACAGAGGTAGCTACACCCAGAGAAGGAACACTGGGAAGCGAATGTAAACTGTTAGCACTACTGTCTACCTACCCAGGTTACTTATACCTTTGGAATATAATACTTAATGTGCAACAAGAAAATGGGATTTACACACACATATTGTATCTAGGTTATACTGTAACACATGTAACATGTATGGGATTGCCTGTCATCGGGGGGAGGGAGTAGAGGGAGGGAGGGGAAAATTTGGAAAAACGAATACAAGGAATAATGTTGTAAAAAAAAATTACTCATGCATATATACTGTCAAAAAAAATTTATAATTATAGTAATTAATAAAAATAAATAAATAAAGTGAGGGTGAGCACCGCGGGGAGACACACGGGCAGCAGGAAAGGCACTGCTTCTGGAGGCAGGAAACCTGGGTGCAGATCCTGGCTCTGCCACGCAATGCCGTGTGTTCCTTGGCTGCACAGGGCACAAGGTCACTTTTACCACCCGCTCCCTGGGCCCACTCCTATTTGCTGTTCGATGCACGTCCTCTCTCCTCCCTCTGAACCATTGGAGGGAACGAGTTTCATCCAGTGGCCCCTAGGCCCAGGAATGGTCGCTGCAGCAGCGTCAGGATGCCCGCCTTTCGCTGGGATTTCCATTTCCATTGTTGATGGTAACTTGTCCTTCTGATCGTCCTTGGATCCATATTGCTCTGCATTGGGTCACAGGAGCCTCGCCATGTTTCTCTGAATTCCTCCTAATCTGTTGAGAAATAGTAAGAGCCTACTATGTGCTTAGCACTGGGAAAACGGGAAAAACATGGAAATTTCCCCTGCTTTCAGTCATAGCTCTTCTTACAGCTGACAGAGAAAGAAGAGAATAAGTATTTTTGTAGCCCCTGACACATGCTAGTGCTTTGAAGAAATATTCTTTTATTTGTTGCTCATCACAACCCTTACAAAGTAGGTTCAATTATTATCACCATTTTACAGTTAAGGAAAATGAGGCAGACAGAGGTAAGGTAACTTGCCCAGGCTTACATAGGCTCGATTTGAATTCAGGTCTTCTGATTCCAGACCCAATGCTCTGTTCACTGTGGACCGGCTGCCTCAGGAATTTTATTTCCTCACTGTCATATAACAGTTTTCTTCAATTAACCAATAGGTGAACTTCCTTCCTTCCTCCCTCCCTCCCTTCCTTCCTTCTATCCATCCTGAAACCTCATTGGGACCATCAAATTTCCTGGAAATCCTGTACATTGGACAGTCAGATTTACAGCTGGAAGGGACCTTAGAAGCCATCTGGATGAATCCCCTCTGTGGTATCTCACCCAGCCCCCTTACATCTAGAGTGGAGTAGAAACTCTGTTTAGCATTGAAGGGTCTTCCCAAGCAGGCCCCAGCCTGCCCTTCCAGCCAGCTTAGCCCTTCTTCCCCTTCCAGCTCTGCAGCCGGGCCAAACAGGCCTTCTCTCCCCTCTCCCGACACAGGACAGTCCATGGGCCTTGTTTGTGCACAGCTGCCTTTCCCTTGAGCCCTCCCCACCCCCTTCTTCCTCCAAGACACCACTCCCACAGCGCCTGGGAGAGGAAGCCTTCCCGGGTTCCCCCCTCTCCCAACTGCCTCCTGGCTAGTCAAGCTGAGTCTTTGGATTTGTTATGCTCCCCCTTTTAACAGGGCATTTTCTCCTCCTCCCCAGAACATTGTGGCGGTGGGAGCCGGCTTCTGTGATGGGCTCGGCTGTGGGGACAACACCAAGGCCGCCGTCATCCGCCTGGGGCTCATGGAAATGATCGCCTTCGCCAAGATCTTTTGCAAGGGGCAGGTGTCCACGGCCACCTTCCTGGAGAGCTGCGGCGTGGCCGACCTGATCACCACGTGCTATGGGGGCCGCAACCGGAGGATAGCTGAAGCGTTTGTCAAGACCGGAAAGGTAGTAGGGGTTGCTCCGCTCTTGGCCTGTTTCCAGGAGCCCCCAAAGGAGCCCTGGCCCCGGGGGGAGGCAGCCTGTGTGAGCGCTTTCTGAACCCCAGCAGCTGGGGCATGGTGGGGGGGGGGAAGGCGAGCTGGGACTTGAGGGCATCTCAGATGACTTCTGTCACGGTTTCATTTTTAAGACCATTGAGGAGTTAGAGAAAGACATGCTGAATGGCCAGAAGCTGCAGGGACCTCAGACTTCTGCAGAAGTGTATCGCATCCTCAAGCAGAAGGGGCTCCTGGACAAGTAAGTCTCAATCACGTGCTGGGGCCCAGCCCGCCCAGGCTCCCGGTTTGGGGGAGTTGTGGGAAGGCTGGCGGGATGGTCTGTGTCTCCTGTGACCGCTTCCACATAGGACGCCTTTGGATTCCACCGGCCTCGTTCCGTCTCCCCGGGGGGGGGTGTTGTCTGAAGTTTAGGGGTTCCCGTACTTGGTACTTTGTATGTCAGCAGCAAGCATTTATTGAATGCCTGCTGTTTTGTCTGATTGCTGTGCATAGTCTTGGGGATAGGATACAAAGACCAAAAACAGCCAGCAGAAAAGAAGTGCGCTAGCATTCTCGTTCTCTCTCTCTCTCTCTCTCTCTCTTTCTCTCTCTCTCTCTCTCTCTCTCTCTCTTTCTCTCTCTCTCTCTCTCTCTCTCTCTCTCTGTTTCCCTCTCCCTCTCTCTCTCGCTATGTGTTCTCTCTCTCTCTCTCTCTCTCTCTCTCTCTCTCTCTCTCTCTCTCTCTGTCTCTCTCTCTCTCTTGTTCTCTCTCTCTCTCTTGTTCTCTCTCTCTGTTTCCCTCTCCCTCTCTCTGTCTCTCTCTGTCTGTCTCTCACTCTCTCCACGGCATGTGTGCTGCTCCATTCCTCCAGTGCGCAAACTTTTTACCTACCTAGGAGCACTTGACCTTGAGAACAAACGGGCCAGGCTTCTGTTCTGAGCCCCACTAGTTTGGGAACAGATTGTCGGAATCTTTGTCCAAATGCCAGGCTGAAAAAACAGCAGGCAATCCCTGAACATGCTGGAGTCCAAGGGGGTGCGGTCAGACATGGCCTTAATAAAGTGATCGGGCAGCAGCAGGGAGGCGGGCGAGGAGAAGGGAGACTTTCCTGCTGATCTAGGGCCAGGAGGTGAAGAGAAAGGGGTCCTGGCTCACCCCAGTCCTGGCCATCCTGCGCTCCTTCGGTGTAAGGAAGCTCCCTTTGCCAATGCAGCCTGCTCTCTCCTGGGAGCATCGGCCTGACTTGGACCCAGGGCTCCCTGCCTTTGCTCTGCTATGGCCTGTGTGCCGCTGCCCGGCTCCCCGACGGCGCCCGAGGCTCCGTGTCCTCCCAGCTCTCCCTTTGATTCCCTCAAGAAGTCGATTTTGCTTTGGCTTCCCCTCACTCTCTACAGAGAATGGCCAGGAGTAAGCGCTTTATTCTCTCACCACTTACTCTTTTTAAAGGAAATAAAACAGACGTGATTGATCTTTTTAAGAAGACGTGACTTAGGTTTGAGGTGTCCAAGGGGGCCTGTGGCCCTTGTGAGCCCAGGTCTGTTCCCTGGGCTCCCCCGCCCAGGTGCCCCCGACCTCGGCAAAGAGCCGGGAGGAGGCACCTCCTCGTTGCTCCCCTTGTGGCCCGGCAGTCGTTTCGTGGACATCCCATTTTCCACATGAGACAAGTGGCGGGGTGCCCGGTGCTGTGCTAAGCGCCAGGATGGAGGGAAAGACAAAAACGGGAACCTCCAGGCCGAGGGGGCCGTCCTCCCCCGCCCCAGAGCTTGGTCTGCGGGCTCTCCCCTCGCCTCTTTTACCTTGTTGTCCCTTGAGGTTAATGAGGGCAGGGGCCGCCTGCTTAGTACTGTGCCTGGCCTGTGATAGGCCTTTAACTGGCTGGCTGACTGAAAGCATCCTGGGAGGAGAGGGCCCTAGCGCCTGGTGGTGGGGCAGGGGGAGGAACCTGGTGCTTGAGCTGAGAGCTGGAGGAGCCCCGGAGAGGGGAGAGCCACTGGGGTGTGGGGGGGCCCAGGCATGGGGACTGGCGATAAACAGAGTGGGGGGATATCCCTGGGATGGAGGCATTCAGAGACATTTGGGGACTCCGGGGAACTGACATAGAGCAAGGGAGACAGAACCGGGGACCATCACGACCGATGGCGGCCAGGGATGTGAGGGGACAGGTCCGAGATCCAGGTGAGTGGGAGGCGGAGCCTTCGTGTGCCCGGCACCTGGGAAGGACGAGAAGGGGCACGGGCAGGGTCAGCCCCGACGGAGGGCCCAGTCTCATAACCTCCTCTCTCCCCCGCAGGTTCCCCCTGTTCACGGCCGTCTATCAGATCTGCTACGAAGGCCGCCCGGTCCAGGAGATGCTTTCCTGCCTGCAGAGCCACCCCGAGCACATCTAAGGGTGGGACGCCGCCTCGGCCGGGCAGCCTCCACCCCTCCCAGCGAGCTTGGTGGCAATGGCGGTTCGTCCCTGACACTCCTTGCCTGACATTCTGCTCCAGACAGGAATGCCGGGGATTTCTCCAAGTTCATTCTTTTCTAGCCCAGGTTGAGAGGGAATGGGGGGGTCTGGTGCTGGGAGGTTCTGCGACTCATTTCATTGGCCGGGACGAGGGCCGTCATGCAAATGTTGCACAGCTCCAATTACCCAGGTGTCCATGCACAAGCGCGTGCTTGTGTGTCCTGTGTGTGCGCCCCTCCCAGACCCCCCTGTGGATTGGGGCTCACCTTCTGGAACTAGCCTGTGGTGTAGCTTGGGAGGGGGGGGGCTGCCTTTACTCGTTTCTTCTTGTTTGTTTTTAAACCAAACTCATTAACATTAAGTCTTGGGGTGAGGGCACGTTCATTTAACAAAACAACAAAAAGCAGATAACCAGCATTACTGTGGGGGGAGGGAAAGAAGGAAGGATATTTATCTGTTCAATGCACCAAAAATATAATGAGAATTTTACCTTGTGCAATCAAGTCCAATCAAGAAGCATTTATGAAGCGCCTACTGTGTGCCAGGCACTGGGGAAGGGGGAGGGGCGGCAGTGACAAAGAAAGATGGAAGGCAGCCCCCAGATCCAAGGAGCTCAGTCTAATAACAAAGCCAGCATCATTTTTTATTAACACTGTCGGGTTTTTTTAAAGGACGTTTTTAATCAGGGTCTGCCACCTCCATCGTTCTATTTCTACAGTTTCCTGCCTTTGCGCTAATCTAGCTCGGCGCTTTCTGCTCCGTCCAGGGCATGGCCGTGGCTGCTGGGGGCTCGGGGCCCTCTCCCCCCCCGCCCCCCCCGGCTCCTCTGCCACGTGGCTCAGGCTTAGAAAACCCCTTGCCTCCCCCGGCCCTCTCAGAGGCCCGAAGCCCGGCCAGCTCTGTGGTCTCCCAACAGAAGGCTCACTAGCCTGGCGGTCACTGGGCCGAGCCACCGTGGGGCGTGGGTGTCCGGCCCTCCAGGGAAGGTTACGGGCCGCCACCTTTGGAGGCTTGGTGGAGAAGCAGGCCGCCCCCTTGGCGTGGTCACTCGTCGAGCCGTCCTGCATGTGTCTGCAAAGCTGTGAAAACACTCCCAGTGGGATTTGTAGCAAGACTGAGTGGGAGAAGTCTGGATGAAGGGCCCCGACCTTTGGGCCTCCGGCACCAGGGAACCGGGACTCTGCAGATGACCGGGCCGTGGCAGGTCCAGAGGCCCACGAAGATGATCTTGGCCATGTCCCCTTTTCTCGTTCTCACCTCGGTCACTCTGCCCACCAGGGATGAGGCGGTGGCAGGCGAGGCCCGAGGGTGCTCCGGGGCCCGGCGATGGCCACCACGCACATTGGGACAACCCCATCTCCGGCGTAACCCTGGCTGCGTTTCCCAAGGCTTGCTGGGAGCTTGGGCGACCTGGAACTGGCTTCCCTGCCGCCGCCTCCTCCCTGTGAGAGACCACGCTCTGGGACGGCCCCGTTGTCTGCTCAGATCTCCCCCAGATTCCTTAGGATGCATTGCGATGACTCCAGAAGCCAACGGAACCCGGAGGGATCAGCCTGGCGAATGCGCACATTACGTCCCACTTGTGATTTTGCTCTTTCTGGGATTTGAATGGGAACGGGCCCAGCCAGGGGGCCTGACGCGGTCCCTTCATCCCCCTCCCCCCTAGCACTTGACAAATGGTAAGGGAACATGTGAATGTCTCGGAGCATCCAGGGCCTGCTCTATCACTTTGGAGAAACATTAGCTCTTTATTTTTGCTATCGCTGAAAATGATTGTAGATGAATGTTTGATGGGGTTTTTAAAAATTCCCTCCCTCCCCCCAGATATCCCTGGGCTTTTTGGAATCAGAAACACGACACCTGTGAAAAGCACATGAAATTCCCCCAAGCAGACCCAGTTTCGTGCTCTTTGTCTCTTAATTGACTTCAAACCACTTGGCCTGTGGAAGCCTTTTACAACTTTGTACGTTCTTACCAAAAAGTGGCACTTCAGGATCCCAAAGGGCTGTCCACTGGTCAGGGGCTCTCCTGGGTGCCTCCACTGTGGGGCCTGGGAGGCGCCCTGCCTAAGTCTCTTACTTCGGGTTTTATTCTCAAGTGGCTTTTTCTTTAGACAGGCCCCGACCCCGCGCTCTCTGAAGCCCATTTATTAAGTCTTAAACATATACGAGAGCTACACGTCCTGGAGAGGGGCAGACCCTCGGATTCTGGCTGTGGTCCCACCGCTCGTAGCCATCTGCCGAGCTGCCGGGACCCGCGCCGACGCCTCCCGCTAACGAGGGTCCCTGGGGACGGGCCCCGTGCGTGGAGCCCGGTCCTCCTCAGATGAAAGAAGGGCCTTGTTTGTAATGGAGTCCCACTGCGCGGGCCTGATGGGGGATGGGGAAGGGAGGT
The DNA here is from genome assembly GCF_048593235.1 of Sminthopsis crassicaudata. Taxonomy (NCBI): domain Eukaryota; kingdom Metazoa; phylum Chordata; class Mammalia; order Dasyuromorphia; family Dasyuridae; genus Sminthopsis; species Sminthopsis crassicaudata. Next base: position 19,558,417 of record NC_133621.1, on the reverse strand, counting down.
GGGGCAGTGGCAAGGGGCCCATGGACAAGGAGAATTTGATTTCCATTACGGAGCTTACTAACCATTCATTACTTCTCTGTGGATCATATTTATCTGTTGTAGATGGGCGTATGATTAAAAGCTTGGTACAATAAACATTTTATCCCTGAATCTCGGCTTTGTAGTTTTGTCTCCCCCCCCCCCAAAAAAAAAAAGGCAGCATGGTGTAGACCAGGGCTCTTGGGATCCCTTTTTGTGAGGAGTGTTTGTCACTGCGGGCACGTGGGTTTATGACGTAGTTGGCAGGTCATTTACTGGTAGTAAATATAATATCGGACCCCCGTGTTCAGTTAGGGGGCCCAGAGTTGTGACTCTGCGGGTAAAGAGCGGAAAACGGACGCGGAGCTCTCGTGGGACATGAGGTCTGCCAGGCCCGATCCCGTGGAGGGGAGACGACCCCTCCCGGACGGAGTGCCCCATTTTGTGGGTGTGGGGCTGCGTTTTGGGGAGTGTGAGGTCAGGGATGCACTGAGAGGCCCTGCGGACTATGAGACCAAACGAAGCAGTGATAAAAAGGAAAGCTGTACGTGTAACTGTTCTAGCTGGAAATCAGCTGGTCCCCAAGGCCTATTCCAGCCTTCCCAACACCAGAGTGACCAGCACTCCCACTAGGGGGCACCCTTGGCCAGACAAATGGCCCCCTCTCGGGCCCAGGCGAGATCAGAGCTGACTCCTCTGAGAACTGGGGCCGGTTATGGAACTTGGCAACACTCCAGGAAGTTTTAGTCCCTCACCCTTAAGCATCCCTGAGTGCTGAGAGAGAAGAAGGCTTTTCACTGGATTCAAAGTTCAGTCAGCTGGCCTGGATCTAATTTAAGCTTGAGGAGTAAAGTCCTGTGATGTACAGCTGGGCCCCCGCCAAGTCCTCCGACACCAAATTCTGGGCCTAGGACGGGAAGGAGACTCCGAGGCCATCTAGGTCTACCCTCCTTCCATTTTACAGATGAGGAGGCTGAGCTCAGGAAGCTTGTGACCTGCCCAGGATAGCCAGAGAGGACCTGAAAGGAGCCGGGGCTCAGGGTCTGGCGCTGACAAGAGCATTAGAAGCCAATGAGTTTGTTTTTTGTGTTTGGAGAATTTTTTAGAGCCTAGATTCTTTGTTTTCCCCTCGATGGTATTTTATTTTCCCGCATACTTGTAAACATAGTTTTCAACATTCATTTTTGTAAAACTTCGTGTTCCACATTTTTCTCCCTCCTTCCCTTATGTCTCCCCTCCCCAAAACAACATTCTGAGACAGGTTAAATATATGCAGTCCTTTTAAGCATATTTCCATATAAAAATTTCCACATAAAAAAAGATTGTGAATCCTGATTTCCCACCGCAGAAAAGTGAACACCATATTTGTCATGTTCTACAAGAAAAATGGGCCCCAAAGGAGAAAAAGCTACAAGATAGAAAAAGCAAACAAACAAAAAAAGGCGAAAACACTGTGCTTTGAGCCACATTCAGTCTCCATGGTCCTCTCTCTGGATGCAAATGGCATTTTCCAGCCCAAGTTTTTGGAATCACTAGATTGTTGAAAAGAGCCAAGACCCTAACATTTGATCTTCACGTAATCCTTTTGTGGCCGTGTACGATGACCTCCTGGTCCCGCTCATTTCCCTCAGCATCAGTCCATGTAAGTCTCTCCAGGCCTCTCTGTATTCCTCCTGCTGGTCATTTCTTACAGAACAATAATATTCCATAACATTCGTATACCACAGTTTATTCAGCCATTCTCCAATTGATGGACATCCACTCAGTTTCCAATTTCTGCCACAAATATTTTTTTTCATGTGGGTCCCTTTCCCCCTTTCATGCTCTCTTTGGGTTAGAGAGCCAGGAGAGTCACTGCTGGGCCATTGAGTTTAAGGATGAGGGAATTGAGACTCCCATCTGTTAAACATGGATGATAAATCATGATACAGAGTCGGTAGTGGCAGAGGCAGAGCTCGGAACGCAGGCTCCCTAACAATGTCTGTAGCCACTTGGCCTTAGAGAAGTAGTCAGAGGCAGCTGCAGTGCAGAGCACCGGCCTGGAGTCAAGAGGAGCCGAGTTCAAATTCAACCTCAGACACTTGCTGGTTGTGTGATCTTAGGCAATTCACTTAGTTGCCTCCCACCCTCCCCCCAAAAAAGGAAGTCTGGCATCTAAACACTACTCTTTGCCCCTTCTTAAATTGTCTGGGCCTCTGAATAGAGCCCTGGACCTAAGTCTGGGCCAAGTAGTGTGTGTTGTTGGTACAGAAGAGGGAGGTAAATGTCCAGCCCTGGATTCGGCTTGTTTAGCTCTCAGGGTGTGAGCAGCCTGTCTGTGGCTAAAACTCAGAGAATAGCTGTTGCTTTGGGAGCAAGAGAGAGAAGGAAGAAAAAAACAGGAATGAAAGAAACATGGAGGAGCGGACGGAGAGCAGCCCTGGCTTCAGGAAACCCTGGGTTCAAGTTCTAGCTCCAACATATTCCAATGGTTTGACCCTGAGCAAATACTCTGCCTCAGAGAGCCCTGGGAAAATGAAGATTGGGAGGGAAGAGGATTTGAAGTCACAGGTCCTGGATTTGAATTCAGCTTCTGCCACTAGCTGTAGGACCGCTTTGGACATCAGCCTCCTCATCTATTAAATGAGAGGGTTAAATGAGGTGATCCCTATAGTTCAATCTAGAGGCCTGTGAATTAGCCCCAAAATAGTCCAGTCACTGTTTAATCCTGGCAAAGTCCAGTCTTTAAAAATAATTAAAGTGTAGTATAAGGGTCCTTTAAATGGGCGGCCACAGCACAACAGGAGATTGAGTGGCCCAGAAGTAATCTCTGTGGATATAGGACTGCCCTGTGGGTGGGATCCTGGCCATATTGAGATAGCTTCGTAATGGGTGACAGCTCTCTAGTTGGTTGGTTGTGTGTGTGACCTCACAGGCCCTTTATAAGCCCACGGCAGGCAGCCAGTCACTCTCTTTAACCTGGCTCCCTAGCCTGGGGTAGCTGAGCCAAGCTGACGGATAGATGAGAGGTAAGGAGTTTGGTAGTGAACACGTGGGTCTTCAGGCCAGGTGTTCACTAAGGAGTTAACAAGTCAGGGCATTATGTGAGTAGATATAATAAAGGCTTTTAAGATTACACGTGGCTGTTCTTGAGTGCGCTACTGGTTATTAAATTACTATTCAAGAGATCGTGGCCAGAGACCTTTGAAGGCCTCAGAGGAGGCGAGCCAGGTAGAGTTGACACTGCAAAGGTCAGTAGTCAAAGGTACTCTTGTTGGGCCTAGGACAGACCGGTAATAGTAACTGCCAGGAGGGCATGTTACAGTGTAGGAAGAGGAATAAAAAAAAAAAAAAAAAAAAAAAAAAAAAAAAAGATGGTGAATCCTGATTTCCCAGTGGAGAGGAGTGAACACCAAAGATCCCACTGTCCTCGTGTCCTCCAGTTAAATTATTTTCAAGCCTATTGTCTTTCCATCTTTCTCTTCCTCTACCTCCCTCTTTATTCCTCTCCCTTTCCTCCTGTCTGGGCAGAAAAATAGAGTTGAATGAAGTCTTTGGTTTCCTGTTCTATTTTTTCCATTTTTATTGATATGGGGTTTTTTTAATCACCTCCTTTTCCAAATATATCTTTCCTTCCTCTCCCCAAGGAATGATCTCTTATAGCTGACAATGAGAAAGAGCAAGAAAGGGAGAAAAAACCAGTTTAATCAAATCAATCAATACATCAGTAGAACGAGTGTGCTTTCACACCCAGCCCCTCCAACCCCCAGCAAAGAAGCGAGAGGGAACGTACTCATATTTCTTCTCTCCTGCACCAAACGTGGTCAGAATAATTGCAAAGAGTTCTCATTTTGTGTTCCTAACTTAGACAGCAGGTGATGGAATGAGCTTTCTGTCTCAGGGGATTAAAAAAAGAGAAAACTTCTCTCAAATTGAAGTGTGTGAGAGCGACAGAGATAGAGAGATGGAAAGAGACAGAAAAAGAGAGATGGAGACAGAGACAGACAGATGGAGAGAGTGAGACAGACAGGCAGACAGGGAAAGAGAGAGACAGACAGGCAGAGACAGGAAGACAGGGAGAGAGAAATAGAGACAGAGAAACTGTGAGAGAGAAACACAGACAGAGACAGAAACAGAAACTCGTGTGTGTGTGTGTGTGTGTGTGTGTGTGTGTGTGTGTGTGTGTGTGTGTGTGTGTGTGTGTGTGTGTGTGTGTTTAAACTTCAATTGCTTTTTTCCCTCTCTAGGTCAGTGACCTAGACTCACCCCAACTGGCAAGAGGTTTTAGCCCCATATCCCAAGCCGGGTCCATTCCTCTTGTGGAAGAGCCCCCTCTGGGGAAGGAGCCAAGTCCTGTAGTGAAGGAGGAAGGGAAAGGGAGGAGGAGGAAGAGGAAAAGACAGAGGGGAGGAAGGGGAAGAGGAGGAGGAGGATAGTGGGTTACAGGCCGGAGAAGTGGTCTGGTTCTGAAATCTTTCCAGTCATTGGCTCAAGGGCCTCATGCATTTTGGTAAGTATTCTTTGATAAATAAACGGTTAGATCTCGCAGATTCAAGGACGATTGCTTCCCTGATGGAGTTTCCATCCTAGATGGAGGTGGAAGCTAAAACTAGTGCCCTGGGAAATATGGTCCAAGGTGGGAAACATAATGACAAAGAGAGGGGGCAGCCGGCTGCCAGCTTCTAGCACACTTCTGGCACGGTTCAGACATACCTGCTCTGCATGCCCCGGAAGTTGTCTCAAATACAAGGAGCCCACCTGAATTATCAGAGGGAGTTTCCCCCTGACAGTTACTTCAATTTGGGTCAGGCTGAGGCAGAACAGCCTAAGCAAAGGGAGCCTTGAGCGTCAAGTGAATTTGAGGTGTGAGCTTCTGGCAGTATGAGATTTGGGGGTCCTTGAGATGGCCACAGGAGGTCAGCCCCATGGCCAGCCTGGCTCAGAACTGACCATGGCCATCTTTGCTCTGACCATGGAGCAAAGTACTCTCTACCATGGTGATGAGGAAAGCAAGCCTAAGGTCACACAGCTAATAATCGGCCAAGAGGGCTCTCGAACCCATGATCAATAGGTCAAGGGAAGGAGCTGTCCAAATCCAGGACAGCTCACAGATGGAGGACCCCCCCCTCTCCGTTGCCCTGTGGGACTGGTGAGCCAATGGAGGCAGAGTCTATCAGAGGACTTTGTCTCCCCTGGTACAGAGGCCTGTGGCGCTCCCGAGATGAGCCCATGTCTCCTTCCCATTGCTCAGTAGGTTCTGCCCTGGCCTAACCTGGCCCAAATTGTAGTGAACCACAGAAACAACAGGAGGACTAACACACACGCCTGATCTGGAGCCTGAGGAAACTCCCAGGGGGGAAACTCCCTCTACTAATTCAGGTGGGCCCCTCGGCACCCAGAGCCTGCCGGAGTCACCTGATCAGCTATGTTTGAACTGTCAGAAGCGCACTGGGGGCTGCCTGCCTTCCTGGTTCCTGGGTTACTCCTTGGGCCAAGAGAAACCTGGCAGCAACATGAGGCTGACCCTGATTCTAGTGAGTGACCCTGGCAGCAGCCGTCTCTTCCCTGAGAGCGGGCCCAGAAGGACTCTGGACTGTCCTGAGCTCTGTCATGAGCATGGGCGAGGGCTGCTCCTGAAGGCCCCAGGGGTGCTCTCTGGTAGTCTGGGTCAGATGCCAACTCTGCATTCACTTCTGATAAGGAGCTTCCTGCCTGCACGCCTGGGGCCTGAATGGGACCATTGGCTCCTGTCTGAAGCCTGAGACAGAGACCGTGGGTCTAAGTGGGTCTGAAGCAGGCCTAAGCGGGCCTAAATGAGCCTAAGTGGGCCTAAGCGGGCCTGCTTGCCAGTCCAAGGCAATGCTTCCAGGAGGTAAACCATTGTCCGATGCTCTCCCAAGCCGGCTCTGCCTTCCTGGGCTTTGTTTTCCTTTCCCTGGTGTTCCATGAGCAGTTAGCACAAAGATCGGGCCTTCCTGGACCTGGACGGAGAAATCCATCCTCTGAGAACAGAGCTCTGAGAAGCTGAGCTGAAATCACACTTGTTTCTTTTTCATATCTTGGTGTTTGCAAAAACTTAGAGCTCCATGTTTAATTCAATGAATTCAGCAAGTCATTGAACACTGATTATGCACCTGCACTATCCAGAGACCCAGAGTAAGATCCAAGTGAGAACAAACTTTAGAGCCTTTCCTCACGGGGCTTACAGCCCTAAGGAAAGGGATTTGAAACATACACAGGTATCTCAAATAGGAAATAAAACACGATGACGATTGCTAGAATTTATACAACTCTTCGAGGGTTACAAAGCATTTTGTTATATCATTTGACAATAGCAAGGAGATGCTATTGTTATCCCCATTTTTCAAGAAACAGAAAAACTAAGATTTAAACCCAACTCTTCTACATCCGAATCCAGTAGGATTTTATCTAATACCCTCATCCTTCTCTTGATTCAAGAACTGAGCTAATTATTATTATTTTAAATATAATAGTATATTTTATGGAAATAAAATACCCAGCAAGAAAGCCCTAGGATTCTATTTTAGTTAAGGACTGGGAAATGAGGTTTATCTGATTTAAATTAAATCTCAAGTTTTCTTTTATACCTAAATTTGGGAGAAGCAAATGCATCTAATGAACCATAATAACTGGAACATTTAATTGTGGGGTTTCTCGTGCCAGTCTCATCTCTGACGCCACAAGTCTGAGGAGGAATTATGTTTCCTATCTCAAAGAGCAGATTCTGAATATGGAAAGTCTGCCTTCGATATCTAACATCTCGTGCAGAACGTTCAGTTCAATCAATTCAGCACTAATTTGGGCCAGCCCCGGTTAGGTGCTAAGGGTACACAGTCAAAAAGGCAAATGCGCTAGCTTTCAATCAATAGTAGCTAGGAGGGGCAATGAATGGATAGAAATGGGCTTGGAATCAGGAAGACCCGAGTTCAAAATCAGCCTTAGACAGATATGAAAGGATATTCAGAAGATCTGCATGTGTTTAATCTCTAGTGAGTTGCTTGCTATTTAGGAGAAGGGGGTTGGGAGGGAGGGAGGAAAAATTATAAGGTTTTGCAAATGTAAATGTTAAAAACTATCTTTGCATGTGTTTGGAAAAATAAAAAGCTAATTAAAAATCAGCCTTTGATACTTATTAGCTGAACTTCAGTGGTTCTCAGTTTCCTCATCTGTAAAATGGGAATTATAAGGCAGCATCTCCCAAGATTGCCCCAAAGTCTATCCCTTCCTACAGACTCAGAACATTGATGTTTACCAATTAGGAAATTGTCCTATGTCAATAAGCTTCCATTTATAAAGTACTTCACCTTAAGGGACCCTATAAATGACACCTACTATGTGCCAATTGCTTTTCTAGGCACAAAGAATTCAAAGACCCAAATGAAATAGTCCTTGATCTCAAGGAATTTGTATTTTGTAATGGGAGACAAAAGGCAAACAGAAAAATAAATCCCCGATAACTTGAGAAGGGAGAGATCATGGAGCAAACAGAGGGTCTTTAAAAGCTTCTCCTAGGACATGAGGCATAGTGATCACTTAGCAGATGTTGGTCAGATGAATGGGACCTTCATTACATTTTAAGATCTTTATAGAGAATATTCTGGGGCTGGCAAATAGGAGGTGTTTAATTAATGCTGGCTAATTGAATTGAACATCCACTGTTGAGTTCATGAGATAGACACTGTTCTTATTTAGTTAGCCAACATCTTGAGATAGGACTGGGGCCTCAAACCCAAGATCTGGCACTGTGTCTTGCACATAAATCATTGTTATTATCATATGTTCTAACCCCATTTGGGATTTTCTTGGCAAAGACACGTCCTTCTCCAGCTCTTACACATAAGGAAACTGAGGCAAACTGGATTAGGTGACTTGCCACAGCTAGTGAGCGTCTCAAGCTGGGATTTGAACTCAAACTTGGAGAGATGAGTCTTTCTGGCTTCAGGCCCCAGAGTCACATCACTTATAAGTGTCTGACTTAAATTCAGGCCCAGAGCTCTCTGTACCACTTGGGGCTGCCTTGTGTGCCCGTCTTAGAGTAATGGACTTAATAATGTATAGTAAAATTATTCAAAATTAATCCAGTTCCTCCTGGGAAGACAACAGCATGTATACAAGCAAACACAAAGTAATTTCAGAAGGGCCGTGGCCCAAAAGTCTCAGGAATCAGGAGTCTTCATGTAGGAGACATGATTTTATGGAAGTGTTTTAGACGTGGTGACCCCTTCTTCCTATGCAGAGGCCTGGAATGGAAGGCCCTGGTGGGAGAGCAAGGAGGAGGAAGGTTAATAAATTGGTTTAACTGGAACAATGGAAGCAAAAGGGAGTAAGATGGAATCACACTGGAAAGACAGATAAGAGGCAGATTGTGGTGAAATCCCAATAAGACTGAGGACTGAATTTTATCTCAGAATCGGGAGCCATTGAATATTTTAGAGTGAGGGGAGAAACAAAGGAGAGGGGAGGAAGCTCTTTTCAGACAGACTATTTGTCAGGTATATGTGGAACATAATTTGGAGAGGAAAAAGTCTACGTTTAAGGGACATAGCCCAGGCAAGTAACAGGAGAATCTTACCCTATGTAGAAGGTGTGTTTATTGGCTGAGCTTTGGGGAGGAAAAAGAGGTGCAGAAAAGGGGTCTAAAAGACATGGATTCCCCTGTACACAGCAAGCTCACTTTTTCTGCTCTCTCTAATGATTCTCTTCTTTCTATACCCAAGAAACCCCAATGGAAAGACCCCCAATAAATCCAATACTTTGCTCCTTTATCTTTTCAAAACATTGATAATCATTAACTATAGTTGTGATTAATATGTAAAGCAGCCCCTTGGAGGCCGAGGTTCATTCTTTCTCATTTCTCTAACAGAGGAAACTGGGGCAGCAGGATTGTGATTTGCCACAGGACATGCAGAAATTCAGTTTACTCTTTGCTGTATAAAATCCCTTCAGTTTCTAGTTTAAAATTTGCATTTGTGCCTGATGAAAGGGCTTCATATCTAATTTGTTCACCATGATTAAAAAAAATATTCATTATTCATGACATAACCATAACCAATGCCCAAAGTCTCTGGGAGTAATCCACCTCCTCTGAATGTCTATATACCCATTGACTCATGTTATTGAGTCATGTCAGTCAAGACCAACTCTTTGTGCCACATTGGGAGGGTTTCTTGCCAAAGATAGTGGTTTGCCATATATTGTCTCCCTCGTTAGAATGAATGCTCCCTAATCAACCTGGAGCTATGCTTTATAAGTCATTAAATAGTGACTTTTGACCTGTCAATACCGCTAGGAGGGCCTAACCTCCAAAAATATTGAAGAAAAACGTACATTCATCCTAAACACATATAGCAGCTCCTTTTGTCATGGCAAAGCACTAGGAACCCAAGGGCTCGCTCTCAGCTGGGGAATGGCTGGACAAACTATGGCCTATACATGTGCCAGGAGTGTTGTGTGTTAAGACACAACAAAAGAGAAGATTTGTCTGAACTGATACACAGTAAAGTGAGCAGAACCAGGGGAACAATTTCCATGATAACAACATATTAAAAACATACTTTTAAACACTCGAGAACTCTGGTCCACACAAAGGCCCACCATGAATCCCGCGGGTGAAGTGGGCTACAATGTGTAGATCAAACACAGCCATTGTTGGTATTTATTTCGCTCTCTTATGCATATTTTTTCCATGGGTTTTGTTTTTCTTTTTAATTGGGGAGGGAGGGGAGAGACAACATAGGGATGGGGTTGCCAAAAAAAAGATATTGAAGCATTTTTAATGTATAAAAGAGAACAAGAGGAAAAGAAAAAAAGAAACAGATGGAACAGCTTTGAAAGTTACAAATTGAATCGTTTTATACTTAAAGGAAAAATGAGCTATAGATAATAGAAGTTCACAGCTTCATATACAATCCTTTTTCTCTGTTCTACTTTATAAATGGAAATTATCATTTTATTTTGGGGTTAAGTTCAGAAAAAAAATTAAGCTTCTTGAGGGAAAGTAAGTATCATTTTTTTTTCTTTTCCTATACCCAGGAAGGGTTTAATAAATGCAGTTTGTCCTTGGATGGTCGGCCAAGGTAAATTCACCCCAGGCCTCTTCACCAAAGGCTGACCACCAGGTGATGGGGTTTAGTTTGGTTTTTTAAAATGGAAGCTCAAGTCATCAAAGTGATTACATCAGTGTTGGGATCACTCACACATAATGTGGAATGTGTGCGAGGGTTACTTCTAGAGATAAATACTGCTTCATATGGGTGGGGACACAGCTGGGCACAGGGGGAAGACCCTTGGAGTCTAAGATGGTGGTGGCAGTTCATTTTAATTGTGTCCAACCCTGTATGACACCATTTGGGGTTTTCTTGGTAAAAATATTGGAAATGGGGGCAGCTAGGTGGTGCAGTGGATAGAACATCAGCCCTGAAGTCAGGAGGACCTGAGTTCAAATCTGATCTCAGACATTTAACGCTTTCTAGCTGTGTGACCCTGGGCAAGTCACTTAACCCCAATTGCCTCAAAGGGAAAACTATATTGGAAAGGTTTGTCATTTCCTCCTCCAGCTCATTTTGCAAATGGGGAAACTGAGGCTGACAGCATTAAGTGACTTGCCCAAAGTCAAACAGATAGAAAATCTCTGAAGCTGCATTTGAACTGGTCTTTGGGACCAGAAATCTATCTACTGAGTTGCCTAACTGTCCTCAGAGTCAGAGATCCTGTGACCTTGGACATGTAACCTCTTGGGACCCCAGAGAACTCTATAAACCTGAAGGCTGAAGAGATCTACCTCCAGTTAGAGAGATGATGCACAGAAGGAAACATTTGGCTGAGGGCTGTCTGTATATTTGGTGGTTGATTTTTAATAGCTTTTTATTTTACTAAATACATGCAAAGATAGTTTTCAGTATTCACCCTTGCAAAACCTTGTGTTCCAAATGTTTTCTCCCTCTCTTCCCCCATCCCCTCTCCTACACAGCAAGCAATCCAATGTAGATTAAACATGTGTCTACACCATATTTGTAATGGTTTTCAATGGAATTAATTTTCTTGGATTCTTCAATGGATAGAGAGGAAAAAGGATGGGGGGGGAGGAGAAAATAGGGAGCTAAAATAACAGAAAATGTGGGGTTTTAAAATTTTACTTGTATTCATTTCTTGGTGAAAGTGAAATATTATGAAAGATGGCTCTGTCCACCATAAGTCTATTGGAATTGGCCTGAATCACCTCATTGTTGTAAAGAGCCACGTCCATCACAGATTATCATCATATAATTTTTTAATAATAGTTATTTTATTTTTCAAAATGCATGCAAATATAATTTTCAGCATTCACCCTTGCCAAACCTTGTGTTCCATATTTTTCTCCCTCCCTTCCTCCTCCCCCCTCCCCTAAACAGCAAGTAATTCAATATAGAGTAAACATATTCAATTCTTCTAAACATTTTTCCTCATTTATGCTGCACAAGAAAAATCAGGTCAAAAAGGGAAAAATGAAAGAAAAAACAAGCAAGCAAACAACTACTACAACAACAACAAAACAACATAATTTTGCTGTTGCTGTGTACCATGTTCTCTTGGTTCTATTCACTTTGCTTAGCATCAGTTCATATAAGTCTCTCCAGGGCCAGAAAGTGGTGGGGGATTTTTTGTTTGTTTGTTTTTGTTTTTAGTTTATTTGTTTGTTTGTTTTTTAAAGAAAGACCAGAGCTTGAATAGCAGTAGTTGATCTCTATTTGTAGAAAGAGTTTCCTCTCTGAGGATCTCCCACTCTGCTGAAATCAAAGGTCTAGGCCAAAAACAAACAAGCAAAAAACCAAAGCCCTTCTCATTTTTATCCTTCTACTTTTACAATGATTTTGATCTTTGCTTTGATTCATGATTAAGCTGATTTAGAAATGGCTTCCAATCAGTAATTTGTCTTTCTTTTTCTATCTGTTAAGATATTACCAAATTTTGGGGGGAGGAATAGGAGGAAAATGTTATTCATCAGTCTCCATGTCCAGAGCTTTCCAGTTTTTTTAATGAATAAAGTCATATACACTCACAAAATTTCTGGGTCTTCCCCAAGCCTTTATCCTCTTTCAGTTTCCTAGACCATAACCATCTTCTCCACAGATTTCCCCCATCCTTTCTGTTCCTCTGATTTTCTGGGTCCAGAATTTCTTGGGACAGGCTGTCTCCATTGTAGACACACCCTGCCCTTTCTCTGGAACCTGGGACAGCTGGAATCTTGCACACTGGTTTCCCAGTATAATAGATGCTGGTTCTTCCCTGCCTCTCTCCATCCCCACTTTGGAGCTGCTAAGTGGCCAATTCTAGTGACCCTTTAGGTAGGGGCAGCTTCTGGACATGGATGACTCGTGGCTGAGCTAGCTGTAACTGTGGATACAGTCATGTGACCACCCATTCCTGAATGGTTCTTTGGCTCAGTTTCTTCAGCTGTAAAATGGGGTTAATGACCTCTACTTCCTGGGTCTATTGGGAAGATCAAATGAGGTAATATTTATAAAGTGTTTATCATAGAGCCTGGCCCACAGTAAGTGCTTAATAAATGCTTGTTCCTTTCCCTGTTCCTTCCACAATTGAGAACCAAACTGATAGCTATAGTGTGGGAGTCAGAGCTGGACTGGAATTGTGTAGGGTCACAATTCTTCCAACCTCCCATCACTAAAGATTGGGATAGCTTTGGGAAACCGGATGTCGGCGTCCTTGTGATTAAATGCATTTTCCCAATTTCATCCTCCATTTCTATTTTAAGTAAGGGGTCCTTTTTTTTTCCCACTCCTGCAATGTGAGGTCATGTGATGAATATAGCAATTGGTCATGGGAAAGAAATTGAGAGGGAATAAAAGTAGGAAGTATTAACTTGAGAAGGTATGAATCCATGTCTGGCTTAATAAAAATAGCAACAACAATGACAAGTAACGTGTATAACTCCATAAGGTGTGCAACATACTTTGTATATATATAAATATATATATATATATATATATGTGTGTGTGTGTGTGTGTGTGTGTGTGTGTATTTAATCTTTTCATATGCTTTTATTTAATTAGATCCTCAGAACAAGAAGTAAAGTTCATACTGCGTATATTATTATCCCATTATACAGGTAAGTAAATTGAGGCTGCAGAGGTTAAGTCACTTGACTTGTCCAAGAGTACACAGCTAGTAAGCACCTGAGATAGGATTTTGAACCTTGTCTGTTTTCATGATTCCAAATACAACATGCCCCCATGCTGCTAGAAATAACACAGGGACTTGTTATAGTCACAGATGCACAGTGGATCAAGGATTAGACTTTAAGATATGAAGAACTGAGTTCAAATGCATCTTTAGGCACTTCCTAGCAGAATGATCCTAGGTAAGTCACTTTAATCTCACCTCAGTTTTCTTATTTACAAAATGGGAATAATAGCACATGTGAAAAGATCAAATGAGATTACACACACACATCTATTTATCTATCTATCTATCTATCCATCTATCTATCTATCTATCCACACACACATATATTTCTTTCCAAACCTTAAAGAGCCAAACAGAAACTAGCCATCATTATTAATATGACAATGATTATTTTACTGAATTCTACTTACTTTCAGTATCTACTTGTGCCTTTCCTCTATACTTATACTTATCCTTACTTACATTAAACTTTCTCTCTAATTGTAATCTCCTTGAGGACAGGGTCTGAGTTTTATTTCACCCTCATGTCCACAGTGCCTAGTAACATGTTCATAATGAAAGCATAAGAAATATTTATTAATAAGAGATATTATTAATATAATATATTTATACATATTGATAATATACAAACCAAATTCAAGTTTTTTTTTTTGTTTTTTTTATCTGGGTGCATTGTTGCTCCAGAAACATAACCAGGAATTCTCTTCCCAGAGTAACTTCATTTGGGAGACGGTGGGCTGTCAGAGAGACTCTATGGTACCTCTGCTTAACCAGAAATATTAAGTGGAAATGTGGGAAGTATGAGAGTGTATGTGTGTGTGTGTGTATGTGTGTGTGTGTGTGTGTGTGTGTGTGTGTGTGTGTGTGTGTGTGTGTGTGTGTTGGGGAGGGAGGGAGTGGTGTTCCACTAGATCTGAACACAAAGGGAGCAACACCCAGTTTTGACCAATTCTGTTCTCCCAGAAGCCATTTGACTCCATTAACTCAATTGCCCAAGGCTGAGATATCTTTAAGCTCTAACCCCCTGGGAAATCAGCATCAAAGATAAAGGAGTCAAAAAATGATAGATAGAGGAATATACAGAAAAAGGGCTGACATTACAAAAAACTTCAGGAGGAAGAAAACGCAGACTTTGAACACTTACAGATAAAGATACAGAGAGATATAGATAGAAAACAGCCAAGATATTAATAAAGGAAAGGAATCTGGCCCTCAGATCATCTAAATACATCCAGACATCTTTGAATAAATGGTGTACAGCAAAGGAAAATGAATCAATACTTGATAAGGCAGAGGTCCTATGCCTTCCCAAGAGAAACACGGTAAGATGCTTCTGAAAGACTTAAGAGAGAAAAAAGAGCTGTGAAAGAAGAATTTATGGTCTTCCCAAAAGAAATAATTAGTAGAATAGAAAAACTTGGCAGATAATTCTCAAAACTATTTATCCATCTCTAACCTCAAGCCTCACGTCTCCAAATGAACATCTTTAACCGGATGTCTCCTCTTAAACTCACCATGTCCAAGTCCCCAAGCCTTCCCCTTGCCTGAACTTTCCTGTACCCAAGGCCCCACCATCTTCCCAATCACCCTGGCTCACAATCTAGGAGTCATCCGTAGGTCTCTTCATTCTCTCTCTCAGCCCCTATATCCACCAGATTCCAACTCCTGTCATTTCTACCCAAGTCTAACATGTCTCATTCCCACTGCTTGCTTTCTTCTCCCCCTCCCTTCTTGTACAGGTCCCTATCACCTCACATCTGTATTACTGTCCTGAAGGTCAGCTCCCTACCCTAGGAGTCTTTTAGCAGCTCAGTTATGCAACCACTCTGCCTAATGCAGAGATCTATCTCACCTCAACCCTACCTCATTTATAACCTCCAGGAGCTCCCATCACCTCTAGGACCAAATATAAAATTCTCTGATGGGTTTTTGAAGTCCTTCAGAAGCTGGCCCAACTGTCCAGGCTTTCGTATACCTTTCTTCTTTCCCTACACTTTGAGATCCAATGCCAATGGCTGTTCTTCAGACTTCTTGACTCCAGGGATTTTTCATTGACTGTGCCCCCCATTTAGAATGCTCTCCTCCTAATTCCTAGCTCCCCTCTTTTCTGATTTCCTTCAGTTCTCAAAAAGCCTCACTTTTTGTAAGAAGTCTTTTCTGGTCTTCCTTGATCTTAGTGTCTGCCCTCTGAGAGTATCTCCAATTTCCATATGTGTGTGTGTGTGTGTGTGTGTATACACACATGTGTATATATGACTGTGTATATCTTGTTTGTACATAGCTGTTTCATGTCATGTCCCCTATTAGACTTTTAAAAGCAAAAATACTACTACTACCAATGATAATATTAGTCTTTTTTGTATCCTCAGGACTTAGGACAGTTCCTGGCATGTGATAAATAATTAATAAATATATTGCAGCTGATTAACTAATTGACTTTAATGCCATGAGGAATGTAGAGATGAAAAAAAGGAATAAATAAATAGCTAGAACAGAAAGAAAAAGGAAGGGAAATAATGAGAATGATGGAAGAAAATCTTTTTTCTTTATTTTTTTCCTTAGGAAAAATGTACAAAAAATATAAATAGCAAACCAAACAAGTTAAAGGGAAGATGATGGGCAATTTTACTTTATTTACCAAGAGGAGAGCTAAGTGCTGCAGTGGATAGAGCACAGGAAGACCTGGGGTCAATCAAACTTAGTTTCAGACACTTCCTAGCTGTGTGTTTCTGGACCAGTCATATTATATTACCCTGTCTGCCTTACTTTCCTCATCTGTAAAATGAGCTGGAGAAGGAAATGGCAAACTGTTCTGATTCCTCTGACAAGAAAATTCCAAATGGGATCATGAAGAGTTAGGTACAACCCAAACCTGAAACTACTGAACAACAATAATTCTTAACTAAAAGAAAAAGAGTGAAATCATTAGATAACAAGATAAAAGGAAGAAAGAAAAAAGAATTTGTAAATGAAGCAAAATCCAAAAACTGGGGAAAAGAGTGAAAAATGAGAAACAAGCTTGTGGGTGAGAAGAAGAGAGCAACTGGGAACAGGGCTGCCTTAAAATGGATTAAGTTTATATAACTTTACAGAGAAAGAAGGGGAAAAAACAGTAGAGACACTGGAAGGAATGGCAGTTCAAGGCTAAGTAAGGGGCAGTAGTTCATGTACTTTCCTATGTCAACTCCCTGAGGCAAAGACCCCCATTCATCCTGTCTTCCTTGTGTCCCTGTCCTCTCTGGTGTTTGGTTTATAAAAATGGCAAATAAAAGGAGGAAGAGAAGAGGAGGAGAAAAAGGAGAAAGAGGAGAAGAACATGAACAAAAGGAAAGGAAGGAAGGAAGGGAAGGGAAGGGAAGGGAAGGGAAGGGAAGGGAAGGGAAGGGAAGGGAAGGGAAGGGAAGGGAAGGGAAGGGAGGAAGGAAGGAAGGAAGGAAGGAAGGAAGGAAGGAAGGAAGGAAGGAAGGAAGGAAGGAAGGAAGGAAGGAAGGAAGGAAGGAAGGAAGGAAGGAAGGAAGGAAGGAAGGAAGGAAAAAGAGAGGGAAGGAAGGGAGGAAGGAAGGAGGGAAGGAGGAAAGGAAGGAAGGAAGGAAGGAAGGAAGGAAAAAGAGAGGGAAGGAAGGAAGGAAGGAGGGAAGGAGGAAAGGAAGGAAGGAAGGAAGGAAGGAAGGAAGGAAGGAAGGAAGGAAGGAAGGAAGGAGGGAAGGAGGGAAGGAGGGAAGGAAGGAAGGAAGGAAGGAAGGAAGGAAGGAAGGAAGGAAGGAGGGAAGGAGGGAAGGAAGGAAGGAAGGAAGGAAGGAAAGAAGGAAGGAAGGAAGGAAGGAAGGAAGGAAGGAAGGAAGGAAGGAAGGAAGGAGGGAAGAAAAGATTACAGTTTTTCAGTTAGTAACAGAAAAGTTTCCCTTAAGTGGTTATGGTTTCCCCTTTGAAAGCATCCCTGAATATTCTTAAACATTAGGAAGCAGGTTTGCCCTATTTTCCATGACTTTGATGTTTTGGTTTGAAATGTTTTCACTTGTGGGAATAAATTAATCTATCAAAACTGCAGTTTAAAAAAAAAAACAAGCAGGCTTTAAAAAAATGAACTCTGTGATGTTAAGTCTGAATATTCCACATAGATTACTCAAGGGGCTCTAGGCCTCTTCATCATGGATCAGAGAGAGATTATTATCCTATGGTATAATTTTCATGCTTTTAACATCAAATGCATCACTCCACAACCACAGGGAAGTCATCCTCTTTAAATAATTCTATCTGTTCAACACAGTGTCATTGTAAATATGAAAAGGCCTTAACAATTTCTGACTCTGGACCAGTTGTATTTTATAAATTACTTTTCCTCAGTCCTGGATTTCATTAAAAGTTTTTTTTTAATTAAAGTTTTGTTGATTTCTGGCTTTTCCACCATACTCATTCCCCAGTGGAATGCCATCTCACTTTCCTCTACCTTGAATCCTCGGCTTCTTCACATCTTGGCTCGAGCTCTTTCTTCTTGGGGTCTTTCCAGATTCTCCCAGCAGGCTGAAGAGCCTTCCCTTTCAAAACTACTTTGCATTTATTCTGTGTCTATTTTCATACCTTTAAGTTATCTCCCTTGATAGATTGCTTTTTGAAGGCAGGAATTGTTTTATTTTTATATCCATCGACTCCTTGGTAAAATATTGAAACAAAATTGTTGACCAAATGACCACATCTAACATACAACATTTCTATGCCGTATGATCTGACATGAATTTGTCACATGCCTACTATGCGCAGGTCGCAGTGTTAGAACTAGACAAACAAAGACAAAATGAAAAACTACCCTTATGCTCAAAGAGCTATGGGGGAATCTGACGTGGAAACAGGTGAGCAAATATAAGATAGAGTGACTAGAGAAATTTAGAAAGGTTTCCTGTCGGAGGCATACATAGCAATATTTGAGGGCTTTAGTCCCTTACCTTCTCAGTTGAGGGGAGCCATATCTCTCCTTAAGCCATTCCCTAAATGGCCACAGGATCCTAGAGGCCATCTTTGATACAAAGACAGGCATGAGGTAGCCACTGCCTCAAGGAGCTCACAATCTAATGGGGGATTTCCTCCTGTTATTGTAAATAACTAAATACATACAAGATATGTACAGAGGAGACAAAAGACAATGGGGAAGGGAGTTGGGGGAGGCTTATGGGGATGCTGGGAAAGGGCTCCTGAACTGGATGGGATTTCAACTGAGGCTTGAAAGAAGTCAGCAAACTAAGGCAAGAGTGACAGCCAGGAGGAAGTCATAAAGTCTAGGATTGTAGGGTATGTGAAGAGGAGTAACGGTAAGAGCTCAGGAAAGGTAGTAAGGGACCATTTGTGAAGAGCTCTTGGAAGCACTAGGGAGTCTTTGGATCTCACAGAGGAGGTGGGAATGTGTGGTTTGTGGGCAGCCTTAGGCTTGGAAAATTCCCTTGGGCAGCCCATTAGAGAAGGGCATGGATGACATGGAGGTTGTGACTCTGGGTACAAAGGAGGAAAGTGGTACCTTTGAGAGTAATAGAGAAGCTAAGAACAAGGGAGGGTTTGGGGGGAAAATAAGGAGTTCCCTTTTGTACACATTGAGGTTGATTATGAGTCATCCAGTTTGTGGCTTCCAAAAGACAAATGACAATGTGACTTAGGCTAGGTATCTGTCTGTTCAAGAAATAGAAATAATGTCTCATTTCATCTTCACAACAATCCTGGGAAAATGTGCTTATTTTTATCCCCATTGACAGATAAGAGAACTGGCGACAATGATGTGACTTGTTCAGGACTTCACAGCTAGTGTCTGAAGCCAGATTTTAAGACAAACCTCCTGCCTCAAGATCTAACCCTCCATTCATCCGTCACTTATCCACTAGTACATGTCCAAATCTTAGCACAGTGCCTGATGTGTAGTAGGGGCTTCTTAAATGGTTGTTGACTCGACTTGCTTGTGGAGGAACGCTGCAATGTCAGAAGAATCAGGACTCACCATCTTTCAAGATGAAGATGCTTGAGGTGGGTAAGAAGGTTGCAGCCTATTATCAAAGATAATTTAGTTTCAAAGACACCATCAGGGCCTCAGATGGTTGGATAATGAAGGGGGGTGATCATGTCCCAAGAGCAGGAGAAATGAGCTGAATAGCTTCAGTGCTTCATTCATACCCACAGAATGTTTCGAAAGAAGTCCAGAACAATGGCTAGATCCTCTACCCCAGGCCATGGAAGGAGATGGAAGGGGATTACCCAGAATGGGGAGGCAGGATGGACTCCACTTATACCCAGTGGAGGGAGCGTCCACATTTTGAGATCCAGGATTGATTGGAAGAAGGCAGAAGACACCCAGAGAAAGAACCCTTGGAAATGAGTGTGGACCACAACCTCGCATTTCCATTCTTTCTCTTATTGTTTGCTTGAATTTTTGTTTTTTCTTCTCAGGTTATTTTTACCTTCTTTCTAAATCTGATCTTCCTTGTGCAACAAGGTAACTGTATAAATACGTATACATAAATTGTATTTAACATTCTTTAACATATTTAACATGTATGGGACTACCTGCCATCTAGGGGAGGGGGCCGGGGGAAGGAGGGGAAAAGTTGGAACAAGTTTTTGCAAAGGTCAATGTTGAAAAATTACCCATGCATATCTCTGTTAAATAAAAAGCTATAATAATTTAAATTTTAAAAAAAGAGAAAGGCAGCAGGCCATTTCCAATCTAAAAGCAAGTTGCTTTCTGAGGCAGATTGATGGACTCCTAGGGTCTAGAAGTGTTACACCTGCCTATAAATAATTCATAGTTAGGTCTTTCATAGCCAGCTGTTTGCTGGTAAACTGAATGGGGTCAGGCTTTGTATACTGGGGCAATCTCTTGGGACCAAGGCCTTGTTGACTCTAGAAATACTTGTCCAACCCCAGGAACCAGAAGCATGCTGTCGCGGGATTTCTCTACCAGAGCTTTGGAACAGCAAAATCGTGGAATCATGAAACCATTGGATTTTAGAATTGGAAGAAGCCTGTTTCCTCACGAATAAAAGGCAGAATTTGAACAAGATGACCTCAGAGATTGACTCTGACTCTCTGAGTCAGAGCACACATCCTTAAATAAACATGGCCACGAGGACACTGGTTTATAGTGTCTCCTTGATAAACGTCACGTGGGACCTGATGTGTGACATGGATTGTAGAATCAGGAAAAGATAAGGCTTCTCTCACTTGGAAAATCCATTGGCTGAGGGGCCCTGGACACACGCCTCCATTTTCAATGTCCCCAGCCCCTCTCCCAGAAGTAAACTGCAGGTCCTGATCTGCCTTGGAAAAGGGATTTTTCTCACTGGGAGGTCTTGCTAGCAATGAAATCCCAAGCTCCATCCCATCTGTAATATATGTAATGCATATAAATATGCACATGTATTTAGGTAAACACATATGTAAATGTGAATGTGGGTATGTATGTGTGTGTAGAAACGTGGGGGGGTGCTGGAGGCAGCTTGTTTAATTGCAAATGTGAGCATTTCTGCTTCAGAAATAGACAAACTATAAATCAAAGCTTGATTTACTTACTAAGAAAGTGATAGCAAAATATTAATGATATAGAGAAATATTAATAATTGATCACAGAGAAATATTAATAATGATGAATGTTGGTTACACTTAAAAGTGTGTCTTGCATTCATCACTTTTTGGGGGGCAGGGGAGCCAATTATACAATATTTATCAGCATATCCTCGTTATGTATGTAGAGATATGCATATATAAATGTGTATAGATACATTATGCATTATATGAGCAGGAAGGGACCTTGGAGATCATGTAGTTTAATGCGTTCACTTTACAGATAAGGAAAGTCAAGCTCAGAGAAATTAAGCCATGGTTTCATAGCTAACTAGGGGGATAGCTAAAATTAGCATTCGGTCTCCTGCCCCTCTCCCCCTTTTTTTTTTTTTTTTTTTAATACTCATTAGGAAGAATCATTACGGCCTGCTACGTATAATTTTTTAAGAGAAATCTAAATATCATCAGGACCACAGAGGGCCTCCAACCTTTCCTGAATCAGAAATTCCTCTCTATCCAGCATTTATTAAGAACCTACTATGTGCTAAGCACTTTCTGATGATCATCTCATTTGATCCTCCCAACAACCCTGGGAGGTAGATGCTGTTATGATCTCCATTTTACAGATGAGGAAACTGAGGTAGACAGGATTAAGTGATTGCCCAGGACCAAAGTTAGTAAGCATCTGAGACTGGATTTGAACTCAAGTTTTCCTGACTCTATAGCTAGCATTTTCTACATTCTACAACCTGGCTACCTTCAGAAAACTGTACACAGACTCAGAGGATCTAACCTGGTGTCAGCTCACAGCTTTGCCACTTATTCCTTCTAATATGGCTCTGACAAGCCCCTTTCTTCCTCAGAGCCTCAGTTTCCCTATTTGACACGAGATGATCTCCAAAGTTTCTTTCAACTCTGGATGCATATAATGCTTACTTACTCTGCTCTCCTAAGCAGACCAAGTGCCTGATGCACTTCAAAAGTCATGATCTTTGTCCAGTCCAGCCATTACTGGCAGGTAGTTCAGAGATCACAGCATGAAGGAGAGCAGTGGGAAAAACTGGGATCCATATGATCTGTGCCCTCTTGGTGTTTGCTAAATAGTATTCTAGGGGATTGCTCTGCATCAGTAGAGGAAGTTTCCACACTGGGAGGTTCCTCCTTTGATGAAATCTTTGGGTCCTCACCCTGCCCCTCCATGCTCCACCTTTCAGGCTTATCACTAGGATAAAATCAGTAAAATTTTATTTTAAAAAATCAGTTATTATAGCTTGCATTATCAATAAAGACAGGGAAAATCTCTTTCTTATTTCCATTTTTAAGAGGCAGAGTTGGTTCAAAGTTAAGATAAACAGAGAGCATGTTATCAGATCCAGGTAGAGAGTCACAGAGGTCATTGGACCCATCCCATCACCCCCTTGGGAACCAGTCCCAACTTGGGATCTCAACTTGTTTTTTCAAATGTATCTGTTTGACATAAGTATGATTTAAAATAAGAAGCAAATGAATCAAGCTTATGTAAAAAACAAACAAAAAATCAAAACAAAACAAAATCTCATTCCATTAAATAAAAAAACAAAAACAAACTTTTGTTTGGATAGTCCCAAGGTTAGTCCTACTCAAAGGCTTGCCGACTTAGTTTATAATAAAAATAACTGCCCCGTCCTTCTAGTAGAGGTCAGCTATATTTGGTTCTCAGTATCCAAAAACAGCCTTTATTTGTGTTTCCAATCTGAGATAACAGAATATTAGACCTAGAAGAGACCTTAGACATTATCCCAAAATAAGATCATAGATTTAAAATTTGCTTTAGGGGTCATTTAATCCAACCTCCCACTTTACAAATGAGGAAATTGAGACCAAGTGGGTCATTGGCTCACAGGATCATAGCTCTGAAACTGAAAGGTATCTCAGAATTCATCCAAGAATAGCCCTAAAGGAATTCAAGGTCACTTAGGTGGTTAGTGGCAGAGCTTGGGCTTAATCTTAATTGTGTAAATGTGTTCTATATAGTTTAGTTCAGGCTTGGAGGGTCCATCCAGTGTGCCCCTGAATGCTTTTTAAGGATTCCCTTATGTCTAAAAGAAAAGAAAAGAAAAAACAAAACAAAATAAAACCTTGCAATTTCTTCATACAAAGAATTCCTAAATGGCAGAGCTGCCCATCAGGATTTTGAGTCAAAGGAACTAAGCTTGAATCTTAACTCTATTAAGAGGCTAAAATTTTGGAAAAGTCATTTAAAGTCTCTGAGACTCAGTTTCCTCATCTTTAAGATGAGGAAGTTGAACTCTCGGTTACTTTCCTACGATCTTTCTGGTCGCTTAAACAGTGACCAACTGAAACAAATTTATTATTATTATTAACTCAAACAAGATATTGGAATGACCAAGGGAAAAAGAGAATGGTCTTTCCAAAGCTCCACCAAAAAGGTTGAATAACTGTTAGCATTCAAGTCCCAACTAAAATCTTGTCATCTATGAAACACTTTCCTTGACTCTCCTTAATACTTGTGCCATCTCTCTACTCATTACCCTCAATGTATCCTGGATATATCTTGTATGTACATCGCTATTTGCATCTTGACTCTCACGTTAAACAGTAAGTTCCTCAGGAGGAAGGACTGTCTTTTGTCCTGTGTCCCAGCACTTAGGGAGAGTGCCTGATATATAACTGACCCTTCACAAATACTTATCAACTTTTCACAGCTATGGGTAGGTGATATATTCTAATGAAGCAAGAGATAAAAGGAATTACAAAAGATAAAATAAATTACGTTAACTTGCCTGAAATGAAAAAGTGTCTGTACAGATAGCATTAATATATCAAGAAAGAGAAGAAGAATGATTAAATGGGGGGAATTTTTTCATCAAATAATTTTGATAAGGCTTTGGTATTCAAGATATATAAATAACAAATAAATAAAAATGTGTATGTATGACTAACAGCCATTCTCCAATAAATAGTCAAGGAATATGAACAAATAGTTCTTAGAGGGATTATAAAGTATTCACAGTCACATGAATGAATGCTCTAAATCGTTACTAATAAGAGAAATGAAAATCAAAACAATCATGAGGTTTCACTTCACACCTTGCCAACTGACAAAAATAACCGAAAAATGACAACAGTCAGTGGGTGGGGTTGTGGAATAATTATACAGATATTACAGAATACAGGAATAATCAGTATACTAATACATTTATAGAACTAAAAATTGTTTCGACCATTTTGAAAAGCAATTTGGAATTATGCAAATAAAATGTCTAAAATATTCATTCCCTTTGAACCAGAGATTCCTTCACTGAACTTATATCCTAATGAAGCCAAAGTCCCTGTAATACTTCAAAATATTTATAATGGCATTTTTTGTTTTAGCCAAAAATTGAAAACAAAGCTGGTGCCTCTCAGTTGGGAAAAGGTTAAACAAATTGTGATACATAAATATTGGTTTGCTGTAAGAAATTATGTGTATCCCAGCGAAAGAACTATGGGAAATGAGTGTGCACCACAACATAGAAGAAAAATTGGAACAGAAAGTTTTGCAAGGGTCAATGTCAAAAATTACCCATGCATATGTTTTGTAAATAAAAAAAGAAACTATGTGTATGAGGAATACAGGAAAGCAAGGAAAGTTCCTTATTAACTGATGTAAAGTGAAATCAACAGAGTCAAAAAATCACCATACAGTAACTTTGACTTAGGTACTCCAAATGAAAAGAATTCCATACCAAAAAATAAAAAAATAAATGTCACAAAATTATAAAGCATGACTCAAATGAAGAGATATGAGGAGACATCATTCCACTTACCCCTTCATGGGATGTTCATAAGGATTACACTTTGCACAGAGTTTTGTACTTTTGCAATGTATTTGTCAGTTATCCTGATATTTTATACTAACTTAAAATATTATTTCTTTATGAAATGGTTATTTTCAAGGAGCTCAAGATACATGGGTTACAGATAACTGAAAGAGACAGAAAATATCAATAAAAACATATTTGAAAAGTGCTTAAAGTACTTCACTTGGGGGCAGCTAGGTGGCTCAGTGGATAGAACACCAGCCCTGAAGTCAGTTCAAATCTGGTCTCAGACACTTAACATTTTCTAGTTGTGTGACCCTGGGCAAGTCACTTAACCCAATTGCATCAGTGAAAAATAAATAAGTAAAAAAATAAAGTACTTCACTTCCTAACAGATCTGTATATGCTCATTATTTAAAGCAATAATATTTTAGAAGCTATTAATTCACAGCTCAAAGAATGAACAAGGCCTTTGACCAAGTCTTTCATGGGGTCCTTGATAACAAAAGGAGATAGATACTAGACTATAGTACAACCATAACAATAATTATGTAATTGAACAGTAATTAAGAGTGATAATCTATATTAACTTATAGATATATTGGCACGTTGAACACTTTGTTCTTGTCTCTCTTCTATTGTATATTTTAATCTACAATTTGATTGAGGACTTATCAGTGGTTGACAAAGTCAAGAGGATGACAATATAGTAAATGGAAGATTCTGGGGCTGAAAACTATATCTTTATCTAAAACAATATCTAAAATAATTCAGCAATATAAGTTGAAATTGAACAGAGATAAATGTAAAATCCCATGCTTGGGTCCAAAAAGTCATCTATGATAGTACTAGATGAAAGAAATATTGGATAGAGAACAATAAAAAGACCTTGGAATTTGAGTGGACCATAAGTTCACCAGCTGTAAGCATAACAGGAAAGACAAAACAATTTTATCTTAGGGTACAGGAACAGAGTAGTATTCAGATATAGTTGTACTCTTCCTTTATTTAGAGTTTTGTGTCTGGATATCACATTTTAGGAAGATCCTTCATAAACTGGAGCCCGTTCAAGGCTGGATGACTAGGATAATTAGAGGTCTTGAAATCATACCATTTCAGGACTGATTGAAGGAAATGAGATTGATTAAACAAGAAATGAGAAGATCTGAAAGGAAAGGGACAGAGGAGAAGAGAAAAGGGAAAATGGACATGACACTGGTCTTTAAGTCACATGAAAAATAGATTAGATCTATTTTCTTTGACCCCAAGAACTAGGAACAATGTATAGAAACTTCAGAGAGTCATATTTAGACTTAATATCAGGAAAATTGTTTAAATAAGAGCGGCCTCAAAATAGAAAAGGCAGCTACTGGCAGGTAGAGAATTGCTCTTCCTTGGGGTTCTTCATGTTAAGGCTTGAAGATCATTTGTTGGGGATGTTATAGAGATTCTTTGTGCTTCAGATCTAGAGTTTAGATGACCCAAAGCTTTCTTCTCAGTTTAGGGTCCTCGAATTCAGAGTGTAACCACCTTCTGGAAGCTTCCCTGAAAAAAAAATTCAATATTGGATGGGACCTCAAAGGCCAGCTAGTCCATCCTATGAATAGCAACTTCCACAATGATCAAGATTTTGCTTGATGATATTCAATGAGGAAAGAATGGCTTCCTTCCAAGGTTTTTCCTTCCACTTTGGGATAATTTTACTTCTTGGGAAGTTATTTCTTATACTAAATTTCAATTCGACTCCACAGCTTCCATATTGCTCTTAGTGTTTGAGACCAAGTAGAAAGAATGCTCCAAATAACAAGATTTCAAATACTAAGACAATCATCGTGTCCCTCGTGAGTCTTCTCTTCAAGCTAACACCTATCCACCAAGGAACAAGCATTTACTAAGTACCTAACTGTGTCCCTGGCACTGTGTTAGGCACTTTGGGCACAAAACACAATCAATAGATGACACCTAAATACATAGGTAGATAGACGATAAGGAGATAGATTCATAGATTGATAAATGGGTAGGATGGATGGATAAATAGACAGATGTCTCTCATGAAATGTAAGTTCCATGATGCCAAGGACTATTTCATTTTTGTCTTTGTATCTCCAGATAAATTCTCAGTGTTGAACAAATGGTAAACACTTAATAAATGCTTGCTAGTTGGTTAATGATGATAGCTAGCATTTACAATATAACAGGATAGCATTTTAACATTTGCAGAATGTCTTATAATATCTTATTTTATCTTTAAGACAGCTCTAGGAGGTAGATGCTATTATAATCCCTATTTTACAGATGAAGAAACTGAGAGAATTTAAGAGACTTGCCTAGATCACAAAGTAAATAAGTATCTGTATTTGAACTCAGGGCTTCCGGACTCCAGGCTCAGCACTCTCTGCACAAATGGTGCTCCTAACTGCCTAATGGCAAACATAGTTATTTTGAGGTCTGAAAAGCACTTTTCACACATTTGAGCCTCAGAACCATCCCATGACAGGGCACTACAGTAATTGTCAATGCTGAAAAATTATCCATGAATATATCTTGTAAATAAAAAGT
The DNA here is from genome assembly GCF_048593235.1 of Sminthopsis crassicaudata. NCBI lineage: Eukaryota > Metazoa > Chordata > Mammalia > Dasyuromorphia > Dasyuridae > Sminthopsis > Sminthopsis crassicaudata. The sequence goes on along the minus strand of NC_133621.1, from coordinate 19,531,319 downwards.
AAAGATCTCCATTTTATCCGTGAGGAAGCTGAGGCTCACAGAGGTCACTCAACTAATAAGTCTTCAAAGCAGTATTCAAAATCAAATTCAGCCTTTTGTCCAATATTCAGAATCTACTGCGAGTCCGTATTATCACAAATGAAACTAAGGTGATACCGGTAATTATATTTTATGACTACATTCCTTCATTTTAGTGATCAGAAAAATCCCCTAGCTCAGTGAGAGATAATCACCTAGTAAATGATTCATCCGAGGTTCAGGAAGGAGCCATCAGGTGTATCCCAGGTTCTGCCTCATTAATTCTCTCAACCTATGAGAGGGAAGGTGGGGATAGAAACAGAAAGGATACACTCTGAGCATCTCTGCATGGTCATGAAGTCATCAGCATTCTGGTCAATGATCCCTCCCACATGCAATCTCTTGTAAAGGATGTGGGGGAAGGAGAGGGAGAAGAGTTAGTGGGAGGCTTTAGGTTCTAGACACCTGCTAGACTCTAGAGTAAACGCTGCTGCAAATATGATCTCTGATCTTAACCTCGTCCCAGGAAGGGACTCAGTTTTCTCATAAGTTGAGAGGTTTGACCTATGCAGGAGACATAGTTTGGGGGTAATTTAATGATTAATAAATTTATTAATAAAAAGAGGTCAGAGGCCTTCTGCAGTGCCCAAGATTCTTCAAAGCAGTGGGATTAGTTGATTTACCTTTGGAAGAGTAGTGTTCCTGAGGGTAATAATCAATTCTGATTGGCTAACAAATAATGAGAGAATGAATATAACGTGACTTACATTACCCAAATCTTAGTTAAAGAGACTTAGTAATTTCCATATCACCTTTTTAAGAAAAAGGAGAATCATCATTTTCCCTGACCTATCTGAATAAACACAAAGAGCAAGAATCATCCCAGTAGCCCAAACTTAGAATTTCTTTTACTGTCTTTACTTAGATTTTAGCCTGGGTAAGTCTTTGGGTTTTTTTGTTTGCTTGTTTTTGTGTTTTTTTAATAGCTTTTTATTTACAAGATATATATTCATGGGTAATTTTTCAGCATTGACAATTACAATACCTTTTGTTCCAATTTTCCCCTCCTTCCCCCACCCCTCCCCCTGATGGCAGATTGACCAAAACATGTTAAATATGTTAGAGTATAAGTTAAGTACAACATATGTATACATGTCCAAACAGTTATTTTGCTGTACAAAAAGAATCGGACTTTGAAATAGTGTACAATTAGCCTGTGAAGGAAATCCAAAATGCAGGCGGACAAAAATAGAGGGATTGGGAATGCTATGTAATGGGTCATAGTCAACTCCCAGAGTTCTTTCACTGGGTGTAGCTGGTTCAGTTCATATTGCTCAATTGAAACTGATTTGGTTCATCTCATTGTTGGAAAGGCCACATCAATCAGAATTGATCCTCATACAATATTGTTGTTGAAGTGTACAATGATCTCCTGGTCCTGCTCATTTCACTCAGCATCAGTCCATGTAAGTCTCTCCAGGCCTTTCTGAAATTATCCTGCCGGTCATTTCTTACAGAACAAAAATATTCCATAATATTCATATACTGGGTAAGTCTTTGAATAAGATTTCCCATATTCATTGATTACTGGATAAGGAAACAGAAAAGGGAAGAACTTTGCTCCCAATGTAATAAGTAATTATTAAATTCAAGAGAGAAATAGTCATTTTTCTCACTGTCTAATGAAGAGATTGGACAAGACGGTCTCCAAGATCCTTCCCAGCTCTGATATTGCCTGGGATAGCTATAACATTCTTAATCCCTTTTGTACGAATCAAGTCAACAAGTACTTCTGAAACTCTTACTTTATGCCGGGCACTGTATTAATTGGAATTAAAGGGGGTAAGGGAAAACTTACTGGACAAGATGTGATTCTAGCTAGGAAAGGAAGTCAGAAAGTGGAGATGAGGAGAGAGAGAATTCCAGGCATGAGAGAGAGATGATTATCCAAAGAAGATCCAAAGATGGAGGGTCTTGTTCATAGACTGAGAAGATGAAGGCCATACAATTAAGGTGTTATATTAGAGAAAAATGTAACTACATAACTTTTTGGTACAAATGATGAAGAGGAAGAGAAGTAGATGCTTCTACATGATAAAGGCTGTCTCCAAATGGACTGGACTCCCTTGAGTAGGAAATTCTCCCTCAATGGGATCACTAAGGGTCTTCAAGTAAAGACTCTTGCTTTTGACTTGCTGTTGGGTAAAAAATAGAGAATGTTCTAATCCAACTCTAGGTTGGGTTAGATGCCCTAAAGTCCCTTCTAATGAAATCTCCCCTAACCAAGATGCAAAGGATACTTTCCACAATCCTCACAAACTTGACTGACTCATTAAAAAAAGTTGTATTGATGTCTTTTTTAAAAATTATAGTCAGTTCCAAATATCCCACCTCCTCTCTCATGCAGTGAGCCTTCTCTCCTAACAAAGGAACTGCCACTTTTATGACTTCTCATGACAACATTCGGCTCCCATAATTCCTAAACTTCCAAAGGAAAGGGTTGAGATGTTCTCCTCATTTCTTCTCCAGGGCCAAGATTTGCCACCATATATTTTAGCTGAACAAAAGGGGTCATGGAAAAGGTTACATCCTTCCCCACCATCCTTCCCACCATCCTAGCTCAAGACCAAATAGCACCACTCCTATGAAGTACCAGGACTCCTCAGCTGAAAGAAATCTTTTGCTTCTCAGAATCATAAAGTAGCATGTTTATTCCTGGATTGCATGTTGTGGGAGTCTTTTTGTGAGCATGTCATTTCTCCAAAAAGCGCCTCGAAGACACAGACCGGACTATTATTTTTGTACCTTCCCCCTTGTCTAGCCCCAATACCTTGTAACAACAATCATAATGAGTGTGGGAGGTTTTTTGAATGAAGGAATAAATATGGGTCTTAAAGAGCATTTAAGAGTAACTGGAGAGGAGGCCAGCACAATTGTATAATCTGAGGGCCAAGTATACTCTATTTCCCATAAATATCTGATCCCTGAAATTTCTACCTTCACATGTACATTTCTTTATGACTTTAGACCTTCCCCCTTGTAAGTAACCAGCATTTATCACTTCAGTTTGACTGGAATGTGGAGTGTGAAAGGATAATATATAACTAGACCAGAAAGATAGGCTGGAGCCGACTGATTGCTTGTGGATTGCTTCAAGAGCTACTTGTTAAAGTGCAAACCCTTGAAATCATTAGAGCCAAGATTTGATAATCTGTCAACATTTTCTGGGGATTAATTGATAACCAACTGAGAAAAGGCCCCTGCTAGGAAGGAGAGGAAAGATTGGTAGATTGAAGTGAGGGAGCTCCTAGGACTTGGGAAAATATTGGTGAAAAGGAGTTCAAAAGACCAATTTGGTCTCCTTTTCTATTTTTCTTGGGTTAACTCTTGTGGATCATAAAATATGCTTTCTAATGCAAAATAAGATCATGTGCTCCAATAGCTGCACTCTCAGGACAAGATTGCACTATAAGAAGCTGCAGGAAGCTTGTTTAGCTTTGAAACACTTAAGAAACCCATGAACAAAATGACCACAAATTCCAGGGTAGAGATGCTGAAGGATGCTGCTCACTCCTAATGGAGAGGCGATGAGTTCAGGGTGAGGAAGGAAATAAAGAGGTTTTTTTGGGTCATGATCAATATGGGAATTGGTTTTGCTTGAAGATGCATATTTGTCACAAGAGTTTTTCTTTTTCTTGTTCTTTCCCAATGGAAAGAGGAAGAAGGGAGAAGAAAGAAGACAATTCATTTAATAACTTGTTATTATATTGGGACCAAGTTTTTTCCCTTTTTCTACTTTCTTACCCAGAAATAAATCAGTATGGGAAATCTTGCTTATAGACTTATTCAGGTTGGGGCAGCTAGGTGGTGCAGTGGATAGAGCACTAGCCCTGAGGTTAGGAGGACCTGAGTTCAAATCTGATCTCTGACACTTACCTCTTCCTATCTGTGTGACCCAGGGCAATTGCCTCAGGAAAAAAAAAAGTCTCTTTCTGGGCTTATATCTCAAAGAGATCTTAAAGGAGGGAAAGGGACTCACATGTGCAAAAATGTTTGTGGCAGAAACTGGAAACTGAGGGGATTCCCATCAGTGAGAGAATGGTTGATTCTATGAATGTTATGGAATATTATTGTTTTATAAGAAATGATCAGGAGGAGGATTTCAGAGAAGCCTGAGTGAAATGAGCAAAACCAGGAGATCGTTGTACATGGCAACAACAAGACTCTACAATGATCAATTCTGATGGATGTGGCTCTCTTCAACAATGAGATAATTCAGACCAGTTCCAATTGTTCAGCGATAAAGAGAGCCAGCTACACCCAGAGAGAAGACTGTAGGAACTGAGTGTGGATCACAACATAGCATTCTCACTCTCTGTTGTTTGAATTTTGTTTTCTTTCCCAGTTTTCCTCCACCCTGGAAACAGAGCCCTACTTTAACAAAGAATGAAAAGCCAAATAATGGGCTAGGAAAATGAGCAGACAACAGAAAAAGTTTCTGACCATTGAGAGTTATTGTGGTAGGGACAGCTAGGTGGCGCAGTGGATAGAGCACCAGCCCTGAATTCAGGAGGACCCGAGTTCAAATGTGGTCTCAGACACTTTACACTTCCTAGTTGTATGACCCTGGGCAAGTCACTTAACCCCAGCCTTGGGGAGGGGGGGAGAGAGTTATTATGGTGACAAGGAAAATCAAATCACACACTCAGAAGGAGATGACAAAATCAAAGCTCCTACATCCAAAGCCTCCAAGAAAAATAAGAATTGGGCTCAGGCCATGGAAGAGGATTTTGAAAATCAAGTAAGAGAGATAAAGGGAAATTTAGGAAAAGAATTGAGAATGGTGCAAAAGGAAATACAAAAAGCTAATGAGGAGAGAAATGCCTTGAAAAGCAAACTTGGCCAATTGGGAAAGGATGTATTAAAGCTCACTGAGGAAAATAATTCCTTAAAAAATAAAGTTGAACAAATGGAAGCTCATGATTTTATGAGAAAGCAAGGTATAATAAGACAAAACCAAATAAATGAAAAAATAGAAAAAAGTGAAATATCTCATTGGAAAAACAACTGACCTGAAAAATCCAGGAGAGATAATTTTTAAATTATTGAACTACCTGAAAATCATGATCTAAAAAAGAACGTGGATATCATCTTTCAAGAAATTATCAAAGAAAACTGTCCTGATACTCTAGCATCAGAGGGTAAAATCAAAAGAATTCATCCATCACTTCCTGAAAGAAATTCCAAAATGAAAACTCCCAGGAATATTATAGCCACACTCTGGAACTCCCAAGTTAAGAAGAAAATATTGCAAACATCCAGAAAGAAATAATACAAGTATAGTGGAGTCACAGCCAGGATAATATAAGATATAGTTGCTACTACATTAAAAGACCGCAGGGCTTGAAATCAAGATGACCTCAGTTCAAATCTGGCCTCAGACACTTAATACTTCCTATCTGTGTGACTCTGGGCAAGTCACTTAACCCCAATTGCCTCAGGAAAAAAAGACTGCAGGGCTTAGAATATGATATTCTGGAGAGCAATGGAGCTAGGATTACAACCAAGAATCACCTAATCAGAAAAGCTGAATATAATTCTTCAGCAGAAAAGGAGGCAGCAAAAAGTTTATATAGTGGAGGGGAAGAGGGGGAGGAAAGGGTAGGTGAATTCTCATCAGAATTTTCTCAAAGAGGAAATAACATATATGCTCAATAGAGGTATAGAAATCTATTTTACTCTGCAGCAAAATAGGAGGAGGATGGGATATGGGAAGGAAGGAGAGTGATAAAAGAGAAAGCATATTAGAGGGAGGGAGTGGTCAATAGCAAAATATTTTTGAGGAGGGCCACGGTGAAAGGGAAAAGATTAAATTGGGGGGGGGGATACAGCAAACAATAGTAACTGCAAAAAGAATTTTGAAGCAAGTTTCTCTGATAAGGCCTCATTTCTCAAACATAAAGAAAACTAAGTCAAACTAATAAAAATAAGAGCCATACCCCAATTGATAAATGATCAAAGCATATAATCCATATCCAAAAGGCTATAAATTCAGCATACCCTTTGACCCCACAATGCCATTATAGACATGAATACCAAAAGGGATTCCAAAAAAGGGGGGAAATGACCTACATGTATAAAAATATTCATAGCAGTTCTCCTCTCAGGGGGAAAAATGGAAATTGAAGGGATGCCCATTATTTGGGAATGACTTAATAAGCTATGATATGTGTTTGTGGTGGAATATTATTGTTCTATGGGAAATGAAGAGCAGAATGCCCTCAGAAAAAAAAGAAAAACCTGGAAAATGCTCCATGAACTCAAGCAAAGTGAATTATACTGTGTATAAAATAATAGCAATATTCTGAGATGACTAGCTGTGAATTACTTTGCTATTCTCAGTAGTGCAATCATTCAAATCCTATCTGAGGAGATTGTCTCTGAATACAGATTGTCTCTGTCTCTGTCTCTGTTTCTATCTCTCTGTCTCTCTGTCTCTGTCTCTGTCTCTCTCTGTCTCTGTCTCTCTTTGTCTCTCTCTCTCTGTCTGTGTGTGTGTGTGTGTCTCTGTCTTAATTTCTTAATTTTTTGAGGATTTTTATTTTCATTATGGTGGGAAATCTGTTTTCTTTCACACCTTGACTTTTATGGAAATGTTTTGCATAACTTCACATGTGGTTTCTTAATTGTGGGTGGGGATAAGGGAGAGAATCCAGAACTCAAAAAAATTTTAAAACAAATGTAAATTTTTGTTTGTTTTGAATGTAACCAAGGAGAAACCATCAAATAAATACAATAAAGTTACAAACTAAAAGACAAAAAAGAATTACAGCTACTCATGCCAGAAACTTTGGAGACTACTAGGTCAAAATGTTGTATATACAGTGAGATGTGGTCACTTAACAGGTGTTTTAATTGTATTACTTCGTCACAAGAAGGGTTCAGGCTAAAGGAGGAAGGGATTTTTTTCCCCCAGAAATTACTGTTGCACTTACAAAAGGCATCCACAAAACACGTATTTAAAACCAAAAAGTGAAAAAGAAACTAGTGGCTAAGAACCTTTGAATTCAATTACTTGACAGCCTCAAGCAGAAAACAGATTCACTAAACCATATATAAGGCTCTCTAATCACCTCTTATTGACTTAGAAAACCACATATTAATATTATCTATGTTCTATTATATATTTTAAATTTTCGTTAAGTATTTGCCAATTACATTTAATCTGGCTCTGGCTGCATTCAAGAGTATTGTGGGAGGCACAGACCCTCTGTTAGAAACTTGGCTTTAGAGCAAGGGTTCTCAAACTATGGCTTGAGGGCCAGATGCTGCCACTGAGGACGTTTATGCGGCCTACTGGGTTATGGCAACTGGGCTGAGGGGCAGAGACAGAGCTTGAGTTTTTGTTTTTCCTATAGTCCAGCTCTCCCACAGTCTGAGGGACAGTGTACTGGCCCCCTATTGAAAAAGTTTGAGGACCACTGCTACAGGATTGCTCATATTAGCCAGGAGCAGGGAATGGAGAGCTCAGACATGCAGCTACTTCCCCCAAAATCCTCCTCCAGGATCATTCTAGCCTGGGAGATGAATGAAGGTCTTAAAGACTGCAACATCAAAGCATCATCACTCCCAGGTCTTACCTGGCTGGAAGGGAGAACCAGTTTACTTTTCTTTTCATGGGACCAACCTAGCAATCTTCAGAGAGCTTCAACTACAGGCTGGCCAGCACAAGATGCACTTTTTGTCCCAACTCACAAAGACTTTCTCCATAAAGTATGGAGAGGCAGCTAGGTGGCACAATGGATAGAATATCTTTCTCATCTTCCTGAGTTCAACTCTGGCCTCTGACCCTTTTTAGCCACGTTACCCTACACTAGTCCCTTAAGTCTGCTTGTCTCAGTTTCCTTATATCTCAAATGAGCTGGAGAAGGAAATGGCAAACCACTCCAGCATCTCTGCTGAGAAATTCCAAATGGTTTCATAAAGAGTTAGCGTGACTAAAAATAATTGAACTCAACTAATGTGTGTTCTTCCATAGAGGAGGGGCCCACTTCTAGAGCAGTAACCGGTGATTTTGTTCCTAGGGTAAGTGACACAAACATATTCCCGACAGTTACCCAGGAAAGGGTGAGTATTAAGCCAAATAATTTCTGTGCTGCTTCAGAACTGTTAGGTAACTGAATATTGTGGAGGGCAGGACACCAAACCTGGAGGCAGGAATTTTTGTGGTTGTTGTTGAAGTGTTTTTTAGCTGTGTCTGATTCTTCATAATCTCATTTGGGAGTCAAAGTATTCCTTGACTATCTGATTTCAGATCTTGCCTCTTATACTTACTAGCTTGTGACTCTGGGCAGTCTCAGTCTGCCTCAGTTCCTTCATCTGTAAAATGGGAATAATTAATGTACTCATCATCTTCCAGGGTTGATGTTAGAACAAAATGAGATATATTTGTAAAGTGCTTTGCAATCTTCAGAGCACTATATAAATGATAGATATGTTTTTTAATTTCTAATTTTTAATGTACCAACTGGGAGAAAACTCCCATCAATCTTTAGTTAACATCTCTGCCCCACAGTGGCAATGTGTGGGAACAGATGGAATTTTTCTTGAGTTTAAACCTTCCCTTAAATTCTTATCCTAGATAGATCATATAACTCCTCTGAGCCTCAGTTTCCTCTTCTGTAAAAATGAAAATAATAACAACACCTGCCTCACAGTATAGCATATGAGATTAAGGTTCTTTGCTCACATTAAAATGCTATATGAATGTTATCAAATATTACTATCATCGAGGTAGCAAAATAAGCTGTAATTCATGGAGCCAAAGATTAGTTTCTTTGGCTGACATTCTCATCAGCCCCAGGAAAATTGAGGTATCTTTTATATTGAATTTTTGGTTAATGACCATGGGAAATTCCTTGCCATCCACTGGGTTTTGGCATCCACTCAGATTTCTCAGTATCTTTATAGACATCTAAGTCCCTGAGCATCAAAGAGCAGTGAAAACAGGGAGGGAAGAAGGTGAAATATTTCCAGTTTGATTGGGGCTCCTTCTCAGGTCATTGCAGTGGGATGTTAGGGGGTTTGATTTCCCTTAAGTCTTTTGTCTTTGCCTGTGTTTTATTTCAACAGTTCCTGGTTTCTGGAAGCTTTCTGGGCCCAATTCCCTTCCCTAAGAACTAAATTCCCTGATGTGTGCTTTCGACATCTGTCTGCCTATTTCATGAAACTATTCATTCCCAAGGAAAGAAAGAGAAGGTGGTGGGATGGGGTAAGGAAGATGGAATGTGTGTGTGTATGTGTGTATGTGTGTGTGTTTGTATGTGAGTGTGTGTGTGACTGTGTGTATGAATGTGTGTGTGAATGTGTGTGTTTGTATGTGAGTGTGTGTGACTGTGTGTATGAATGTGTGTGTGACTTATGTGAGTGTGAGTGTGTGCATGTGACTCTGTGTATGAATGTGTGTGTGTGACTGTGTGTGTGTGTGAGACTGTGTGTATGAATGTGTGTGTGAATGTGTGTGTGAGTGTGAGTGTGTGTATGTGTGTATGTGAGTGTGTGCGTGACTGTGTGCATGAATGTATGTGTGACTTGTGTGAGTGTGAGTGTGTGCATGTGACTCTGTGTATGAATGTGTGTGTGTGACTGTGTGTGTGTGTGAGACTGTGTGTATGAATGTGTGTGTGACTGTGTATGTGTGAGTGTGTGTATGAATGTGTGTGTGAGACTGTGTGTATGAATGTGTGTGTGAGTGTGAGTGTGTGTATGTGTGTATGTGAGTGTGTGCGTGACTGTGTGCATGAATGTATGTGTGTGACTTGTGTGAGTGTGAGTGTGTGCATGTGACTCTGTGTATGAATGTGTGTGTGTGACTGTGTGTGTGTGTGAGACTGTGTGTATGAATGTGTGTGTGACTGTGTATGTGTGAGTGTGTGTATGAATGTGTGTGTGAGTGTGTGTGTATGTGTGTGTGTGTGTGAGAGTGTGTGTGTGTGTGTGTGTGTGTGTGTGTGTGTGTGTGTGTGTGTGTGTTGGGGGAGCTGGGGCTGGCACTGCCAAGCCTAGAACAGAAGTGATGACTGACATCCTTCTAGAGAAGTTAATTTTGAAGATAATTAAAGAAAGAAAAGGGATGCCTTTCCCCTCAGCTGGCTGCCTGCAATAAAAGGACCATTGTTCCAGAAGCAGCTTTCAATTATCCTCCTCTGATGGTATCTGCCGGAAAGAAAGAAAACATCAGCCAGGTGGACAGCTCTCTGGGGCGCTGCTCCACAGAACAGAGGCAGAGAAAGTAGTAAAAGATGGGCAAGACTGAGCCCTCCAGCGAGACAGGAAGCACCTGACTGCGGAGAGAGCAAACTGATTAAAAATTAAACAAGAGATGTCCTGCAATATGGGCAGAGAGCGGTGAACTTCTTATAGTCTGTGACCCATGAGTAGCCCAGCCTGCAAACAGGTTCTGACAAAATAGACTGTTATACAGTAGGTGCTTAATAAATACTCATTGATTAACTGAGTGCATTTTCGAAAGAGCTCCACACTGACCAGTATAGGTAGAGTCTCCGAGGATGAGGAGCTTCCATCATTTGTAATTAACAAGCATCCACTATGTGGCAGACACTGGGTTAGACCCTGAGGCTACAGAGACCAATGGGAAATAGTACTTTTTTTTCTCAGAGTTTATAGGCTACATTGTATTCTCTCTATGTGTATCTCTGTGTCTGTGTCTCTCAGTCTCTCTTTGTCTCTTTCTCTCTCTGTCTTTCTGTCTCTCTCTCTCTTTCTCTCTCTCGCTCTCTCTTTGTCTCTCTTTCTGTCTCTGTCTTTGTCTCTCTCTGTCTCTCTCCCCCTCTCTCTTTTGTCTCTTTCTGTCTCTCAAATATTACATGTTACAGTGAATAGAACATGCCCAGTGAAGATTTGAGTCCACTTCTGCTTCTACCTGTGTGACCTTATACAAATTGCAGTTTCCTCATGTGCACAATAAGGTGCATGGCCACCTCCAAGACCCCTTCCAGTCAACATCGATGATCCTTTGTTTTGCTCATGACTCTGCCTCCTGCTCCAGCTTTGTCTTGACACTTCTTGTATTATTGTATTATTCTGGTATTATTTTTACACGATGAATTACAAAGTAGCCTTGAGCATGTTCCGTGCTACTTGCCCAGTGGGGGGTTGCTCCAAGCCCCAGAATCCTTGGTTATGGCTCTGCTCATTCCTCAGGATGGGATCCTTCCTCAGCCTTTAGGTGGTGCTATAGGACATAAAACACTGGCCCTAGAGTCAGGAACACTGGGGGCAGCTAGGTGGTACAGGGGATAGAGGATCTGAGTTCAAATTTGACCTCAGACACTTAACACTTCCTGGCTGTGTGGCCTTGGGCAAGTCACTTAACCCCAATTGCCTCAGGAGAAAAAAAGGGAAGAAGAAAAAGAAGACTTAGAGTAAGCACCCTCCTGGACAGACCCTCTAGGAAGGATTTCCAGGAATACACAAAGATTCCTCAACATAAAGACACTAGAATAAGTTAGGATGTAAGTGAGTAACAGATTTACCTGAATGAGTCCCTATGATTTTGAGGGGTAGCTAGGTGGTGCCACAGACCTGAAGTCCAATCTGGACTCAGAGACTTACTAACCCTAGGCAAGTCACTTACCCCCATTTGCCTCACCCCCGTTTGCCTCAGTTTCCTCATCTGTAAAATGAGCACAAGAGGAAAATGGCCAACCCCTCCAGTATCTCTGCCAAGAAAACCCCAGCTGGGGTCACAGAGAATTGGACACGACAGGTCGCCTCAAGCAATTTTTAAAAAACCTTTTCATCGGTTACGCTGATTTCTGTTCCTTCTTTTCACCAGCTTCTGGTCCAGCCATAGCCTTGATATTCCACCTCCTCCATCCCTTTGGTACAGGCTGCTCCTTTAATACATGTCCTTCTCTATCTCTCAGAAAGCCATGGCTTCCTTTAAGTCTCGGGTACCACCCTTTGTTTGAACCTTCCCCAATCAACCCAATTTTAGAGTTCTTTCTCCTTCCTCAATTTTCACTTAAATTAGAGCTAGAAAGGACCTCATTGGCTGTAGAGTTTAATTTGGTCATTTTACAGAAACTTAAACCAAGGCTCAAGAAAGTTTTGACTTGTCCAAGCTCACACAGGCAGTGGCTTAAGAAGAAGCAACATTCGAACCCAGATTCTTTAGTTGCAGAGCTTTTGTTCCTTACACAATATCATGATGGAGCACAAGACTTAATTTTGAAAGGACTTCTTAGCTCACCTTATTCAAACCTTTCATTTTACAGATTAGGAAACTGAGACTCAGGGGCCTAAGTGACATCCTCACATCATTCATGTAACATCAGAGGCAAATCCATGCTAATGACTATCCTCTGAAGACAGAGCAGGGATGCTTTCCACTCTGAGATAATCCCTTACAGAAACAATTTGAGAATCAGAAGGCACTTTAGTAGACATACAATCAACCCCTTATAAAAAGAAATGTCTCATGACAATATTACCAATAAGCAAGATGGTCATTGTCAATTCCATTCCATTCCAGAGCATCAACATTCATTAAGCACCTTTTATGTGCCAGGTATGGTCCTAGGCTCGAGGATCACAAAGCCCCAAATGAAATGTTTCTTGCCTTCAAGGAGTTTATGTTCTACTGGATGGGGGTGGATGTAGCACGTTCTTGAACAAATATACTAACAATAAGGAAGGTGCCTGAAATGAGATTGAAGATTGCCAGCATTTACATGGAGATTTACATATATTTACATACATAATTCTCACAACAATCTTATGAAGAAGGTGAATTTAAATTCAGGTCTTCCTGAGTCCAAAGTTGTGAGATGTAAAGAGTGCAAGAGATATCATTTCAGGGTAATTTAATCATTTTATTAATAAGACCAGCATATTTATTAATAAAAAGAGCTCTAGCTGAATTTGTCCTGACAAATGACTCCTCATGGTGGTGGACTTATAGCTTATATGCCCTTGAAAGAGTAGATGTTCTCGAGGGTGGCAATCAACTCTGATTGGTTAAAAATTAATGAGAGATAGAATATTATAAGATGTGGGCTCATTCTAGTGAAGGTTTTGGGGGTACTTGGGTCACCCAAGACTTGGTCAAAGAGACTTATCAATATACAGATCAAAGAGGAAACCCACTTCTGACCCAGATCTCTCTGATGAACACAATGAACAGGAATTCACCAATTCTCTCATCCTGGTTGGATGAGTCTTTACCCAAGATTTCCCACATAGTTGACTTCTGGATGAGGAAGGAGAAAAGGAGAAAAAAACCTTGGTCCTACTAATTAATTATTAAATATAAGAGAAATAATTCTTTCTCTCAAAATCTAGCCCTCTATCCATTGGGAATGGCTAATAGTCCAATCTGGCTGGACCAGAGTATAAAGAGGAGCAGTATAAAATAAGACTAGAAAAGGTAGATGAGAATAAAATTGTGCAGAGCTGACAATGCCAGGCAGGATTTGTGTCTTTGCATCTGGGAAGTGGGGAGCCATTGAAGATTTTTTGAGCACATTCATACTCATAAGACAGGGAGAAAATTTTTTTCAGCTGTAAGGAAGATGTGTAGAAAAGGAAACAGGAAGAGCCAATTAGGAGGCTATGATTTCCATCAAAACTAGAAGTGATAAAGGTCTGAATTAAGAGATAGAGAAAGGGATGCAAAAGATGCAAAGGGTGATGGACAAGACTTGGTGATATTTCTGTATGATTCCTTTAGTACTAGCTGCTTCTTGTCCCAGAACATTCTCTGGCTAGTAAGAGGAGGTTCCATTGCCCACCTAATTAAGATTAAGTAAAAATGCCTTCTTATTACCTGTCCTTGAAGCTTCTTTTGACTTTCAAACTGTTATGGTCTGGTTTATGAAACTATCTTGAGTCTTAAAAACAATAGGGCATCTAAGTCCACTTTTTTGTTTTGTAAGACCACCTTATGCCCACCATATTTTTTGGTTTCCACCAAGGGTCCAATAATCTACCATAGCTACTATAGGCTTCCTGTCATAAAACAGGGTGATTCTGAGTTAACTCTACACTGATCTTGTCACCAAAATTATATTCTTCTGGATTGGAGCCAAATTCTAAAGACATAATTCATCAGAGCTTTGTTTTGTTTTTTCCTTCTCTCCAATGTCATGATTTATGTTGTTTATTTCCGTGTTTGAACATAACGTATTAGTTTTCCAAAATATTTTTCAAGAAAACGTTAAAAATATGTTAATTTGTCATAGGTCACTGAGAGGAAAGAGTATGAATAGATGACGTGGAGACCAGAGTTATTTTAGGCAGAGAGGTGAACTGGAATGGCATTAGAGAAGGGCTCTGAGCAATAAGTGAATCTGTACCCTAACCTCCTCAGTCAACCAATAACCTTTTTTTTTCCCCTGAGGCTGGGATTAAGTGACTTGCCCAGGGTCACACAGCTAGGAAGTGTTAAGTATTTGAGACCTGATTTGAACTCGGGTCCTCCTGAATTCAGGGCTGGTGCTCTATCCACTACGCCACCTAGCTGCCCCCAATAAACTTTTCTTAAGCACCCATTATTACCAGCCACTTTCTAGGTATTGGGGATACTGAAGAAAAAAAAAATACCAAAGACAATCCTTGCCTTTAAGAAGCTTATGGGTTAATGGTGGGAGGAGGAAAAGGAGAAAAGTACCTGCAATAGACCCATAATGGAGAAATCCAGAGAAGTGCAGCTGGGTGGGAAATGAGGAAATGGCTGATCTGGGCACCTCTGGTTTAGAATCATGGGATGCTAGAGCTGGAAAGGACCTCAGAGACTAATTGGTCCACAGGTTGCCTTTGAGGGGAGAGGCAACAAGGCAGAGTCACATGATTATATGCAATTCCCTTAAGCCTCAGTGTCTTCATCTGCAAAATATGGAGATAATATTTACACTTTCTTTCTCACAGGGCTGATAGCTTAAAGAAGCACTACCACTTGAGTAACCTTGAGTGACCTTGGGCAAATCATCACTCAGGGCCCTAGTTTCCTTTTCTGTAAAATGATCTCTAAGGTCCCTTCCAAACTCTTAATCTCTAAAGTTTTTCTGGCTCAGAAATGCTTTCCTTAGTGAGGCCTTTGGGTGAACAATCCCAAATCCTTCAATTATTTTCAATACTCCTTTCAATACTCCGTGCAGAGGAGCTGCTGGAGAAGAAGCAGCCTGTTCTCTGGAGGCAAGTGCATTGCTTGCTCCCTTCCTTCCCTTTTCCCTTCCTCCATTCTTTTCTTTCTTCCTTTCTTTGTCCCTCCCTTCTTTTCTTTCTTCCTTCCTTTGTCCCTCCCTTCCTTTTCTTTATTCCTTCCTCCCTTCCTTTTCTTTATTCCTTCCTTCCTTTCTTTTTTCTTTCTCTCTGTTTTTCCTTCTTCCTTTCTTTTTCTCAATTACATATAAAAACTATTTTCACATTTTAAAATAATTTTTAAAAATAATTTCTGAGTTCCAAATCTTTTCCCTTTCCTTCCTGCTCCTTGAATAGGCAAGAACTTTGATATAAATATTTCATGATTCTCTCATTCTTTCTGTTTTGCATTCGAAGGCTTTCTCCTCAGTTTTTCATGTTTCTGTCTTTTATTCTCTGCAGACTTCCAGCTTTAGATGAATCTCAACCAGGCATCCCCTCTTACACACTAAAGGGGGGAATCATAAATTCAGACTAGGAAGAGAGCTTCGAGTTTACTTAGTCCAATCCCTTGATGTTACAGATATGGAAATGAATTACCCAAAGTCTCATAAACAGGAAACGGATTAGGTCCTCTTGATTCTAGCACCTTAGAAGAGATCAATTCCTTAGTTTCTACTTTGTTAGAGACAGATTTACTTTAGGAGCAAGAAAATAAATTTTGTTCGGAATATGTTAAATTTGAGATATTAACAAGACATTAATGTAATGATGTTCAGTGGATAGTTGATAATGTGAAGCTAACTACTTAGGAGAAAGATTTAAGCTTGGGAATTCCCCCATATAAAGCTGCTAATAGAACTGATTGGGATTGGATGGAATTGGCAAAGACTGGAGAAAAAGAAGTTAAGAAAGGTTCATTAGGAAGTAAAGCATCAAATTAACTTCTTGTTATTCTAGAAGGCTAGAGGCAATGTTGGACAAAAGAAGTACAGGCCAAAAGACAGAAGGGAGGATTAAGGAAGGATCGATAAGCCAATATTAATTAAATACCCACTGACTATCAGGCATTGTGCTCAATGCTTGAAATACAGAAGCAAACATGAAATTGTCACTGTTCAGTAGATCATGAACCTCTTTTGAGAGCAGGAATTGCCTTTAGCTTTCTTTTTATTCCCCTCCCTTACCACAGTGGCTGGCACATAGTAAGTGCTTAATAAATGCTTATTGTCATGGAGTCATCCTTTGGAGAATTATCATTTATATAGCATTTTCAGGTTTGCAAAGTGCTTCACAAATATTATCTCATTTGATCCCCTCAATCCTAGGAGATAGGTGCTATTATCATCTCCATTTTCAAATAGGGAAACTGAGGCCAAAAAACTATCAAGAGGCCAGATTTGAACTCTTTTCCTCCTGAATCCAGGATGTGTGCTTTATCCACTATTCCACCTGGCTGCCCCAAAGAACACATTTTTGGGAAAAGACCAGCATGGAATATCACATCGATGGATGGATGGATGGATGGATATTTGTTGTGAGAATTTTCTTTTTGTTATTCATTTAGGGATGAAAAAAAAGTAGAAGGAACATATAAACAAATCTTGTCAAAAATATTTCATTAATGAATTTTTAAATTTTTAAAAGAGAAAGCACTGCACTGGGAGTCAGGAAACCAAAGTCTGGTCCTGAGACTGCCACTAAACTTGGTGCATTAACTTAAACAAGTCTATTCTCTTTTCTGAACCTTACCTTCTTAAAAAAAAAAAAAAAAAAAGGTTTCTCCCCTCCTCCAGCCAAGTAGGTTTATTCAAAGCAAACAGTGGAGACTTTTAGCCACTGTGTATTGTACCTGCTCTGTTGACTCATCTCATTAAGTACACTTGAGAAATAAAGGATTGCTCACCTAGGAGAACCTGACTTGAACTCTCACATTCCCTTTTCCTCCTCCACACTCCTCCACAAGTCTGAGCCCCAAGTGGAAGGTGGGCATCTGAACCTCTTCTCCTCAGTCAATATCTCGCCCCCTCAGCTTGCTGCTGCCAATGCTTTTTTTAGATGTCTACACCTTCCTCAACACTTCCTCACTTCTAGCTACTACTACCTTCCCTACAAAATTACCCCTTGAAAATTTACTTCTCAGTGGGTTATTTATTATATTTATTTTTATATATTCACATATATTTATATAATTTATTATTTTATTTATTAAAACAATTTATGTTTCATTCTCTTTTTTCCCCTCACTGAAAGGAAGTAATGGCATGCTATCTTCATTCCTCTAGGTTCATGGTTTGTCATTGCATTGATTAAGAGTAGTTAAAGTTGTTTATAATGTTGCAGTTATAATAATAATCCTTCTGGTTCTGCTCCCTTCACTCTGTATCGATTCACAGAAGTCTTCCCAGCTTCTTCTATAACAGTCCATTTCATCACAGTTCTTATGAAACAATAACATTCCCTCCCACTGATATTACCACAATTTGTTTAGCCATCCCCTGATAAGTGGGCACCCCTTAGTTCCCAGTTTTGAGATAGTGCCTTAAATGTTTTTATTTTCATCTTTCTTTGACCCCTTTAAGGCTATAGCTTAAAAGGAAACATCAATGGTTCAAAAGATATGCATAATTTTGTGACATTAGGAGCATCATCTGAACTTTCTCTCCTACCTGAAGTTGCTCCATACCATGGAGTTTACAAGTAATATGAAAAAAAAGATAAGTAGAGGTACTAGTGATTAGAGTGCTAGTTTGGAATTAAAGAGACCTTGAAAATAGGGAGACTATGAAAATTCTGCCTTGGATACTGAGTAAGGTATGACTTGAACTCTGTTTCTGGTAGTCTACTAGTTCTAGTAGTTTAGCTGCTTCTCCAAGGTTCTTTAAGTATATCATTATATCATCTGAAAAGAGTGATAATTTGGTTTCCTCATTATCTACACTAATTCTTTTCATTTCTTTTTCTTCTCTTATTGCCAAAGCTAACATTTCTAATACAATATTGAATAGTAATGGTGATAGTGGGCCACTTTGTTTCATCCCTGATCTTATTGGGAATGGTTCTAGTTTGTCCCCATTCCATATGACACTTGCTGATGATTTTAAATAGATGCTATTGATCATTTTAAGGAAAAGTACATTTATTCCAATACTCTCTAGTGTTTGTTTGTTTGTTTAATAGGAATGGGTGTTGGATTTAATCAAATTCTGCAAGATCTTTCAAGGACTTTTGACAGTGACACAATTAGTGCTTTCAGTACCCTGGAAAGCAGTTCCTCTGGCCTTCCATGACTTGTCTCCAGCTGTCATCTCCCAACTCTGATCCTGTTTGCTCCAGCTGTAGGGGAGATGTCTCACCCTGTTTACTCAGTTTGTTTCTGGCCACTCCTGCAGCATTTCCTTTATTGCCTCTGTTCTCTGACATCCTTGCCGGTGTCCTTAGATGTCCTTGGATGATCTACAAAAAAAGGGGAAAAAAGGCTTAAGTATACTTTCCAGGTCATTTGCCAGGTTGGGTGGCTCTTTTATTCCATTGAAAAAGTATCCCAAAGTCAGCCTGAGATTGGGGAAATTCTCTCTATTTTTAATTTTCTTTCTTCTCACAAACTCTTTGCGCCTCTATCTCTGCATGTATCTATCTCTCTTGCTCTTTCTTTCTATCTCTGTATGTATATGTTTATAGGCTCATAGATTAGGGCAAGAAGTGACTTTGGAAGCCAAAGTCCATTACATTTATCTTACAGATGAGGAAACTGAGGCAGAGTGGAGTTGACTCGCTGGAAGCCCTAGAAGTAGTATTAGATTGAACCTGTCTTTGGATGCTAGAATCAATGCTCTTTCCATAACACCGGGTGTTTTTTTGTTTTCTTTTTAATAGCTTTTTATTTACCAGATATATGCATGGGTAATTTTACAGCATTGACAATTGCCAAACCTTTTGTTCTAACTTTTCCCCTTCTTCTCCCACCCTCTCTCCCAGATGGCAGGTTGACCAATACATGTTAAATATGTTAAAGTATAAATAAAATACAACATATGACACGGGATGTTCTTAACCTCAAGTTCACAAAAAAAAAATTTTTTTTTTTAGCATTTTAATCACTATCTTTCATTCTAATTGGTTTACTTTGTAATCCTTCTGAAAAGAAGTCCATGGGCTTCCTTCTCTAGGACACAAGATGCAAAATGGGGTGAGAACCCAGGCTGCCCCCATTGTCACTCTCCCCCACTCCCATTATTGACTCTTTGATCAAATCCCTAAAACAAACATTTGAAAAGATAAAAGGGGACACTAGATGGCGTCATAATGCATAGCACCAGCCCCAGAGTCAGGAGGACCTGTATTCAAATGTAGCCTCAGACACTTAGTAGCTGTGTGACCCTGGACAAGTCACTTCACCCATATTGCCTTACCAGTTCCCCTGCCCCCTCCCCCCCAAAAAACCCCACAAATACAAAGATTAAAAAAAGGATTGTAGATAAACTTGTTATACATATATTATGATTTTTAGATAATAAATTTTTAAAAATAGTAACAACATCACCCTGTTTATATCCTGTTATAATCTTTTTTCCTTCTATGTATTTTTGAAAATTCTTTTGGCAACCCAAATCTTGGCCAGCCCAAGCAAGGCGTGTCTCAATAACCCTCCCAGAGTTCTTGCTATTTCTTCAGTTAATAGCAGTGAGACTGGAATTCTATTCCTTTAGTAAGGTATTAAAAGACCTTGTAGTGGGTGTTATTTCTCTCCTTTAAAAAAGGAAGGAAGGAGGAGGGGGAGTTCCAAATCTGCCTCTTCTCCAAAGCGTTACGTTGGCCACATGAATCTTTATTAAAATTGGGTTCAAAATAATTGGGTTTTCTTGCTCTCTCCTGGTTAGTGAACCTTTAGGCCATTAAAGAACAGACTTATGACCACAGCAGGTCTGTTTGCCTCAGTGAGGAGCTCTTCCTCTGTCTGAAGGCAAGCAGTTGAAAGCATTGGATTAAAATGAATTACTTGGATATTTTCAAAGGCATGCAAGGCTTCCCACCTTTAGAAGAGTCCTTTGAGCTGGCAATTGTCTTCTAGCAGGGGGGCAGCTAATTGGAGCCAGCTGAAATTTCAAGTCAGTAGGCGAAGATGTGGGGAGCCCAGAAGGTGCTGCCATCCCTATAGAGCTGGAGGCTGAGGAGCTGGAAAGGGAGAGAGGGAGTGGCCATTTGGGAGCAGATAATCAGAGTTTGGACTTGGATGGGACCTCAAAGGTCATCTGATTCAATCTCTATCTGACCCAGGAGCCCTTCTAAGACTGAACGTTATTCATCCAGTTTTTGTTTGAAGCCCTCCAATGGAAGGAAAACTATTATCTCCCTAGAATTTTCTGAGCAGAGGCTGTATGACTCATTGACAACCCATCAGTCAACAGACATTTGTTGTTAATCACCAACGTTCCAAGGAAAGGCAAAAACAGCCCCTGTGCTCACGTTCTGTTGAGAGAGAGAACATACTAACAACTATGTATGTACAAGAGAGAGGCAGGGTAAATGGAAGAGTGGAGAGTAATCTCACAGGGAAAGCACTTGAAGAGTGGAAGTTGAGGAGGTGAAACTAGAAAGTGCTTTCCACATACAGTAGGATTTAGCTGATCTTGAAGGAAGCCAGGGGGCACATTCCAGACATGGGAGAGAGGAAATGCAAAGGCATGGAGATGGGGGATGGAGTGCCCTTTTTTAGGAAAGGCAAGTGGGTCTGTGTTGTCAGATCTGAGTCAGATAGAAGGAAGGGTCCAGATAACAAAAAATCACATGAGGCCATGGATGTCAACCTGGGAAGGACCTCAGGTCATGTAGTCCAACTCCTCTCATTTTACAGATGAACCTGATTCTGAGGAAGATCAAGTCACGTGGCCAAATTCATACAAGCAGTAAGTGCCCCCCAAAAAAATAAATAAATAAAAAATAAAAAGGCTTTAAATCCAGAATTTTTGCCCTGCCCAATCCTGCCTCTCTCCTCATTTTCTATTTACTTAGATATGGGTTCACAGAACCACAAATTCTTCAAACTGGAAGGAACACCAGATGACCATCAAGTCCCAACCAATCCTGAATGAGAATTCTTTTTACAATAGCCCAACAAGTGGTTTCCAACCTATGCTTAAAGACCTCCAGAAAAAAAGTCACATCCCACCTGGGGAGAGTTCTAAGGATTAGGCATTACATCAGCCTCCAACCTGCCTCTGTGTGACTTAATGCCTGAATAGAAATTCCCAGGATCCTTTGGACCAACCACCTTACCCCTCTGCCTTTGCTAGAGGGCACCTAGATAAAGAGCCTAAGGATAGGCAAATGGAGCTCAAACCCATTAGCCCTAAGTCCACATGTTCCTTTTATCATCCCAGTAAATAAAGTGGAGGAAGAAGAGAAAAAAGGAATAGACATCCTGAATTAATGAGCTTTGGAAAGATTTTTTTTTTAGATCTTTCACAGGAGAAGAGATAAGGAAAAATTTCATTCAATAAATTGGAAAGATTGAAAAGGCCATGGAAATAAGGGCATCCTCTTCCATGTCCCTGGACTCACTCATTTATTCAACAAACATTTATTACACACCTACTGTCTGCCCAACACTGGGCTAGGCACTCGGAATAGAAAAACAAAACCCCCCAAAGAATACTTCTCTCAGAGAGCTTTGATTCCATTAGTGGAACACAAAAAGGATAGAGATTCGTATAGAGTAAATGTACAGTAAAGAACAAGTAAATAGCAAGTAATTTAGAAATGCTTTAATAACTAGTTGGTTGTCCTTTGTTCTCAAAGAGAGCCAAAGTGACATCACTTTGTTAGAGCTGATTTACAGTGTGTCTGACTGTGACCGATCAGACTAATATGAGCTCAACATGCTCTGCCACAGGTTGGACACAAATAGCCCACATGGACTCTCTAACTTTGAGCATCTCGAGTTTCTCCTGAATTAATCCAATTCTGTTTTGTTCATAGAGCACAGCACCTTCTCTGAAGAGAGACTGCTTGCTAGTGTCTCCCTTATTATACAATCAATTCTGAAGTTCTTAAGAGAGACTGTGAGGGTGTCCTTGGATTGCTTTTTCTGACCAGCTTGTGTTTGGTATTCCTTATCAATGGGGTCACTCCAGAAAAGCACGTATCCAGTTGTGACTCATTTGTCAGCTTTGTTTTACTTAGGGCTGCTTTTTGGATGTAACAACAAGAGCTATTTGTTGTCTTTGGGGTCTACTGAATTTTTTGTTGTCCACCAGTGTGTGTGTGTGTGTGTGTGTGTGTGTGTGTATGTGTGTGTGCGCGCGCGCGCTCGCGCATTCCACATACCAATAGTGAGTGGAATAATCTTTGCACAAGTTTTTGTAATTGTTTTGTGTTTTGACTGCGAGGCAGATGGTGAGCAAACCAGAGTTGAATGAAGCAGACAATTTTTAGGGCACTTTTTCTAGCCCCTTCCTCATGCCAGCAGGTGAGTAGTATGGTCCTTAAAAGGCTGCTCAGACACCAAAATAGCTTCTTTTGTTTAAATTAAAGCTTTTTATTTTCAAACCATATGCATAGATAATTTTCAACATTCACCCTTGCAAAACCTTGTGTTCCAAATTTTCCCTCTTTTCTTCCCACCCCTTCGCCTAGATAGCAAGTCATCCAATAGATGTTAACCGTGTACAATTCTTCTATACATATTTCCATATTTATCGTGCTATACAAGAGAAATCAGATTAAAAAGAAAAAGGAGAAAGAAAAAACTATAAGTAAACAACAACAAAAAGAATGAAAGTGCTATGTTGTCATCCATACTCAGTCCCCACTGGTCCTTTTTCTCCAGAATCCCATTCTGCTTCCAATGAGATGACCTGTGGCCTGGGCTGCCCATGTAAAGGGTTGGGACTACAGCTTTCAGTACATCCAATCTGCTGCTTCATTACTTGCCTACCATGGGACTTTGAGGCAGATTCAAATTATAAAATGGTATGTGTGATGTTTTGTAATTCAAGCAAAAATTGGATTTAAATAAGGTAAAATTGAAAATTTCCTCTTCCAGAGTCTTTAGTGTCTAGTGGCAAGATAAAATCAAGATGATTGGTGATGGTGCCTTGGATGACCTTGACATTTCCCACATTTCAGCAAGCTCAGAGTCCTTCAGGGCACCTGCTTCGGCCACCTCCATGGCCATTGAGACAAATTGTTCTCCTCGGCCGATTCTTCCAAGAGAAGTCTTCACATGCTTGGGATAGATACCCCCTAAATTCACTGATGGGTTTAAGACCCTTTGGTTACCGGAAACCTGGTTTAGTCCATCTGCAGAAACAGTGTACTAAGTTACATTTGATATTTCCCCAGTATCCCAAAGGTAAAATACTTTTAAAAAGAAACTATTTCACTTTTGGATTTTTTCAAGTAAATTTGAAGTTTAAAGAAAACTGTGTTTAGAAGAAAAACACAGACCCCGAAGCCAGAGGACCTATCTAAGCTCAGTTTTGGCTGCTGGCCTCCTAGAGCTTCTTGGAGCCATAGGTGAGAGTTGGGTGAATCAGGTGGATATCAAAGGCAGATGGGAAGTCCTCCTACTGGAGGGGCTTGTCCTTCTTGAACACATCCTCCACATCCTTTGTTAATAATTAGAACCAGGGGAGGCTTGATGTGAACCTTGAAAGCAACAAGGCACTCTTAGAGGCAGAATGAGGGCATTCTAAGCATGAGGGTTCTAGGCTTTCCCTCCTACTCATCTCCCAGCCTGGAATATCCTCCCATAGTTTTATCCATTCACACGAATCACATCCTTCCTTCAGGATTTGGGCCAAACCTTCTCTTATCATGAAATCATTTCTGTCTTTTTTTTTTCTTTGAATGAAGAAAGATTAATAAAATAACAAGCACTTAAGCAAGCATGTGAGAGGGCTGAATTTGAAATTGGAGGACACAGAGAAACAGAGGAAAGACAGGGACAGAGATACCAGGTCAAAGAGAGAAAGGGAGGTAGAGACTGGGGGGCAGGGAGAAGGGAGAGGAAAGGAGTGGGGACAGATAGGCAGACAGAGATGGAGAAAAACAGAGACAGAGACCAAGAAGGAAGAAAAACAATGGATTAAATCAAGGGAGACACTACTAGTAATTTAGTAAGACTCCTCACCCAGTTGGAGCTCATGGGCAGTGAAGTAGAAGCCAAGAAATTCTGGTTCCAATTCTCATTGCCCATGTGGGTTTGAGTAAGTCCATTACTATCTCTAGGTCTCAGTTTGTTCATCTGTAAAATGGGGATGAGGTGGACCCTATTGTTTCTAGGATCTCTTTCAACTCTAAATCTATTATCCTCAATGCTTCTTGAATTGAGTTGTTTTACTTGGTTTTACTTTTTATAATAAATGGGAAGCTCTGGCTCTGGAGGCAGAGGATCTGGGTCTAGTTCTCAGTAGCCTTGGAAAAGTCATTCAATTTGCCCCAGTTTTTCCTCTGAAAAATGATCTCTATCTCACTTCCCATGAGCCCCAGCTGGGTGAGAAATCTTATTAATTACTAGGAGTGTTTCTCTTGACTTAATCCATTGGTTTTCTTTGCACTCTGGCTCTCAGTCTCTGTGTCCCTGACTCTGATTCTCCTCTTTCCTTCCCCATCTCTACCTCCTTCTCTCTCTTTCTTTATCCCTGTATTTCTCTACCTCTCTCTGTCTTTTTTTTTCTTTCTTTCTCTTTCTCCCTCCCCTCAACTCTCTCCCTCCCCCCTTTTCATTTCACCTCTCTCTCCCTGCTGTATCTTCTGTCTTTCTTCCCCCTTCCTCTCTCCCTCTCTCTTTCACTCCCTCCTCCATTTTCCTCTCCCCCTCTCTCTTTTTTGTCCCTGTCTCTCTCCTCTCAGTCCAGGGTCACTTTGAGAGAGCAGCCAGACCTCTTCAACCCATTTTATTGTCAGTGGAGGATTATTTCCCTTCTACTTGCTAGAGTTTCTTGCTAAAATGTGATCCTCCTGTGTGTGCAATCATTAGCATGGAACAAAGGAGAAGAAAGCTAGGGAAAGGAAGGGAGAGCCTCAAAAGAGTCTAGTGAAAAATTAAGATCCCAGATCTCCAGCTGGAAGGGACCTCAAAGATCACTGACTTCAATGCCCTCGTTTTACAGATGAGGAAACTGAGGCCCAAGGATAACATGATTGACACAAAGTCACACAGGTAGTGACTGAGTTGAGGTTCAGATTTAGGTAGATCCTCTGACTTCAAGGTCTGTATTTTTTCTTCTAAACAAAGTTTTTTAAAACTCAAATCTACTTGAAAAAGCATCCAAAAGAGCAATATTTTCTTTTTAAAGGTATTTTACCTTCAGGGTGATGGGGAAATGTGAAATAATAATAACTTACATCAATACATATCAAGAAGCATTGTAACATAGTGGATAAAACATAACCTGGATTAGAGACCTGCCTGTAACACATCCTGTATGGCTGTGTAGCCATATCATCCAATCAGTGTTCAAAACAATTCTGTAAAATATTAAGTCACAGAGAAGTTTTTTCCCCCAAAAGTTCCTCTCATCTGTGGAAGCTCAGATGCAATCCCTGCCCCACTTCTTCAAATAATACAAATGGAAAGGATGCTGAATTTGAAGCCAAAGAACCTGGGTTCAGATCCTGGCTCTGAGAGGGAAGAAAATCAAATCAATAACATAAAAAATAAACAGGGTGAAAATGACAAAACCAGAAAAAATTTAAGTCATGTTCTAATAAAAATGAGAACATACAAAGAAATAGGACCAAAAATATTTTTAAAAATCCAACTAATAGAACACCAACTAGAGGATGCAAGTAATTCAATGTCAGAAAACACAGACTAGAACTAGATTTGGAGGACCATCAAAAGAATCCTGGTTCTAGTAGATTCTCCAGAAAATTCTATCAACCTTTAAAGATAATTCATACAAAAGCTACACAAATTATTTTCAAATATTAGGAAAGAGCGTCCCAACAGACATCTCTGATGAGACAAATAGAGACCTAATACCCAAACCAGGGAAGGATAAAACACAGAAGGAGAACTATTGGGCACTATCACTAATTAATGTTGATTAAAATTGTAAATAAAATTGAGCCAAACAGAATACAGCAATTTATTGAAGATAACATGTGTTACACTAGATAACATGAGTTATACTAGGAACACAAGAATGGCTCAACTTTTGGGAAACTAATCCTGCCTCTGACAAAGACTGTGTTATCCAGGGCAAATTGCTTAACCTCTCTGAGCTTGCTTAATCAGCTGTATAATTGGGGGAGAGGTAGATTAGGTGACCTCTGGAACTCCTGCAAGTTCTCAGTCTGAGATCCTGAATCTACAGTGGCCTCCTAGTTTGCAGAACATTTTTATATCATTAGTTCCTCAAAGTAACCCAGTGAAGACTTTTCTAGCCAAGGAACTTGAGCTGAGAGGTTGGGACTTGCTCATAGCATCAAATCTAGTCATTATCAGCCCTAAAACTGGAATCTGGGAATTTTGACCTCAAGTTCAGTGAACTTTAAACGACCCATATCTAACAAAAAATAGCTTGTAATAACTCTGTGTCTCAGAGCCACTGGGAGAGACTATGGAGCAGAAGAAGGTGCTTGGAATTCTTGGGAATGCTGGGAAAATCTGACTTAGAATTTTGGCTCTGACATAGATTAACTAGGAAAATAACATTAGTAATAGTACTATTATTATTAATAATAATAATAAACAAACCCAAACTGGCATTTATAAGACATTTTTATTCATCTTGAGCCTTGATTTCCTCATCTGAAGAATGGGAATAACAATGTGACCAATTCTACAGGGTTGCTGTCAGTTTTAAATGCAACCATATAGCTATGTTTTGTAAACTTTAAAGCTAATAATAGTAGGCTTTTATGACCGGGTTGAGCAGAATGACTGGGAAGGCTATAAAGACATGTCTTGGAAGTCCATTGCTGCAAGAGGAAAGAGATTAAATAAGTTCCTTATATTGTTTCTAACAGGAGGGGCAGGAAATGATGGGGCTGACCAATGGGAGTGGGGGTGGGGCTGCCCATGAGAACCCAGACGATCTCTCTTTGCAGGCATACACCTGCCTCTCAGGCCAGAACAGAGAAGCCAGCTAATTAATGAGCTGCAAGGAGCTACTTGTGCTTTCTTGTGATTGGAAGTTTGGGGGTCTTCCTGTTAGCCTCTTGTCCCCCATAGGAGCCCTAGAGATCACAGCTCCAGAGGCTATTTATTAGACAGGGATCTGATATTCCTTGATCTGTGCCCACTTTGTGGCTTATTATCTAAAATGGACTCTGGTGCCTCCTACCTGTGTGACCTTAGAAAAGTCATTTCATTTTAATGGACTTTAGTTCCTAATTTGTAAAAGACTAAACTAGATGGCCTCGAAAGTCCCTTCCCACTTCAAATCTATGATTCTTTGCCCCTTGCCCCAATACCCATCAGACACCTGAGTTCGAATTCCAACTCTGAGGGCTGAATAATAAGCAGCTGACAGCCCACTCTAAGATCCGCACAGCGCTTCACAAACTGGCTCATTCGATCCTAACAACTACTCGATCCAACAAGTAGGAGGCAGCATGTCTACAGATGAAGAAACTGAGACTCAGCTAAGGGAGGGCGGAACTGGCACTTGGCTCTCTCTAGATTTCTTCCAGTCCCAGGCTCTTGGCCTTGTGGTCTTGTAAACCTAAGTCACTCCCCCTTATTGAGCCTCAGTTTCCCCTTATATAAGATGAAAAGCTAATGTGCCTCTAAATTCTGTTATCCGAGTTCTAGTTGCGTCAGTCTTTTCGTGTTGTTTGTCCCCGGGCCTCGGTTTCCCCAGATGTAAAAATAATCTCTAAATTCCCGTATAACTTTTATTATAACGAAGCAGATACCGTGTGGTATCTCGGAAAGCGTCTCTAAAGTCAGAAGATTTGGGTTTAAATGCGACTTCTGTTCCTTACCACAGGGGTGGATTTAAGCAAGTCACTTTCGGGGCCTCACTTTTCCTGATCTGTAAAATGGGGGGCGTGTCTTAGCAGACCTATGAGGGCGAGCCTGAGCTCAGAGCCGCAGATCCTGCCAGCCCCAGATGGAAGCACGCGCAGGTAGCTTGTGAAGCCTCCGAGAAAAGTTTGCGAGGGGAGCTCCTCGGAGCCGGGGGCTGCGGCTGCGTGCGTCCGTCCGTCGGTCGGTCCGCCCGTGCGTCCAGCTGCCGCGGGCTCCCGCAGCTCCTCCCCCGCACCTGGGCGCTCTCCCCAGTAACAGGTGACAGAAGCGGCCGCCGGGCCGGGCTGCCCGCCGGCTCCCCCGCGGGGCGGGCCCGGGCCGGCCCCTTCCCCCTCCCCGCCCCCTCCCCGCCCCTTTAGCCGGGGGCTGGCTGGCGCGGCCGGGCGGCAACTCCCGGGCCCCTACCTCCGCGTGGGCTCTGCTCCCTTCCTCCTCCCGCCCTCGCCTCCTCCCTCTCCTCCTCCTCCTCCTCCTCGTCCTCCTCCTCCTCCTTCCCCTTCTCCCGCCGCCGCCGCCGCCGCCGCTCTTCCCCGCCGCCGCCGCCGCCCTCCGGGCCCCGGTGCCGGTCCCCGGGGCGCTGGGCCGCGCGCCCACCCTCCCGGTGCGCAGAGCGAGGGGCGGCCGAGGCGCGGAAGATGGAGGAGCCGCAGCGCTCGCGCTCGCACACGGTCACCACCACCGCCAGCTCCTTCACCGAGAACTTCTCCACCAGCAGCAGCAGCTTCGCCTACGACAAGGAGTTCCTGCGCACCCTGCCCGGGATCCTCATCGTGGCCGAGATAGTGAGTGCGGGGCGCGGCGGGGGGAGGGGCGCCTCGCGGGAGCTCCCCGGGGCTGAGGAAGCGCGGGCGGGCGCCTGCCTGCCGGGGGGGGGGGGGGGTCCGCGCGCAGAAGTGTGTGCGTGTGTGTGGAGGGGACCCTGCTCACCTTCTGTCCACCCCCTCCCCGAAGGAGGAGTGACTGGGAAGGTGTGAAGCGAGAGCGGCTCTCGAGCTCCCTTCGGCGCCCGCGCGGGGTGGGCTGAAGCCGGGGAGGAGCTCGGGATTCGGGTTCCGAGCCCCGGGCTTAGCCCCCGGGTGACCCCAGCCCGGGCCAGCGCCCCCTTGGGACCCGCTTGGCGGAGCTGTGCGGGGAGCGTTTGGGAGCCCTGCAGCCCCCGGGTGCAGAAACGCCCCTGACGCGCCGTCTGACCGGCGGGAGTGGGGGAGGGGGAGCCGCTCTCGGATTCGGGAGCACTTCCCACCCAGAGCCGTCCAGGGATCTGCCAGTTGGCTTCCTCTGGCCGCGGGGGTGACCGGGACCATCCTCGGACCGGGATCCACGTGGGCCAGGAGCGAGTCCCGGAGCCCGGGGGAGGATGCGGGATTGGGGCTAATAAAAGGGCTCCAGTGGGTACCTCGCCGGCTTTATGCCAGAATCATGGCCCTGGCACCGAGGTGGGGAGGAAGTCCTCTCTGCTGGCCACGGGGTTCATGGGAATGGCAGCCCGTCTGGATGAGGGGACCGCGCTTCAGTTCTTTAGAAGTCACCTAGTCTCCCGGCCTCAGTTTCCTCATCCGAAAGCCATCTGCGGATTGTCCTAGATGATTTCCAACGGCCCTTCCAGCTCTCTCCCCCCCCCCCCCCCCCATGATTTTAACTCGAGTTTTGCTCTGTTTACTTAACAGACCTTATGGTCCAGAGTTGAGGGTCTGGAAATCCGGATATTTTTTTTAAAGGCAGGTGTTAAAAGTGTTGTCTGTTAGTCAGAACTTCTTAGGAGTCTGCTTTGTGCAGAGGATTGTGAGGGAGGGCAGATGCCAAATAAATTGGGAAAACTCTCCCAGGGAGGGGCAGAAAAATAAACAGGAGCAAAACCACAGTGACTTAATTCATACAGAGTAATGTCAACAAGGGCAAATGGCTCACAGAGTATACACTGTATGGTATAGGAAAGTGGCCAGAGCCGGTAAGGCTAATCAGGACTGACTTTGTGGTGGAGCCTTCTGATTCCGTCAGAAATACGGGAGAAAGATAAGGAACCGGCAAACTTCCCCTTGGGAATTTTCTTGTAGCGACTGAGTCATTAGTAAATATGGGATAATAAATAAGATGGCTGCCTACATGGGCCCTTAGGCTCTCCTCTTCTGCTTCTTGGGTGATGGCTATCCGCATTAAAAATAAAACCTCTCCCAGTTCTCTTAGAGAGTCCAATGCTTCTCCTCTGCTGGATCATGAGGTCCTGCAGTCACTCAACAAGCCTCTATTAAACACTGGGAAGACAAAGACTTTCCCCAGCGCCCAAGTCACGGGAGCTGCCTTTTCCTTATCTGTAAACTACCTGTAGAACTAACTGCCTGGCTAACCTCCATTCGACAAACCTGCTCAATGTTCAATAAATATTATGTGTTGCTTAATGTATATTGGATTACTTGCTGTTTAGGGGAGGGGTGGGGGAAAGGAGAGAGAAACTTGGAACAGGAGGTTTTGCAAAGGTGGATGTTGAAAACTATCTTTGCGTGTATTTGGAAAATTAAAAGCTATTAAAAAAAACAAATATTATGCACCATCTGTGTACCAAGCACTGACTGTGCTAGGTGGGAAATAGGGATATAAAGTCAGACTTGGAGTAATGTCAAGGAGCTTACCCCCTCCCCTGTTGGAGAGCTATAGCTTGTGCACAGGAAAGTGCCTAATAAAGTGATCTGAAGAATATAACTGCTGGCTCTGGGCTGGGCTTTCATGGAAATTAGGACTTCTCTTGGGGTAGGAGGGCTCCTACTAGGCACGGAGAGCAGTGTCATGATTGCATTTGGGTGTGACCATTCCCCCCACTCCAGGGATAATTCTTTAATCTAGGAGACTCACAAGACCTCTTCCTACAGCCCCTGATAAGGAGCTTCTCCTTGGTCCTTGGCTGTCTCTGAGTCATCATCGAGCAGATAAAACCTGCAAGAGTTTACACTTCATTGGGGCAAATCCTGAGAAACCAGTCATCATCTCCATGTGGTGTCTGAGGTTGACTGGATAGGACTTTATGGATGACTTAGTGCAATGATCCTCAAACTTTTTAAATAGAGGGCCAGTTCACTGTCCCTCAGACTGTGGGAGGGCTGGACTATAGTAAAAACAAAAACTCACACTCTGTCTCTGTCCCTCAGTCCATTTGCCATAACCTGGTAGCCGCATCTGGCCCGCTGGCCGTAGTTTGAGAACCCCTGATTTAGTGCAAGCGTCTCACTTTTTGCAGAACAGGAAACTGAGATCAATTTGTGGTGGTGATGATGATGATTGATGTGATGAGACTTAAGATCATAGATTTCTAACTAGCAGAAGAATGGAATAAACATTTATAGAGTACCTACTGTATGCCAGGCACTAAACAAATATTATCTCATCTGATCTTCACAACTTTGTGAGGTAGGTGTGGTTATTATCATCCCTATTTTACAGTTGAGAAAACTGAGGCAGACAGAGATTATGGGACTTCTCCAAGGTTATTTAGTTAGTAAGTATCTGAACACAAATATGTGTTCCTTATACAGATTGTCCTGCCTCTGGGGAAAGGTTTTAGAAACTGTTTAGTCTGATTCCCTCATTTTAGAGAAACTGAGGCTGAATAAAGCATAAAGAGACATAGGATCATAGTTCTGAAGCCCAAGAACTTGGTGCAGGACTTGAGAAAGCAGTGTGATGAGGTAAACGGAGTCCTAGATCCTGGAGTAAGGAAGAGCTGGATTCCAATTTCACTCCTAACGCTTAGCAGCTGTGTGATCTTGGCCAAATCACAATTTCCCTGAGAATCGATTTCCTTCTCTTGGTGTCCCTTGATGGGGATGCTGACCCTCAGAGCGCCCACCTCCCAGAGTGGTTTTTTGGGCCCAAACAAGATGATGTAAAATCTTTTGTGGGCTTTAAAGCCTCATCTAAATGTTAATTGTTGTGGTTAATTCAACAAAATGCTTAAGAATCTTGCCAGTAAGAGGCCAGGAACCTGTTCTCTGGGCTGGTGTGGGAGGGCACAGGGTGGCCTCTGAAGTGCTGTAATTCTAGGAGGCTTCTGGAGCCTTTGTAGCCACAATAGCACTTGGGGCTTTGCTGGTGCTTGCCATTGGCTGAGAGGAAGCCCTGCCTCCCTTTCCCTCTTTTGTTCCTGGGCTCTCGGCAGCCTCCCTGTTTGATCCTGGATCTCCTGCTTAGTAGGTGTGGGACCCTGAGCAAAGCAGCTGGGCTTTTTAAGCCATTCTTTAAAATGAATGTTTTAGAATCACTAACCCCCAACTTGAAATCTGTATTGTGATCTCTTTGAGCCTCAGTTTCTCATTCTGTGAAATGAAAGGGGAAGGGGGCTCTGTGAAATCAAACTTAAATAAAAAATGGGGCCATCAATCCCAGAGAAGAATCCTGGAAGCTGCAGAGTAAATTAGTTCTAAAAGGTAATATCATATGTCTTATTGTGATTTTATTTATATTGTTGAATATTTCCCAATGACTTTTTAATCTGCTTTTTTTGTGTTTGACATCTTTCGTCTGGATGGTTCCTTTCCACTCAGATCTAGGCTCCTGAGTCTTGTTCCTTCTCTGGACCAAAAATGAGACACTTGTTGGATCAAGGCTCTTAATTGTGTCCCACTCTCTGCTGCCCCATTTGGATTTTTCTTGGCAAAAATCCTGAAACAATTTATCATTTCTTTCTCCAACTCATTTTGCAGATGAGGAAACTGTGTCAAATTTGTTCAGGGTCACACCCCTAATAAGTGTCTGTGGCCAAATTTGAACTCAGGTTTTCCTCACTCAGGCCCAGAGCTCTATCCACTGTACCACTCAGCTGCTGGACTAGATCCTATCCTGCTCTAAATCTGTGACTCTCTCTCATGAAATCTACCTCCTATGGTCAGGGCTTCCTGTGCTCTTTATTTAAATGTGATTTCACCCACCTGTAAATGTTGGTGTTGGGGAGGTCACAAGATCAACTCGTCAGGAGCCTTTAATTGCTCTGTGCTGGTCCTGCCTATGTCAGTGTATTCTTGGGGGATCTCTGGGATCACAAATGAGATTGGGTTGGCAGAGCTCACCCCAGGAACACAAGGTTCTGCTGTCTCATGCTGTTTACTTTCTACCTCCCCGTGATGGAAGCAAGTATGGCCTTTAGTAGCTAACCATGGGTCTTTCAAGGAGGCAGAGCAAAAGTATACTAATGATAACTTCTTGAATGGGAGTAATTTCTTTACAGTAACGCCATGAGGTAAATAATTCAGGTATCGTTCCCATTTCACAGCTGAGGAAATTGCCTCAAGTGATTCTATCCTAGAAACTGATATGTTTTTAGTAGTAGAAATGGCATTAACAATGATGTATTTACCTGCTTTGCCCCTGCTCCCTAAGGACCATGGAACCTTGCATCTAATTTGCAACTCAGACCTTTCATAGAATGTGAACAAGAGCAGGTTTTTTTTTTTGTTTGTTTTGTTTTTTTGGGGTTTTTTGCCTTTCTTTGTATCCCCAGCAATTAGCACAATGCCTGTGCATAATTCACTACTGACTGATGGATGGGCACCTGCTCCCACTTATTGGCTTCGAATCCTATCTTAGGCCTAGGTGATCCCGAACAGGGTGAGCAAACTTTCTTAGCTGATCTCTTCATCAGTGAAATGGGGGTCTTGATATCTGAAAAACTGTACCTGGCAGTGAGGATTAAATCAGATCATCTATGTAAGAAACTTTGAAGAATTTAAAAACTTTGTACAAATTTCTCTTGGGATGCATTGCTAGTAGATTACTCCCCCCCCCCAATTTTTTTTTATTTGATTCGGGGAATAAATTGAGCGTACAACAGATATGGCATTAATACTTTATTTACACCTCTGCTGGGACCACTGGGTTCTTTTTTCCCCCTGAAGCAATTGGGGCTAAGTGACTTGCCCAGGGTCACAAAGCTAGAAAGTATTAAAGTGTCTGAGGCCATATTTGAAGTCAGGTCCTCTTGACTTCAGGGCTGGGGCTCTATCTACTGCACTAAGTAGTTGACCCCTACTGGGTTCTTTTTTTATTTTTTTTTATTTTTAATTTTTTTTCTGAGGCAATTGGGGCTAAGTGACTTGCCCAGAGTCACACAGCTAGGAAGTATAAAGTATCTGAGGTCAGGTTTGAAGTCAGGTCCTCCTGACTTCAGGGCTGGTGCTTTATTCACTGCACCAACTAGTTGCCCCCACTGGGTTCTTTTTAAGAGATGTTAAGGATGTCTGTATTAAGATCACTTTGGTGGCTTGACTTCTCTACTTGCAGTCTCTTCCTCTGAGACAGTTCTTCTATCGTGTCCTCTTGGATTTGAGTTTCATGCAGGAGTCAAGAATTCACCCCATGATGTCATTGGTCCTGTTGGAAAAGAACAACAACCTTAACCTCTCCCATTCCATCTCCATCAGGGTTTTGTGTTTGTTTAACTGAGAGAGGTTTCTGTTATTTGATTCTAGGAGAAGGGAATGATTTTAGGACTCCAGAGCCGCACTAACACGAAATATAGGGATCCAGTGATGGTGCTCACAACCTGATAGAAAAGTCTTCTGGATCCATACTCCCCCGCAGGACTAGCAAGTCATGAATTTTCCACAACTAGGACAGTGGAATTTTAAAATGATACATCGGTCACTTCCCAATAAACAACCCTTCATAATAATGCCTTCCTATAAAAATAGTTAAGCAAAGCCACAGGAAATAGGACTGACAGTATAAGCTAACTTCCAATGTGTAGTTTACTATTTGCTAACAGAAAGGAAGGACGTATGCTATATTTTAATTTTTTTAAATTTGTAATGCTATCATTTATCTTTATCACATTTATTTGTGCCATCTACATTCTCCCTTTCTCCCCTCCTTGAGAAGCCATCTTTTTAAATAAAGAATTTTAAAAAGGGAAAAGAATCTTGTGGCAAAATTAACATATTAGCAGAATCTGACAGCATATGTAGTGTTCCTTATCCATAGTCTTCCATCTCTGCAAAAAAAGAATGAATTGTAGTTAAGATATTAATACCACTTATGTGAATGTTATGGAATATTATTGTTCTATAAGAAATGATCAGCAGGATGATTTCAGAAAGGCCTGGAGAGACTGACAGGAACTGATGCTGAGTGAAGTGAGCAGAACCAGGAGATCATTGTACATGACAACATCAATATTATATGACGATCAATTCTGATGAAGCTGACTCTTTCCAACAATGAGATGACTGAGGCCAGTCTCAATGATCTTATGATGAAGAGAGCCATCTATACCCAGAGACAGGACTGTGGGAACTGAGTGTGGATCACAACAGAACATTCTTACTCTTTTCTATGCTGTTTACTTGCATTTTATTGTCTTACTCATTTACTTTCTTATTTTAAATCTGATTTTTCTTGTGCAGCAAGAGACTTGTATAA
Organism: Sminthopsis crassicaudata; assembly: GCF_048593235.1. NCBI lineage: Eukaryota > Metazoa > Chordata > Mammalia > Dasyuromorphia > Dasyuridae > Sminthopsis > Sminthopsis crassicaudata. Next base: position 19,495,753 of record NC_133621.1, on the reverse strand, counting down.
ATATGTTTATACATATTGGATTTAGCATATATTTTAACATGTTTAGCATATATTGCATTACTTGCCATCTAGAGGAGGGGTTGGGAGGAAAGGGGAAAATCTGAAACACAAGGCTAGGCAAGGCTTAATGTTGTCAAAATTTTCCTGGATATGTTTTGAAAATAAAAAGCTTTATTAAAAAAGATATTACTACCACTGAATATTTGACACAAAGATTCCCCCATCCATAACTTTGTTGTTATTCCATATGCATTGATCTATTTTGACTTTTATACCTCTATCATGCTTGCTTATTAATTTTCCTCTGTGGTTTTAAAAGATATAAATCTCCATTCTCCTGTATTTTGGAGGGAAGAGTTTTTTATGTTTTTATATTTAATGAATGAGTAATTGAATGAAAGAAAATGTATTTAGGTGCTTACTCTGTCAGGTGTGAAGGAAGGTGGGGTTGTGTGGTAGGTCTGGATTAGGCTAGATTTGGCAAATTCTCACCAATCAAAAGTCCAGGATAGAAACTGGGATATATTGGGTTATACAATAAAATAAGGCATCCTAAATCTCTGTTTTGACCAACTGCTTTCCAGTTTTCCTGGAAATCCTTTTTTTCTGAGTTTCCACCAAATTCTTTCCCGAATGTGGTGTAGCCACAAACACTCAGTCCCTTGAGAACTGAACCGGCTTCTCCAGTTGCAGCCTCTTTCTATGAGAGATTACTTCTACCTTGACCTCTTGGGTTTGGATTTAGGTGAAGGAGCTTCATGCAGGAATTGAGATATCATCCCGTAGTGTCATTGGTCCTCTTTGAAAATGAAGGATAAACAACAGCCATCTTGACCTTTCTTATCCCATTTCTATCAGGATTCTGTTGTTGTTTTCTGCCTGAGAGCAATTTCTATTATTCCTTTGTTTTTCCATATGAACTTTGTTGTTATTTTTTCTAGCTCACTAAAATAGTTTCTTGGGAGTCTGATTGGTATAGCACTAAATAAATAGATTAGTTTGGGGAGTATTGTCATCTTTATTATATTTGCTCGGCCTATCCACAAGCACTGGATAGCTTTCCAATTATTTAAATCTGACTTTATTTTTGTGGCAAGTGTTTTGTAATTTTGCTCATATAATTCCTGACTTTTCTTTGGTAGATGGATTCCCAAATATTTTATACTCTCAACATTTGTTTGGAATGGAATTTCTCTTTGTATCTCTTGCTGTTGCATTTTGTTGGTGATGTATAAAAATGCTGAGGATTTATGTGGATTTATTTTGTATCCAGCCACTTTGCTAAAGTTGTGAATTATTTCTAATAACTTTTTATTAGAATCTCTGGGGTTTTCTAAGTATATCATCATATCATCTTCAAAGAGTGACAGTTTGGTTTCCTCATTACCTACTCTTATTCCTTTAATCTCTTTCTCGACTCTTATTGCCGAGGCTAACATTTCTAATACAATATTGAATAGTAATGGTGATAGTGGGCAACCTTGTTTCACTCCTGATCTTACTGGGAAAGGTTCCAGTTTATCTCCATTGCATATTATGTTTACTGACGGTCGTAAATATATGCTCCTGATTATTCTAAGGAATAGTCCACTTATTCCTATACTCTCCAGTGTTTTTAGTAGGAATGGATGTTGGATTTTATCAAATGCTTTTTCTGCATCTATTGAGATGATTATGTGGTTTTTATTAATTTGATTATTAATATGGTCAATTATACTAACAGTTTTCCTAATATTAAACCAGCCCTGCATTCCTGGTATAAATCCTACTTGATCATAGTGTATTATCCTGGGGATGATTTTCTGAAGTCTTTTTGCTAATATTTTATTTAAGATTTTAGCATCAATATTCATTAAGGAAATTGGTCTATAGTTTTCTTTCTCAGTTTTCGATCTACCTGGTTTAGGTATCAGTACCTATTATTTCTTTGTAGAAGAAAATTATTTTAGAATCCCAGAGCCACATTAGCAAAAAATAAGTGTCCAACGGTAGTGCTCACAGTGCCAAATGTCATGATAGAAAAGTCTTTTGGAGCTAAGAAATCTGTTGAACTCAACTTTTAATTATATCCTAGCAGTTGGATTCTGGGGCCAAGGGCTGGTCATTTTCTTAATTTTCTGCACTGTGGCCAGATTAAGATATAGAAGAATTGCAGTGATTCATGGTTCTGACTAGGATGGTTCTAGCTATAGGATAGACTATATTGCCCTATTGTTCTGTCTGCAATGACCTGGTTTTTAGAAGCATCTCAATTGATCAGGTAAATACAATCAAAGAAAGCTTCTCACACCACACTTGAAATCATTTCTCCCATTTTATAGCTTCTTAGCATAGAGGCAGGGGACTGATCTGGATTTGGAGTCAAGAGCTGGAAGACATTTTTGAGGCTGTCTAGGACACAGCCTTTTCATTTTACAGATGAGGACATTGGAGGTCAAGTGACTTCTGGGATCCTAGATATAGAGTTAGGAGTGACTGGAGAAGTCATCTCAGGCAGACTCCTCATGTTACAAATGAAATAACTGAACACTAGGTTCAAATATTTATAGATGGCTCATCATACTTGCTTAATAAGTGCTTATTGAGGATTGATAAATTTGTCATTTTCCTACTCTGAACCTTAATTTCCTTATCTAAATTGATGGCCTTGTGGTTTATAAACAAGGGAGAAAAGTAGGTGAGGTGGTTAGAGTGCTAAGCCTCAAATCCAGCCTCAAGCACTAATTCTGTGAACCCAAGTAAGTGACTTCACCCTGTCTGCCTCAGCCTCCTTATCTCTACAATGAGCTTGAGAAGGAAATGGCCAACCACTCCAGTATCTCTGCCTATTGGAGTCACAAAGAGTAGGGCACAATTAAACAACAACAATGAAATTTTTTTCTTAAACAGTTAGTATTTTTTTATCTTCATACTGAAATTTAAAAGAAAAATAGTAATAATGATTAATAATTTGTTACTTTTCATTTCCAAATATAAACATACATTGTCCAGGATGAAGAAACAGATTTTAAAATAGACCTTAGTAAAGTTATGTTTTGTTTTGTTTTGTTTTTTCTCATTATAGGCTATCTAGAGCTTAGAACAAGACTTTCACTATAAAGAAATTTCAGTCAATTTGAAATAATCTTCCAGAATCTGGTCAGACTGTTTTACTACCAGCATGATGTAGTGGCTATAATTTGGGGTTTGAAATCAAAGGAACAGGATTCAAAGTCTAGTACTTATAGCAAATGATTTTCCTTCTGGATCTGTTTGCTCATCTGTAAATGAAGTGTGTGTGTGTGTGTGTGTGTGTGTGTGTGTGTGTGTGTGTGTGTGTTTAGAAGTTCCAGAATCATTAGTCTGTGTCCTTTTGTTTAAAGGAGCAATTTTCTACATTTGCTTCCATAGTTTCTGGAATAACAAGCGTTCGTGGTTCCATAATACTTTCAGATTTATAAAGCCCTCTTCCCCCAGTGGCCATTTGCCCTAGAGATTTCCTTGACTGTAGCAGGCAATATATGTGTGTGTGTGTTTGTGTCTATGTGTGTGTGTATATATATATATATATATATATATATATATATATATATATATATATATATATGTATGATATATACATATATATAACAGTGGTATCTATTTCCTATCAGATTCAGTTTCAAATAATATTCCTAGTAAAAAATAAGTTCTTTGAGGTCAGAAACTGTTTTGTATTCAACCCGAATTTACTTTTCCATCCATCTTTCAAACTATTCACAGGTAGTTGCTATTCTCCATAACTATTCTTAGATTTCAGCCTCCCATCATTACGCCATATTGGTTTATAGAGCTATCCACATTCACAGACCAGCACTCTTGAGATAGGTTTTAAACCAATTTGAATCTAGGTCTTCCTGTGTTGAGACTCCCTCTCTTCATAATGTTAATAATAATAGCTAATATTTATATAAAACTTTAAAGTTTACAAAATATTTTGCCTTTGTGTCTCATTTGATAAACAATTTAGTGGTAGTCAAGTCTTTACCATTGACTGTAAAAAGGAATATTAAGTTGATTGTAGCATGTAATAAGCACCAGAGCCTTGGCCTTGAGAGAGCCTTTCTCAGAGTTTCATGGTTGATCATTAAATTGCCCTGGCTCTTTAGAAGAAGACATGAGGATTCCTAACCTTGTATGTTATCTCTGGGAAGGGTCTTAGAGGACACTTCATCTAAACCTCCTCCTTCTTTGAAGAGAGATTAGTTCACTACACCTAGGTCAAGGGGTTGTAGTTTTTCACAGAGGAGGGATCTCAGAGCCAAATTTCTTGGAGGACAATACTGAGACTCTGAGAGGAAAAATGACTGACCCAAGGAAGGTCTCCTTCAACTAAAATTCTTCTTCCAAATCATCCTGGAAGAATCCTTGCAGGTTCTGTCTGTTACAGTTATAGTTCTCTTGCCTCAGTTGCCCAGGGATTTACTTTGTCTTTGTCATATATATATGTATGTATGTATATGTGTATGTATATGTATGTATGTATAGATATACGTATGTGTGTTTATATGTGTATGTACACCCATACACACAATCCACATATATATGTACACACTCACACATATATTCTTTTCTCTTACATGCTTAAGAACACTCCCTCATATAGAAACATATTCCGATACACACATTCTATTTTTCTCTCCCACATGTGCTCTTACACACAGTACTCTCTCACACATATCCATACATTTTCTCTCTTCTCTTTCACACACATACTTTCTCTTGCATAAACATTTTCTCTCTTCTCCCTCTCCCACAGAAATACACACGCATGCATATATATACAAAGGAACACACCCTTCCTCTCTCACTGTCTGTCTCTCTCTGCCTCATTTTCTCTCTGTTGCTCTTTCTCTCTTGTTTCTCTCTGTCCCTGAGTGTGTGTGTGTGTGTGTGTGTGTGTTTCTGTGTGTCTGTCTCTCTCTGTCTCTGTGTGTCTGTCTCTCTGTTCTCTATTTCTGTCTCTCTTTCATTCTCACTCCACTGGCTCTTCCTAGATGTCCCCACCCCCTTTCTCACCCAAGAGGAGCTGCCTGCCTGGGTAAACTTGTTGGGTAAGGAAGCCTCCTGGACTCTCTCCATGAATTCAGATAACACTTCATTTGCATGAATGTGTAACATTTGCGTATTCTTTAGCAAAAGCCCAAACTAGAGAGTGTGCTCTGTTTTCTCACTAGGCACCTAAGAATGGCCACCCTGAGCAGTGAGTGGAGCCTTTGGTGGTGAGGGCCCAGTTGATGTGGGGATGAGAATTCCAGGTTTGGTTCTAGATCTGGAGGTCTGGAACCTCCGTGCTAAGCTGTGAGGAAACATCCTAGTTACAGAACCATAAATTCATTGCTGGAGAGGGTCTCAGAGCTGGTCCATACTCATTTTATAGAAAAAAACTAACACCAGACAGCACAAGTTGCTTGTCCAAGGAATAATTCCACAGGCTTGAACCCTTTGAACCTTTGACTTCCACCCCAGCATCCTTTCTGGAGTAGATCAGGACAGTTGGCTCATTCAGTCCAAAGAATGCCATGTGGAAGTAGTCCCTGGAGGAGATGTCAAAAGAAATTATAGACCTAGGTCTGTAGAATGGGGATAAGAACACACGCTCTGCTGACCTCCCAGGGGTCAAGACAGCAACATGGAGGCTGAAATGGCTGGCCAAGGGCCAAGTGTCATTCACCTTAAGTTGGTCATACAGGATGATGAGTGTGAGATTTGTAGTAAGAAGACCTCTCTTCACATCCCTTCCTAACCCCTAACTCCTATGACCTCCGGCCCAGCCCCTTCCTCACCATGGGCCAAACTTCCTTAGCTTGAAAACGAGGAAGTTGCCAAGATAGCCTACCGTTCTTGCCTCAGCCTCTGCCCCTGTGACCTAAACAGCTGAAGATATTAGTAGTTTATGTGCTGGTCCCACCCTGGGATACTTGGGAAATCAAAGGGAGCTGAGAAGAGCTTTGGGCTGAGTGCAGTGGAGCAAGGAAGACGCCAATTAAGGGGTAAGCCTGTGAAGGGACAGCCTCCATGTAGGAACGGACAGGCTTGGGGAGCTTTTCCTGCATTCCCCAGTAAGCTCAGGCTCCTGATGGGACCAGAGCCTCTTATCCATCCATCTCTCCATTCTCTCTCCCTAATCCCTAGATCTGAAGCCAGTTGAGGTAAAAAACAAAAACAAACAAACAACAAAGGAGTTTGCTATCTGAGCATATTTGAGTTTATCTAGGGAGGGCCCCTTTTAAGAGATAAAAGCTGGGAATTTTGCTGCTGGGAGATTCTGTTTTGAGTAGCTGGCCTTTTCTTGCCTAGGACTCTTCCCTTACGAGGCCGCCCAGGTCATCTGTTGGGATTCTACCTTCTGGCCTGGGTCCCCTTTCTTTTAGCCAATATAGAAGATTCACCATCTATTTCTCTCCAAACTCCTCAGTCCCAGCATGCCAGAGAGATGCTATTCAGGATCATGTGACCACCTCAAACTCCAGCAGAAACATTCTGGTTGTTTCAGAATGGATTGATAAATATTTGCCAGCTTGAATTGAATTTCCACATGCCTCAGCCTCTGACTATCTGTAGTTCAGGAGGTTCTAAAGGCCTTTATTTCCCACAGAACCTGCTGTTGTCTCAAGTTCCCAGTCCCAAACTGAGGTAATTACCCCGAATCCTCTCTGAAGCCCAAGTCAGATGCTCAAATGGACCCTGTTCCCCTCCAAGTCAATGGGCCAGTTTCCGGCCCATTGAGGGCAGCTCTCCTTTTTGTCCTCCCATCAGCTTCTACAAGAAGGCTTTCCTCAGTTTCTCTTATTGTCACAAGGAGAGCAGTGGGTCTCTTACTTTGCCCACCATCCCTCAGCCATGTCACATGACCAGCCTATGTTTTCTTCCCTTCATACATTTCTCTTTTAGCATTCTTTGCTCCTAGTCTCCTTCAAAGTTCCTCATATGTCACATACTGAGATGTCTCGCCCCATGACGGCGATCTCCATCTTCAGTTCTTCTGACTTGTCATAGGGCTTTGAGGCACTTGCCTCTGTTTGGTGATTTGGGGCAGGTCACTTAAACTGGGCCTCGGTTTCCCTATTTTTCAAAGGAGGGGGTTGGACTAGAGGGACCCTTCCAGAAATGTCCAGGGAACAGCTAGCAGATTAGTTTGCATGGCGGTGAGAATATGCGAGGGAGGGTATGTGAAATCAGTCTGGAAGGAGAGGCTGGAGCCAGACTGGGAACAGCATTAATTACCCAATAGAAATGTGAATTTTATGTTTGAGGCAAGGGAGCCCAGTTCACCAGCCATCTCGCTGCTCTGTGTGAGGCCCTCGGATGATACAAATTAACACAATGATTTGTAGCAACTTTCCCAAGCTCACTAAGGTTTACAAAGTATTTTCTTTGTACTTGTACAAAGTGATACAGTTAGTATATTATTACGCCCATTTCACAGGTGAGGAAACTGACTTGTTCAGGATCACAGAGCTGCTGGAGTTTAGCCTCTGCCTTCCCGGAGTAGGAGATGATTTAGATCATCGAATGCTGTTGTGTGTGATTTTGACAAGCAAGAGCTGGAGCCTTCACTTAAAGGCTTCTTAGGAGAGAGGGCCATTGAGTTGGACTCGAATTAGGAAGCCTGAGTTTGCCTCCTGGAGAGGCTTGCAGTATCTCCAAGGTGATGAATGCCTTCCTCGCAGGGTTAGTCATTTCTATCATTCAGCACACTCGGGTGGCAGTGGGAGCTGGGGATGTCTGCATCATTCACCGAGCCTACAGTTAGTTGCTATTTTAAAGCCTTCTCCAGTTCCTGCTGAAAAGGGAAGCCCCACTGTTTCTCCCGGAATCTTGTAAATCACAGCCTTAAGGAAGAGAGGATTAACTATTATAGTCATTGTTTAAATGCCAAGGTGCTTAAAAATAATTGGCCAACCCAGGCTCTGGGCTCTCTGTTTATTTGGCAAACACTTTCCCTGTGTCCTTGCAGACTAATGCCCTGCAAGGTGTTTAGTGTTGGGAACCTGGGTTTCCATTCTAATTGATCTCCTGGCTTCCAGAGTGCCTTCCTTCCCCCATTTACAAAGAAGGAAACTGAGACCCAGAGGTGTCAGGTGACTGGCCTGCATCCATGCTGCTGCATCGGTTATTTAATGGACTCATAAGTTTAGAGTTTGAAGGAATCCTGGAGGTCTTTGGGTTCGACTATCTCATTTCAGAAATGAAAATGGGGCCCAAAAAGGAAAGGGAAGAAGCATTTATATGTCTGCTGTGTGCCCAATATTTTTTTTTTTACAATAATCTTATTTGATTCCTCCCAACAACTCTTTGAGGGAGATGCTGTTATTATCCCCATTTTACAGTTGAGAAAACTGAGGTAAATGGGTTAAGTGCTTTACCCAAGATCACATGGATAGTATGTGGCAGAATTGGGATTTGAATCCAGATGAATCCAGATAGCTAACTCCAAATCCTTTCCATTTTACCATTTTGTATCTCATATTTAGTTGTTCCATAGATGCTCTGAGTTTACCTCTGAAGGTATTCCTTCCAACAAAGTAGATCTCAGTTCTTCCATGGCTTCCCATCCTGCGTTCTCCCTTACATTTGCCTCAGAGAGTCTCCCCAAAGCTCTGCAAGCCTTCCTCCATTTCTCCTGACGTTGTGATGGGGCCAAGGGAACACATCAACTGCCTACCTCTCCTCCCTCAATTCTTACTCAACACAAGTTATGGATAGCAAAGTGGCATCTCTTCAGACTCAAATGAAAACATTAGCTATTTCTCCAGCAGTTTTTGGAGTTTAAAGCTCTAAAAACTAACCAGAGCACCTGCTCTCTGTTTCTATGGTGTTTTAGGTGGCTGGTTTTTGGAGGAAATGTAAAGACTTGATTATAGTGTACCAAATGTCAAGAAACTCTTTTTAAAAAATATTTGTTTTTGCAGGCATTTATTATTCCTCTCTCCCACGGCCTCCCCCTTGAACAATTAAAAAACAAAAAATAAAGCCTTCATAGTCAAATTCTCACATTGGCCATGTCCCCAAAATATGTCTCATTTTGTTGTGGTTTTTTGCCCATTATTTTTCTAGCAGAAGATGGAGAGGCTCTGACCAGAGTTTCAAAAATTTTCAGTGTTATTTTTCTTTATTATTGTTTAAATTGTCCTGCTAGTCTGAGTCACCTATAAGGCCAGCGTGCCCTGAGACTCTTAATTCACCATTTATTATAAGACAATAAAATTCTATTATATTCTCATACCATAAGTTGTTTAACCTTTCCATAATAGGTGGAAACCCCTTAGTCACAATTTGGGGTTACTAGGGAAAGAACAGCTATAAATATTTTTGTACCCATGGCTCCTTTCTTCTGTTTAGTATAGATCCAGAGTAGTCCAGCTAAATCAAAGGGGTTGCATAGTTCGTCACTTTCTGGGCATGGTTCCATATTGCTCTTTAGAAGGGCTGGACTGATTCATACCTTCACCAATGGACACTAGTATGCCAGTTTTTCCATAGCCCCACCAGCATTACTTCTTGTTCTTGTTCTTGTTCTTCTTCTTCTTCTTCTTGTTCTTGTTCTTGTTCTTCTTCTTGTTCTTGTTCTTGTTCTTCTTTCTTCTTCTTTCTTCTTGTTCTTCTTCTTGTTGTTCTTGTTCTTGTTGTTGTTGTTGTTGTTGTTGTTGTGTTGTCGTTGTTGTTGTCGTTGTCGTTTTTATTTACCAGATATTTGCATGGGTAATTTTACAACATTGACAATTGCCAAACCTTTTGTTCTAATTTTTCCCCCTCCCTCCCCCCCCACATGGCAGGTCAACCAATACATGTTAAATATGTTAGAGTATAAATTAAATACAATATATATATACATGACTAAACAGTTGTTTCATCATTTCTTCTTTAAGGAAATTTAATATTTAAAGACAATTTCAACTCGGTGGTGTGGTAGAACATCGGACTGGGAATGAGGAAGACCTGAATTCAAAACCTGCCTCAGACATTAATTAATAGCTTAATTTTTCTCACTATCAGTCACATTCCCTATCTGTACAATGGGGCTGATAATAGTGCCTACCTCCCAGAGTTGTTGTGAGAATTAAATGAAATGATATTTGTAAAGGACTTTGTAAACTTTGTATAAATGCTGGTTATTCTTCTTGTTGTTGTTGTGTTGTAGTAATAGTGGCCATGGTGGTGGTGGTAGTGGTAGTAGTAGTTAGTAGTGATAGTAGTGGCTATACTAGTAGTAGTAGTTGTCATCATCATCCTCATGACCACACAGTGACATCTATCCTGAGGTTGAACTCAGTGACCCACAGGGTTCTTTCTAGCACTCAATCTGTAATCCCTCCCCACCCATAAATCTGATTTGGCCAGTGGGTGATCTAAAGGAGGAGCCCAAATGGCTTTCTCTGGATGCCCTCTAAAACGGTTCCAGTGGCTACTATTTTATTTATTCTCCCCAGGACTCAGCGCAAAGTGGACAATGGCTTTGTGGCTTGTGTGAATTTTATAACTAAATTAAGGCATGTGTGTAAGACAAGGCATGGTGATAGGGAAGTGAATGAATGAGGAGAAATAAAATATATCATGATAGGAATCCAACTTTTGGAGTGCTCCTAGAGGAGTATAGCTGACTGAGTATGTGTAGGGATTATGCCAGTTTATTTGACAGGAAATAAGGTCTTCATATTAATTGATTAATTAATTGGTTGATTATGTAAGCCTAAATGGCTTCCTTAGATTTCATTTCTGTTTCCTTTATTTATTCAAACTAAAATTATGACAGAGACTTTGACACTATTGTATATTGTCTGTAGGGTCTGCGTTCAAATGCTGCCTCTGATGCTTAGGCTCTCAGGAGCACTAAAAATGAGTTCATATTTATAAATCACGCTACAAACCTTAAAGCATAATGCAAGTTCTAGTTATTGTTGATTATTATTATTTCATCTATGGCCTTGAGCAAGGCTCTGGGAGCCTCAGTTTCGTCTCTTTAAAATGAAAGGATTGCATTAGATTTACTTTTTCATTCCAGATCTAGGAGCCTTTTTCCCCTTGAGCCTAAAGAAGATAGCAGTTACATACATAAGCCATCTCCATTATACCTCTTCAACATTATTTTATTGTTCAGTTGTGTTTTCAATCAACTCTGCAAAACCCCAGGTGGAATATTCTTGGCAAAGATATTGGAATAGCTTCTTTAGCTTATTTTATAGATGAGGAAACTGAGGCAGAGATTAAGTGACATGTTAAGGGTCTCATTTAAACTTAGGTTTCCCTGATTCAAGGCCCAACTCTCTGTATACAGTGGTGCCTCCTAGTTTCTTAACAAATATGAAGAAATGGGAGGTAGAGTTGATCTATGACTCCTATAATTTGAAGGTGTGGAAGAGAGAGATTATACTTGTTCTACTTGATCTAGAAGGGGAGAACCAGGAACCATGGAGGAAGCTGTGAAGACATAAACTGAGGTTTGGCATAAGGGAAAACTTCCTATTAGAGTTACTGCCTTGGAGGCAGTGGTCTTCCCTTCACTAGACATCTTTAGACTGACTGATTATTTGCCTTGGATGTGATTCTGGTTTGGATATGGATTGGACTAAATGGCCAGAGATCCCTTCTGATTGAGAGTTGATGGATGAATGGATGGATGGACGGATGGACAGATGGATGGACGGATAGACAGCTGGATGAATATATACAGAGTTGGAAACTAGCCATAATATAGAAAGTGGGTGTATATCTTGTGCATCCCATGTGACACCGCAGGCTAGAACTAAGATGTCTGCCATGGAGCTCTTGAGATGCTTCTACTTCGATAGAAAAAATGTTGGTTTTAGAGACAGAAACTAGATTCAAATCCGCTCAATGTCACTCACTGTCTCTGTGTCTCTGGGCTCATTTCTCTGTATTTCAGTTTTTTCAGCTGTAAAATGAGGTAACTGGACTAGATAACTTCTCATTTAGAGCCAGGTTCTTCCAGTTCTAAATCTGTGATTCCATGATCTATCTTCAGGAAATTAAAAGAACCAATGGGCCTTGAGCTCTAGCCAGCAGAGGGCAGGAGCCACGCAGCCATTGTCCACTTTGAGCTGAGTGTTGGGGAGAATAAGTAAAATGCCCTTTTTTAGAGGGCATCCAGAGAAAGCCATTCCAGGGTCCTCCTTTAGATACTAGCCCACCAAAGAGACTTGGATTTCCCAGAGACATGGGGTTCCCACACTGAAACTTTGGGCTAAGTTTGCTTACTATGGGCTCTAGTCGACTTTTAGAATTCTCTGGACATTATTTCTTGTAGTAATATGAGGTGTCCTTTGCTCCTGGCAAAGGATGAAGTAGCTGCTCCTCAGATCCCCAAGGTTTATGCTCCCCATTTTTACTCCAGCCTTCCTTCTGTGCTTCACCATGCTGAAGAGCTGGCCCCAGACTCATGAAAACACCAGAGGCATTAGGTGACTAGGCTGTTGTATCTTGGGTACATCTTTCCCCCAGGAACTGGCCACAGCACTTAATCTAGCACTTGTGGGTGATATTGCACAATAATCATCTGTGTCTTCCCTGACTTAGCACACTGTGTGGCAAATAGTAGGTGCTTAATAAATGCCTGTGGACTCGAGTTGACTTGACTTTGCATATTATCCACCTGCTGGACTAGAAGTTTCATGTGGGCCTGGCTATGTCTCATCACCTCAGCACCAGGCACACGTAGGAGGATCATAAGATCATAAATTTAGAACAAGAAGGAATCTCAGAAACTATCAGATCCGACCCCCTTATTTTACAGATGTAGAAACTGAGGCACAGAGAAAGATTAAGTGACTTGGCTGGAGTCACACAACTAGTGAAATCCCTGAATCAGGATTTGAACTCAAGTATTCATGATTCCTTGTTCTATCCACTGAGCCATCTCAATACCAAATCAATGCTTATTAAATGTATCTTAGATGGAGGCGGCGTGCAGGTTAGCATAAACTTTTGGAGCCAGGGAGATGGGATTCTGACTCTTAATATGTGACCCGGACAGTAATCTTTCTCAGCCTCGGTTTCCTCATCTGTAAAATAGAGATAATAGCAGCATCTGTCTCCCAGGGTTATTGCAAGAATCAAATGACATAATATACAATGAACATCTCGGAGAGCTTTTTAAAGTATTACATGAATTATTATTACTGGTCATTTGGGCTGATAATAATAATGGACATACATATGGCTTTAAGTATCAGTTGAAGATTTTATTTTATTTGATCATCATAAAAATCCTAGAAGGGAGAGGTTATTAGGATCCCCACTTTATAATTTAGAAAACTAAGGGACAGAAAAGTCAAAGCAATTTTCCCAGAATCACAGTGAGTGGCAGAAGTGGGATCTGAACTTGTTTTCTTTTTTTTTTTTTTTTTTCCTAATTGAATTTCTTTCTTTAAAAAAAAATTCAACTGTATCTTGTTTTTTCAATTACATGTAAAGATAGTTTCCACTTTTGTAAGTTTTTGAGTTCCAATTCTTTTCTCCTCCCCTACTGCAATCTCATAGGTTATATATGTACAATACTTTTAAACATATTTCCATATTTGTTATATTGTGCAAGAAAAACCAGCCCCAAAGGCAAACAAACAAACAAACCATGAGAAAAAAAAAAAGCAAACAACAGCAACTAAAAAAAGTGAAAACAGTAGGCTTCAATCCATATTCAGTTTCCACAGTTCTGGAACTTGGATGCAGATGGCAATTTCCATCCCATGATTATTGGAACTGACTCCGATCAATGTATTGCTGAGAAGAGCTAATTCTATCTTAGTTGATCATCACATAATCTTGTTACTATGTACAATGTTCTCTTGGTTCTGCTCATTTCACTCAGCATCAGTTCATGTAAATCTTTCCAGGCTTTTCTGAACTCCTCCTGCTCATCATTTCTTACAGAACAATAATATTCCATAACGTTCATATCCCATAACTTATTTAGCCATTCCCCAGCTGATGGACCTCCACTCAGTTTCCAGTTTCTCACCACTACAAAAAGAGCTGCTGTAAATACTTGTGCGCATGTGGCTCCTTTTCTCTCTCTTGTGATCTCTTTGGGATATAAGCTTAGTAAAGACACTGCTGGATCAAAGGGTATGAAGAGTATTATAGCCCTCTGCACATGACTCCAAATTCTTCTCCAGAAAAATCCAGGTTCTCTTGATCCCCCCGTCCAGCATTCAGTCCATTATTCAGGGTTACTTCTAAAAGGAAAGGCTTCCAGGGCAAGGACAAGCTGACTCAGTGAGGGAACCAGCATTTATTAAGTGCCTACTCTGCACCAGTACTGGGGATTAAAAGAAAGACAAATTAAAAAACCAGTCCTTACCCTTAAGAAGCTCCCAGTTTAATGGGGAAGACGGCATACAAACAAGACATTTACAGGCTAGACTGGGGGTAGTCTGGGAGGGAAGACACTAAGATTAAGGAGGACCAATGAAGGCTTCTTGCATATTTTAGCTGATCCATAAAGGAAGCCAGGAGGTGGAGGTAAGATGGATGATGGGGGAATGTCAGCATGGTAAGCTAGTCTGGTTGGGAGAGGCTGGTCTGCAAAAGATTGGATTCCAGGTGAGGAGTTTTTTCAGCCCCATCTCTGCAAGCCTGCTTGGGGGGTTGGGCCCTGCCTCGACAAAGGCATCATTAACAAGATGAAAAATTGGGATTCTTGGCTGTTGGGAAGTGTCTACGCCTGGGTATTGGGGGAATCTGTCAGGCAGCACTACACAATCTTAATAGTGTATCACAAGGAATGGATTCAAAGCTGTGATGGCTCAAGATAACAATTTTCTCTATTGTTCCTTTTCCTTATCTGGGAGAGGGCTTAATTACAAGCTTACTGGCAGTTAAGGGAAAGATGTTCTGAATCTTAGAAAAACTGGCAGTTCCCTGGAGTCCCTAAATTGGGAGGTGTGTGGGAAGCCTTCTGGCATGTGGTTCAGCTGGAATGGAAGCTGGGTGGCAGATCCCTTCGGTACCAGGGAAGGCACTTTCTTGTCATTCGTTTGCAAAATAGATGGAGCTCTGAGGAAAGGTCCCATGTGGGAAGATGGGAAGGAGGTGGTCTGCTACAGAGCCCTCACAGAGGACCCCTGTTGGCTGAGACTTGTGGTCACTGTGTTTAGTTAGAATCCCAGCAAAATCACCCAGTCTCCTACTGGAGAAGGGTTTCGAAATGTTGTCGAGTCACTTCAGTCATGTCCGATTCTTTGAGGCCCCATTTGGGATTTTCTTGGCAAAGATACTGGAGTGGCTCGCCATTTCCTTCTTCAGCTTATTTGACAGATGAGGAAACTGAGGCAAACAAGGTGAAGGGACTTGCCCAAACTTGCCCAGCTAATAAGCGTCTGAGACTGGATTTTAACTTAAAGATGAGTGCTCCTGACTTCAGGCCAGACATCCTAGCCACTGTGCCACCCTTTGATTTGTTGGCGCGTCTCAAATGTGAGTTTTATGAACATTTACAAGCTGTGCTTCCTGCTCTTTAAAAGGCATCAACTTTCAGTATAAAAAAGGGTTTTTTTAAAAGCAGGGTTGGGGTCAGAAGCATGTGTTTCTATGGTTTTCTGCTCCCTATTCCTCCTTCTCTTTCCCCTTTTTAAAAGAAGGGTATTCAGAAAGCTCCAATACTGCTTTGGAGCAGCAGCTAGGTAATATAATGCATAGATCCCCAGGGTCCTAGAGTCCAGAAGACCTGACTTCAAATCTGACTTCAGGTCCTTTCTAGCTGTGTGACCCTAAGCAAGTCACTTCACCCTCTTTGCTTCAGTTTGTAACAAGGACATGGTACCTTCTCTGTCCACACACACACACACACACAGAGTAACAGGTCCTTTCCCAAAAGAAGAGGGAGTGTAAAAATTAAAAAGAATATTTGTGCAGCTCAGATAATGAAAGCCACTGATGCGCATTGCCTTAAGCTGTGTCATAACTGAGAGTTTGGAAAAATAAATCAGCCTCAGCTTCCTTATCTATAAAAGGGTATGATAAGACTTGTTGAACCTGCCTCTTGGGGTTCTCGTGAAACTCAGTTCAGATAAGATGTGTAAAGGACTTTGAAAACCTTAAAATGCCTATCAATTATTGCAAAACACCAAATTGTCTCCCAGAATGGTGGCCCAATTTACAGGGCCCAAATGTCCGTTTGGTACGTGAGGGTTCTTAGCGAGTAGGAGAATCGGGGTGGGCCGATAATCATTGAGTAGACATTTCTTTCTTTTTTAAGCTATCCCCATAATTCTTCTCTAAGTCCGAGTCAAAGCTGCCATGCTCACGAGGCACAAAGGTCACTTTACCGTGGAGTAACATAGCTGATGTTATGTGCCTGAGGATTTATGTACACTGTGAGCCTCTTGAAAGAATTTCCAGGGCTCCCCAGAGCCAATGGTGCCAACTGCCTTGTTTCCACAGAACCTTGATGTGGCAGTAGGGCTAAAAGGAAGGCTGTTCTCTCCATCTCAGCTGGGAGGAACCCCAAATGGGCCTTTGGATTTAGGGCTGGAGCAGATTCTTGATTACCTAGAGGATTTCTCTCTCCTGTCTTATAAGGATGTGCAAGGCCCCTAGTTCTGTAGTTGGGATTGGTAGCAGGATACTGGCAGCCCCTCCATGGGAAGGGAAAGAGTGGGGGAGGGAAGAGAAAGGGGAGAAGGAGGGAAGGGGGAAGAGGGGGGAGAGAGAGAATGAAGGGGGAGAGAGAGAGAATGAAGGGGGAGAGAGAGAAAATGAAGGGGGAAGAGAGAATGAAGGAGGGGAGAGAGAATGAAGGGGGGAGAGAGCTAGTGTGTGTGTGTGTGTGTGTGTGTGTGTGTGTGTGTGTGTGTGTGTTTGGTTGGTCAGTCAATCTGGCTTGAAACTTTTCAGATCCGGCTGAATGAATATTCTCCTGATTAATCACTGGATGTTAAGGGGGCTGCTTCCCTTCAACATCAGGTATCTATGCACACTCCTGGGTGCTCAGATTCCCCTGTACAAAAGCAGCTTTGCTCACTCCCACCTCCTTGCCCAGAGTCCCCAGCCAATATTTATTTCATGTCAGCAACATATGACGCCTAAGTATTAGTCCTGGGATTGTTAGGAAGTGCCTGGTATTGGCTTGGTTAAGACATCATCGAGAACACACACAAGACAAAGGAGAGAGAATTCTTTGCGCCGGGTGACAAATTCCCGTTCCCGGCCTTCGTCCCTGGTCTGCTCTTCGGGCCGGGGCCCCTGGTAGTGCCGGCCAGCTAGGCAAATACCTTCTCAAACGCAGCCTGGCAAAATCGTGGGTTCTGTTGATTTTGGGGGAGAGACTCGGGCTTGTCAATAAAAGGGCTGAGAAAACTGATGAGCAGAAATATTTCTGCTTGGATTTGAGAACTCCAGGGTCTGGAGTTTATGTTCCTGGTTGAGAACTGGATAAATTAAATGTGGCCTCAGTATCTTTCCATGAGCCCATGGTTAATATAGGCCATCTTGCCAATGTAATTAAAAACATTTTTCTAAGTGTGAGTGAACGGGGTAATGTTCCAAGTGGGAATTATGCTGGAGAAATGGAAAGGAGAGAAACGTGAAATGGATCTGTTTTCTCAGAGATTTGGGATTACCCTCCAACAATGCAGATAATAATAGCTGCCCACCATCCTCTAGGAATCTTGTCCAAGATCTCCCATGTATTCACCACAAGGAGTCTGTCCAATGGACTTCAGGCTTTCCTCACTTTCGCCCAACGACTCACAGGATCAAATGAGAGATTTGTAAAGTCCTTAGCACAGTGCTTGGCACATAGTAGGTGCTTAATAAATTTTGGCTGATTGGTTGATGGACATTACAGTCCCCCATCAAGACATTGGTTTTCAGAATCAGGGAAGTGGATTTGAATTCCATTATTTGCTCTGAGATCTTAGGCAAGTTCCTGAGATCCAGTTTCTTCTTCCGTAAGACAGGGGCAACATTTATACTA
This sequence comes from Sminthopsis crassicaudata, assembly GCF_048593235.1. Classification (NCBI taxonomy): domain Eukaryota; kingdom Metazoa; phylum Chordata; class Mammalia; order Dasyuromorphia; family Dasyuridae; genus Sminthopsis; species Sminthopsis crassicaudata. Next base: position 19,477,800 of record NC_133621.1, on the reverse strand, counting down.
CCCACCTCACTGGGTTGCCTTTGAGGGTCAAAGTAGATAATACATAGAAACATTTCATGAGCCATCAGTTTTTGTCTCATTATTTATAAGGTAATGAAAGAGACACATTCATCCCAGAAGCTTGACTACACCCTAAAAGCAAAACTATTTTTAGTTATGTAGGTTGTATAGGATTTGGTTCAGTGGAGCCTGAAATTTTGAAAGGCTTTTCTGTTTTTCAGATTTCACAAGCTATTCCAACCCTTGCATTGAGGGTGGTAAGAAAAGCTCCGAATCTTTGCAGGAGAAACTATTACTTGGTTTTTGATCTCAGCGTCCAAAGTGTTCCCCTAGTGTTTAGCTTAATTCTACTTGGCACCGATTTTATATTTTACTTCCTCCATGGGCTTCTGGGAAAAAAGTAATGATTTATGTTAGCCTGCAATATACGTATTTGTGGGCTATTCTTCATTTATAAGCTCCATGCAGCTGCCAAATTAATATTCCTAAAGCGCAGGTCTGACCATTCCCTGCCCGGGAACCCTCAATGGTTCTTTATTACTTTGAGGGTAAACTACAGATTCTTCTTTGGGGGCATTTGAAGATTTTCACGATCCAGCTTGGACCTCCCTACACTTCCGGGCATGTGTCACGTAATTCTCCCTTCTACGCTCCATGATATCCTTGCCAAGGATAATTACCCCACGTCTGATATTTTGACCCTTCACCCTGGCTGTGTCCGTTCCTCCGCTGCTTTTTCTTTTGCCATTCGCCTATCGGGGATATCCCCTGGCTTTCTTCAAGCCTGAGTTTCCAAGCCATTTACTGATTCTCACAGTTGTTAGAACTCCCCTCCCCAGCACAAAACACAAGCACTACTCAGTTACATTTATTTATCTTAGTACAGACCATTCTCTCTATACCCCCTTGGGAATGGAAGCATTTTGAGGGCAGCTATCTGTTTTTAAGGGTAGTCAAGTGATGACATAGTGCTTTTAAGGGTAGTTAGGTGATGACATAGTGCACAGAGTCCCGGGCCTGGAGTCAGGAAGACTCGTCTTACTCCTGAGTTCAAATCCAGCTTCGGACACTTATCCACTGGATGACCCTGAGCGAGTCACTTAATCTTGTTTGCTCAGTTTCCTCATCTGTAAAACGAGCTGGAAAAAGAACTGGCAAATCTTTCCAATATCTTTGCCAAGAAAACCCCAAAGGGATTCCCAGCTGAAAAATGATTGAACAGCAGCTTTTAAAGATACTGAGGTCTTGCAAAGCCCGGCTTTGATCCTTGGCCTTTCCTCTTTGATATTCCCTCCTCTTGGCTTCTGTGACACAGCTGGCTCCTGATTCTCTGCCTCAATTTCCCCTTTCCACATGAATGTTCCTCAGGGCTCTGATCTTGCCTCTCTTTGTCTAAACCTTTTCTTCCTCGAGAATCTCCTGGATTTACATCATCTTTATGTAAGTGACTCCCCAATCTGTGTCCCTCATCCCCTTCCAGAGCTCACTCCCACATTGCCCACTGTCTGCTGGCCTTCCTGGGCAGAGTGTAAGAAGGGCTGTGGTGCAAAACAATGCTGGAAAGGGAGCTTGGGCCAGGCTTTGGGAAGTCTTGAATGCCAAGATAATTCCTTGCTCAGAGATTAGAAAGATTACTGCAGATTTCAAGAGTAATACAAAAGTGACATGATCCTAACAGTGCATTAACAAGAACCCACGGGCAGCGATGGGAAGGGAGAGGGATGATTAGATAGAGATAACTGACATGTGTTAAGCCCTTGGCGTGTGGCCGGAAGGCTAAGCACAGAAGCAAGCAAAGCAGTCCCTGGCCTCAGGGAGCTTGCCTTCTGACGGGGGAAGGCTCCAGTGCCGGGGAGTTCTAAGGGGATGGACCACACACACAGCAGCTTATGGACATGATTAGGAAGTGGCGTGAAGGCAAAATTCCCTTAGCAGAGGCTGGAGGCAGGGAGACCAGTTAGGAGGCTATCACAGAAGTCCTGGTAATAGTGAAATTCGTCCAAGGAGATGACTCCGTGAGTGGAGTTAAAAAGATGTAGAAATCTATCAGACTTGACAAATGATTGTAGTTTGAGACTGAGAAACAGAGAGAGAGATAAGGAAGGGAACAAGCATTATTTATTTATCATATTTTTATATAATTTATATATTTATATATTATTTATTAAGCACCTACTAAATGCCATGCACTATACTAAGTTTGATCTTTACATCAATCCTGTGAGGTAGGTGTGATTGTGATTCCCATTTCACAGTTGAGAAAACTGAGGCAGAGGTTAAGTGACTCCCAGGTCCACACAACTAGCAAGTGTTGAAGGCTGGATTTGAATTCAGGCCTTCCTGACTTTAGACCCAATGAACTACCTAGTTGCTAACTAAGAGTCAAGGATGTCCCTGAGCTGACAAGTCTGGTGACTGACTGGAAGCAGGGTGGCGGCTTAGAGGAATTGGGGCAATTGGAGAAGGAGGAGGTTGGGATGGGGTGGAGATGAGGGCCAGGGAGGCAATGTGGATGATCTCCTCCCCAGTTCTAGCGCATGTACTTCTCTGCCCTCCCACGTGGTCCCGTCTCAACTATCTGTGCTCCTTTAGGTCAGAAGGGTTTTACGAGCCAAGCCCTTCAGTTGGCTTTTACTGAGTCAGGAAGATACGGTGTAGCTCAAGCCAACAACAGAACCAGAGTGGTTGTCTTCATGCCAGCCTACCGAGTGTTCATAGGAACCATGGTATCAGTCTGAGCAGCCACAGTGGACACATTGACCTGGCTCAAACACAGAATGTCACTTTGGCCCTCCTGGAGAACAAAGGACAACAACCTATGAATTGGCCTATGAATGATTGGACGTAGTTAGTGTCCCGTCCCTCGCCCTCACTCCTTCTCTTTTTCTTCTCGTGATATTCCAAAATAACGTCACCCAGTCCTGGGTCCTTAAGTCTAAGGGCTGGGTTGTCCTGACTTTCTAGTAGAAAGAGGGACAGTGTCACATGTCTCTAGCATGTGACACTTACCATCCGCTGCAAATAGACCATATTGCCATTATGTTCAGAATATAGCCCTCCGAAGGTTGCTAAATCCATATATCTTTTCTGATCCCAGTTTCAATAGTTTATGCCCATTTTACAGATTCAGAGCCTGAGTAACTTGCCTGGGGACACACAGCAAAGGCAGGATGGGGATCTGGGTCTCCCGCGTAGCCCCTGGTGTGAGGCCTGCCATGTAGCAGATCCTTAATTTTTTAAAATTGTCAAGTGACCGATTCTGCCCATTGGGCCCTTGTCCTTAACGGCCGCCATGCTTCTAGGAGTCTTTCCTGAGCACACAGGCAGGAGCTTGTTCGTGTCGGTGTGGGCGGGAGCGATTGTGGGGAGTCATAATTCCAGAGGGTGTATGTGCACTGCTTCTGGATGAGAATTAACCCACCTGTCATGCCCTTCCAGAGAAGGATAGGCCCAGTGAGTAATGATAGTAATTATCCGAACTGCCACTTAGTCCAGTCTTTAGGTATAATAAGTCCTTCAGATGCACTGCTTCAGTTGAGCCTCCCCACAAATTCTGAGGCAGGAGGAATAATAGCAATCAAAACAGCTGCTGATGCCCAGGATCCCAAGTCAGGAGAGGACAGTGACCTCAGGGGACACCGATGAGGAAACTGAGGTTCAGCTTAATTATGGCAAATCATAAGCAGCAGAGCCAGGATTTGAACCAAGGTGAAAACAAACAAACAAAAAACAGACCTTGTGGACCTTTTGATCCAATTTTCTCATTTTTCAAATGGGGAAACTGAGGCAAAAGTGGATGAGTGAGGAGGTAGGAGTGAGCCAGCAAAAAATGCATTTCCAAAGAGGTAGGAGAGGAGGGAGCCATGATCGGTGAGGGAGCACATGGATTGGGCTCTAACGCCGCCTAGATGAGTCACTAGGTGGTCAAGAGATAATCTGCTGACCGTGGCGACAAAAAGATCAGCTCCTGCCTCAGTTTCCTCAGCTATAAACTATTGAGAGTACCCTAGTGGCTGTCTCACAGGATTGTCGTGAAATAAAAATGACACGATGTACATAAAATACTTTGCAAACTCTACTGTTTGTATTTTTAGTTTCTATTTTTTTTCTTTGTCTCCCACTCCTCCTCACTCATTGAGAAGGCAAGCTCTGAAGTGCCGTATGAACATCAGTTATTATTTCTATCCTAGGCAGAGAGTGGTTTAGAGCAGAATCCATTCAGAGGAGATGCCGCTTCTGCATTAGAAGAGAAAGTTCCTCACCGGGAGTGCTTTATATTAATGAACTTAACAGGTTGTTAAAAAAAAAAAAAAAAAAGTCTTATTATTTATTTCCTTGTATGTTCTCTTAACAAATAACCCGCTTTTGTGTTCCCTTCTGTGGTGTCCTGAGACTGGCATCTTTTGTTAACTTGGATGATGGAGAGATTAGCTTTCTTTCAGGGATTTTCCTATATCCGAACTTGCTTTGGTCTCTGGGAGAACAATGCTGATATCGGCTAAATGCAGCCCTTCTTTATTTATGTAACGCCACAGGAAGGTGGAAATCTAAAAATAACCACCCAAGTAAGGACTGTGTTTTCCCACTGGTGAAACAGCTGTACCAGCATTGTTTCCCAGGGAAACTGGGGCTCTGTTTAAACAAAGACAGGGACCTAAAGAAAGCTCGGGTCAGAAGTCAAACATCCATTGTGGAGAACACTTTGTAAAACGTACATAAACTCTGTCTCTGTCTCCGTCTCCCTCATAGACACAGAGACGTGGCAGCTGCTGAGCATGGGAAACCGTGGTGACAACAGAGGGAATCTATAGACAGATGTTGGAGCTGGTGGGTGTGGGTTGCTTAGGATGCTGGAGTGAACAGGGCAGGGAAAGGGAACTCCCTGGTACCTGTTGCCAGAGGGGAAAAAAAGGAAACAGGGAGCAAAGCCCCTTTTTCCGGGCTGGCTATATTCTCAGTGACCCTTCACAACAAGAAAGGGAAGTGAGTTGGGCGGGGAAGTCCCTTGTGCTATTGAAAGCTTCCCCGTCTTTTTCTTGTGACTCCGATCTGTGATGCCGATGGTGTAGGGAGAACCCCTTGTGGAAATTCCTTCCACCAAGACAAATCATCCATTCATCCGCAACTTTGTGTCGCCTAACGCGGGCCATCTAGTCCTCTGTCAGTCAATAAGCATGTGTTATTTCGTACCAAGCACCAGGAATACGGAAGAAAGATAAAACCATTCTCACCTCAGAGGAGCTTACAGTCTAAATGCAGGTAAACTGAGGATAATAAACAGAGGAAAGCCATTCACATTAGGGAGGACCAGCAAAGGCTTCTGGTAGGAGATTTTAGTTATGATTTGAAGGAAGCCAGCATGTCAGAAGAGAAAACTAAGACCACTGGAGGTCAATTGGATCACCCAATTTCATAAAGTCTCCTAATTCATATAGATGAACTTATTTTTTTCCTTCTGATCACTGTGTTTCAAAATAACTGGTGTCCACTTTAAGCCCACATATTTTATTTTATACTGAGATCTCCATTGGCTTTCAGAGGAATCTGTAACATATCTTCCCAAGTTGAAATGTGGCTTCAAGCCACTAATTGCATGACCCCGGAAAAGTCATTGTTTGCTTCAGTGTCCTCATCTGTAAAATGAGCTGGAAAAGGAAATAGCAAAACTCTCTTTGCCAAGAGAAGCCCAAATAGAATCACGGAGAGTCAGACATTACTGAAATGATTGAAAAACAAAGTTTGTGACTGTCACTGTACTAAGCACTATAAAAATATTATCTCATTTGATATTCACAACAACTCTGAGAGGCAATTATTATTATTCCCATTTTACAGATGAGTAAATTGAGGTAGGCAGAAATTAAGCAGCACACAATAAGTGTCTGAGGGCAGATTTGAACTCCTGCCTCCAGTCTCAATGCTCTATCCCTTGCAGAACCACCTAGGTGACAAGTGGTCTCCAGTGTCTACTAGAAGACCTCCAGAAAGGATACCCGAGATATCCCATGGCTGCCCATTGTATTTTAGGATGACTCTAATTACTGGGGAAAAAAATTTAAAATAAGGAAATAAAAATCTGCTTCTCTCTGAGCACTTCCAGCTCTGTCTTCAGGAACCCTGCAGAAACTTGAAGCCTCCTTTAATGAGTCAGTCCTTCTCTAAGAATACAAAGTGTTAGAAGGCAGGAATTATACTATATCTTTATCTTTGTAATCCTGGTGCCAAGCACACAGTAGGTGCTTAATAAAGGTTTGTTGGTTTGAATGAACTTGGCTGCTCATCAGATAGTAGAATATCAATATAATACCTGTCACCTAATGATTTTGTCTTATAAAACCAGAAACATTAGAGAGCTTCCTTTTGGCTGATGCATGCCTTTGGAAAGCTGGGGGTCACCTCTACCCCTACTGTGAGGCAACAGAGTGGGGCTCCGGTGGAGATGATCACAACTGTCACTGAATCATAACTATGATGTCCTATTCTAACTGAATGGTAAGAGTACAGTGCATCTGTAAACATCTGAATAATAGATGAAACACAAATAAGTTTATTTCACTTGGTTTTGGTAAAATTCTCACCTTTGTGGTTAATCTTGATATCTAGCACTTTTTTGTATTTAATAGGGTTTTGTAAATACACCTTCAATTTAAAGTACTTTAACTTATTTTACTTTATCTTCAGTTATATTTGTAGTACTGAAGCATCCCTCCCCTCAGATTTCTTCTAATGTATATTCTAGTTCAAGATGCTCTCAGAAAAATCTACTCTCTGAGTAAATGTACTCAAGATCATATAGCTCATGAGCCACCATCAATATGTTTATTTAACTAAATGTCTCAGAAGATATAAACATGTTGAACAGATCAAATGTATTGAGGGAGGCAGGGCCACAATTAGTTCAAAGAAAAAGGCAGTTAATGAAATGAGATAAAAAGAAAAGTAGCACACCTGTCAGATTGGCTAAGATGACAAGAAAAGATAATGATGTATGCTGGAGGGGATGTGGGAAAACTGGGACACTGATGCATTGTTGGTGGAGTTACGAAAGAATCCGGCCATTGTAGAAAGCAAGCCATGCCCAAAAAGTTATCAAACTGTGCATACAGCTTTGATCCAGCAGTGCTACTACTGGGCCTATATCCCAAAGAAATACTAAAGAGGGGAAAGAGACCTGTATGTGCCAAAATGTTTGTGGCAGCTCTTTTTGTAGTGGCTAGAAACTGGAAAATGAGTGGATGCCCATCAGTTGGAGAATGGTTGCATAAATTATGGCATATGAATGTTATGGAATATTATTGCCCTGTAAGAAATGACCTGCAGGATGAATTCAGAAAGGTTTGGAGAGACTTGCATGAACTGATGCTGAGTGAAATGAGAAGAACCAGGAGATCACTATACACTTCAACAACAATACTGTATGAGGACATATTCTGATGGAAGTGGAAATCTTCAACATAGAGAAGATCCAACTCACTTCCAGCTGATCAATGATGGACAGAAACAACTACCAGAGAAGGAACATTGGGAGTTGAATGTAAACTGTTAGCACTACTGTCTTTCTACCCAGGTTACTTATACCTTCAGAATTCAATTCTTACCGTGCAACAACAAAATTGGATTTACACACATATATTGTATCTAGGTTATACTGTAACACATGTAAAATGTATAAGATTGCCTGTCATCTGGGGGGGGGGAATTTAGGAAAAATGAATATTAGGGATAATGTTGTAAAAAAAATTACTCATGCATATGTACTGTCAAAAAATTATAATTATAAAATTAATAAAAAAAAGAAACGCAAAAAAAAAAATAAAAGAAAAGTAGCAATAGAAGGTTTTTCTCATAAGCCTGGGGCATGCTTTCCCACCAATACACACAGCATAGTGGAGAAGAGTAGACCTATCCAGTAAGGGGCTCCCCATAGGAAAGAATCATTGAGATATCTATTTTCCTTTGTGCATTTCTACATTACACCAGAAATTCTTCACGTTCAGAGATCTTCCTCCTCCTCCCTTGTGCCCTCTCATGCTCCCCGTGCCCACCACACGGCAGATGCCCAATAAACACCGGTTACTTGATAACCCACTATTATTGTAGCCCCCACTCCATTACTCTTGAATGATTGGTGCATTAAGCTGACCTAATGAAGGGTAATGTTCACGGGTGCCAGTCTTGTCTTGCCCTAGACAGACTTTGATATATGGGTGGGATTTAAACATAGCTAACGGCGGCATCTCATTCAAGTTTTAATTAATGCGTGCATTTATGAGTCTTCCCCAAGGGTAGATCAATACTTGTCTGCCCGAGTCAGGGATAATCTGAAGTTCATTCTGAGGCAGGACATTTCAGAAAAACTGAAACAAAAACAGGTGTTTGGGAATTCTTAGTAAATTTTTTTTCCTAATGGAGTCTTTGTAGTGATTAATACTTCAAAATGGGGTCATGTGCTTCCTTTCTCGTTGGATATTTCTTTACGTTTTTTAGCACTGGGAAAGAAGGATGGATGATATGGCTGTTGTTTTTTAAGAGCTTAGTGAAAAAGAAATAGTGAGACAGAAGATCTGTGACAGATTTCCTTTCATTGCACCCATTGGGTGGCTGATCACACCACATGAACAAATGCTAAAAAGCCAGAGATTTTTAGAAGACCCTCCTGCACATTTGTCCCCGCAAAGAGAAGAGGTATGATTCGCTCTGGAGTGACAGTATTACGTTAACAAGGATAAATATTATCAAAGAGAAAGAAAGAAGGCATTTAAAGGAGACTGTCACAATAAGCTAGCATGGTCAGCTGTAATGGAGAGAATGTTGACTCTGAAATCAGAGGACCTTGATTCAAATCCTGTCTCTGACGTGAATTATTTATGAGACTTGAGCTAGATACTCTCAGCCTCAGTTTCTTCATCTGAAGACAGGGGTGATGATCATCTCCAGGCTGTCTACCTCATGGTGGTGAGGATCAAATGAGACATGTGAAGTACATATTTGTTTCACGAACCTTAAAGCGATTCACAGCTAGGAACCGAAAACAATGAATAAATAATGAGAATCCGGTCAAGTGTTGTCTGCATCTGAGTTTGCACTATTTGAAGTTATAATTGTGGAAAATAGGGTCATTGGTTCCAGCCCAGTAGAAATATGCCATGGGAATTTAAAGACTATGATTGTTTCATGGGACTCATAATGTGAATTAATCAGGACTCAGCTGTATAAGCACCTATTATTATTATTATATTATTTTCACTATTATTATTATAATAATCTCTATTGTTATGAACAATCATCTCTGAAGAAGATGAAAACTCTTTTCCAAATAGGCAAAGAAAGATCAATCTGAATTCTAATCTAGTTTTGCAGGTGGGTACACACACACACACACACACACACACACACCCCTGTTTCTCTCTCTCTCTCCCCCTCTCTTTCTCTCCCCCTCTCTTTCTCTTCCCCTCTCTCTCTTCCCCTTTCTCTCCCCCCTCTTTCCCCCTCTTTCCCCCTCTTTCCCCCTCTTTCCCCCTCTTTCCTCCTCTTTCCCTCTCTCTCCCTCTCTCTCCCTCTCTCTCCCTCTCTCTCCCTCTCTCTCTCTCTCTCTCCCTCTCTCTCCCTCTCTCTCCCTCTCTCTCTCTCCCTCTCTCTCCCTCTCTCTCCCTCTCTCTCTCTCCCTCTCTCTCCCTCTCTCTTTCTCCCTCTCTCTCCCTCTCTCTCCCTCTCTCTCCCTCTCTCTCCCTCTGTCTCCCTCTGTCTCCCTCTCTCTCCCTCTCTCTCCCTCTGTCTCCCTCTCTCTCCCTCTCTCTCCCTCTGTCTCCCTCTCTCTCCCTCTCTCTCCCTCTCTCTCCCTCTCTCTCCCTCTGTCTCCCTCTCTCTCCCTCCCTCTCCCTCCCTCTCCCTCCCTCTCTCTCCCTCTCTCTCCTTCTCTCTCCCTCTGTCTCCCTCTCTCTCCTCCCTCTCTCTCCTCTCTCTCTCTCTCTCTCTCTCTCTCTCTCTCTCTCTCTCTCTCTCTCTCTCTCTCTCTCTCTCTCTCTCTCTTTCTCTCTCTTCCCCCCCCCCCTCTCTCTTTCTCTCCCCCCCTCTCTCCCTCTTTCCCTCTCTCTCTCTCTCCTACTCCCTTTCCCCCCTCTCTCTCCTTCCCTCTCTCTCCCTCTCTCTCTCTCCCTCTCTCCCCTCCCTCTCTCTCCCTCTCTCTCTCTCCCTCTCTCCCTCTGTCTCCCTCCCTCTCTCTCTCCCTCTCCCCAGAGTTGTCTACCTGCAGTCCCTTCTGAGCCATGTAAAATGACAATCAATTGTATTACTACTTAAGGGTTAGTTATCAAACTTTTCACGGATCATAGAGTCACAGGGTTTGGAAAGACCTTAGAGAACACCCTTCATATTACAAATAAAGGAACTGAATCCCAGAGAAGTGAATGACTTAGCCACACTTACAGTCACACAGCTAGTTAGTGATGGGGGCAGGACAAGGACTTCCCTGTCTCCCAATCGAGTTCTGGCTGGTGAACCCACTTAGCCTCCAGACACAGGATTGTGGATTGTTTTAGAACTTAGAGGGCAGTTACTCCAACCTGAGAAAAGTGAGGTTTAGGAGAGTGTAGGTATCCGCCCCAGAGACACTGCTTCCAGATTAATTTTCCTAAAAACACTTCCTGGCTCTTCTCAAAAATTTTCCAATGAACTGGACAAAGTCCAAATTCCTTAGGCTGGCTAAATCTACATCTTCCTTCAGTGCTGGCTACTCCCTACATAAACTATCTCCCCTCCAGGCAAAGAAGTCTGCCAACCCCTCTGCTCTGCAATTACTTACCTTCTTGCTTCCTCAGCTTTGTTCTCCTGCCTCCAAGGACACCTGACCTTGAAGAAGTTGCATTCTGTTAGGCAGAAATAACAGATAAATCAATACAAAATATATAACAAGTAAATATTGAAATCCAGCCTCAGTCACTTAGTAGCAAATCATGTTATCTTATTTGCCTCGGTTTCCCCATCTGTAAAATGATGCTAGAGAAGATGCAATATCTTTGCCAAGAAAACCCCAAATGTCGTCAAGAAGAGTTAGACGTGACCAAATGACTCAACAGCAAAAAAAATACAAAACATTTCAGGCAATACTAGTAACTGGCAGTGGGGGAAGGGACTCGGGAAGATCTTATTTCAGTGGAAGTCCTTGGTTTGAGCTCTGAAAGAAGCTAGAGACTCTAAGAAACAGGTGAAGAGAAAGAGCATTCCAAAGATGAGGGTCAGCCTGTACACAGAGGGAGGATTAGTACTAAATTTATACTTATTATCAGAATCCACATTGTGTCTCCCATACTAGCCATCCATCAACCCTGGCCATCTTATTTGCCATCTACCTACAACCATGCTCCTCTCCTCCCACCCCTTGTTGCATTTCTTGTTCTTTGAGAACCATAATTAAATTAATATTACCATTGCTTTTTTTTTTTTTTTTTTTTTTTTTTTTTCCCTGAGGCTGGGGTTAAGTGACTTGCCTAGGGTCACACAGCTAGGAAGTGTTAAGTGTCTGAGACCAAATTTGAACTCAAGTCCTCCTGAATTCAGGGCTGCCCCACCATTGCTTTTAAAGGGAACGTGCCTCCACTCCCTTGTGATTTCCTGGGCCAAAACACCCTTCTTCAGCCCCGGTCTCTCTCCTCCGCATGTTTGGTTTCCCCCATTAGATTATAAATCCTGAGAGCAGCGACCCTCTCCCTTTGTCTTTGAGTCTCCACATTTGGCACTGTGCTTGGTGCTTGATGAGGACTCAAGGAATTCTTTCCAACCCTTGCTTGTACAAAGTAAGTTCACCAGGTAGAAAATCCTATTAAATGGGGGCAACAGATAAGGCTCCATGTAGGAGAAGATCTCTGTACCCACCTTGGAAAGGGGCTGAATAAAAAAAAAAAATCATAGCTATTGCATTTTTAAATGTCTTCGGAATGCAGGCTCTAGCTGAGTAATAATCTGCTGCCTCAAGGAAGCCTTGTGTCGATTAATTTGGGGGAGCTTTGAGAAAAATGAGCAAGCTCACATGTGTGTCCCCAGAGGCAGGCTGAACTAGGGGGTTGTTCACATCTCAGCCTCCATTAGCCTCTAACCCTCCCAGCAAAAGGTGCTGTCTGAGCTATTCCTCAACCGACAGTAGGTGTTCTATTCACATAGCCAATGAGTGAAATTGGCTTGTGTCTTTGCCTTCCAGGCCAGTTGGGATTCTGGAGGGTATAAGAGATGCTATGGGGACCAGATCTTTGAACTGTTCTCAGTGGGATCCCATGGAGCCTCAGCTTTTAGAGCTGGCTGAGCCTGTTCTCACACACTGCATCAAGTCAATAGATCTCCCCTCTGCGCCCCCTGCTAAAGCTGTGTTCTCAGCAGGAGATGAGATTTACCCTTCTCTTCATGTTTCCAAGAGCTCATCTCAAGGCAGGCAAGACCTAGCTTTGTGCGAAAAGCTCTTGGTGAAACACATCTATGGCATTTGTGGTCAAAGCAAGGCTGTCTACTAAATAATTTCTAGACTTTGAGGAGGATTGGCTCCCATGGCTTCAGGTTAGATTGGATCATGAGTGCTAGAAATCCAGAACATTTATTTTACTTAATTTTTATTTTACCTTATACCACTTCATATATATATATATATATATATGTATATGTATATATACATATATATATATATATATATATGAAGTGGTATAAGATATAAGATGCCAGAACTATTAAAGACTTGCCCAAATTACACAAGTCTTGTAGACTCAGGATTTGAACCCAGGTTCATTACAAATCCAGTTCTCTTGTGTTCTGTGTTCTCAAACAATGTTCTTGGACAAAATAGCTTTCTTATCCTTTGCTGTAATGGTAATTTTTATGAGGATCATATATTGTCATAAATCATACTTATAAGTTAATATCCTCCTATTAACCCATCTTTTTGTAGTTTAATTTCATGCATGAACCTAATTCAACTTTTCCACAAAAAATTTTTCTATTACATTCACAGCACAAAATATAACAACAATAATAAATACTATACTAATAGTAATTTCTATAGAATTTAAGATTTACAAAACACTTTCCATTCGAATAGTCTATGAGGTAGGCAGTTTTATTATTCTCCATTTTACAGATTGTGATATTGAGATACAAAATGGTAAAATTAGTTGCTCATGGTCATATCCTCTTCTTCCTCTTTCTTATCTTCCCTTATTTGTTATCACCCCTAATTTCAAGGAATTGTCATTTTAGTTTCAAAGGAGCAAGATCTAGATCTGGAAGAACACCCCCCCTTATTTTATAGATGTAAAATAATAATAACAGTTAATAATAAATAAGAATTTCTATAGGGTTTTAAGTTTTGCAGAGTACATTATATCTGTTAACTTTGAGGAAGTGTTATTATTATTCCTATCATATAGATGAAGAAACTGAGGCATCAAGAGGTTATAAGTGACTTGTCCAGGACCACAGCAAGTCAGTGTCTGAGACAGGATTTGAACTCAGGACTTACTGACTCTAAAATCCTGACATCAGTCCACTTAAGTAAGGTACCTAAGGTCACATGGGTATTAACTATCACAGATAAAATTTGAACTGAGGTCCTTTGACTCCATAGTTCTTTCCACTATACTATGATGTCTTTTTTTTTTTTTTTTTGAGGATTCAATCAACAAACATTTATTAATTTACTATTGATAGCTACATGGAAACAATGACTATGAAGTTGGATAGACTTTGGGAAATAGTGATGTTTAGGAGGGCCTGGTGAGCTATGGTCCTTGGGGTGACAAAGAGCTTGACATGACTGAAGAACAACAATGAAAATCCTGAAGATCCAAAGACAAAATGGGATAGGGCTTACATTTTCACCAACTTAAACAGTGTTATAAGCAAGTTCCAGGTAGCATAATACCAGTGGTACATTCCTGCTCTGGGGGTAATCACTATGAAGGTAAAAAGAGGCTATACAGTTCACAGAGGATTCTAGTTCTGAGTCTGTGAATGGAGATTTGTCTTCATAGCCACAGGGCTTCCACTCTGATCCCTGTTTGGTGCTTTATTATTACTTGATGATTGATTAATTGCTTCTGTCACTCTCTAGCTGTGTGACTGTGGTCAAGTCACTTTAACTCTCTACGTCTCAGTTTCCCCTCTGTAAAAATGAGAATCTCTTTTAAGATGCCTTCCTGGTCAACCATTTGGGGATCCTCTTCTAGAAGTAAAGCGAGCTGGAAAGGGCAGCCTTCCAAAACGAGGGGAAGCTTGTGGGAGTTGGGTCCTGAGCCAGGTGCTCAAGGATGGAGACACGAATTGGTGGGTGAAGGAAGGTGGGAGGCATTGGGAACAGCATGAGCAGAGCTACTAGGAAGTGAGAATGAATAAGGGATGGTAAGGAAATCCACCTGGTTGGAGGCGGGGGTGGTGAGAGAGACTAGTGAAAGCTGATGATAATAACTTGTATTAAGAGAGCCTCCACTTCTTATCTTATGTCTGACTGAAGTCCAGATTTTTATAGCCTTGAATTTTTCCCATCTGGCTCCATACTTTTCCAGTGCTGTCATCCTTTTAATTCCTTTCACATATTCAGGGCTTCATTTTCCTCACAACTATGAGTTACATAGTAGATGTCATCCCCATATTACAGATGAGGAAGTTAAGGCTCAAGCAGGTTTGTTGACTTGCCTATGGTCACTCAAGTAGGATCAGAACCATGATATGAATCTAGAATTTCTGACTGCAAATCTAGTGATCTTTCTCTGACATCTCTGTGACTCAGAGTAAGAGGAGAGGGGAGGGGGAAATGATTTTGAGGAAAAGAGCATATTGATGGGAGAGAGATTATGCTGGAAGACTTGGGGAGCACTACTAACCCACTGGCTTTTCCAGTCAATCTAATCCTAACAAGTGCCCCCTGTGTGCTAGGCATTGTTCTTTCGTACTTTGTAAGATCGATCTCCCCTGTCTCAGAGTTGTTTAACTTTTCTATAATAATTGGGGAAGGGAAATTCCAAGTGAAGGGAATCTGGATAGACTTTAAAATGACATTGAATGTCCTTTCTCTGACTCTATTCTGTGACTCATCCCCACCTCCACCTCTTGACATCAGTTTGGAAAGAGGAAGTATGTTCAGATGTTTGGAACTTGGATCCTTCTCACTCATTCCCTCTACTTCCTACCTTATGCCTACTGACTGAAATCCAAGTTCTGTAGCCTGGAATTGATGCTTTTTCCCATCTGGCTCCAAACTCTTTCCAGTGCCATGTCGTAATTCTAATCCCCTCCATATATTCAGCGCTTCAATCAAACTGAACCATTCATCTCTTAAGTGCCTCATATATAAAACAGTAGATAGAGAGATGGACCTGAGTCCACAAGACCTAGGATCAAATTTTTTCTCCAATGCTTCTTACTCGTGTGAGTTGTTCACTGTCCTTAGGCCTCAGGTTGGGAATAAAATAAGAGAATTAGACAAGATGAACTCAAAGTTTCTTCCCAGTTCTAAATCATCCAACCTAATTCCATTATTTTGCATATGCTGTCTGCTTTCCCTGTTCTCCTTTCTCCACAATCTGTGTCTATTGAATTCCCAGTTCTCTTTTAAAATCCAGTTTAAATGATACTTCCTCCACAGAACATTCTTTAATCCTCCAAGGTTCTTTAATATTCTTAGACTTCAATGCACATAAGCATGATTTCCCTTTCTGGCCCCAATCAACTTTTCCTGCCTTATTCTCTTAATTCCAGCCAAATTAGAATTCTTATCTATTTCTGCCTGCCTCTGCCACCTTTTCTTGGTGCAGGATATTGTCCATGATTAGACTGTCCCATATAAAAATCCTTGTCTTCCCTCAAGACCACCTTTTTCATGATGTCTTCCTTGTTTTTTACCCCTATTCCTGAAAAGTTATTTTGTCTTCCTCAAATTTCTTAGAGTACTATTTGAAACTTCTCTTTGGTACTTTTCACACTATACCTTGTATACCTTGTGCAGCTATTATATCTCCTTTGTTAGAATGTGAGCTCCTTGAGGGTGGGAATTGCCTCCTTTCATTGTATTATCTCCATGCTCTAGCATAGTGCCTCATACATAGCCAGTCTTTCATGTTTGCAATTTGTTCCTTTTTATATACTTCTTAAAGTCTATTTTGTATTATAGTTATTGGTGAATGTGCCTTCTATCAAAACAATGTATAAACATCAGCTGCAGCTCTATCAGATTGTAAGCATCTTGTAGGAAGGGAATTTGTCATATAGCACTTTTTCTCCTTCAGCACCGAGGACAGTGCCCTGTCTATCCTATGATGAGCGCATTTCAGGCAATAACTATTCATTGAACTGCATCAGACTCTCTACAGTATATATAGAGCTGGAAGGAATCTTAAAGATCATTGAATCTAATCTCTTCATTTTACAGATGAGGAGTTTGAGGTTAAATGGCTCATTCAGTCACACCACAGGGATATATCTGAGGTGGGATTGAACTTGCAGACTTTAAGTCTGGTTCCCTATTATTTATACCGCAATGCCTTAGAGTAATGCCATTTTTCTTTCATACCCACAACTTCAGTGAATGGAAACAAAACCCAATGACAATAAAGAGTTGACTGGCATGGCCCATTCTCATGGGCCAAATGGACCAATCTGCTGGCTTCAGCTGCATCTGGAGGACAAAGTGAGGTCATTTCTTTGCCACTAAGGCCAGCCCTGGTAAATGCATTTGTCTTGTTAAGTATAAACTAGAAAGCAATTTTTTATTGAAGCTTTTTATTTACAAAGCATATGCATGGGTAATTTTTCCAACATTGACCTTTGCATAACCTTTTGTTGCAAATTTTCTCCTCCTTCCCCCATCTTCCCTCTCCCCTAAGCTGGCAGGTAGTCTGATACATGTTAAATATGTTGAAATACATGTTATATCCGATATATGTATACATATTTATATAATTATCCTGTTGCACAAGAAAAATCAGATCAAGAAAGAAGACAAAAAAACTGAAAAAGAAAACACAATGCAAGCAAATAACAAGAGAGAGAGCAAGAATGCTATGTTGTGTTCTGCACTCTGTTCCCATGGTTTTCTCTCTAGGTTTGGGTGGCTCTTTTCGTCACTGCACAAGTGGAACTGGTTTGAATCATTTCAATATTGAAGGGAGCCATGTCTGTCAGAATTGATCATCATATAGTCTTCTTGTTGCCATGTATGATGATTCCTGGTTCTGCTCATTTCATTTAGCATCAGTTCATGGAGGTCTCTCTAAAATCATCCTGCTGGTCATTTCTTACAGAACAATAGTATTCCATAGCATTCATTTACACACACAATTTATTCAGCCTTTCTCCAATGATGGTCATCCACTCAGTTTCCAGTTTCTGGCCACTACAAAGAGAGCTGCCACAAACATTCTTGCACATGTGGTCCCTTTCCCTCCTTTAAGATTTCTTTGGGATACAAGCCCAGTAGACACACTGCTGGACCAAAGGATATGCACAGTTTGATAACTTTTTGAGTGTAGTTCCAAATTGTTCTCCAGAAAGGTTGGATCCATTCACAGTTCTACCAACAATGTGTCAGTATCCCAGTTTTCCACATCCCCTCCAACATTCATAATTATCTTTTCCTTCATTTTAGCCAATCTGAGAGGTGCATAGTGGTATCTCAGAGTTGTCTTAATTTGCATTTCTCTGATCAATAGTGATTTGGAGCACCTTTTCATGTGGCTACAAATAGTTTCAATTTCTTTATCTGAAAATTGTCTGTTCATGTCCTTTGACCACTTCTCAATTGGAGAATGACTTGAACTATTATAAATTTGAATCAATTCTCTATATATTTTAGAAATGAGGCCTTTATCAGATCCTTTAGATGTAAAACTGTTTTCCCAGTTTATTGCTTCCCTAGAAAGCAATTTAAAAAAAAAAAAACTATTGTTCTGAGTTTTTCTTTCCTCAAAGACAGTAATCAGTCTATCGGATATACCTACTTTAATACCTGATTATGTTACTTAACTTGATATGTAATAATGCAGTGATAGACAAGAAAGTAAGGCAAGTTTCAAGAACCGTTTTTGCTATAGAAGGGGGTTATACATTAGCATAGGAAGGAGATAACTAATTTGGAAAATGTGGCATAGTAGAAACATTACTGAACATGGAGTCAGGAGACACTTGAGTTCTCTGATGCTAACAACAGAAAATCATTTTATCCCATCAAATAAACATTTATTAAATGTTTACTTCCTATAGTGTTCTGGGCTATACACTTAAGGATATAAAGACAAAACCAAAACCAGCCTAGCCTCCAAGGGCTAATGTTCTATGGGGAAGAGGGAGGGGGAAGAAAATAAAACATGCACATGAATGATGATGTACATGGTAGCCTGAGGATGGAAAAGGCACTAACAACTAAGAGATCAGGAAAGACCCCATACAGGGAGTAACATTTGAGTTGAACTTTGAAGGAAGCTTGGGTTTCTAAGAGAATTAACATGAGGAGAAAATATATTTCAGGGAGGCAGGAAACAGAATTCCTCAGTTTCCTCATTTGCAAAATGGAGATATTAATTCTTGCCCTATTTTTGTTAGGAAAGCATGTTGTAACCCTCAAAGCGCCATTGAAATGGCAGAAATTATAAGTATATGAAAGAGTAGAGTACTAATTATGAGCATTTCTCAGCCTTGTGACCTGAAAACTCAGGCTATGTAATACTGATTTTCCGATCATGCAGGCACTGACCTGGCTGCAAATAATAGCTGTTATAACGTTCCAAGGCCAGGGGTCAGATTGGCCCAATGCCTAGGACACATGGCTGGATCTCAGATGTTGGTTGGTTAGACAGAAGGTAATGATTTACAGGGTCTCCTAATTTAGTATTTGAAACAAACAAAAAAAGACTGAAATAGAACTAAAATGAACATGCTAATTAAAAAAGGCGACAGAGCATTCTGTGGGACTAGTTCTGCAGACTTTACCATAGACACGGAGGTGAAATGCAAGATAAGAGATCAAAGCTTTCTGGATCAGACATTGGCTCTATTAGCTGCTACTGGAAGCTGTAAAGAGAGCAGAATTCTTAACCTCTGTGTGTGTGTGTGTGTGTGTGTGTGTGTCCGTCCCTCCCCTGGAACCCTTTGGAGGCAGTCTGACAAAATCTAGGGATGAACCCCTTCTGGGAAAAATGTTTTTAAGTATATAATAAAATAGAGGATTACAAAGAAATCTAATTATATTAAGTTGCTATTTTCAAAAAAATTCATGGTCCCCAAGTTAAGAACCCTTGTTTTAGAAGGTAATGGAGCAGTGGATAATACTTGAGGAAGAAGAATTGTAACCCAAAGCTGAAAGTGAAAGGTCCCTAAATTTTAGTCCTTTCTCCAAACCCATTCCTTGTTTCTGCTGGTGAGAGATCAGTGAACACAAGGGAAAGTCAACCTTTTTGTATACTTAGGAGTCCCTTATTTGACAATATTTATTATGGAAATAATAGCTAGGTACTGAATGTTGGGAATGGAGGGAAGCTCATGCTTCAAACAAACAAAACAAAGTCCCCGGTAGGTTTTTCTAAAAGAATAAGTAGAAGCTTCTTTGGCCTATTTCTTTTTTAAAGTCTGTTTTTGAGAATTTTTGTGCTCCTTTATTTGCTAATTTAATGTCATTCATTCTCCCTGCATGTCATGGTAGAGTCACCAAGTTTGAGAGTTGGGAAAGACCTCAGCAGCCAATCTAGTGCAACCCCAAGCCCAAATAAATCCTCACTAGAATGCCCTCCACAATTATTCATCCAGCCTCAGTGTGAATCTCCCCAAGGATGACAAATTCCCCTCTTCTTCCTAAGAAGTCTATTCCTAGCCACTCTACAATTCAATTCTCAATCGATCTTTACTTCCTGCTTCTTCATTCTAAGAGGAGTCTTAATTCTTTGCTTCTAATGATAGTCCTTAAGCAGAATCCTCACATTCCCTCTCATCTTCATTAGGACACATGTCTCAAGCTCCTTCAGTAGATCTTCTCTGTGACATGTTCTCGAGATCCTACACTATCTGGACACCTCCTGGAAAATGCACAGTCCTATTCTAATCAACCCTACTTTCCCCCAGGCTCATTCCAACCCAGCTCATTTATCTTCTATCCCACCCTCAGTGCTCCTAGAAATGTATACTCCCTTGCCAACACATTCTTTCACCTCCTCCAGTTTCTCAACCATTATTCCTTCAACTTCCTCTTTATAATGGGAACCTGGCACTCCCCTTAAAATCCTGTTTACTTGGAGGTCATTCCGCTCCCATGTCTGGAGGAGCTGCAACCCCCTTGTCAGCCTAAGGGGATACTCTCCTCCATACTGTGAAGTCCAGATAATTTCCTTGATATAACCCCTTTTGAGACTAAATCATCCTCTTCCCCAACTTTGACGCTCTCATGCAGCAAACTCCAGGTCTTTCTTTTGACTGTTAATGCTGTCGGCTCCGGGCTCTTGTCTCACTCCCGCACTCCAGCCCCTGTATCTAGCCTCCTCCCTTCCATCCCTTACTCCCCTTCCCTCTCTGTTATTCAGTCATTTTTCAGTCAGGTCTGACTCTCCATGACTCCATTTGGGGTTTTCTTGGGAGAAATATGGAATGGGTTTGCCATTTCCTTCTCTAACCCATTTTACAGATGAGAAATGGAAGCAAATAGGGTTAAGGGATGTGCCCATGGTCACAGAGTACTAAGTAGCTGAGATCAGATTTGAACTCAGGGAAGAATCTTCCTGATTCCAAGTCCGGCACCATGGTGCCACCTAACTGCTTCTTCTGCCATCCTCACTTCATCCAGGTGCAAACCTCATGTTAAACCTCACCACCTTAAGATGGTTTCCCACCTCTAGAAGCTGCTTCCCTTAAAATTTTACTCTTTTAACTGCATAAATATGTGTACATTTATTGGATTTAACATATATTTTAACATATTTAACACCCTGCCATCGAGGGGAGGGGGGAGGGGTTAGGAGGGGAAAGTTTGGAACACAAGGTTTGGCAAGGGTCAGTGTTGAAAAATTACCCATGCATATATCTGGTAAATAAAAACTTTAATTAAAAAAAAAAGAAAAAATCAAATTTTACTCTTAAGTCACCACCTTCTATTTTTCAATCTCTCTCCCTCTCAACCTACTGAAATCCTAGCAAAAGATCTCTTTAAGTCTCAAATTTATTTTGATCTCTTGTCTCTCTTGGGTTCTTCAAAAGCATCTCCCCTACTCTGACTTCCCGTACCTCCATCCCCAGTCTCTATGCACACAGTCAGCCATTTACATGTTACATTAGCTACTTCCCTGCAGTGTATACCTTGATACCCAACTGTCCGCAATATCTCATTAGCAGCTAATTCCTCATTATCTAATTTCTCCCCTCCTACTCTAGGGTTGCTAAATGGCCTAGGGGGAAAAAAAATCTAGAAATCAAACTGCTTTCAAAAGTAGTTTACAAAGGTAATTTAAAATGCATTGTTTTTAATTTAAAAATTATTATTATAAAAGTAGGTTCTATAACATCAGCTCAAACAATTGCTGTTTGATAATCCTGTTACCTACTCTACCCTTATTCTACTGTGCTTGGCATATAATGGGAGCCTAATAAATGCTTCTTGATTGATTGTTGATTAACTCCTAATTACATACTCCAATGCTAAAGGTTTCCAAACTATTCCTCTCTATTCTCTCCCCTTCTATTCCTATTTATTTCTTATACTTCTCTTAGGACATTTCCGGTAGGATACCTGCAGAATATCAAGATTATCTGACCAGATCCTCTGCTCGGCCCTCTCCATTCCTCACCTAGTATTGTCATTAGTAATAATAATAGTTCACATTTATATGGAACAAAAAGATTTGCAAAGCACTTCACTCATCCTCTTCTTTGGTTTTCTCAACTTCCCTTTGACCTAGGTGCTATTATTATGCAAGTTGAGGTTAAGTGACTTGATCAGGATTGCATAACTAGTATGTACCTGAGAAGGGATTCAAACCCAGTTCTTCCAGACTCTTAAGTCTAGTCATCTATTTGCTAAATGACCCAGCTGCATGTTCCATCTTAACATTTTCACAAGCTTTCTTCTTCCCTCTACTTATGGAAGCAGCGGTATCCCTTTTCTTCATTAAGACTAATCCTCTCTCATCAATTCCCTTCATCCTATTTCTTCCAGTCTCTCTCATGACTCACCTTCAATATTCATCTGCTTTGGCTGGTATTTTCAATCTCTTGAACAGCCATCAGAAATTCTACACTGTTTACTGTGCTTGTGTCTCCCTATTTTTATAAATGTCTTCTTCCCTTGGTGCTGTCATCCCTTCCAGCTATGATCCTATTCTCTCCTCCCTTCCACTGTTAAACTCATTTCACAACTTCTATTCTATGTCTTCACTTCCTCATCCTCCTTTCTCTTGAATCCCCTATGTGGACCCCTATGTCACTCTGTTGTAACTTCTCTATAAGATGTATCAATAACTCATTAATCACCAAGTCCAGTGACCTTTTTCCGCTCTGTCTCCCTTGAATTATCTTCCTCTTTTGGCTCTGTTGATAAATCCCAAATACTGGGTTCTCTTTCCTTGGTTTCAGAAGCACAACAGTCTCCTGGTTGTCTCCTTTGCTGGATCCTACCCATTCCTTAATGATGACCTTCCTTATGCGTCTGACACTGGCTCTTCCTTACTTTGAGCACCATCCTTTGTTTCTTTGACTTCCACCAGAATGTCTGTGCAGGTGGTCTTGGAAACTTTTATCTCCAACCACCTCCAGGCTACATCTCCAATCTGGTGTTTCTCCCTGGATATCTCAGCTTGCTTAAAATGAAACTCCCGAGCTTCCCCTTTGAATCTTCTCTTTCTACTGACTACCTGACCATCACCTAAATTTTCCAATTTGTGACTCTGAAGTATCTCCTTCCCCCCATTCATCTCCAGCTGTTATCTGTTCCTGTTGGTTCTACTTCACTGTAACTCTATTATCTTGTATTTTCCCCACTACTGCTATTCTAGTAGCTTTCTTTAAAGCATCATATCAGAGATGGCATAATCCAATGGAAAGAGCATTGTATTTGGAGTCAGAACCTGGGTTCAAATCCTACCTCCATCCTTTACTACCTTGGTGACTTTGGGCAGTCACTTCCCTATTCTGGATCCCTTCAGTAAAAATGGGGGGCAAGGTTTGGACAAAATGACCTCTCAGGTCCCCTCCAGCTCTCAATCTGTGATCCAATGTAATATGTTGAATTGCTCCCAAAGTCTGTCACTGAGCAAGAGAGGTACAGGAAGGGAATTGCCATTTTCTCATATTCCTGATCATAAGAACCATGATTTAGAGCTGAAATCTAGAGGTTCTCTAGTCCAACTTCACATGTAAACTGAGGAAGTTAAGGCACAGTGAGAGTAGAAGGTAGTGTCAAAGTAAATAGACCGAGTCCCTTTGCTTATACAGTATACTTGACAAACCCACCATTCTTTCCACTGTCCCATGAGGCCTTTTTCTGGCTGACACTTCAGCCAAAGCTGGGAAAGGACCCTGACTTTGTGGATGGAGTTCCCTTGGACCACACCTGTCTGCTTAGTAATCCCCTGTCTCAGCACAGGGCCAGTGTCTGGTTGGACTTTTCCTGAGGCAGCGTCTGCTTCTGATTCCCAGCTTCTTCAGAATGTGTGTTTATAAACCCCTGAAATAATCAGAACAGTTGGAAAGTATCCAGTTGCTGTCGGTGAATAGAACTGGGTTTAAAGGTGCTCCTGCTCCTAGAATGGTATTTGGGCACCCTCTTGTGGCTAAAGTGGTAAGGTTGCCACGTTCCACTCAGCCCAGAACTTCATTTAAGTCCTGTGGAAGAACTGGAAGAAGCCTTGGCTTCCACTATCTGGACGTGGATAGAGGACTGTATGTAGAGAAAATTAAGGTCTGAGGATGACCTGATCCCAAGTCACATAGGTAGTAGGGAGCAGAACTCCCTAATTTAAAAAGTTTTATTTCTTAAAATAAGTAAATATTAGTGATGATGATACTGAAACCGACAAAACTTCAAAGATGGGAAGGAAAAGCTGTCATGGAAAAACAGAAAGAGAAGATGAGCAATTCATAAAGAGAGTGAATAAAGGAAAAGCTAAAAGTTGGGTAGAGGGAATGGTCCAACAATACCGTATATCTTAGCTATTCTCAGCAAAACAGTGATCCGAGGCAGTTCTAAAGGACTCATGATGAAAAATACTATCCACCTCCACAGGAAGAACTGATAGGGTCTGAATGCAAAATGAAGCATATTACTTTTTAAAATTTTGACATTTTCTTATGTTTTTCCCCTTTTGGGTGTGTATCTTCTTTTACAATATGACTAATATGGTAATATGCTTTACATGATTACACATGTTCAGTAACCTTTAGCAAATTGCTTATGGTCTCAGGGAGGAGGAAGTGGAGGGGGGGAGAGAATTTGGAATTCAAATTGTTTAAAAAATAAATATCAAAAATTGTCTTTACTTGTAACAAGGGAAAAAACATTTTATTAAAAAAAAAAAAAAAAAGACCTGTCAGCCCTCATTCTGGGTCTTTAGTACTTGAGAGAGACCATTGATCCAATTTAATTTACTGCTAGCCTAATTAATAAATTGTTCGTGTTCAGAAAAAAGCAAAGACTCCTGAACCAGATTAAAATTTCACTGGGAAATAGTCAACAAAATAAATACAAATACGATAGAACATAGATAAGGTTGTTCTGTGGTTCTCTAAGTCACTATGACCAGAGCCTGGGCTCCTGTAAGGTTTAGTAGCCCCCATTTCTATTTGAGTTTGACAGTTCTGCCCTAGATATTAGACTCTCTATGGTGAACCTGTGGGAGGACTTGGATAACAATTTCACAGGACCACCAGGAGTGACCTGCATTACTGGAAGGACCAACGTCCAAATCTCTGAGATCACAAATCCATTTGAATCTTTGACTATTTACTTAAGAAAAATCCATCATTCTGCAGTGATGCCAGATAGAGGAAGCTACGAGTCAAATGTTGGCCCCTTTATTTCTGCACATGAAGATGGTGCCTTTGTCTTTGTGTCTGACGACTGTCATTTCTTCTTTTTAAAAATTTGTAATTATTATGCTATAATTACATATCATATGCTTTATATGTAATAGAATATGTAATAACCTTTTGACGACCTTATATATTCTATTATATATTGTAATGATTGTAACAATATAGTCATATTTTGTAATTATGTCAATATTTCTTCATATATTCCTAGAGAAACTCATCCCTTTTAACAAAGAATTTAGAGGGGGCAGCTAGGTGGCGCAGTGGATAGAACACCAGCCTTGAATTCAGGAGGACCCGAGTTCAAATTTGGTCTCAGACACTTAACACTTCCTGGCTGTGTGACCCTAGGCAAGTCACTTAATCCCAGCCTCAGAAAAAAACAAAAAAACAAAACAAAACAAACAAAAAAAAAAAAAAAAAAAACAAAAAACAAAGAATTTAGAAGAGGAAAACAATTTAACAAAACTAACCAATATATTGAAAAAACTTAACTTTACATGCAGTATTCCATAACCATAATCCAAGGTATTTGTCCCTGCTTTGTTTGATTGTACAGATTTGTTAGAAGAGCAGGTACTGTACTAGTTGGCTACTGGCAAGAAACACTATCACTTTGATGTAAGAAAAAAAAAAAGCATCAATAAAATGCTGCAGAATAATTTTTAAAATTAAATTATATTGCAACCAACTTTACTTACCTCTCCACTACACTCTGGAGCCAAATCAATTGCTTATTTAGAATGATTAATGATTGGAGGGCATTTTATGTCCAGAGTTAATATCTGGAGAATGTAGAGACAGAACAGCACAGTGGGTAAGTACTTGACTCAAAATCAAACAAATCTAGATTCAACTCCTGCTTTGGACTGAGTGTGTACTTGGTTGAGTCATATAATTTTGCCCAGACTTTTTTCATTTGTGTAATAAGGGTGATGAGATCAAGTGTTTAAAGCCCTTTGCCAATCTTAGTAAATGTCAGTAGTAAATGTTAAAGTAAGGGAAAATGGGTTTTCCATTGTAACTAGAGGAATGTGGGTTAGACATAGACAAGAACTCCTTTGAGTGTATTAAATCTCAAATGTCGTTAAGGACATTTTAATCTGATTCCTTTAAACATTCATCCTTAGGTGTTTTCATTAGGAAAGGTTTCAAGAAAAAAAACCTCAGAGGCAGAGGAATAGACTAGATGGCCCAAGGATTAGATTCTCTATGAGGATAATTAACCATTTTTTCCTTCTGTGGAGTGGGGAGCTTAAAGCTTTTATCTGCTTATTTAGTTTATACTATGTGAGAACTCCAAAGAAAGGATGCTTAATGAAGATCTATTTTCTTGGTTTCCAGCAGTGGCAATGCGATTTATCTGGTGTTAAGATGCACAAGCCTGGTGTAATTCCTGGAAAACTCTGAGATTTACACTAATGGGATTTTTTTTTCTTCATTTTTTATTCATCATAACTGACAGGCAATCTATAAAAGTGCGCTCGACATTCAGTTTGATCAGAGATTGGGCCTTGATGAGATTGGGCATGGCACTCTGTGGGGAAAAAATGATACAAATTTCTTGATGAGGCTTGAAAAGGTCAGCTGTATTCTCAGTTGATGATTTGCATAGGGAACCATAATGGGTGGCTGTCAAGGAAGCCCAGCTTACTTCTTCAACACTAGAGAAAGGAGAGTTTACTCCCTGAACTGGTGTCTGAAAAATCAATGAAGGGCTCTCTCATTTGATACAGAGACATAAATTATGGAGTAAAAAAAAAACTTATTCCATTATTAAATATATTTAACTCAAGGAACCAAGTGCTAGGTCCTCCTGAGTTCAAATTGACTTCAAATACTTTACTAGCTCTGTGACCCTGGGCACCCATGTTTGCTTCAGTTTCTTCATCTATAAAAGGAGCTGGAGAAGAAAAGAGTGAAGCCCTCCAATAATTTTTGCCAAGAAAACCCCACAATGGAGTCTTGAACAGTCAGAATGAACAGTGACAAAACTTTAGATCTTTAACAAACTCCCTTTAGAGCTTCTTGTTATATTTGTACATTCATTCCCGGATTTTGCAACTATATTGTGTATTTAGCAAGGGTCAAGGTGACATAATAGATAAAGGGCTGATCTTTGAGGTAGAAAGATGTGGATTCAAGACTTCCTTCTCATGTACATTGAAAGTATTACTGTGAGCAAACCATTTAACTTTTTAGCAGTTACCAGGTAACTCTTTAAGACCATAAATTATAGTTGATTTATTATCTGCATTGGTGAGAACAATTTCCACACTGGAAGTTCCCTAGACTGATGAAATCGTAATCTGCACAAAGAATTTTTTTTAATATAGGTACAGAGTATATATGATTTTGAATTCTGCTTTCTTTGTCACACTATTGATTTCCTATCAATCTTTCCTAATTTATTACATTCCTTATACTTGTTTTTGTAGTTAGGCATCTAGGTGATGCATTGGATAGAGCAGTGGTTCTAAAAATAAAGAAGACTTGAGTTCGAATCCAACTAGCTGTGTGGGCAAGTCACTTAGCCTCTGCCTGCCTCAGTTTCTTCAAAGTAAAATGAGGATAATAACAGCACCTACTTCCTGAGGTTGTTGTGACAATCAAGTGAGATAAAATTTGTACCTGGTACATAGTAGATGCTATTTAGATCCTTATTCTTTTTCCTTAGATTGTATGATAAATGTTCCCTTTCTTCAGCCATTCCCCAACTCTTGAATATTTTGGTTGTTCCTAGTTTTCCAGGCTCAACAGTGTTCTGTTAGTATCCTGGATTGGGGAAGGCAGCTCTATTTTTTTTTCTTTTTGGTACATTACTTAGGGTATAGTTCCAATCCAGAGTCACAAAGAATAGTTATTTTTATACAACTTTCCTGGCTATAATGATCCTTATGGGAAGAAGGAGAAGGGGCAGAGTTTGGTTTTAGCTTGGTTTTGTTTTGTTTTGTTTTGTTTTTGTCACAGCAAAGAAAATTAAAGCAGAAAAATTGAAGTCCTCATGACTCACCAAGTCATATATTAAATCCAAAGGAGACTGAGAACTAGTAATATCTTAGCTTTTCCTTTAATCTACAATCTGTTGGTTCAGACGCTCAATTTGTCCCATGTGTCAGGGGAAAGGTCATTTGGCCATTTTCATGTTTGAATTCTCTTTGCTCTTGATTTTTGTTCACTTCTGGACGTCCCAGATGGGGCAACTTTGGACACCTTTGAACTCATTTGGTCTCACGGATAGTGTTGGTCAAGAAAGAAGGTGTAGGTATGGAGTCACAGCAGTAGTTTTTTATAATAGCTCCATTCCCTGTATTTTGGCTGGTGACATTTTATTTGCTTTAGTAGTCTAAAAGCATTGGACTTGACTCTCCGAAACTGCCGGGATCCCCTCTTCCTGCCTTATTCCTCCTTCATAATATGGTGTGTGTGACAGACAGGGAGGAAGGAGTTTCCATAGCTGTCCCCGATTATGGAGAACTCATTCATTATCCTTATCGGTTTCCATTCTCTTCTATCAGTGTTTACTCTTAATTTAATATCAACCCCAAATTAATGTCACTGACATTAAGGAGGCATTTCATAATCACAGTCATCCCCATCATCCTTGTTGTTAATGTTATTGTTATTATGCTCATTTTAAATTTAAGAGCTTTTTCACTTTTAATTCAGATCTTTTCCTCCGCCACTTAATAGTATTTTTTCCAATTACATGTAAAGATGGTTTTCAACATTTACTTTTATAAGATTTTTAGTTGCTATGCCCAAACGGCTATCAAACTATGCATACCCTGTAAACCAGCAATGTCTCTACTGGACTTATACCCCAGAGAGATATTAAAGGAGAGAAAGGGACCCACTTGTGCAAAAATGTTTGTAGTGGCCCTTTCTGTAGTGGCTAGAAACTGGGAACTGAGTGGCTGCCCATCAGTGTGGAGAATGGCTGAATAAGTTGTGGTGTGTGAATGTTATGGAATATTATTGTTCTATAAGAAATAATAAGCAAGATGATTTCAGAGAGGACTGGAGAGACTTATAGGAACAGATGCTGAGTGAAATGAGCAGAAGAAAGAGATCATGATACACAGCAACAAGATTATACGATAATCAATTCTGATGGGCATGGCTCTCTTCCAATTCCAATTCCAGGAGGCTTGTTATGGAGAGAGCCACTGTGGGAACTGAGTATGGAGCACCATAGAGTGTTTTCACCTTTTTTAATTGTTGTTTGCTTGCATTTTGTTTTCTTTCTCATTTTTTCCCTTTTGATCTGATTTTTCTTGTGCAGCACGATAATTGTGGAATTATGTATAGAAGAATTGCACATATTTAACATACTGAATTATTTGCCATCTAGGGGAAGGGATGAGGGGAAGAGAAGGAAAAAAAAATTTGGAACACAGGGTTTTGCAAGGGTGAATGGTAAAAACTGTCTATGCATATTTTGAAAATAAACAGTCTTTAAAAAAAAAAAAAAGATATTGAGCTCCTGATCTAAGTGAAGTAAGTAGAACCAAGAACACTGCAACAACAAGATTATGTGATGATCAATTCTGATGAATGTGGCTCTTTTCAAAAATGAGATGATTCAGGCCAATTCTAGTAGACTTGTGATGGAGAGAGCCATCTGCATCCAGAGAGAGGACCAGGACTGAATGTGGATCACAATATAGTATTTTCACTTTTTTGTTATTGTTTGCTTTTTTTTTCTTTCTCATTTTCCCCCCCTTTTTGATCTGGTTTTTCTTGTGTAGCATGATAAATGAAGAAATATAGAGAGAAGAATTGTATATATTTAATATATATTGGATTACTTGCTGTCTAAGAGAAAGTATAGGGGAAAGGAGGGAGAAAAATTTAAAACACCAGGTTTTGCAAGTGTGAATGTTGAAAACTATTTTTGCATGTATTTTGAAAATAAAAAGCTATTATTCAATTTTAATTTAATTTAATTTAATTTTTTTGCTGAGGCAATTGGGGTTCAGTGACTTGCCCAGGGTCACACAGCTAGCAGTGTTAAGTATCTAAGGTCACATTTGAACTCAGGTCCTCCTGACTTCAGGGCTGGTGCTCTATCCACTGTACTACCTGGCTCCCCCTGTTATTCAATTTTTAAAAAAGATTTTGAGTTCCAGTTTTTTCTCCTTCTCTTTTTCTCCTTTTCCCTCCCCAAGACAGCAAACAATCTGATAGTTTATTCATATACAAACATATTAGTCGTATTCCTATAATAGTCATCATGAAATAAAAATCATAACAAAAGGGAAAAAGCAGAAAAAAAACAAAAAAAAAAATTTAAGTGAAGATAGTATACTTCAATTAGCATTCAGACTCCCTAATTCTTTCTTTGGATAGGGATAATATTTTCTATCACCAATTTTTTTTTCTCAGTAGTATTTTATTTTCCCAATTACATGTAAGATAGTTTTCGACATTCATTTTTGTAAGATTTTGAGTTCCAAATTTTTCTCTTTCTCCCCTTCACTTATATCCCCTCCCAAGAAAGCAATCTAATATGGATAAGACATGTACCATCGATTTAAACTTATTCCCAAATTAGTCATGTAATGAAATAAGAATCAGAACAAAATGGGGGGAAAAAGTGAAAGTATGCTTCAATCTGCACCCAGTCTTTATTATTTTTTCTCTGAATATGGATGCCATTTTCCATCACAAGTCTATTAGAATTGTCTTGAATCACTGTATTACCGAGAAGGGCCAAGTCTATTATAGTTGATCATCACACTGTCTTCTTGTTACCGTGTAGGATGTTCTCCTGGTTTTAATCCTTTCACTGGGTATCAGTTCATGTAAGTCTTTCCAGGTTTTTCTGAAATCTGCCTGTTCAACATTTCTTATAGAATAATCATATTCCATTACATTCCTGTAGCACAACTTGTTCAATCATTCCCCGGTTAATGGATTCCCCTCAAGTTCCAATTCTACAAAAAGAGCTGTTGTAACTATTTCTGTACATGTAGAATCTTTTCTCATTTTTATGATCTCTTTGGGATACGGACTAGTAGTTGCTTTTTTGGATCAAAGGAGAGGCACAAAAAACGTTTGTTGGGGTCATTTTTGTAGTGGCCAGAAACTGGAAACTGAGTGGCTGCCCATCAGTTAGAAAATGGCTGGATGAGTTATGGTCTATGAGTGTTATGGAATATTATTGTTCTGCAAAAAATGAGCAGCAGGATGATTTCAGAGAGCCCTGGAGAGACTTAGATGAACTGATGCTAAGTGAAATGAGCAGGACCAGGAGATCATTGTACACGGCAACATCAATATTATACGATGACCAATTCTGATGATGGAGGCTAGTTCCAATGATCTTGTGATGAAGAGAGTATCTACTTCTTGTAGATATCTACTTGTGATGAAGAGAGGCTTGTGGAGACTGAGTGTAGACCACAACATAGCATTCTCACTCTTTTTTGTTATTCTTTGCTTGCATTTTATTTTCTTCATCATTTTTTTTCTGGTTTGATTTGATTTTTCTTGTACAGCAAGCTAATTGTATAAATATGTTTGCATGTATTGAATTTAACATGAATTTAACATGTTTAACATATATTGGACTACTTGCCATTTAGGGAAGGGTGGTAGAAAAAGGGGAGGAAACTGGAACACAAAGTTTTGCAAGGGCTAATATTTCAGAATTATCCATGCATATGTTTTGAAAAATAAAAAGCTTTAATTTAAAAAAAAAAAAAAGGATGGGCACAGTTTGGTTGCCCTTTGGGCATAATTTTGGGACTCTAGAATAATGATTTTCTCCCCCCCCCCCCCCGTTCCCTTTCTCTGTTTTTCTCTCCTCTCTTTCCAACTTCTTTCCCTTTCTGTCTTCCTCTACTTGTATTCTCTTCTTTCCCCCTTCTTTTCTTCTTCTCCTCTTCTTTGCTTTTCTCTCCTCTCTTCTCAATCCCTTTCCTTTCTACTCTTCCTCTTTTCCTTTCCCCTCATCTACATCCCCTTTCCCCTTTCTCCTTCCTTTCTCGTTTCCTTCTTTTCTTCCTGCCCATCCCCCTTTTCCATTCCACCATCTCTGCAGGTTTTTGGTCTGCTGGTATGGACTCTGATCGCTGGGACAGAGTATTTCCGGGTCCCTGCCTTTGGCTGGGTGATGTTCGTTGCAGTATTTTACTGGGTCCTGACGGTCTTCTTCTTAATCATCTATATGACAATGACCTACACCAGGATTCCCCAGGTGCCATGGACCACAGTGGTAAGAAAGCACATTCCTCCTTATTTTATTTTCTCGTCCATTTCCCCTTAACGCTAGCACTCTCCCTCTGAAGCTAGCTCCCATCTTTATCTTGTTTGTTCCTCCCCGATTCCCTGACACTAGGCTAACAAGAGGTGAAAGAGAGACAGTGTGTGTGTGAGTGTGTGTGTGTACACACCCACCAGAAGCTTCCATTCCAAGGTCCTCCAAAGGCTTCCCCACCACCAGCTGCTGCTGCTCTTAGAACTTCAGCCATTGCAGGAAACCCCCATTTGAAGGGCCATGGAGATCACTGAGTCACACCCCCAGGCCGTGGAGGGGAGAGTCTTTCTCTCAGTCTGCAGACCTCACCTCTGGCACAGCCGCAGGGAATTAAGTGGTAGGAGTGGCACCTGCCCATAGAACAACCTTTGGGTCATTAGATACCAGGCACTTCAATCTTGCCAGGCCACCATGAGGGTAAAGCCCCAGTGTTTGATAGCCCAGCACCACCTAACTGCCCGTTTCTAGATAACTCTTGCTGGAAAGCCTGCCCCCCAGACCTCTTACCTTCCATGACACTCCTCCTGATTAGGGGTTTTTATCCTGGGATCCATGCACCACCAACGGGATAGATGTCAGAAAGTTTGTGGATTTCAGTGGAAAAATTATACCTTTATTTCCCTGTAACTGATTTCCTTTGCAATCAATATTTAATTTGTGCATTTAAAAACATTATTCTGAACAGTGATTCCTGAGTTTCACCAGATTACCAAGAAGCATGTAACATAAAATGGCTAGAAATCCCTGTTCTAAAAGGATTTTCTTGGCACAGCAGGACTTCCAGCAGGACTCTGCCCTCATGCAAACTGTAAATATCATTTGCGAGTGTTCTTTCCCCAGCAAAGGCTTGGTTTCACTCCAGGCAGCCCATAACGTTAAATTGGCATCCTAAATTGGAACCTTAAGTTAGCGCACTCTCTGTCTCTCTCTGGCTCTGTCTGTCTGTCTGTGTGTCTGTCTGTCTGTCTCTCTCTGTCTCTCTCTCTCTCTCTCTCTCTCTCTCTCTCTCTCTCTCTCTCTCTCTCTCTCTCTCTCTCTCTCTCTCTCTCTCACACACACACACACACACACACACACACGCA
This sequence comes from Sminthopsis crassicaudata, assembly GCF_048593235.1. NCBI lineage: Eukaryota > Metazoa > Chordata > Mammalia > Dasyuromorphia > Dasyuridae > Sminthopsis > Sminthopsis crassicaudata. Next base: position 19,444,422 of record NC_133621.1, on the reverse strand, counting down.
CACACTTAGATAAATAGGAATAAATAAATAGGAAGGTAGGTAGACAGACCGACAGTTGCTTTTTAGAAATGTTAGTGGAGGGGCAGCTAGGTGGTGCAATGGATAGAGAACCATCCCTGAAGTCAGGAGGACCCGAGTTCAAATGTGACCTTAGACACTTAAAACTTCCTAGCTGTGTGACCCTGGGCAAGTCACTTAACCCCAATTGCCTCAGAGGAAAAATTGTTACTACAACTTGTCAATAACCTCAACACCTGAATGCCCTCCCTCCTGATAAAATGAAATTAAACCAGTCTTCACTGCCCGTCTCTTTGACTCTGTTAGGCATCATAGCACTGTTGTTAGAAGCCTTGGGACATGGCTGGCATTAGTACCGAGGCCAAAGAAAGAAGTGGAATCAGGTCAAGCACAGCACGCCTTGTCTTGCCCTTGTGGCAGCCTGAATGGCTGGGGAGCTTCGGAGATGGAGAGAGACGGGAAAAGGGAAGGAGAGAAGGAGGGAGGGAGGGAGCTCTGTGACCTGGCTGCTGTAATAGAACTGGACAGACAACTTGTGCCTCCTTGGAGGTCAGGGATTCACTGTAGGAGGCTTGGACCGCCACCACTGATCTGGTTCCCCTTCTGAGGAAGCCCTCGTCCCTGGCGTTCGTGCTAACTACCAAAGAAGAGAGTACTTGTGTCTCCCTGCTGGTCCCTCAGGTGCCTGGTGGCCTGTGACATAGGGAGGAGTCGGTATTCTTGGAAGTCTGCATCTTCATGTTGAAAGGGGCATTGAGAAATGGGGCCGGCTGCACTTCTACGACTGTGCTTATCCCAAGATTTTACCCTGGCATCCTAAGGATCTCATCTGGGGAGATGCCTGGGAATAGCACCAGCTGGTCCCCTAAAAACTGAACTGAGGGCGTGCCCCAGATGCCTTCTGGGAAAATCAGTTGTCCCTTTATCTCCAGATGTGTAGCCGTCCCCACACACAAAACACTTTTGAAGGAGAGATTAAGAAATTGCTACTTGGAGCTCATTGGAAATGACTTATTCCTCTAGTCCACTTCCCGGGCTAGAAAGGGTCAAGGTCACCTGCAGCAATAATTCCAACTTCACCTTCACTCTGACCCTCTGGAGTGATGGCTGCTGTAACCATTCGAGGCCTGGTGGTGGGCACTTTTCCATGAATACACAGGGCGTGAATGCTGCAGTTGAGATTGGAACTCTGGTTCTCCCACTGCCAAGTCCAAACCGCTTCCTGTTTTCCCAAGGTCTATGAGTCAGTCTTGTCCATTGGTGGTGGTGGTCCATGGCACAAGTTAGTAGTTCCATTTTAAATGAGGAAAGTGAGCACCCCCCAAAGTTCATACTGTACCCAAGCTTAGAGTAGCTGCAGTATCTCGGACTAGACCCTAAAACTGGTCCCTCGTATCACCCTTTGTGAAGGGAATCACAGTTCTGTGATAAATGAGCTACTTCAGACTCCCTCTAGCCACCATTGTGCAGACAAAGCGATATCCACCCCCTTGGCCACTGAACGGGGCTCCATCCTGAGCAGGATGCTCTGCTGGCAGACCCGCCATCTTGATGAGCTCTCTTCGCTTGGCAAACCCAATAGCTTTGTGATTGTTTCCCTGATCTCATTTGTTGTCAGCAGCCCTGGCCTCTTGTGAATCCAGGTGCTGCCTGGAATAAAACCCTGCTGCGTCTGCCCTCCCAGCTGCCAATCGAAATGAGCCAGGGCTAACACTCTGCTTTCCCACCACATAGCATTGATTGGGGAGCATGTGCCAGTTAGGCAGACCAACCACAGGGAGAAATACTCTTCTGTCGTGATTAACTGCCTGGACTCTACTCTAGTCAATAAATCCTTTTGAGTTACTTTTGCTCCCGGGACATGACAATCCAATTCGGACTCAATCCATGCTCCGAGCCAGGAATGCCCTCCCCATCCTAACTTTTACTTCTTGGAATTCCTCATTTCCTTTAAGGTCCAGCCATCCTCGAAATTACTTTGTATTAGTTTGCATTTGCCTCCTCTCCCTCCTTAGGACCCCCAGAATATAGCCATTTTTGTCCTTATATCCTCAGCACCTAGGACAGTTCCTGGTATGCATCAAGTACACAATAAATATTGGATTGAATTGAACTGAAAAGTCAGCGTGACTTCTCGAACTCTGGACTCGAGTTAGAAGGCCTCTCTCAGCAGAGGAGGGTATTATAAAGAACAACCCTTTAACCAAACATGGAAAGTCTATAAGCTGCTGACTGGGGAAATTTCATCTTTCTACAGATACTTTTAGTTTTTATATTGCCTTGATTTCCATGTAGATCCCCCCATTTTCCTTCCTGAGTCAGCCTTCCCCTGAAACAAATGGCCATAAAGAATAAAGGGAGAAAATAGTTCACAAAACCAAGAACCCAATCTAGACTCTGCTAATGTCTGCACCCCTCCGTATCTATTGATCCCCTTCTGGGGACTCAGCTTTTTCCTGCACAGAACTGGAACTAGCTATGTTTCCAAGATACCTGGTTCTCCCCACCCCTTTCCATTCCTACTTTTCCTTTTTTGTTCATAATGCATTGCTTATGTGTGAAATAGGCAGGTCTTTTCTAAGCTCTCCAGACCCCCAGCTCAGAAGATTGTGGGACCAACAATGGTGGTTCTTGCTCCAACGGATTTTCCTCAGCCAGTTTCCTTTCAGCTCTAAAGCTGATTGAAGCTCCAAAGTACAGAAAAGTTGATTTCAGAAACAGATGGTAACTTAACAGGAGTCATTTGTCTGGTACAATACATTAGCAGAGAGTCCTCAGGAAGCTGGTGATTGCTTTGACTTTCTCCCATTATTTCATGTCCCTTATTAGCTTCTCTCTGACATTCCTATTATGGTTAAAGAGTCTGCTTATTTTTTCCTAATCTATGCTGCTTTTGCCATTTGTAAATTAAATTTTTTTTAATTATCAAGAATTTGTTTTTTCTCCCTTCCATCTCACATCTTCTGGAGAGGGAGGGAGGGAAGAAAGAAGGGAAGGAGAGAATCTTTGTAACACATAAGCAAAGTCCAGCAAAACAAATTTCCCCATTGGCTAAGTTCAAAAACTGTGGCTCGTTTGGCATATTAGTCTGTGATCTCACCGTCAGAAGGTGGTTAATAGCTTCTTCCTCAGCTGTCTTGTTTGTCTTTTTTCCAGACTCATTTCCCATCATACCACTCCCCCCCTCCAAAAAAATTGAATCATTCCTCAAAATAAAAATGTGAGCAAACAACTGTCGGACAATCTATGCAACATTTTCCATCCATAATTCCTCATTTTCCTGCTGAGAAAAGATAGACATGGGTCTTCTTTCTAGGACCAAAATTGGTCACTGTCAGTTGTGAGTTTGGCAGCAGTCCAGCATTGTGTCTACTGGTCTCCTGTTTCTCCTTTCCTGCTCAATCAGTCCATTCAAGTCTTCCTGTCTGTTTAAAAATTGGGTGCCCTGGATGAAATGGAAGTCTACTGTTAATTACTGAGGGAGGCCCATTGAAGTGGAAAGTACCCTAGGCTTGCAGGTACAAGACCTGGGTTCATATTCATCATGTTCACCTGAAGATCACGTGTTTCTGATCCCTCCTCTCTTTTGTCTCACACAGGGCCTCTGCTTTAATGGAAGTGCCTTTGTTTTGTACCTTATTGCCGCCATCGTAGACGCTTCCTCGGTTACCAAAGAGAGGGACAGCCACAATTACAACAGCTGGGCCGCCTCCTCGGTAAGTAAGCTTTCTCCATCTCTTGACACTCGACAGTGCACAGAGCCTCTGTCCCCCTCCCCACCTGTCCCTATAGCCCTGCTCATGAGGACCAAAGCCAGTCAAAAAGCATTTATTTATTTATGTGCTTGGACAGACTTTGGGAGATAGTGGAGGATAACAGCACCTGGTGGGATATGGTCCATGGGGTCATGAAGGGTCAGGCATGACTAAAAATGAACAATGATATGCCAGAAATTGGCTTGAGATACAAAAAGAGCTTTTGAGGAACTTACAATCAAATAGGGGAGAGAGCCTGTAAACAAATCTGTACAGCATAAAGAGCAAATAAGAGAAGGAAAAAGCTAGAATGAAGAGGGCTTGGGAAAGGATTCATTAAAAGATGAGACTTTAGCTGGAACCTGAAAGAACCTGGGAAAGCAGGAGACAGATGAGGAGGAAAATTATTCTAGACCCCTCTATATTTAAGCCACAACTATGGTCCTTGCCAGCAGACTTCTGGGAATCAACAACAGTGTGTGGGAGCCACACCACAGATCAGAGATAGAGAAGATGTCTTGAGACGTATGAGAAAACTGACTGCAAAGTTTAAAATGTGGATTTTCTTCTTGTTAAACTTTGTCTCATATGAAGAAAGAGCTTTCCAGGAAATCTGTGATCCCCATTGGAGCCAAATTTTGCAAAATCAGTTTGATTGCATTTGTTTTTGTAGGCAGCTGAAGTGCAGTGGAAAGAACACTGGGGGGAAGGCGGGTGTTTGGAAACTGGGTTTCACATCCTGGATCTGCCACTTACTGTGTGACCTTGAACAATCAATAAACATTTATTCAGGGCCTATGAGTCATTTTATTCTGTTTCCTCACCTGAAAGATGGAGATAAAAATGCCCATAGTATTTGATCTTGCCTTCACAAAGGCTTTATAAGCTTCAAGACAAGCCCTACGATGCAGTTTTATTATCCCCATTTTACAGATGAGGAAAATGAAATAACATGATAGATAAAACTTCTTTGATCTTGAAGAGGAGGACATTAGGGAGATGATGGTGTGATGTGCAAGTGAATTGGATTTGAGTGAGGGAGGGTTGGGCAAAGTCACATTTCTCTCCAGAGCCCTCTGGGTCCAGTGGCCAGACGTAGATCAGGCCCTGCACACAATGGGAGATTTTGGCCTTTTTAAGCTAACCTCTTCCATAGGTCTCTGACCTGTCTGACTGGGGCAACAACCAATCAGTGATGAAGACGAGGTAAGAAATGAGGAAGAGAATGGCCTCTTTTACCTAGTCAAAAAAAATCAATCTGAGAGGGGAGGGTTTTTTGGACAAAATAGAAACAATTACTATTTGTGTTCACTGAGTAAATTGAGACCCAAACAGTGACCAACTGGCGTTTGACTTGGCCAATCAATGAGAGCCTGAGTGATTTGGATTTAAGGCCTAATCCTTAAGAAAGGAATCTAGCTGGTTAACCCCAAGATATCTCAGGAGATTTCAGCAATCACAAAAAAATTACATTTCTTTGAGCAGAGCACCTGTAGGTGGAGGTATGGTATGTGTCCTAAGTGGACACAGAGAAGGGAAGGAAGGGAAAGAAGAAAAAGGAAAGAAATAACTGACCGGTTCTTGTTGGTTCACCAGCGTTGCAGCTCCTACTCCCACCCACAGAAATTGTTGTTTGTCCTTCGAGGGAGGGCTGGGCAAGGTCGCCTGCCTCACTTTCCCCTCCAGGGCCATCTGGATCCAATGGCCACCTATAGGTCAGGACCACTGGAGATGGTCCCCACCTTCTCTAACCATTTGATGCATAATTACCCATGGTCTCACTCTTCCCAAAGCAAAACTGAAGCTGGGATAAACAGGCAGTGAACTCAGAGACTTGCATCAAGAAAGTCGTTTCTGACTAGATCATAGTGCTAAAGTGTGAGTCAAGGAAGGACAGATCCTTAAGTTCATGAATTAGGATGTTCTATAACACCCCACTCTAATCTCTTTCCTCTCCCACAGTTCTTTGCCTTTGTGGTCACAATCTGCTATGCTGGGAACACGTATTTCAGCTTTCTGTCGTGGAGATCCCGGAGCACACAGTGATCGCCATTTCGACGATGATTTTAACAGAAAGAACGTCGCTGTAAAAGCCGCCACGAGTAGCATGTACATTTCCAGAGAACTGTGTTTTTGGCGTGTTTTTGTACACTTAATTCCATTGTGGTCACTATGGTCAGTTGCAAGTAAACTGGATATTTGTTTACAAAACGCTGTAAACCCTTAGGACAAAACCTTTTCAGTACATTGTTACAAACTTTGTAAATCCTATTTTTTCTTAGATAATAAGTAAGAATCGCTAATGTTAAGAACACATCCAGTTTGTAAATCTAACCTTTAAAATGTCAGACTTTTTTTTTTTTTTTGATTAAATGTTTGAAAATCACCCATGAACTTCAGTGTCTGAGTTTTGGGGACATATTATTTTTTTGGGGGGAACATATTAAAGAAAAATGAGTCTTTTCATTACAACCAAAGCACGTGGCTCCGTGGGACATTGAGTGCTTGCAAGATTATTTAGGAGAAACCTACCTGGATTAGAAGAGCAAGTTTAGGGGATTAACTCATCACCTGTACACTTACAGTCACTGCCTTTGGGGTCCTGTGCTCTACAACAGAGAGGAGAAAGGGCTGCCTAAATCAGATGAAAATGTTAATTCTGAAATACTTCAGAAAATGCATTAAAATACATAGAACATAGATGATATTAAAATATGGTTTTCTAAGTCATTATGCACTCCATGGGGGTCTTTATGTACAATTTAAATTTTGTACCCCTGCCCTACGTGTTTTGAAAATCTGTCAAAGGGAATTAATTCATTGAATTAATTTAAATTTAAATTTAAATGTAAAAATAGCAAAACCAAGCCAAATGACAGGAAAATATGGGGTCTGCAGAGATCTGCCTTCTAGAGCCAGTAAGCTTTTGGACGATCCCTGAAGCAGGACCATAACTACACTTGGGAGAGCCAGGCTTGACCCCCCCCACCCAGGTGATGTGGGAGTTTCCAGTGGCAGTCATGTGAACCCCTTCCCCCCCCATCCTTCTGGCTCTGCCTCCAGTGGGACCCACCAGCTTCAGAGCATACATCCTCTCTTTGGTATCAGCTTTCCCCCACCCAAGTAGCCCCCTCACTTTAGCAGGAGGCAGCCTTCAGGGACTTGAATGTGTCCCAGGATGAGATCCTTCTCCCCCACAGAATGTCTACTCTCTTCTCTCATCCCCAAATTCACTAATAACGACTCTGCTGTGGACATAGAAGTAACCCCCACACTCATTCTTTGCCATTGGTCACAGCATCACCGAATGTTTCATAGCAAACTCACACAGGGGACAGCTGCTAGCTCAATTTGGGCTTAAAAAACCATGATCCTTTGGGCTAATAACCAGGTTTATGGCACCCAAACCACTAGAAATCACAGAATACAAAGGGAATTGTGCTCATCTGTTCAGTTGCCACCAGGGTCTCCATCTTCAATCAGCAACACCCTAAAAGGCCCAGGAAATCACTCCACATCTGCAGGCCAATTCCAGTTGCCCACAGCACCTGGGGCTCACACAGTTTTATCCCAAGAACTGCAAAAGGAGCCAGAGTCCTTTCCAAAATATTGCTAATTTAGGACAAGCAGATCCTGGGTACCTTTGAATACATCTGTTTTCTTTAGGGCTCTATCAATGTTATCTCACAATCAACTCTGATGAAGGTATTAATCTGATTTTGATTTTCCATTTAAATGGAAACTGAGGCTGAAAGGTTAGGTAACTTTCCCAGAGTTTACACAACTAGAAAGAAACCAAAGAGGGATTTGAACTCATATTTTCCTGACTTCAGGTCTAACACTCTCCTTATCGTGTCATCTTGCTTCCTTTGTTTTACTAAATTATGTCAGATTAGTCAGGAGATCTAGGAAAAGAATGAGAAAAAAGGTTCCATTTCTCCACATGTCAAGGTATCATCCTCATCATGTCATCGATCCTTATAGAAGGTGAAGAGTGAACAACAATCCTCCAATTCATTTCCTCAGCTTGATTTCCCTCCTATGTACAGGCCCCTGCTCCTCACTGGCTTAGCATGGCTAGTTAGCTTATATTCTACTCCTGTTGTCCTACAGAAATGATAAAGTGCCATCAGGCAAGATCTAATTAGTCTCGTTGCCCATATATTTTTAAAGCCCTCTTTAAAATATGACTAAATAGAACTGAATATTTTTTAAAAAATATTTTAATACTTTTAACTTACCAGATATACGCATGGGTAATTTCACAACATTGACAATGGCCAAACCTTTTGTTCTAATTTCTCCCCTCCTTCCCGCCCCCCCCCCCCCGATGGCTGGTTGACCAATACATGTTAAATATGTTAGAGTATAAGTTAAATACAATATATGTATACATGTCCAAACAGTTGTTTCGCTGTACAAAAGAATCGGACTTAAAATAGTGTACAATTAGCCTGTGAAGGAAATCCAAAATGAAGGTGGGTAAAATTAGAGGGATTGGGAATTCTATGTAGTGGTTCATAATCATCTCCTAGAGTTCTTTTGCTGGGTGTAGCTGGTTCAGTTCATTACTGTAGAGCTGGATATTTTAAAGGAAATATTGTCTCTGCCCTCAGAGTTTTCCATCTGAAATGGGAATTCGGGCAAGTCATCATGCAGTATTTTTAAAGTACCACTGGGGATACAAAAAAGGAGGGGGACCTATAGTAAGGAAAAACTCAATCTATATTAAATAGCAGGGGATTGGAGCTGGTCAGTCATCAGGGCCTCCTGAAGGCCAAATGGTGGCTGCCTAACTTACAAACTACCTAACTGACTACAGGGGATTTGACCTTGGAGTTCAGACTTGGTTCAAATCCTGGCCAGGCCCCTTACTGTGTGACCTTGGCTTAGCCTTAGCCCAGGTGTCTATGAAGTGGCCACAATAATCCTTGTACTACCTAATGATAAAACTCATTAACTCAGTGCTCTAACATTCTCAAAGCACCATACAAACATTATCTCACTGGATCCTCACAACAACCCTGGGAAGTTGATGCTCTTATTATTATCCCCATTTTACAGCCGGGGACATAGTCTCTAAAGGTAAAATCACAAAGCTAATAAGTATCCAAGAGGATCCAGATTTAGGGTTTCCTAAAACAAGTCCAGTGTTCTAACCACTATCCCATACTGCCTCTTACGGGTTATTGTGAAGATCAAATAAAGGTAACCTTTGGGGGGGGGGGGACAATTTAATAATTTTATTTTAACAAAGCCAACATATTATTAAAAAGAATGGTCATTTGGCTATCTCTTTTAGACCAAAAACAAACACTTTATCAAAAATTTCTTGGGACTGGAGGGGAGACAATGTGAAAGGAAAAAATGGAAAAAATGGATGACAAAATGGCTTGACAACAATCAAAGGAGGCAATCCCCCTTCATAACATTGACAAAATCAGAAAAGGAGATCCCCTTTGATAAGTAGACCTTACAAATAAACTATGTGAAGGAAAAAGTAGATGTGTCTAAAAGTAATCTTTTTAAATGAATTGTATATCAGAAGAATTAGAAGAATTGGGAAAGCAGGGATTTGTGTTCCTTTCACAGAATCCAGACAAATCAGGGGAGTGTCAGGTCCACCTCATTGTCTTTTTAAGAATCAACCCATAGACAAAAACAAATAGTAGCTTTGTCTTTGACTTTAATGGCATATTCTCCCTTTTAGTTTTAAGGTATGGTTTGTTGTATTATGCTTAAGATTGTTTTTGTTTCATTACGAATAAAAATAATATCCGGCATGATTGAGTGTAAGTGCAAAAATAAAATAAAATTCCTCAGGTATTCCTCTTACTGAAATCTGCTGGGCATGTCTGTGGTGCCTTTGCTTGGGAAGCCTTCTCCCCGAAGATCCTTCTAGCCTCCCCTCCCCACACTGGCCCCTATATACCCACACACATTCACACACACACACAAACTAAGGCTCTCTCTTCAAGTGGAACAACCACTAAACCAAAGTGAATGAATAGCCAAGAGGGGTGAGAACTTTGTCTCCAGGACCCGGGCTGCTCGGCCTCCTGTAGAGTCATCATGTTTGATGTCCGAGGCCACAGAGGCAAGTGCAGAGGTGATATATTTCCAGGAATTTGTATAAGGCTAGTCAGTGCCTCTGGGCCTCTGTTCCCACACCTTGAAAAAATGAGAAAATTGGCTAAGATTGGGGGGTTAATGGGGATCGGTGGATAGTTAAGAATCTGAGAACATGCATGGGAAAAACAAATAAGCTCTTCATGTTCACTAAGTGTCAGCTGAAATAGCATTTATTTACAAACACTCTTAGAAGAAGTCCAGCCAGTCCAACATCAAAGGGCTCCAAGACATTGAAAAAGTTAAGGTCCCTGACTTAGATAAACTCCATGGTCCCTTACCACTCCAAAGTTCAAGTCAATTCAATTATTAAGCACTTATTAATGCAAAGTGCTAGGGTTATGAGGACAAGGAAACTAGGAGTGAGGGAAATAAGCATTTATAAGTTCCTACTATGTACCGGTTCCTGTGATAAATGCTTTTTACCAATATTAATTCATTTACTACTTACAACCCCCCTGCAAGGTAGGTGTTTTATTATTGCCATTTTACAGTCATGGAAACCAAAGCAAACACACTGCTAGTAAGTGTCTGAAGATGGATTCAGGTCTTCCTGACCGTTTGTGTACCTCTCTATCCACTGCTCCACCTGGCAGCCTTCACCAAACACTCTTTGCCCTTGAGTTTACATTCTACTAGGGGACAGTGAAGGCATGTAAATGAATTAAAAAGTACATAAAAAGAGCATATATATATGTATACATATATATATATATATATATTTGCTGAGGCAATCAGGGTTAAGTGACTTGCCCAAGGTCACACAGCTAGGAAGTGTTAAGTGCCTTCGACCAGATTTGAACTCAGGTTCTCCTGACTTCAGGGCCGATGCTCTATCCACTACACCAACTAGCTGCCCCCAAAATAATATTTTTAAGGGAAGAAAACATTAACAATGGGCTACATTAGCCAGGGCTTCATGGAGCAGATGGCTGCTAAGCTAGAAGAAAGGATGAGATTTTTCTTAGGTGAAAACAAGGAGAAGAAGCATGTTCCAGACATGTGGAGATGGGATGCTTTAGACCGCAGATAACTAGCAAATCAGTGTGACCTGAATAGAACTGAGGAATACAAAATAAGCCTGGGAAGGGAGGTAGGAGCCAGATCATGGAGGAACTTAATGCCCTGTGATTCTACGATACTGTTATTAGTAAAGTTAAGAGAAAGGACAACAAACCCCCCGATACTGACTTGGGAGAAGTGATTTTGTGGGGTCAGTGCCCTCCGTGGGAATGTCTTAGAGTGTGCCCCTTCCCCTTAAGGTGTTTGTTTTCCCCGTTTTTGTTTTTTTTTAATAACACCGGAATATCATCGGCTCTGATGGAAAAGCAAAACTTAAACCAGGGTACTGAGCAAAGTTGATCCTTTCTGTTAGTTAACGTGTCTACAAACCCCAGTCATGCTCCCTTTATTCCCTGTGAGAGACAAATTTTAACCCGCTGCCACATGCAAGCATTAGGTTCTAGTGGGCCCAGTCAAAGGAGGAATGAGTGCTGAGGATGCTGAAAAGTAAGGCTGCTGAATGTTGGTCACCCCCTCCTTGGACACGCCTGACTGAAGGGCATCTTAGGACAAGCTATGTTGGAAGTGGTGTGGTACAGTGACCTGGGAGTCAGAGAGCTGGATTGGGCCTGCCTCCGCCACAGACTAGGGATTGAGGAGCTGCTTTCCTGCCTTCCTCAGCTCCCTGGATTGTAAAATGACTAGGGGATTAGCATAATAGTTCATGAGTGGGAAGAAGTCTTAGGATAGATCTTGTCTCAATCCCATATTTACAGACAAGTAAACTGAGGCCTAGAGAGGTGAAGAAAAAAGAGACACAAATCTGGTTGTAAATCATGGAAATCCCTGAATTACTGATCTTTCTATGGATTTTTCTGGTTCTGGGATCCTATGATCCCCATAACTGCCGAATCTTTCTTTTTCTCCTTCCTGCTCCAGGCACTATTCTATTTTGCAAGAGGAAACAGCCCACCAAAGTCAATAGACCCCAAAATTTGGCACACCAATCAAACCCTCAGCGTGGACCCGTGGGCCTTTGTGGGCTGCACACTGAGCAGCCCTAGATAGAAGCTGTGTCTCACTTTCCTGGTTTGGAGTGTGTGTGTAGGTGGGCCTGGGTGCAGGTCTCTCCCACGCACGTGCTTGGAGGGACACTTGAGGAAACATTGGCCAGTAACACAATAACCCCCAGTGGGGAGCGTCCTGTGCACAGCTTCTAGATCTGTCTGGGAATGATCCATGGCCCAGAAGAACAGTAGGCTTGGTTTTGAAAAGTGATGGCTGACTTTGTGCTTCGGAATATCTCTGTGGGCTCTCGCTTTGTGTACTTCAAAGCCACACAGGGAAATAGGCACTTATTTTTAACTGAAAGGAAATCAGAATTTCCTCTTTTGAGTGTTGAGAGGCAAGGTTCATGAATTCTTTTCAGCAGTGTGGGCATTTAGGTGACTAAAGCATTTATCTTGTGATTCTCCGATAACTTTTTCCATTATTCAAAGGGGCTGTAAATTACTTCTGGTTTGAGTTTGGAAGGAAAGCAACTTTGTCTTTGTTTCAATGAGAACATCAGAACAAACCCCAAACCATTTCATACTAGGATCAATTAAAGATTTGAAAATAAAGGCAGCTAGGTGGTGCAGTGGATAGAATACCAGCCTTGAAGTCAGGAGGACCTGAGTTCAAATGTGAGGAGACTTAACACTTCCTAGCTGTGTGACCCTGGGCAGGTAGTGGGAAGTTGGAAGACTTGCAAACATTTTTTCTATAAAATTCAGAATGTCAATTTTATGTGCAAGACCAGAAGGGAATCAAACGATCAGTGGGCGTGCCCCCCAATAGTTCTGGGAACTTGGGTAACTGACTTCCTCTCCTTGGCTCTCAGTTTTTTTTTTATCTGTAAAATGAAGATATTGAACTAAATAATTGTTCCCATCTCTTCCAACTTAAAAAAAAAATCGATTCTCGGATACTATTAATAATGCACCACGTGCTTTAACTGTTTGCCATCTGTATTCGCCTCATGGTCCTTCCAAAACTTTTAGATTTTTGTTGGTAGAATTGGATTGTTTTAATCTCATGTGCTTACCCTTTCCCTGCAGATCGATAATGTCCTTTAAGCTATTAATTACTCTGCAATAAATATTTCTGATTTATACCCTACAAAAGAATGATCTGGCCAATGAACAAATGATAAAAATGTAAGAATAGATATGCTTCCGGGATTTTATTCATGACAGCATTTCATTTGAGTTTGCAATTGCACCCATAAGCAGATGTTCCCTCTAGGCAAAGGTACAAAGAAAGCAGGGAGAACTGAAGCAAGATCCCGAACACCGATATATCGATTTTAACCCCATTGATATCACTATATTCACAGAAGTACAGGGAAATGCAGAATAAAGAATAGATCCAGTTTGATCTGGCTGAAAAGAAATTCATAACCTACAAGCCATTCTCTTTAGTGGCCAGCAGCTCTGGTATTAAGGTAGAATAGACCTCAAACAAGAGACGAGTTGCCCAACCCAGGACCCATATCTCAAGCCTCCTTAGTTGTATAATATCTGAGACTTTAGTAGAGAGACCACAAGTGCTGGCTGACTAAAAACAGCAAAAGGAGGAAGCCAGAAAGTTTCAAGTGTTTCTGTACAGAGTGGTATTGGCTAGCAGGAGGTCTGGGGTAGGTGGGAGTGAGGAGAAATGGGGTGGGGAGAATGCAGATGAAACAAAAAGCATGGTCCCTACCCCCCCCAGCTCATCCCCAGCACCTCAGAATAGGCAAGATTTGACCAAGGACACCTCTAATATGGACTATTTTATCGGCAGGCTGTCAGATGGAGAAGAAACTATCACATTGGAAATTTTATAATAATAGGATTTTATTTTTCAAAACACATGCAAAGATAGTGTTCAACATTCACCCTTGCAAAACCTTGTGTTCTAAGTTTTTTTCTCTCCTCCACTCCCCTCCCCTAGACATTAAGTAATCCAATATAGGTTAAAAGTGCAATTCTTCTAAACATATTTCCACATTTGTCATGCTTGTTGCACAAGAAAAATCAGATCAAAAGGGGAGAAAATGAGGGGAAAAAAAGCAAGCAAATAACAACAAAAAAGGTGAAAATACTATTTTGTGATCCACATTTGGTCTCCATAGTCAAGAGACTACCCTATTACAGGAGGTGCTATGGATTATGAAGGTCTTTAAGACAAAGAGTACTTGTCTTCTATTTTTATGCTTTGGAGATTGTGTTGTCCCATGACTCACAGTCACACAGTAACTCCTAGTGGAACACTGATGTTAAAAAGATCACAACAATACCCAGTTATACAGCAACCCAGTCTAGTACTCTCTCGGTCAATGGGTAGCCATAAAGGTTCATTGTAGGCATATGTGCTATAGCCAATTCTGCCTCACTTCTAATGCAGATTAAGGAGGAAGATTCCAGTCCCACCCATTGCCTGAAAATCTTGCCCATTCTTATTAAAATAATTATGAGGAATTCTGGGAAAAATCACAACGGCTATCCACTAGTCATAATTGCTATTTACATTCATTCTGAGGCAATGAAGGGCCAAAGAATGACCAATTGGGGCTTGGTTGGGGACCTATAGTAGGCCAATCAATGGTAGCCAGAGTAATTAAAGCATAGTCCTTAAGAAAGTAATCTAGCTAGTAAACCCCAAGATCTCTTGGAAGATTTCAGCAATCCAAAAACCAAAATTTACATTCTTTTGGGCAGAGCTCCTACAGGTAACAGTATGATACCAGGAAGGAAGGAAGGAAGGGAGGAAGGGAGGAAGGGAGGAAGGGAGGAAGGAAGGAAGGAAAGAAGGAGTGAAGAAGGGAAGGAAGGAGTGAAGGAGGGAAGGAAGGAGTGAAGGAAGGAAAGAGGGAAGGAGGGAAGGAAGGAGGGAAAAAGAGAAGGAAGGAAAGGAGGGAGGGAGGAAGGAAGGAAAGGAGGGAGAGAGGAAGGAAGGAAAGGAGGGAGGGAGGAAGGAAGGAAAGGAGGGAAGGAAGAAGGAAGGGAGGGAGGAAGGGAGGGAGGGAGGGAGGGAGAGAAGGAGAGAAGAAAGGGAGAGAGGGAGGGAAGGAAGAGAGGAAGGAAGGAAGGAAGGAGGGAAGGAAGGAAGGAGGGAAGGAAGGAGGGAAGGAAGGAAGGAGGGAAGGAAGGAGGGAGGGAAGGAAGGAGGGAAGGAAGGAAGGAGGGAAGGAAGGAAGGAGGGAAGGAAGGAGGGAGGGAAGAAAGGAAGGAAGGGAGGGAGGGAGGGAAAGGAGGGGGAAGGAAGCAAGGAAGGAAGGAAAGGAAGGAAGGAAGGAAGGAAGGGAGAAAGGGAGGGAAGAAGGAAGGGAAGGAGGAAAGAAGGAAGGAAGGATGAAAGGGCTGTGTTATACAACTGACTAGTTCAATTGGGTCCTCAATAGGACAGTTCTCATAGGCTTTGTCTTTTGTTCTCAAAGAGGACCATGACGGCAGGGAGATGATGCTATGACATGCTAGTGAGTTGGATTGGAGTTAGAGTGGGCAGTGCAAAGTCACCAGACTCACTTTCTTCTCCAGAGCCACCCGGGCCCAGTGTAGATCAGGATTGGATTTGTGTATATGTGAGACTAGGTTAAACAGGTTCTTCTCTACCTCAATTTTTACTTATCCTTAAGGATGTTAACCCACTCAAACTGAGACCTGCTTAAAAAGCCTAAGGCCTCTCCCTGCATCCAGGGCTATCTCCTCTCATCCTCATCTATACCAAGAGGAGCTGAAGAAGAAAATGAGGCCGTGACCTTGCATAGCCTCCAACTCACTTGCGTGTCAGGGTATCACTTTCCTGAGTTATGGTCTTCAAGGAAAGGACAAACCACCACTACTAAACAACAAATTTTGCCCCAATTACTGCTGGCTCTAGAGAGGCAGTGGGGTATAAGAAACAGAAGGCAAAGCTTTGAGTCCAGAAGACTTGCCTCTCACCCCTACTCCTTGTGTGACCTTCCAATCCTCTAACAATTCCGCATCCAGACAACTTTCTGAAACCATATACAGAAGGAGAGATGATGTAGTTTAGTTTGGCGTTTACCAAACTGCGCTTTTAGAAAACCCTAAAATTAAAACCCTCCAATTAAAAAAAAATTCAAGAGCATTTTATTTTCCCCTCACACGTCCAGCTAGTTTTCAACATTCATTTGTGTAAGATCTCCTCCAGCTCCAAATCCTACTCTTTCGGTTCCACGGAAGTTTGTCCAGCCTTTCTCCCCCTCCCCCCATGGATGGGGACCACCCTAGATGTTGGTTCTCTATCCCACAAACTCTGTGGAAGGGAGGCCAGCTACCTACGGGTCCTATTGATCAATAACCAAGGAAACAGTTGGGGGGCTGTCATTTCTATCTTCCCTGAGACTCGGGAGCCCAAGAAATCCCTCTGGAGACAACCGAAAGGGAGGGGCCATTTGGGAGCCTCCTCTCCCCTTTTCTACTCCCCAACTACTTACTTTTTAAATGGCTTCATCTGAGGCCTGCTAAGTACCAACATCCCCAGAGTGTAGTAAATGGTGGGAGGCGGGAGCCGCTGCGCCCCAGAGGCGGGGATCTGGCGGCCGCAGAATTCGGAGGCAGCCTGGGGCTGCACCCTGTGGGCCCTCCCAGCTCCAGGTTCCTGGGCCCCGAGGCCAGGTCCGGGGCTGGCCCTCGGGGGATCCCAGAGGACCTAAATCTGCTCAGCGGTGACCTGCGGGACCTCCGCTCTCCCTCCAATTCTCCCAAGGATTCCGGGGCTCGGACTTTGGGAGTCACTCTGGGATAGGGCAGGCGGCCGCCCCCGCCCCCGCCCCCCCAGCTGCTCCCTCAGCTGCTTTTCCCGCCCCCTACCCCTTCCTCGTCCACATCTGGATCCTGTTCCGCCCTAACCAGCTCGGGTTCTTCCTCCTATAACCCCGCCCCCTCCTGGGCTTAGGAGCTAGAGAGTCGGCCCTCTGGGGGGCTGGGGACCCCGCGCCGAGTCGGGGTCGGGTCAGGGTTAAGGTCAGGGTCAGGACCCAGACCAAATCGTCCCAGCCGGAGGCAGGCTGCCCTCACAGAGTCCCAGGCCCCCCGGGAACTTGTCCGCGGGACCGCCCCGCCCCCGCTCCTCCTTGGGGCGGGCAGCCCAGGTCCCTGCCCCTCCTTCGGGCGTCTCTTCGGGTCCCGGAGCCCTAAACCGGCGGGCAGGCTGGCCGGCAGGCAGGCTGGGGCCGGTGCTGCAGCCGCGCCTGGCACATGGACCCGCGGCCCCCCAGAGCCGGCGCCATGTCCCACGGCCCGGGGGTCATTCGCACCACGTGCAGCAGCAGCGGCATCGCCGGAGTGGACGCGCCCCCGTCGGGCCCGGCCCCCGTCCCGGGCCCTTCCGAGGGGCTGCTGGCCCGGGGCTACCCCGCCACGTACCCCGCCTTGCTCAAGGTGGCGCAGATGGTAAGGAGGGGCTGGGAAGCGCCCTGGGTGAAGTGAGGGGGAGCAGAGACCTGTGGGGCTCCTCGAAGCATCCGCGGGCCGCTGCCCCCCCGGGGTCCCGCACAGCCGCGGCCACCCCCACCCCCCAGCTGGAACCGCGCATGCCGCCCTCTTCGCCCATTCCCCGGCTACTTTCCGCGAAAGGAACTTCTCTTTCCCTCCTCCAACCCCTTTTTCCTTCCCAGCCTCCACTCTTTTGTCTTCACCTGGAATCCTTGGGGCAGAGATCCCGTCCTCCCCACCTCCCCATCCGCCAGCTGGTCCCCCCTCCCGACTCTGAGTCTTCCCCCTCCCCCATTTCCTCCTGGCGCGTGCTACGGCGCCTCCACCCTATCTGAGGGAAAGCTGTGGTTCACCTGGAGGGACTTGAAAGGAAAGGGCCTCTCCCTTTTGTCCCAAGTCTTCCCCATTCCCTCCAAACAAGAGGGTACTAGGTTTGCTGCTAAGTTTTCCAGTCTGTCTTTCGGTCACGGTAAACTTGCTGCCTTGGGGGACCTTGAAATCTCGTTTCCTCAGGGAGCTAATGTGGGGGATTCTTGCTCTTGTAGCCTCCACTCTTTCTGGACCTTGAGCCAGTACCTGGGTACGGTGAGAGCTGAATGGCTCTTTTTTTGGGGGGGAGGGGGTCCTGGGAACCAGGGAGTGTGCCAGGTTTGGGGGGAGCAGAAGAGCAGAACAGAGAACTACGTACAGAACAAAGCACTTCGTGGAGGTGATGGGATCCCGATTAGGACCTGGCAATTGTGAAAGCCTGAGGCGTTTCAAGTTTCAGAATCGATGTCAGTAGGTCGAATCTGCTGTTAAAACCACCAGGAACAGAATGCGGAAAGCTGAGTTAGGTTCAAAGAGGCTGCAACTCCTGGAGGGTTTTGTTATTCAGCTGTTTCGGTCTTCGTCACCCCTTTTGGAATTTTCTTAGCAAAAATACCGGAGTGCTTTGTCATTTCCTTCCTTAGTCATTTTACAGATGAGGAAACTGAGGCGAACAGGATCGAGAGACTTGCCCATAGTCACTCAGTTAATAAGTGTCTGAGGCTGTCCAAACTTCTCCTTTCTTTCTGGTTCCTTTGCTTTCTCTTTTCCTCTCCCTCCTCTCCTTCAGGTCCATCTATTTGAGCTCACTTTTGAGGTTTAAATAAAAATATCTCTTTTGAGATGGTGGTCCAATCTTGCCTTGGGAAAGTACATTTTGTCCATAAGCTGGTTTCCCCCCCCCCCCCCATTGGAATGGTGGGAATAAATGACTGAGGAGGATGGGACGTGAAGGGATTGGAGGGTGGTGAGAGGCCGGGACTGAAAAGCTTCATTCAAGTTGTGACTAAATCTCAAGCATTTGAGTAGCCCTGCTCAGGAAAGAGGGGAGGAGAAGTTCTGAACGGGGACAAAAACAAAAGATATCAATAAAATTCTTTTTTAAAAAATGTTTTAAAGAAAGCTAACTAGAAACCATGTCTACAGTTACGTTGTAAAAAAAAATTAAAAATTAAATATACATATTTTTGTTTTGAATAGCTCAAATAAAAAAAATTATAAACAAGGCAACATAACTTTCTTTAGAACCTTTTTCTTTTAAACTTTTATTGAATACAATAGATATCTGATACAAGGGAAAATGCACCAGAAATAACCTTGCGCAAATAACTCTCTGGGCCTCAGTTTCCCCCATCTATGAAGTGAAAGGTTTGTATCAATGGTATTCTAAACTCCTTTCCAGCCCTTAATCTGTGTTCAAAAATTTCAGGAATGAGGATGAATATGTGCTTCTTTGTAAGGACTCTGTAACTCTGGGATGAATTAGTGGAGTATGGAAAAGCACCTTCTTCCCCCTCTCTCTCCCCTACAGAAAATAATGGCCTCAGTGAATCAAGGAAGCACTAACTCTGCCAATAAGCTCTCTAGCAAAGCTTCTTAAACTGTAGGTCATGACCTCATATGGGGTCTTATAACTAAACATGGAGGTCGTGGAATTATGATTTATTATTGGTAATTATTTGATTTGTATACTTGTTTTATATACCTATGTACCCAGGGCTGCTTAAAAATTTCTGGGGGAAATAGAGGTTGGTAGTGGGAAAAGTTTAAGAAGCCTTGTTCTATAGGATAGAACAACATGAGGATTGATTGAGCTAGTGAAAAATGCTCCATGCTTCTCCCCCCACCCCCAATCCAGACCAGCTCATGCTTAATTGCTCTCTGTGACCGTTTGCAGGTGGCAAAGAAAAGCCTCCTTGTTCAGAAGACAGAGAATAGAACTTTCTAAGGCTTGAGGAGTAGTTTTCACTTGGATCTTTTCTGGGTTCCCTTCTTCAGAACACTTCAGTCCACTTACAGGATTCCCCAATAGCTGTATGCTTGGGGCAGAAGCCATGAATGAAGTTCACTGACTTGGAGAAACATCCAGGATTTTTACTGTCAAGTTTTAGTGATTTAATTACTGCTTAGCCAAGATATTATAATAAGTAGGTCAACTTTGTTGATGATAGGGAGTAGTGATTGTTTCATTCTTTGGATTTGTATCACTTCCACCTCAAGTACAAAACAGGAAGTCAATAGGTGCTGTATAAATGCTGATTGATTATTTAGAACTCTGGTGAGAAATTTTGTGGAAGAGAGAAAAGAATGGCTCTCCAGAAGTCCTCAGCAATGGGAATCATTCACACAATCAATTTCACTGCCACCATCCCTTTCAGTAGCTAGAACTTCAAATTTGCTGGAGGCCAGGATTTCTGGCAATGTATGAGTGTGAGCTATTACTATTCATGCAATGAGCTTTTATTAAGCATCCATGATGTCTCTACTTCATGCTAAGCACTGGGGTACAAAAATTAATATGTCTCCCATCTTCAAGAGGAACAAGGTAGACAATATGTACGCAGAAAATTAAATATGAAATATGAAATATTTCCGAGAGACACTAGCAGCTAGAAGGATTATTATAGACTTTTTGTAAGATGTATTACTTCACTGTGAACTTTGAAAGGAGCTAAGAGTACTAGGAGTTGGATCTGAGGAGGAAGTGCATCCCAGGCTGAGGGGATGGCCCATTCAGCAGCATGCCAATGGGAAATGGAATATATAGCACTGGAGGAATAGGAAGTAAATCATTGTTATAATTCTCACAGTGCCTAAAAAAGCTGCCCTTAAGCCTAATGTTCCTATAAGAGTAGGGAAGCCCCAAGATTAATAGCCCCCTGAGAATTTTCTTTCCTGCCTGTCTTCCCTCATTTAACACGTTTATTAGTGAGTAACAAAATCATGCCCAAATGCTTCTCCTTTTGCAAAGTCTGTCAAAATCAAACTTAAATCCAGTAGAATGGGAGCTCTTTGGGGGCAGGGAACGTATGTTTTTATCTTTATTCTCCCTAGCCCATGTTTGTTTGGTGCATAGTAGATACTTAATAGTAAGCAACTAATACACACAGATTGATCAACAAATATTTGTCCCACAAAATTTTAGGAAAACCCCAAAATCTTTCAAAGAATCATAAGAAAAAGTTAGAGGATTGGATTAGGAGGATTTTCCAGCCTCAAGATTTGACATTGAGCAGCAGATGACACCCTATTTACTCTTCCTATCAGAAAGAAAGCTCCATGAGGGAAGTGGATTCCTCTGTCTTGTTTTGTGTCCCCCATCATGGCACAAAGTGAAAATGAAATAATCTTTTGCCCCCATTCCTCCAGCTCTTTGGTATCCATACCTGGGTGGTCAGTTCACTTTGTCACCCGAGTTTCCTCCTATGTAAAATAAACCGGTGAGACTAGCAGGCTTCTGAGATTCTCACTTACTCTAAATCTTTGAATCTTTGAAATCCATTCACCAAAGCCAGCAGCAATGATCTACCCTCTTTGCCAGCTGTGTCCCCACTTCACCAATCAGGCACTGATCCAAAGTAAGAAGTTAATTTCCTGCTTGAGCTTTTCCAAAAGAGGGAAGTAAGTCTTCCTTCCAGGAGGTCCTTAGAGTTGAGTTCCTCTTATCTGAGCCAGAGATGGAGAGCCTTTGTCAGTTTCCCAAGAAGCAGCCACCAGACTTTTTATCCCCGAGGAGGCTTCTCTATGTGGGTCAGTGTGTTCATCTAAACTAATCTCCTAGAGTTCTTCCTTACCCACCCCCAATCTCTCAGTGATAGATCTTCCCAGGCACCTACCAGTTCTCCTTCCATCTGTTTTCCTTTTTTCTGCCATCTGCTAGCCTTTTCCTGGCTCAGTGATGAGGGATGGAGACTCTTGTTTGACCCACTGCCTGCCAAATACCAGCTCTCCCTTTTCCTCTTCCTCTCTCTCCTCCTTCTTCTCTTTTTGTCTCCACTTTCTTTTCTATCTCTCTCCTCTTATCCCTCTCTCTCTCCTCCCACTCCATCTATCTCTGTGTCTACCTGTCTGTCTTTTTTCCCTCCACTTTCCTCCCTATCTGACTCTGGCTCTGTCTGTCTCTCTGCGTGTCTCTCTGTCTCTGTTTTTCTTTCTCTTCCTCTCTCTCCTCCCTCCCCATTTGTCTGTCTTTCTCCATATTAGCCTAGTGACTTTAACTCTCTCATTACTCACTCTCTGGCAACTTTCCCTCAGGATCTATGCAACTCTGACTCTTATCCAGCAGTTGGGCTTACCCCACTTGGACGCCACACAGCTCTGGTTTCTAGATCCTCTCTCACTTGCTATGTGCTTCTGGCAGACACTACCCTGAGCCAGAGTTATCCCTGTGAAAGAAGCTTGATTAGCACAGTTGGTCCTCAGATTTTCTCCAATGACAAAATATTTAACCTGCTTTGAATTTGAATAATCCAGAGTCCCTTCATGGCTTTCCTATTTCTAAGGACAACTTCACAATTTTCCCTACTAAGCTGACTTTATTAAGACTCCCTTCTGTGCAAGAGGTCCATGGATTTCAAACTGGAGCGAACATTAAGACACCATTCACCTCAAGTTTTATGAATGAAGAAATTGAATTTTAAAGAGGTTAAAAAACTTTAGTAAAATCACAGGCTAGTGGGATTTGAATTCAGGTTTTTCTTATTTCAAATATGGTAGACATCCACTCTAGTACTAGTCTATCTCTCGACAACAGTCTGCCATTATGAAGCTTATGTTCTAATAGATATAGACTTTCAACAGAGAAATAGAATATGATTTGTGGAAATACAAATCAGCCAATTTGGCTGGAATGGAGAATTGCGAAGGGGAGCCCCCATTTCTGGAAAGCTCTCCCTTCTACCCACTTTCTGACTTCTTCAAGTTCCAGCTGAAATCCCATTTTATATCAAAAGCCTATTTCCTCTGAATTCTAGTGCTTTGCTTTGGATATATTAGTTTACATATTATCTCCTCTGTTAAGTTGTAATCCCTTTGAGGGCAGGGACTGTTTGCCACTTTTTGTATCCCTAGAACTTAGCACAATTCCTGGCACATGGTAAATAAATGTTTATTGATTGATTTATTGATTGGCCTAGCTCCTATAATGGCCCTTAATAATGAAACAAACTGAGCAAGAGACAATTTAAAAGAATTTATTGTAGCATCTAAGGCTTTGCACATTGAACGGAGCCTGCCACCAAGTTCAAACCAAGTACTATTTTTAAAGACTAGCTTCTCAGTAAGAGAAGACAGTTCTCCTAGGTGCATATTTCTAAAAGCAAATGGACTGGTGTTATCTGGAACACCCCTTTCTAATCTAGAGAGATACCAATTTCTAACATGAAGGTTAAAGGGCATCTGGCCTTTCTTGCACTTTGGTTGGTACCTACTGTGACTGCCCTACCTTCAGATTGTTACATATTTGGGTCGCTCCTTATAAGACTGGCAACAAGGGGGGTGGGAAATCATGAATTCACTTAGCTTAATGGCAGTAACTAAATTCTACCCAATAACTCCCTCATTTGGTGCTAACCATACTTATGATACAACACCAGAATCAGACTTATGTGGTTCCTTTATCCTAATCTTGGCAGCTGTAATTTAGGAATTAGTTTGGGAATCAAGGAAGGCACAGATAGCACACAGTTCCTTTGAGAACCTGCAACAGACCCTACAAACAACAGATACTTTAGTCCCGAAAGATCTGGGAGCCAAGAAATTGGCCATTCCTGTGGGGATCAGGGCTCCCTTCCAGGCATTCCAAGGCCATCTGGGTATGGACATCACCAAAGTTGTCCAGATGCTTCATTCTTGAGCTACAAGAGCACACTCCTTCCTCTGCCAGGAAGAAATCCAAAAGCAAACCTTTTTTGTAAGGCTACAGCTAAGAGCATGGACTTCAGGCTTAGGGTATTCCACTGCATCTATAGTCTCGTTAACAAATACTTGCAAAATTTTGTTCAGACTAGATCATCACAGTTTCTTTTAGTGAAGAGTTTGACTCTTGACAAGAAAGGCAACTAGGGATTGCACAGAGGACTCCTGCATAAATACCATGCACAAATCATGACTTGACAAACATGCAGTGCAAGGACCTTGATTCCTAAAATGGCATTAGTGAAAGTAGAAACAAACAAAAAAAATAGTTTACAAAATAGGTGACAAATCCATAATATATCTATGGCTAATATAAGCAGATGTATAATGTGTGAATAAAGAAGCCCAATACAGCAGTGTCCCTTAAGTGTCCTTAAGGACTATTAAGTCATTTTGCACATCCATAATATTCAGGGATCCATAAAACACTTCCTGTACATCTCCCAAATTGCTGCATATGGACAAGGCAGGCCTGTGAAGGTATTTCCTTAACCATCTCCAGGTTTCAGATTACTTGCTGAGATGTTCTAGTTAATTTACTAAATTATGCAAAGTCTTATTACTAATAGAACTACTAATCTTTTAGTAGATCTTTTCTGATCTATGTAATTTCTATGTAAATGAGTAAGGATGTCTTCTTACTGCCAAAAAAATCAAGAATATGACTAAGTCCTATTAGTAATAAGACTTTGCATAATTTAGTAAATTATGTTCAAAACTAATCATATTGTAATTGGTTCATATAGTAAAACTCAATTCAGATCTTTTGGATCTACTCCTGTTCTTGAAAGGAACCCACTAGATCCTGAATTGGAGAATGAGCACTTTTGTCCCTGAATATTATCACACTGATACCTCAAAATAGAAGGTGGAAGACACACGATTTTAAAATTTGTTACAATTATTAATGCATTTTTACATATGAAAGCTTAATCCAAATATTTTGAGAGCTTATTTCTAAACATATTCAAAATCAATATGATTCATTTTAAAACCTTTTGAAAGCCTTTGTTTATATGTGTGTGCATATCTCTTAGTCTTTAGATTAAAGACAGTTTAATCTTGTTGCTTTCTCAGAGTTTGCTCTTCCAGATTTTTAAACACTTGTATATCTTTATCTTATCCCTTTTTTGAAGATACAGATATGGAGTTGACCAGAAATTCAGATTAAAGAAGTAAGGTCTTTCAAACTTACATCCTATAATAGTAACTCAGATGTTTTAATCTTGATGTGCAAGTCAATAGATCTTGTATTACCATGATAAAACTGTCACTGTTCACCTGCTCTGATAATGGAAATTTGCCATAAAAGGGGAAAAAAAGAGGGACATAGTTATGACAATATCAAGACTATTCCTTCAAAGGCACAGACTGATGCAAGCCATAACGGGAAAATCTTCCCTTAGGTCTGTTTAATTTCAGGCATGAGAAATATTTAATAGCTCATTGTGTCCCCAAGTTCCATATTATTCACAGCATATCATAGCCAGACTTAGAATTAACCAGACAGGAAAATTTCCTGTTAAGAAAAGAAATAATAGGGGCAGCTGGGTGGTGCAGTGGATAGAGCACCAGCCCTGAAGTCAGAAGGACCTGAGTTCAAATCTAGCCTCAGACACTTAATACTTCCTAGCCTTGCTGTGTGACCCTGGACAAGTCACTTAACTCCAATTGCCTCAGCAAAAAAACAAACGAACAAATAAATAGAAAAGAAAAGAAATAATATAGTGGGAAATTGAGTCAAGTAGCTCCAACATTTGTCTACTCAATATCATCCACCTGTACCAGTTTTCAGGCCAAACTACTTTTGAGCATCTCATTGTATCCCCCATGAATGATGGATTTATTGGTTTAAGAGCAATTCAGATGATCATACCTGAAATCAAACTCGGGTTAATGTCAAACTACAATTCTACACAATTTTAATTCAAATAGCAAATTCACACTAATTATAGCTTGGGCTCGAGGTATTGTTATTTTTTTCCTCTCGTGTTACAAGAACAGCTAACACTAAGCACATATAAGGACATCTCATTTATTCTTCATTTATAATATAAAAATAACTACATTCTGAAGTTCTACATATACAATGAGTACATAATAGTTGATGACAAATCTCAGAAAACTGCTGACCACAGCAAGTCCCCAATCTTGTACTGCTTGCTAAGCCAAAGCAAAAGGAAGTCTTTGGTTATAAGATTTATTTTTACCAGTTGGCTCAAAGATGTAATTTGGGGACTTGAGAATTTTACAACATGTGGTCTATAAGGCTGATGAGATCTTATGACTCCACCCAAATAGAAGGTTCCAAGGACCCTCACAGAAAAGGATTAATTTAGAAAGATAACCTTTGCTATCCCCCCCAAGAATTCCTTATCAGTATTATCCATTTTTAAAGTAAAATATATTCAATTACATTTTAACACTATTCAGACATTTTGATCACATTATTTTAATAGCTTAATTCATAATCTAATAGCTTACAAAAATAAGTTACTCTTCTAACAGCATTTCTGATACAATGGTTTCCCAGATTTCACAATATAAGAAACATTTCAGAAACACAATAGCATGTAATTAAAACTTGAAGCAAAAAACCTGTTACCATTCAGATGCCATCAATTCAGTTGAATGCATTTTCTAATTATCTTATATATAGAAAATGTAATTGGTCTTCTATGCTAATCACATCTAAAAACTCAGTATAGAGTAATACAGTATGGAATAATGACATTCAATTAGAGACAATAATAGTAATTAACACTTATATTTTAGTGGTTTAGCATATGCCACGTACTGTGTTAAGTCTATATCTTGTGATCCTCACAGCATCCCTGGGATGTGCCAATATTATCCCATTTTACGTTTGGAAGAGCTGAAGGCAAACAGGTGAAATGACTTGAAAATCACACAGTTAAATCTGAGATTAGTTTTTAACTCAGGTTTTCTGATTTATTTAATTTCCAAGGGTGTCTCTTTACTGCCCAAAAATCAAATGTATTTTGCATTAAATTCTAATTAAACACAAATATCCTAATAGGATAACACATTTTACTGTTTTTTTTTTAAAAGATCATATAATTTAGTTTCAAGACAAAAGCTTCAAGTGAGATTTGGGTTTACAATCTCAAAAGATAATTTTTTTAGAAGCTCAGTTTTCCTCTAAAAGCTACCTGCATCTAAAATTTCAGAGTCCATAGCTTTTAGTTAGTAAAAGTTATAACTTGACAGACCAGTGGCCATCTGAAATTGCTAAAAGCATTTCTTTAAAGTTTTCTCAAAGCTTTCTTATCTCAATGGAGCCAAACCTTTCCTAACTTCTCTTCAAACTCTCTTATCCTCAAACCTTCAGTCACACAGGCAGTACAAAACTGACTTCGGCTTTCTTTAACTTTCCACCTATTTCCTCTTATCCCTACTTGCTTAACCTTTCTCTCTTCCTTTCTTGTTACACTCCTCCAATGGATTTAAATGAAAACCTTTTCATTTCATTACCTGACCAATTTAATTCTGCTGACCCATTGCCAATTGATTCCTACAAAACAGGAGGGAAACTATCTCCTTCCTTTTTTGGGTCTGTCTTTATCTTTGACTTCTCCAACCTGGTTGTTAAGGCAGAAAGAAACAATCTCACAGATTTCCTCATTTCCTACTGAGTATTTGGTTAGTGATCAGTGGGAATAAATAGTTCTATTTCTAAATTTCATTAGTCTTCTCCTATTCCTCACCCTTCTAAGTTTCCTGACCATATTATCATATAGGTAACTGTATTCTACTTCAGCCTTCCCAAAAGATTTTCTGCTAGTTTCCACTCAAATCTGTGCTTCCAATATTGTGAATGTTTATCACCTTGGATTTGGTTGGAGTTTACTCACAAGTCCCTTTTTGGATTTCTAAGTCTTCCTTTCCATTCTTTAATCCCTTTTCCAAAGTCTTTTCCTTGGGATTCTGGTCTTTGTCATATGATAATAAAGGCAACTTCTGTGCCTCAGCAATTAGGGCAACTTTTGTGCCATTTTTGTTAGGCTATTGAAGTCTTATGTTTATATCCACATTCCTGACTAATTTCCCCCCTAATTTTTCTAGTCTATACTGAACCTCATTACTCCATCATGGACATAACTGGCAGAATCTTTCCTATCCCAAGTTTTTGGTGTTTTTTTCTATTTTTTTTGTTTGGGTTTTTTTTTTTGTTGTTGTTTGGTTGTTTTTTTTGGGGGGGGGGTTTACATCTTGGCTACCTGGAAATCTACAGAAGGCTTGCCTTTTTCCCTCTTCCCTTTGGAATACTTGCTCTTTCGTGCCTACAATTCCATTTCCTTACCAGCCTCTTCCTTTCTTCATGCACAAATGAGAAAAAAACCAAAATTTGGGTTTGGGGAAATCCCACGATAAATCAAAGCTATGAGTTGAGGAGAAAAGCATCTTGAATTGAGATGACAGGGTAGAAAACCTCCCACTCTGGAGGAAGTCTAGTCAATTTTTCATGCAAGAGATTTTTAAAATACCTTTAGGTGTTAAAGAGTAGGAGGATACAATATGAGGTTGCAAGGCCTGGGCCCTTGGCCATCCCAGCAAGGGAAGTCACTTTTTTTCTGACTGTTTTGCCCTTCATGCCATAAATCCCAATGGAAGGGGGCAAGGAACTAGAAGTTAGAGATCCAGTTTGAGCTGGGCTCTCCAAGGCAACATCCCTGGGTGCAAGGACCTAGGTGTGGTTCAGCTCAATGTAATCAAGAATAAATATCTTAACAATAAAAATATAAGGACATTATGGAAATTCTCACTTTATGTGGATCATTGAAGGGAGTGTCAGTCCATATATTTGGCATTACAATTTCTGTAAATATGTGAATAACTTTCTCTCTGGACCTACCCATTTCTTCTTTACTTTCCTGAGATTGCGGAGTTAAATTCTCCAAATTCTTCATCATGTCTGACTGAATGCTGGGGAAGTGCACTCCTGCCAGCCATTGGGTAAAAAAACCCAAACCCAAAATGTGGTGCAGACTGAATTGGAGGAAGAATCCCCAGTGATTGCCCCCAGCAAAGTGATGCTCCTGGCTGAGCTTGTCAGAAATTGTTAGAAGAAAATCTTTGTTCAGGCCTTGTTCTCAATAACGGAGCAAGCCCAGGAAGAGAAAGTTTAAAGGAATTTATTGTAATTTCCAAGGCAAAAGCTTATTAAATGTGAATGGGCACCAGGTTCAAACTGAGCCCAGTTTTTAAAGATGAGTTTCATAACAAGAAAAGACAGTCCTGATAGGTGCACATTTCTAAAAGAGGGATTTCAATTGTATCCAACTCTTTGTGACACCATTTGGAATTTTCTTGACAAAATATTGAAGTGGGGGCAGCTAGGTGGCACAGTGAACAGAGCACCAGCTCTGAAGTCAGGAGGACCTGAGTTTAAATCTGGTCTCTGATACTTAACAACATTTCCTAGCTACCTGACCCTGGGCAAATCACTTAACTTCAGTTGCCTCAGGAAAAAAAAAAAAAGACAAAATATTGGAGTGGTTTGTCATTTTTTTTCTCCAGCTTACTTTTTTAATGAGAAAACTGAGGCAATCAGGATGAAGTGACTAGCCCATAGTCATGATTTGAACCCAGGAAGATGAGTCTTCTTGACTTCAGGCCTAGTGCTCTATTGGCTGTCCCACCTAGCTGCTCTTAAAAGGGGGAAAAATTAATGGGTGATCATGGATTCACTCGAATTAACTTGGCTATAGTGGCTAAATTACTCCCTTACTCAGAAACTCAAGTGGCTCTCTATCATTTCCAAGAACAAATAACAAAATGCTCTCTAAAACCCTTCAAAAGCTTAAATTCGTCGTACATGTCTTCTTATACCTTGTTCTCCATTATCTCTCTACTCTGATCCAGTGATAGTGGCCTCCTAACTCCTCCAGGATCTCAGTTCTGGATGTCTTCCCCCTATTGTTCTGTTGGGCTTCAAGAAGACCGCCCAAAATTGGGGTTCCAGGCTGGTGTTGCGAGGTGTCTCAAAATAATTTGCAGGCTCAGACCTATCTCTAAGTCAAGGAGCAAAGTTTATTATAATTGTAATACTAGTTAAAGGGGGCTAAGTTCTAAAAGAATTAGCACAGAACTAGGAGCAAGAAGACAAAGTTATAGGAAAAAGAAAGATCAGGTGCTTCATTTCGTTGCTCTGTTCATTTTATGGAGTTAAGGAGAGTGGTCTTAGTATTGAATTCTATGGCTCAGAGGTAGAGTTGAGGAGTGGTCTGGTATGCACCTTGTTATTGTCTCAGAAACTTTATTACTGACCAACAGATTGTTATCTGACAGCCAGCATTGTGTGTGGAACTACACAGCCCTCCCAAGGCCAGGTGGCCTTGGGTTAAGACCTGGTGACATTAGGATTATTGCCACATCCTCCTCAGGAGTTATAGTACCATATCGATTCCAACCGGTGACCTTATTGGAAGAAACAATACAAACAAAAGAACCAAGAACTCCATTGACTCACTTTGAATGCAGGAAAGAGTTATTTGACATTTTTGCAAGAATGATATATCTTCATTCTGTAGAATGGGAACACACCTACAGAGGCCAGATCAAGCCTTTTTATGGGAATTAGTTAGTTCTTCTTCTTCCTTCAGGATCCTTATTGGTCAGGACCCTTTCCAGGTTGCCATTCTCCTTCATGACATATGTTTTAAGCAAAATGTGACCAGAGCAGTTCTTCCTTTGGCTCTTTGTGCTCCTGCTATTGGTCACATCTCCACTCTCCCATCCCTTTCGTGTTCAAGAGAAAAATTCCTCTTCCTTATCACATAGCCAGGCCACATTCTTACATTCTTTGGGGGGAAGGTAATCCTAGGAGGGGAAGGGTCAAGTAGAGAAGGGTCCTGTTCAAATCTCAAACCTCCCTGCTGACTAATCTCTGATGTCCTTGTGGGTTTCAATTTTCTAATTTGTTTCATTTCTCTCATTTAATTTTCATATCTGTGGAAAATAAATGCCCATCCATTTCTCATACTTACTAACATCCCAACTTTACTGCAAGTCTTCCCTAACCTCTTCTAGTTAATTATAGTTTATCCTAGATATAGTTGGATTTATATATGTTTTATTTCCCATTCCACTTACACCACGAGCTCCTCTGGGATATGGACCATCTTTGGCATCTTTTTTATCTTTATCATCTAAGCCTAGCAACACAGTAGGCACTTAATAAGTGTTTGTTGATTGTGGGAATGATTTTTCTGTTAAATGGTGGCTACCTTCTCCCTTCTTGGCTTTGGAAAATCCAATCTTTGGTTTTTGCTTTAAAGTCTCCCCTTTTTAATGGTTTGTTTAAAATAAGAGCCATTTCTTACTTTTCTGAACTTTGCCAAGAGAAAATGGAGATCTGAAGGCTAGTCTATTTTTTACTTTTCTGAACTTTTCCAGCTTAAGCTTGCTGAGAGAAAATGGAGATTTGGAAGCTAGTATAACTTGAGAAAGAAAAAAGCCTTTGGAGAGAAGTTCATTTGCAAAGCAAAGACAAAAGATGGAGTAGAGATTCCCAATCGAACTCACCTCCAGATTGGAACAGAATGAGTGGAAACAGCCCCTGACCTCAGAAGTTTTAGTATCAGATTCCAGCCTGGCTGAACCTGCTGCAGCCCATAGTCAAGGACCAGATGGCAAACCTTGCCAGCTAGGTCAGGAGAATCATTTTGCCAGGGGCGTTCGCTAGGGAATCTTACTCCAACTCAAAGCAGGGAACATGTTTTAGCATTTGGTTGGGGTTTTTGCTCTAGTAGGAATGTTCTTCCTGAGCAGACAGCTGGAAATAATGAAGTGATTGGAGACTGCCCACTTTAATAAAGTGCCTTTTATTTAAAAAAGTGTCTGCTAGTAATAGTAAGTACTTTCAGATTTATTCATGCTGGAAAATCTGTTTGGAAATCACAATCAGTGCCTTCTCCCTGCTTGGGTCAGGGACCAATTCTTTAGTTTCTCGCTGCCCAACACATCATTTATGTGTAAATCACATGATCCCAACACATCCATGGATATCATGTGAAGAAGAAAGAGAAAACTGGGTCTGCTTGAAAGAAGTATATATGGACTTGTTTTAGCTTTTTCTCCATTCAATGCCATGCTTTCTAAGAGTCATTTATTAGTTGTCTGTTATAGTCTAGATAATAGGCATTTTTCATCCATTTGGTTTTTACTGTGTAGATTGTAATCATTTTGATAATAATGATACCCTTTGATGCTAGCACGATGGAGAAAGTTCAAGAAGCACATCAGGTGAAAAATGAAGGGTATTCATGGTAGTAGATCATAAATCTGGGTTGGGGGGGGGACTTTAGAGGTAATCTAACCAACTCTCTCATTTTAGAAATGAGGAACTGAGGCCATATCCCTTGCGCAAATATCTTTATTTAAGTGCTTTGTTATACTCAATAGTGCCTCTTTTTAGATCTGAGAGGCAGCCCAGTATAGAGTACTAGATAGAACACTAGATTTGGAGTCCAGATGACTTGGGTTTGAAAATGGCCTTTGTCCCACACTAGCTGTGTGACCTGAGGCAATCACTTAACATCTGTTTGTCTCAGTCTTCTCATCTGTGAGAAGAGGTGATTGGACTACTTGGCCTCAAAGAACTTAGAATTATAAATCTATGCTATCATAGAAGTCTAAAAAATGTCAGAGCTGGGAGGGATCTCAGGGTCTTTGGCAAGCTTGAGGCCTCAGAATGGAAAGGGACTTTTCTTAGGTCACAGAGAATTATTGGCAGAGCCAAGGCTGGCACCCAAGCTTCCTGAGGTCTGCCCTAACTTGGGAAGAAAAGCAAGGTGATTTTTTTGTACCAACTCCATCAGTGTGTGGTTCACGGGGGCAGGAGAACGATGGCTTCATTAAACATTCATTCAGGGAGTATTCTCCCAGAATGCCTGGTGTCAGTTTCCACCATTTGGCTTCTCATTGTCTGAATCTTTTGAGAGAATTAATGAGGCAGAGCCTGGGAGGCACCTAATAGCTCTTTCCAGAGTATCTGATGAAGGCATCAGATGAATTCCAAAGAAATTGATGAGAGATGTGTCAGACAAAGCTGTGTCATTGAGCAAGTTGGTTTTTCTTATCACTTATTATAATATAGGATTATAGTCATTAGAACTGATGACTCCAATAACTCTAGTTTTCCAATTTTGCAAAATGAAATAAGAACTCACCATTGACTCTTGATGTTCAGAGTGTTTTAAATTTTAATTTCAGGAGCCAAGAGAATAATAACTTTGTTGTAAATGTTGCCTGTGGCCACATTTCAAAAAGCAACTGTATGTTCCATTTGCTAATTGGATTGGGGCCAGCATACTTTTCATTGCTGTATGTGTTACAAACTAGTCTTCACAAAGTTTCCTCTTAAGGTTTCAGTTGGTAGAGCTCCATGGATTGAGCGTGTGTGTGTGTGTGTAACCATAGATACTCTAAGACCCTGCTTAGCTCTGACATTCTCTGTTCTCAGGGTTTTCTTGACCCTTGATGGTCAGGTGACCTTATTCTGCACTCAATATATTTAACTTTTCCTTCATTTGCCACCTCATTATCTTTGGAAGAGATAAAGGACAGATTAAAAGTATAATAAATGGACAGATGCACACCATTTGCCCCAACCCAGATGTCCATTCTGGGTAATGATAAATCCAATTTCCTTTGGGGCTCAGATGTAGATGTAAATAGTGCTTGAGCATCATGGGGAACACTCCCTTCACTGGATGGTCAGGTATTTTGGAGTTAACACAAAACATCATTTCTGAAACTTTTTCTGGGATGCCTAAAGTTTCAGCTTTTGGTCCTAGGCACAGATGGATGGAGCATTTATTAGGAGCTTAATGTGATGCAAACCACTATGCTAAATGTTAGGGATATTAAAAGGAACATTAGACAGTCCTTGTTTGCTGAGAGCTCATTCTAATGGGGAATACTTTTTATATCTAATTGACTGTATATATTATTTCCTCTTTGAGCCATTTCCAATCAGAGTAAGGTCTACTCACTATCTTGTACCTTTCTCATCTTCCCCTCCACTATAAAACTTTTCTCTTTTATGTGAAATAATTTATCTCAATCTTCCTTTTCCTTTCTCTCAGTATATTCCTCTTACCCTTAATTTTATTTTTTTAGATATCCCTTGTTAGGTTCTTACTAAGTGCTAATGAGATAATGAGATATTGGGTTTTTACTAAGTGCTAAGTCGGTACTTTAAAAACCAGCAGGAATCATTGGATTTCCTAACACAAGATGAGACTAATGGACAATGGACTTATGGACATTTATAAATTCTCAATTTATGATTATTTGATCATGTTATTTGTTACATACTTCTAGCATGTATTATGTTACTATGTGTTTATGTAATCTATGTAATTATGTGTAATGCCTCCCATATTGATGGATTTATGTTTCAAGGTCATGACCACTCTATGTTCTAAATCAAAAGAAAGGGGGAGATGTTAGGTTCTTACTAAGTGCTAATGAGATAATGAGATATTGGGTTTTTACTAAGTGCTAAGTCCAGCCTTTCCTGGTAGTTTGACTGTGAATTCCTGGGGAAGAGCTTGCATGCTTAGGAAGAGCAAGCTCATTGGTTGAAGTGGTTCTTCCCAGAAGCCCTTGCATTATCCCATGCCCATTCTCTGGGAGGATAAAGAGGGCATCTCGGGAGGAAAAAAGTCAGTCTCTGCTCTACACCAGGCTTGACTCGGCTCTCTGCAGGAAGGGAAGTCACTTCTCTGGGCGACAGTTAATGGCAACTGTCTGGAGACAACGGTTCTCTACAGGAAGAAGAATCTGTCCGAGAGATTTGAGTTGACACAGCAGATCTCCTACTTTTTTCCTCCGGAGATGCCCTCTTTATCCTCCCAGAGAATGGGCATGGGATAATGCAAGGGCTTCTGGGAAGAACCACTTAAACCAATGAGCTTGCTCCTCCTAAGCATGCAAGCTCTTCCCCAGGAATTCACAGTCAAACTACCAGGAAAGGCCAGAACTAGAAAATTGTCAAGTACCGACTTAACACTTAGTAAAAACCCAATATCTCATTATCTCATTAGCACTTAGTAAGAACCTAACAACTTCCCCCTCTTAGTAAGAACCTAACAATCCCTTTATATTTATATTATTTATATGAATAATACCCATGCTCTCTGGGTATATACAAACCTAATTACCCTAATAATGAGAAAGTTCTTATGAGTTCTTTATGAGTTCTAAGTATCTTTTTTTTTTTTTCCTGAGGCAATTAGGGTTAAGTGACTTGCCCAGGGTCACACAGCTAGGAAATATTACGTGTCTGAGGCCAGATTCGAACTTAAGTCTTCCTGACTTCAGGGCTGGTGCTCTATCCACTGCATCATCCAACTGCCCCTCCAAGTATCAGCTTTAATGTAGCAGCTGTTAAATCATGTGTTATCCTGACTGTGGTTCCACAATATTTGAATTGTTTCTTTCTGGCTGCTTCCAGTATTCTCTTCTTGACCTGAGAGTTCTGGAATTTGGCTATAATATTCCTGAGAGTTTTTATTTTGAGAGCTCTTTCAGGAGGTAAATTGGTGGATTCTTTCAATTTCTAATTTTACCCTCTGGTTCAAGACTATCAGGACAGTTATTGATTATTTCTTGAAAGATAATGTCTAGGCTCTTTTTTTAAAAAAAAATCATAGCTTTCAGGTAGTCCATTAATTTTTAAATCTCTCCTTGGACCTATTTTCCAGGTCACTTATTTTTCTAAGGAGATATTTCACATTGTCTTCTATTAGTCATTTTTTTGGTTTTGATTTATCGTTTCTTGGTTTCTCATATAATCATTAGCTTCCATTACCTCAATTCTAATTTTAAGGAATAATGCTCTTCAGTGAGCTTTTGTATTTCCTTTTCCATTTAGCAAATTTACTTTTAAGTTTGTTTGTTTTTTTCTTCAGTGAATTTCTGTGCCTTTTTTTGCATTTGGCCACTTCTGCTTTTTGATGCCTTTTTCTCCTCATTGGTTTTCACACCTCTTTTTACTATTTGGCTTAGTCTGTTTTTTAAGTTGTTGTTTTTTACAGTGTAGGTGTGTGTACTTTGTCAAACTGTTAACTCTTTTTTTCATTCTTTTCTTGTATCACTCTCATTTCTCTTCCCAATTTTCTTTCTACCTCTCTTGCTTGATTTTCAAAATCCTTTTTGAGTCCTTCCATGGCCTTAGATGGATTCATATTTTCTTGGAGCCTTTGGGCGTAGGGGCTTTGACTTTATCTTCTTCTAAGTGTGTGTTTTGATCTTTCTTGTCACCATCGTAACTTTTGATGGTCAGAATTTTCTGTCTTCATTTTCTCAGCCTGTTACTTGATTTTTAATTCTTTGTTAAAGTAGGGATCTGTTTCTAGGGTAGATGGTTCATTGTCCCAAGCTTCAGAGGGTTTGTGCAGCTGTTTTCTGAGCTATACTTAGGACCTGTAAATTTTCAGTTCTTCCAAGGTGATATAATCTAAGGAGAAGTGTGTTTCCTATTTTCCTAGCCTGTGCCCTAATCTGTGAGTGACCACAAGCACTCTTTTATGTCCTGGACTTGTCCTGTGAAATTGGGTTTCCGTTCCACTGTGGCTATAAACTCTGCTATGTTAGTGTTCCTCCTCATCCTGGGACTGCCATTCTGGACTGTGACCCAGATTCAAGTATGAGAAATCAAAAGAGCCCTGACTCAGTGCTAGCAAAGAGACCACTCTAATCTCCTGCTCAGTTGTTCAATCCCCTTACATTCAAATGGGCTGAAAGCTTAGGAAGCAGCAGTTTATAACTCAATTTTTAAAAATCTTTTTTTTTTGTTTTTGTTTTTTGTTTGTTTGTTTGTTTTTGTTTTTGTAAGGGTTAAGTGACTTGCCCAGGGTCACGGAGCTAGAAAGTGTTAAGTGTCTGAGGCTGGAATTGAATTCAGGTTTTGCTGACTCTAGAGCTGGTGCTCTATCCATTACGCCATCTACTGCCTCTACAATTCATTTTTTAAGTTCATTGGGTCCCTTACTAAGTTGCTGTAAGTAAAAGTTTGTCTTTTTGCTTTTGTTTTTGAAATTGAGTTTTCCTATTTTGCCCAGGCTGTGAAAACTCAGGGCCTAGGCCTGTGCTAATCAGCACAGAAGTTCTAATCTGCCCTCTTTTTCCAGGCCTTTTTAGGCATGACTGTCTATGTCTGAGGGTTCATCCCTCTGGCACAGATCTCAGTTCAGACACCTGACTGTCAGTTTCAATTCATCCCCATTGTGATTTAGAACTCCCATAGGCAAAGACTTGGCATGCCCAGGAAAATAAGGATTACAGGCTTGTGTCACCATGCCCAGCAATGGTTTAAATGTATTCAAGAACTTGGCGTCTTGAGCAGCTCAAAATGAGCTCAAGCCTGACTTTGGAGATGGAGACTATGAGATTTAAACCGATGGCTCAGATGGAAGTGTAAGGAAAAGATATGGACCTGAGCTCTTGGAGGCAGGTTGCTGATCACAGATGAGGGGGTGGAAAGTAGCCTGTGTATTCAGGCCTCAGATCTTAGTGCCCTTTTGGAGAGAAAAGAAGGCTAATTCATGGTCTCTGGACAGTCAACTCTTCCCACAGTCTCCCTTGTGATCCCTTCTACAAGAAGTTAGGCAAGGGGAGGGAAAATGCCTCTCTAGAATCCTCCAGCATCCCCATCCACCTCTCCCTATCTCCACAATGGAATCTAATTTCTCTGTTCTTCACATGAGGCCCTCCCTCTAAGCCTTCATCCTGGCCAACCCCAAGCTTGGAAGACCGTCACTCCTCCTCTCCCCTCATTACCTCCTCTTCTCTGATCAAGATCTAGCTCAAGAACTACCTTTTATATCACATCTTTCCTGCTCCTCCATCTTTGAAGGACCTCCTGAACCCAAACTACTTTGTATTTATTCCAAATATGTATATTCTATATAACATCTATAACAGAATATTGCCATTATTTTATAATATTGTCAGGTTAGTGATGTTAAACTGGGATAGAAATAGATCTCTTAGGTCACATATTGACTTAGAAAACCACATATTAACATTAACCATGTTCTATCATATTTTTATTTATCTTGTTAAATATCTCCCCATTGCAGTTTAATCTGATTCAGGCTACACATGGGATTTTGCAGGCCTTAGGCTGTTTGATATATTTAGTATGATATATAAATATGATATATATATATAATGTGCTTGTTTTCAGTCATCTCTGACTGTGACCTTACTTGAGGTTTTTGTTTGTTGTTATTTTTGGCAAAGACCAGTGGAGTGGTTTGTCATTTCCTTCTTTGGCTCATTATATAGATAAGGAAACTGAAGCAAACAGGGTCATCCATCTGAGTCTGGATTTGAACTTAATATGAGTCTTCCTGATTCCATACCCAATGTGTTATCCACTGTAGCGCCACCTAGCTGCCCCATGATATATGCTATAAATATTATGTATAATTATTCTGTTTTGCAGTAAGTGACATTGTAATGTAAGATAATTAATATACTTATAAGTCCAAGTTAATTATTTTGAATATAGTTTAATATGAGATCATATTATAATTAGATAACATTATGATTATAATTATATTGCAAAACCATGCATTCCAAATGTTTTCTCCTTCTCTTCACCATCCCTCATATCAAGAAATCAAGCAATTCGATATAACCTAAACATGTGCTATTCTTCTAAAGATATTTCCATATTTGTCATGCTGAGCAAAAATATTACATTGAAAGGGGAAAAAAAAACAAGAAAGAAAGAAAAAAAGCAAACAAATGACAACAAAAAGGTAAAAATACTATGCTTTATTTGATACACATTCAGTCTCCATAGTTCTCTCTCTGGACGTGGATGGCACTTTCTATACTGGTCTTTTATTTACAATAATAATAACTGATATTTATTAAAGTGTTTTTAAATGTGTATACCTTAGTAATAACCAAGAAAGAAGTCAAACCTAGTACATTATATTCAATGTTCTTATAGGCAGGTGACATTTCTATAACCCTTTTTAAGGTTTGCACTTATGAGATGGTGATCAGAGAGTTTAAGACAATTTGCCCATCATCACACAGCTAGGAAATGTCAGAGGTTAAATTCTAACCCAAGCCTCAATTGATGGTTAAGTTCAGCTTTCTTTTTTTTGGTCTTGTCCCCGGCCAGGTTAGCCCACAGAGCCGAAGCTGACTTTATTAATCACCTATCTTTACTGTTCATAGGCCTTTCAAAGCCTCTCCTTTTCCAGTGATTGGTTGGAGCCTTTGCTTCAGAGGTGGCTGAAAGGCTCCTTTGTCTATGGGTCAAGTATCATGTTTGGACCGTGGCCGAGAGGTGGGGACGTGACTTGGCAGGAGGAGCAGCAGTGAGTCCAAGGCTGCACTCCAGAAAAATAGTTGATTTTGAACAGGCCTAAAATGAGAGGCTAGAGGGACCTCTGAAGAAAGAGAGCTTTACCTTCGAGTGTGGGACTGGGCTGTAGGAAGGGACAGAGAAGGATGAAGAGCAGGGCACTGCCTATCACAGAGGGCCTCCCTGCTAAGCCCAGGTCTCCTTTGGTCAGCAGTTAAATGCCTGGCCTGGGAACCACTAGTCCCCCTGGCCTTAAACCCTACTGCCCCATCCCTAGTGCAAACCTCGATGGTAGTGACTTTTGACATGGGGAGAATAGAAGGCAAAAGAAGAGGGCTTTTTGTGTGTTCCATAAGCCACCTCCAGAAAACCCACTGCTGAAAATTTAATTGACTTCCTCCCTGGGGATAATGGGGTGGAAGACAGTGGGGAGAGCAAGAAGGGCTTTCTGCTCCAGCAAGGCCCCCATAGGGAGCCAAACAAATGGTCTCATTAGCGAAGGAGCAGCAAACATATTAGAGTGCTGACATGGCAGCAGATGGCCTGTGGCCTTGGTTCGGATCTCACCAAGCAGAACCATGGGAAGAGGAGAAGCTTCTTTGTGTACCTTACTTCCCTCCCTCCTCTCTAAAACGAGGACATTAACTGGATAGTCTCTGAGTCCTTCCCAACTCTTTATCCATGATCTTTGGGGCTTTATCCCTGTGGAGCGGCGCTTAAGAGAGTAAGAGATAGTGAGACTTTGTTTTCCCCAAAATTAAATCAGAATTCTAAATGGAGAACTAGCAAATAATCCACAGATAGAGAGGAGGTGGTAAGACCTGGAAACTTTTTACACCCACATGCCCTCTACCCCATCCAAAAAAAAAAACAACAACCCACAAACCACAAACAATCCAGGAAAAATTCCAGGGAAGAATTATTTAAGTAGAATATAAACTCCTTGAGGGCAGGGACTGTCATTTAAAAATCTGTATTCCCTAGTAGCTAGAATAGGTAGCTGGACCGTGCAGCAAATGGAATACTGGGCTTGGAATCAGAAACACCTGAGTTTAAATCCAATCTCAGACACTTACTAGCTATGTGATCTTGGGCTAGTCATTTAACTTCTGTCTGCCTCAGTTTCTTCAACTGTAAAAATGGGGATAATAATAGCACTTATCTCTCAGGATTGTTGTGAGGATCATATGAGAGAAATATTTATGAAGCCCTTTCCAAACCTAAGCACTCATAAAGTGCTAGCTACTGGAGATACAAAACAAAAGTGAAACAGTCTTTATCCTCAAAAGGCTAATGTTCTATTGAGATACAGAGTATGAATATGTTAATATTTACAAAACAGGAGATACAATGAATATATATATACATGTATATATATATATATATATTCATTGTAAGTATGTATAAGACATAAAGAAATCTATAATCAAGAAAAGAGATTTGAGCTCTAGAGCCTTAAAGTCCATCTAATTTAAATCTTTCATTTTATAAATAAGGAAATTGAGACTTAGCAGTGATAAATGGCTTATCCAAAGTCACACTTGCAGTAAATTCAGGGTGACTCCAAAACATGTTCTCTCCATTACCCCCAAGTGTATTCTGATGAAAGACCATTCTATCCCAGTAACAATTACTTCAGGATATTTCTGTTCCTTTCCCAGGGGTTGGACTCTCCCACAAAAGCATCAGCATGGTTTTACTGAGTGGCACAGACCTTGCTCTGCCCTGGTTTTACATTCTTTCCCACCCTCAGGTTCTCCAATTTGTCAGGTGTTTTCTCTTGCTGCTTGGTGAACCTTTGCTTCCTGACCCTCTCTTCAGTCTGGTGCCCATGGCTCACCCCAAACCTGCTTTTCTAGAAGTGTAGCCAAAACCTCAAGCTACTGCTGATGGTGAAATGGGAGCTTCAGCTGTATCAAGAGCTCCTTGAACATCCTTCCCTAAACAGGAATGTAGTGGGTAGAAACTGTTATATTGAAGGAAACGTTAGCCGATAAAAACCAGTACCGTTTGACTAAGATCAAAAGTCAAATTTATGTCATTTCTTTTTTTATTTGGTTGCTTTTTCTTGAATCACTTGTTTGTTAATTTTTTATAAAGGTTCTTTGTCTTTTATTCTGCCTCACAGTCATTTTTGGACATATTATTCTCAGTCCTACCCCTCAATTAGATCTCCATTTTATGATAAAGAATAAAAGTTTATTTAATTTTAAAAAAAAACACAAAAAACAAAACAAGATTATAACCTTCATCTGACCTCCTGTATATACCATTCTGCTATAGTGTCTCTCACCTCTCTACTGGAAGATAAAGAAAAAATATTTATCAAGTGCTTATTCTGTAACTGGCATTGTGCTAAGCTGGGAATAGAGATACATTTGTGCATTGTGTGTGGTGGTGTGTGTGTGTGTGTGTGTGTGTGTGTGTATGTATACAATTTTTATTGATAGTTGTTAATCCTTATTCTTTTTAAAAAAAACAACAATGGCTTTTTATTTTTCAAAATACATGCAAACAAATTTGGAACTATGCTCAGAGTTATCAAACTGTGCATATATCCCAAAGATATTTTAAAGGAGGGAAAGGGACCCGTATGTGCCAAAATGTTTGTGGCAGCCCTCTTTGTAGTGGCCAGAAACTGGAAACAGAGGGGATGCCCATCAGTTGGAGAATGTCTGAATAAATTGTGGTATATGAATGTTATGGAATATTATTGTTCCGTAAGAAAAGGATGATTTCGGAGAGGCTTGGAGAGACTTACATGAACTGATGCTGAGTGAAATGAGTAGGATCAGGAGATCATTATATACTTCAACAACAATACTATAGGATGATCAAATCTGATGGATGTGGCCCTCTCCAACAATGAGATGAGCCAAATCAGTTCTAATAGAGCAGTAGAACCAGCTACACCCAGCAAAAGAACTCTGGGAGATGACTATGAATTACTATATAGAATTCCCAATCCCTCTATTTTTGTCTGCCTACATTTTTTATTTCCTTCACAGGCTAATTGTACCCTGTTTCAAAGTCCGATTCTTTTTGTACAGCAAAACAACTGTTTGGACACGTATACATATATTGTATTTAACTTATACTTTAACATATTTAACATGTATTGGTTAGCCTGCCTGGGGGAAGGGGTCAGGGAAGGAGGGGAAAAGTTGGAACAAAAAGTTTTGCAATTGTCAATGCTGGAAAATTACCCATGCATAAAATTTTTGTAGAAATTAATTAATTTAATAAAAAATAAAAAGGAAAAAAATATATGCAAAGATAGTTTTCAACATTCACCTTGCAAAACCTTATGTTCCAAATTTTTCTTCCTCCTTCCCTACCACCTCCCTCCTCCCCTGGATTGCAAGTAATCCAATATAGATCAAACGTATATAATTCTTTTAAACATATTTTCACATTTATGATGCTACACAAAGAAAAGAACAAGCAACCAAACAATACAAAAAGTGAAAATACTTTGTTGTGATCCACTTTCA
Source organism: Sminthopsis crassicaudata (assembly GCF_048593235.1). Taxonomy (NCBI): domain Eukaryota; kingdom Metazoa; phylum Chordata; class Mammalia; order Dasyuromorphia; family Dasyuridae; genus Sminthopsis; species Sminthopsis crassicaudata. Next base: position 19,401,956 of record NC_133621.1, on the reverse strand, counting down.
GTCTTCACAATCTTCTCTCTGAATAACAACACTATTGGAATTATGAATCCTTGTGCTTGTTTTAAGTCATTTTTCAGTTAAGTTCTAGTCTTTCTGACCTTATTTGGGGTTTTCTTGGCAGAGCTCCTGAAGTGGTTTGTCATTTTTTTTTTCTTCACCTTATTTTACAGATAAGGAAATTAAGGCAAACACGGTTAAGTGACTTACTCAGGGTCATACAGCTAGTAGCTGAGGCTGGATTTGAACTCAATAATGGCAATAAAAATATTAAGACATAAGATAGTCCTTGCTGTCAAAGAGCTTGCATTTTAATAGGGGTGAGAGCACTAAAATTGAGTTCTGGAAAGAAACTCAGCAAAATGTGGCTTACCTGTCAGTCCTGAGAGCTGGGGTAAAAGATCCGTTCCATTATTACTCTTTTAGGAGCATTTCAGTTACTCAATAGGAAGCAGTTCTCAGAGTTCAGCTTGACTTTGTCAACTTTTCACATTGTTGTATTTGTATATATATTTTTATTCTCTTGATCTTATTGTGGCTTAGTTCTTACAAATTCTTCCCATGTTTCTCTGAACCTCATATTTATTATTTCTCATTACACAGTAATATCCCATTATATCTACAGACTACAGTTTGTTTAGCTATGTCCTACTTCATTGACAGTTTTTTGCTATTAGAAAAAGAACTACAATGACTATTTTGACCTTTTGTTTCTTTCTTTGACTCATGTGAAGCGAAGTAGTGAGCATGCTGGCTCAAGGGTACGAATAGCTTAGCCAATTTTCTTGAATAAACCTAGAATGATTGGCCCAACGTATAGCTCCACTAACAACATATTAGTGTGTGCCTTCAAAATTGATGGTTCCTAGTTTTTTTTTCCATCTTTGCTAATTTGCAGGCTGTGAAATGAAACCACGGAGTTTTATTCATTTGCATTTCTCTTCCTAGTCATTTAAAGCTTGTTTTCATGTGGTCTTACCTATTTCACAATCATTTCTTTTGAATCTTTTGTTTTTTACAAAGGTTACTAGTTGGTTAGCATAGGGAAATTCTGTAGTCATTGGCTGTTTTCATTTCAGCTAGCCACAGATTTTCTCATGCTTAGATTTAGATGGCTTCCACATTGTCTTCCAACTGTGATCTGTATGCTTAATCTTTTGGACAAGATGGAGAATGTCCTGATTCCTGACTTAGGCAGATTCATAGCTAGCTGAATTCGTATATAGGTTGATTAATAGGTTGAGGTCCCTCTGAAGGGAGAATTCTACTGGTTTGAGTGGGGCTAAGTTTTTGACCCTGTTATAGCCATAATTTTTGAGGTTGAAGTAATAGAAGTTATGTTTTTTAATTTCCCAATAGCACAAAACTCTGGTGGAAAACTAATATAATGGATACTAGACATGCAAGTCAGAGAAAATCAAAAGAAACCAGAATGATCTGAGCTGAAACAAATGACATGAAAGTTGAATGGAATAAAATGTTTTTAAAAATTAAGTTGCACAACTGTAGAGATCTGGCTTGACAGGGGCTCATATGAAAAAGATCTGGGGGCAGTCATTATGACCACATCCTCAATATGATCCAGCAGTGTTGTGTACCTGCCCCCCCCAAAAAAAAGCTAACATGAGATATATCTTTAGATCATATGTGATTTCATTGACACGGTGAATTCCAAATGAAGAAACTCCCCCAACTAATATACCTTAGCACCTTCACTTTAATTCAGCCTTGAAGGGACACTGAAAAGTTAAATGACTTGCCCAGGATCACACAGCCTGTTTGTATGCTGGGTTTGGCATATAGAGTTGCTTAATAAATGTTTTCTTATTGATTGAGAAGCTTGAATTTAGGTCTTTTGGACCATGAAGTCAACTTTGTATCAATTCTGCAATACTTTTTCTCAATGAACTCTTAGGCTGTACTGAATAGACTTTCCAGATCAAGGAAAGTAATAGTCCCACTGTTTCCTGTCCTTCTCCATCTATACGGGAAGTATTGTGTCTACGTTCACATTTTAAGACTGAAATGAACAGATTATACTACTGTTGTAAAATCAAGTAAATCTAGAGGATTTTGAAGAAACTGGATAGAAGAATAGTTTAGGATGGCTGTTTTTAGATTTAAGGGAAAGAGGGAGCAGAGTTATCTCCTGTCATTCCTGGGAACAGAGCTAGGAGCAATGGAAGAAGTTATGAGGATGCACGTTTCTATTTTGTATAGGGAAGAATTTTCTACCAGGGATAATAATCACCCTTTCCATGGAACAAGATCCTCATATCATGGGAGATTGTCCATCAGTGGTGCAGGCTGAGGCTGGATGGTGACCTTAAAGAATAAGGGCTTGGAGTCCACTTAATGACTAGACTGAGGACCTTCTGAATTTAACTTAACAAACGTGTACCAAGGACTCACTGTGCAGGGCCTTTTGCTTGGTTTTGAAGAGACCAAAAGAAAATAGTTTCTGCCCTATAGGGCAGAGTTTGACATCCAACATATGCATAGTTAAGTAAATATAATTTGAGGAGGATTAGAGCACAAACAACTTGGTGGGCAGCAATCTGGGAAGGCCAGATGGAGAAGTTGGCATCTCAGCTGATCTTTGAAGGAAGGGAGAGATGCTAGAAGCATAGGTAAAGAGAAAATACAATTCAGGGCATAGATAGACATGGGGATATAGGATAGTGATTGGGAAGAAGGACAGATAATAGCTCACTATGGCTAGAATAAAGGGAGAATGAAGGGGAGCAATGAGCAATAATTCTGGCAAGATGGCAAAGAGAGGTTGAGAATAAGAAAGATTGAACAACTGTCAGAGGTTAGATAATAATAGTTCAACAAGAAGGGGAAGATAAGAAAAGAAGGGAAATAATCAAAGAACTTCAAATGAGAACATTCTCTTAGATAAAGTCAAGAAAAGAACAAGCAATATATACACACACACGTTTAGAATTGAGAAGTCGTGGATTAAAAGATCCCAAAAGAAAATTGTGAGAGAAAAAAGAAATAACTAAATGACTTTGAATACAGGTATAGGGATAGAGCCAGAAGAGATCAATTAAACAATTAACAAGAAAATGAAGAAGGGTCTGGCTGTAGGGGAAAGAAATACCTGGGATCTGTAATGAGAGTTCTGTCATCAGTAAAGCTAGAACATCATCAATTGATAGAAGCCAACACTGGAGAGTGAGAGAGCAGTGCGAAATGTGAGCCAAGGCCTAGAAGCAAAAATAAACTAAGTCCCAAGGTCTGTCAACAAATATGGAAACAGCAAAACAAGCTCCAAAGACCACCCACCTGGAACAAGGAATGCACATGTTTCAAGCAAAAGTTGAGAAACAGAGTAAAGAAAAAGTTAGTGTTCTCAGAGAGCTCTCTCTCTCTCTCTCTCTCTCTCTCTCTCTCTCTCTCTCTCTCTCTCTCTCTCTCTCTCTCTCTCTCTCTCTCTTCTCTCTCATCATACACACATACATATCCACACATAGAAGCTAATAATAATTTTTTCAGGAAATAATTCAACATTTCTCAGAAGTAAGAAGATCAAAGCAGATCGGCAGAATTCCCAGGACATCATCAGAGGCAAACCTCAAATCCAACTCTTATAGATACAATATTATGAAACTGAGAATCACATAATGTCAGGGCTGGCAAGGGACATGAAGCTCCAGCCACTGTTTAAAGTTTTCTCCCTTGTATTCTTGAAACAAGGTTGGGGAGGGGGAATATCTAGCTTTGCTTTAAAAATCACTTTTGGATAGCTTATTGAGACTTCCGTTTTTCTGTCTTTCACTGACTAAGCTTATATTCTTCCTCTTACCATGACCTGCAGACTCTCTTACAGCCTTTTCTCCCAGTTCATCACCCTTGCTCACCCCCATTTTCCTTTTTTCACAATCTTGACCTTGTGATTGACTATTTCTTTGTTACCTTCTCACTTCCACCTTTGGAATCCCTGGTGTTCTTTAAGACTGCTCAGATGTCACCTTCTACATGAAGCTTTTTTCTGATTCACCCTCTCTCCCCAGCTGCTAGTAGACCTCCCTCCCCAAACTACCTTATATTCATTTTGTATACATATTTCCTATATGCTTCATTCCTGTTATCTCTTCCACTACAATGTAAGCTCTCTAAGGACAGAGATTCTCACTTTTGCCTATGTTTCCAAAGCACTTAGCGCAGTGCAGGACATATAGTAAGTGCATAATAAATGCTTGTTGAGCTGGGGATTCTAAGAGGTAAAGAGAAGGAAGGGCATTCAGGATAGTGAAAAGGCATAGGAACTAGAGAGGAATAATCTGGAAGTTGGAGGGAGGCCTTATAAATGGGACATAAACAGTGAAAGAAAGGAATAAGCCTGGGAAGAGAGACAGGAACCAGATTGAGAAGGATTTTAATTGCCAAACAAATGCATTTATATTTATCCCAATAGTGATCCAGAGCCAGAATTTGATGATGAATTGTGCACTCATCAGGAAGATTTAGAAGTAGAGTTTTAGACACTAACTTCCTGAGTGACCCATTTGAGTCTCAATTTCCTCATCTGTAAAATGGGAATAATATCCATTGAACCTATTTTAAGTTTAGATTATATAATATGTATAAAAACTCTGTGTAATCTAAAAATATTGCATTAATGTCATTCTTATTTTGAAAAATTAAGGATCTCTCCCCCACTCCCAGTCAATCCATTATTTCTTTGTATAAAATAAAACAAATATATAGGAAAGAAGACTAGAATTCCTTCTCTTTGTCAATAGACAGGGTGTCCACATTATAGATGAGAAAATGAGTTTGAGATATAAAATAATTTGGTCTTCCTCACATAGTTGGTAAGTATCTCAGGTGAAACTGTAGCATTTTTTTTAAAGAGTTAAGAAAAAAATGATGCCCTCAGTGTCCTCGGTCTTAGCTTCTGGAGTGAGATGTGAGAGAGCTGCCGTGGCTGAGGCATGATGGGAATGGATGATTGGTCTGCACATGGACAATGCAGAAGTGGAGAAGGATTGATGAGAAGACCTGCATGAGACTTGCGGGATGAAAAGATGTGGACAGAGCAATCAATGGAGAGAACAGAAAATCACAGGGTGTTTGAAAGGTCACAAGCTCCTGGGCAAAATGGTACAGAAGCCCTGGTCCTGTAGTCAGTTCATTCAAATCCAGTCTCAGACACTTAACTAGTTGTGTGACCCTAAGCAAGTCACTAAACCCTGTTGACCCTGATTGCTGATTTATGCAATGGGGTTAGTAACATGCTTTGGATTCTCCCTATATTGAGAATCAAGCACATCTTATCTCAAAGAGTATGGTGGAATGTGATCACATCAACTGGGGACTTGTCGAGACTAGAGCCAACCCACAGTGGTGCTTCCATGCTCATCTACACGTGGCATCCCTAATGTATTAGCCCTAGGGTCAAGAGGACCTGAATTCAAATCCAACCTCAGATTCTTACTAGCTGTGTGTCTCTGGGCAGTCACTTAACTGTGCCTCAGTTTCCCTCACCTCATGCTACTTTTTAGCACCAGTTTGTGACTTGGTAGTCTTTCTCCATTAGAGGATAACAACCTGGAGGGGCAGGCACTAGTAGTAAAAGGAGGGCACTGCAAAGTCACCAAGGGCCATCCTACCTCCTTGCTGGCTACTCGGCCTGCATTCGTTCGTTTGTACCCTTTTCTCAGTCAGGCAGGTACTTTTCTCTCTTTTAACACCACAATTGTGTAAATAGTTATTAACTGCATTAAAAAATGACATGCACACAGGAAATGACACCAAAGACATCATTGAGGAGGTTGTACGATAGAAAAGGAAGTGGGCCAGACATGTTGCGAGAGCAATGGAGATAATATGGACAGCCCCAGAGCTGTGAGAAAGCCCCTCCTCCACTGCCTCGACTGCAGGGTCTGTGGATAGAAAAAACATTGCATCTGTCAAGTTGTTTTCAATGTCTTCATTAAATTTACCAACTTTTTTCTCTTCTTTTCTTCTTTCTTTCTCTTTCCTTTCCTTCCTTTTTTCTTTCTTTTTCTCCTTCCTTCCTTTCTAAATATTCTTTATTATAAGATAAGGATGCTCTCTGGGAAGAGGAGGAAAAATATACAGAGAGAAGTCAAAGATAACAAAAGTTATCCAAAAAATTGGGGGGGTTGTTTTATTTTTAAAAGAAAATAAAGAGAACTCTAGTGTGCTGCACTGGTATCCACAAAATATTAAAAAATCAAAAGTTCTCTATTTGACAAGAATTACACAAGAAGAAAAGAGGAATGAATAGTCTAGTTTGAAATAGTGAAAGGAACACCAACAGAGAGGAGGAAGATGATGGGGTGGTCAGGATGGTGGTAATGGTGGGAACTTAACATTTATAACCACACAGAGGGGTGAACCCCTCAGGTTCTCTGTGACTTAGATACCTAGAATAAAGGTTCTTAGATTACGGTTGCAACTCCATACAGGGGCACATGGGGTGGTCAGGATGGTGGTAATGGTGGGAACTTAACATTTATAACCACACAGAGGGATGAACCCCTCAAGTTCTCTGTGACTTAGATACCTAGAATAAAGGTTCTTAGATTACGGTTGCAACTCCATACAGGGGCACATAAGTGAATGTGGGGGTCATGAAATTATGATTTATTACCAGTAAATGTTTGATTTGTATACCTATTATATATACATTCATACTTGGGGTCACATAAAAATTTCTCAGGCAAGAAGGGGTCTTTAAGAAGTGCTCGCCTAGAAGACTAAGAAGTAAAAGGACTCATCCATTCACAGATTCTGTATGTCCTGGAAGTAGGACTTGAACCTAGATCTTCCTGATTGCTTCTCTATTCACTATACTACACTGCTTCTTTTAACTCTCTCATCAAATGATTCTCTACTTTATATAGATTCTCATTTGATCCTCACAACAACCCTAGAAGGTAAGTATCATTATTATCCCCATTTTAATTTTATTTATCCCCAGATAAATGAGGAAACTGAGGCACAGAGTGAATTGACTTGCTGCAGGGAAGTGTCTGTGGAAGGATTCGGGTTTTTCTGACCTCAAGGTCAATGAGCTACCAAGCTAAGAATCGAGGTTTTATGACATCAATACATATTGATTACACATATGGAAAATTAAAAAAAAAGAGAGAGAGATACTTTCTGGCATCATATATTTGCTCTGTCCAAAACTAATTGCCATCATGACTGAATCCGCCATTTCTTTTAAGGTGGTTTTTGTTTATCCTTCTAAGGACTTAACTGTTTTCTGAGATGATTCAGATGATCCAAATCTCTTTTTAAAAATAGAAGAAGATACAAACTCACTTTTGGTGACTAGGTGGTACAGTGCACAGAGGGCCAGAGCAGAGAGTCAGGAATATCCGACTCAAAATCCAATCTCAGTTGTATAATCCTAAGCAAGTCACTTAACATCTGTCTGCCTCAGTTTCCTCATCTGTAAAATGGGAATAATAACAGCACCCATCTCCCAGGGTTGCTGTGAGGACTAAACAAGATAATATTTGTAAAAAGCACTTTGTTTAACTTTTATTGTTTAATTCTAGAAATGAAAGGGACTTCAGATATCACATAATCCAACTACTTTATTTGATAAAAGGACAAAACAGAGTCTCAGGGAGATGGTCACATAGATAGTGATGGCAGGACTGGATTTCCAGCCAACTTGGGACCTCTGCTCAACCTTGAACAGTGCAGCTCATTGGGCTAGGGATAGTTCTCACTCTTTCCTAACTCAAGCCCCCTCCCCCCTCACAGTGAGGTTCCTGTTAATCAGACCTTGGGGCCAATCTAGCTTCTAAAATACTAAGAAAGGGGAGGTCCCCAGGATGTGGGCTCCCAATCCACAAGGTCTCAAGTTGAGGCCCTGCTCTCCCTAGTTTTTATACCATTGGGTTGGGCTGTCTTGGTTACTTTTGCTAAACTACCTTTTCTCCCTGTTTTTTTTTTTTTTTAATTCTTCAAAAGATTGACTTTCTGAGCAGCAGAACAGGAGGTGAAGAAGGTGTAAAAATGAAAGATATTAGCACAGTACAGTGAGAAGGACCTGGATTTAAATCCTGCCATTGACATTTAGTCCCTGTGTGACCCTCAGTTTTCTCGACTGTAAAATGGAAATATTGGAGTAGATAGCTTCAAGGGGTCCTTTCAGTTTGAACCCTATGTTTTTACCATAATCTAATTTTTCAAGTAGTGTTTAAAGATGGCCATGAGTGTCTGGCACATGTCCCTGCGGCCTCAGAGTTACGTTTTCTAGAGGGCTGGGCAGGATCCCACTGGGTTTTGAGAGCAGAGCACTCGTGGGTGCTTAACAAATGTCCAGCTCCAACCAGGGCAGGGTCTCGGCTTGGGATTCCATTTTCCTCATGGCTTCCTTGCCTGCTGACCCCACTGGGGAGGGCACTGTCCATCTGTGTGCTCATCTTAGTGACTTGGCAAAATAAAGGGAAGCAAGAATTCAGAGGAGCAGCTCAGGATGTGGGGCCCAGTGCCCAAATTAGCTCTTTGTTTAAGCCTTGGACATCTGTGGCTTTTAAAGTGTTTGAACAATGGCACTGATACCCATTACCAGGCTCTGCTGAGAAATAATCTACAGACATACACACCGTCCCTGCCTGACCTATAAACATCTTGAGAAATGGCCTTCCCCTAATTCCCTCACTCCGTACTGGCTGCCCACACTCACCTTTGGATCTATAGCAGTCCTTGGGGCTTCTAGAAAATCTATGGCTTAAAAATGAGGGAAGGGACAAGTGATGGAGACAGAGCAACTTAGCAAAGTCAACTCACTTTCTCTTTCCTTTCTTCTTTCCAACTGAAAACCTCACTTCTTATTTTAGTGAGAAAATCAAGACCCTTCCTCTTTTCCCAAACTTTTCCCCCACCCTGTGCTCCAGTCTCTGTGAAAAGGTAGCCTTTCTCCTTGGCAAAGCCAAAAGTTACATCAAGGGCAAGTTGCCTCCTGCTTTAACCTGCTCAGGGAGCAGCGCCCCTTGAGGCCTCTTGCAATATCATGGCTCCCCTCCCCAGTGATGTTTCTGGGGGCTGAGGAGGAGAAGGGAGAGGTTGAAAGAGCTGTCCACGTGTGAGTATTGGGACAGAGGAAAGAGTAGGAATCATGCCTGGAGTCTAGGTTCTAGGACTGAGAGCTGGACCGGGACCATGGAGATTATCATCCAACCACTTGTTTTTTAAATAACATTTTATTGACAATGTTTATGTCCCCTTTATTTCTGAATATATCCTTCCTTCCTCTCCTACCTAGGGGACTATCCCTGGGAACAAAGAATTAAAAAAAAAAAAAAAAAGAGGGGAAAAAAAGCAGTCGAACCAAGTCATCACCCAAGTGTGAGGGTGTATGTAATTGTCCTTACCCATAATTCCCCACATTATATGGTCCAATCCTTTCACTTTACACCCAAGGAGGCTAAATGAGGTCACACAGGCAGTTAGCATCAGATTCAGGTTTCGACTTGGGTCCTCTGGTGCCTTCCTACTCCAGCACTCTTTCCACTATACCAGAAAACCTAGAACTAGAACAAGAAGGGAGCTCGGAGACCATCATTGTCCACAAACATTTACTAAGCATCTACTGTGTGTTAGTCACTGTGCTAAGGCCCGGACATACAAAGTAAAAAAAAAAAAAAATCAGTCCCTGGGCTCAAGTTGCTCACTGTGTATTAAAAGAGACAAGATGAAAATAACTCAGTAGGGAAGATGGGAGATATTTCAGAGAAATTACTATAGTCACAATGGAGAGGTCTCTTCCAGAAGAAGGTTGGGATGGAGCCCACAAGTACAAATTTCTCCTTGATAGGAGGAGGAGTCTCAAACTAGCAGGACTCTGGCTTCTTGCCCAAAGTGGCCCGTGTGTCTGAATCTGAATTCGAACCTGTCTTCCACTCTTTGCATGAACACATTGTTGCTACATGACCTGCCCTCTTGTTAGAGTTTGTATTTTTGTGGGTTTTGGACTTTGTTGTTCTATGTATTTGTATGTCTATGTATTTTATAAATTTGGATGCTGTGGTTTTAATCAGATTTCCCCTCGTTTTATATTTATTTGATCATTCGTTTGCTGAGGTGAATTTTGAATTAATTTCTTTGTATGATTCTGACAGCTGAAGGTTGGCATTCAAATCTGACTGTAAATACTTGTATCTTTTATCATTGACTTCTTTTTTTTTTTTTTTTTTTTTAAAGATGAACTATTCTAGCTATAAAAGGAGTGTGATCAGAGGAAGAGGCCTGGAAGTGAGGAAATCTAGGTCCTAATTCTGGCCCCCAAACTAGCTTTGTGACCTTGGTTTCCTCATGTATGAAAAACAAAGGTGCTGAATTAGCTAAACCCTCAGATTCTTGTTGCTCTTAAAGCGCATGATTTCCTATTTCTTCCCCTCTCTCCTCCTAGAAGCTTGTCTGGAGCTCCTAAAAGCCCTTGGTGTACAAGGCTGGAGTTCACCTGAGCAGACTTAATCTAGCTTCTGTCTCACAGGTAGGCACACACGTTACCTCTCCCCTCACCCCAGTATCAGAAATCATTAAATCCAATCTTCTCATTTTATTTTATTTTTTAATTGTAGTGAGTTTATTTTTAATACACATTGCTTTATGAATCATGTTGGGAGAGGAAAATCAGAGCAAAAGGGAAAAACCATGGGAGAGGGGGGGAAAAAAACAGAAAAAAGAAGTGAATATAGCATGAGTTGATTTATATTTAGTCTCCTTAGCTTTTTTCCCCCTCTGTTCAAAGTCTATTGAACTTTTATTTTATAAAGGAAGAACCTCACTTGCCCTCTGAGGCAATAGGACTTATTAGCCACTTTTTACAGACAAGGAAACTGAGGCAGATAACGGTTAAGTGACTTTGCCCATGATTACATAGCAAGTGCCTGAGGCAGGATTTGAATTTGGATTTTCCTGACTGTGGATCCAGGGCTCTGTCCCCTCTTCCACCTCAGTGCCCTCAGTGACAGATCTGTGGAAGGATGCATTGGCTACACTGGTTTGCATTACTGATACCCTACCATATGGCGTCTTCGATAAGCATAGAATCTAGTCCAATCTGTAGCCCAAACCCAAAAGGATCCTCACCATAACCTACTCAACGAATGGTCCTCCAACCTCTTCTTGAGAACCTCTAAGTAGGAGGAAGCAGCCCCATCTCTTGAGGGAACCAATCCCTTTTTTGGACCACTTTCATGTAGGGAAGGAAATAAGCATTTATATAACGCCAGACACTGTCCCAAGTGCTTTAATAAACATTATCTTTTTTTATTCATAATAACCCTAGGAGGCAGCTGCCTTTATTACCCCCATTTTACAGTTGAGGAAACAAATTAACAGAGATTAGTGACTTGCCCAGCCAAGGTCACACACCTAGTATTCAAACTCGGCTCTTTCTGATTCCAGGACCAACTTTCTGGCCATTGTGCCGCCAGCCACTACATTTTTTTTCTTGACCTCCAGCCTAAACTGGCTTGCTTTCAGTTTGCCCTCTGAAGCCAAATAGAGCAAGTCTAAGGCAGTCTGGAGAGGGAGGCTCCTAGCAGGGATTAACCTCTGATTTGGAGGGAACATAGAGGATGGGGATTAGGGATTTACTATTTCTTATGAGCCTGCCCATTTTACAGATGAGGCCCAGAGAGGGAAGGATGTAGTTTGCCTAAGAACCCACACATTTGAATAAGCAAACGTGCAGTGGGGACTGTGGGAGGAATTAGTAACTTCAGTACTTATTCTTGATCTGGAATGGACTTGAAGTTTCCCCAAGTCTTTTTGAAAGCATCAGAAAGTTTCCCAGATGACAACTTCCCTTCACTAGAGCACTGATCTCACAACAGCCAGGTCAGGGGTTATTATCCCCATTTGACAGATGAGAAAACTGAGGTGCACAGAGGTGGTACACTTGTGCTAAAGGTCACACAGCTAGTCAGCATCTAAGCTGAGATTCAAATCCAGCTCCGACTCTCGAGGACACTCCCCATGACCCCCAGTGTCATTCTATTGGTTAGAATGGGGATCTTAAGAAAATTATAATAATAGGAACAGTTAGATGGTATGGGAGATAGAGCACTGACTTAAATTCAAATCCAATCTTGGACACTTAATACTTACTAGCTGTGTGACCTTAGCCAAGTCACTTAATCCCAGTTACCTAAAAAAAAAAAAAAAAAAAAAAAAAAAGACAGCAATCACTGACATTTATCAAGTAACCATAAAGTTTGCAAAGTGCTTTCTGTACATAAACTTTATAACAATCTGCTGAGGTTGATGCTTTTATTATTCCTATTGAACAGATGGAGAAACTGAGGTTTGGAATAGGGAAAGGACTTGCTCTTGATCACAAAGATTGTAAGAATCAGAAGTAGGATTTAAGCTTGGGACTTTGGGACTCCAGGGAAAATTATGTCCTTGAGAAGATGGCCTGATACAGATTGGAGGGAGGGGAAGAAGATTGGCTCTAAAATCAATTCAGTACTTTCAGTCATTTTCTGGTTTTGGGGGGTTTTCTTGGCAGAGATGCCACAGTGGTTTGCCATTTGCTTCTTCAGCTCATTTTCCAGATGAGTCAACTGAAGCAAACAGTAAAGTGATCATACTGCCAGGAAGTATCTGAGGCCAAATTTGAACTCAGATCTCCTGACTCCAGAACTGGTATTATATGTCCTATAGCACCCCCAATAGTCCCAAAATCAGAAGATAGAAAAATTCCAATTGTCTCATTTATTCATGTTTTTTCTCTTTTAATCTTATTATTTATCTCTTCTGTCACCTTAAATAAGTCAGTTTACTTCTCTGTGCTTCATTTGCCTCATCTGTAAATGACGGGGAAGAATGAGGTGATCCCTGCAGTCACTTCAAGATTTAATCCCCTTCATTTTCCTTTCTATAACATGAAGGGCTTGGATTATGTGGCCCTTGAATCCCTTCCAACTGAAATCTAGGGCACTCTAAATTTCTGATCTTGTTTCCTCTTCTATAAAATGGGAATGTTGGACTAGATGGCTCCATGTCTAAGTTCCTGGAATCCCACATCCCTGGAGATGGGGGCAGTTTTCTAGGGAGCCTCAGTTTCCTTGTCTGTAAAATGGGATTATTGGACTAGGTGGCCAACATCTAAGATCTAAGAATCCCACAATCCCTGGATAGGGGAGCAGTTTTCTTTTTTCCTTTTCCTTTTCCTTTTCCTTTTCCTTTTCCTTTTCCTTTTCCTTTTCCTTTTCCTTTTCCTTTTCCTTTTCCTTTTCCTTTTCCTTTTCCTTTTCCTTTTCCTTTTCCTTTTCCTTTTCCTTTTCCTTTTCCTTTTCCTTTTCCTTTTCCTTTTCCTTTTCCTTTTCCTTTTCCTTTTCCTTTTCCTTTTCCTTTTCCTTTTCCTTTTCCTTTTCCTTTTCCTTTTCCTTTTCCTTTTCCTTTTCCCTTTCCTCAGTTATTTTATTTTATTTTTTGACTAATTTAATTAATTTTTACAAAAATTTTACACATAGATAATTCTCCAGCATTGACAATTGCAAAACCTTCTGTTCCAACTTTTCCCCTCCTTCCCCCCACCCCCTCCCCCAGATGGGAAGTTGACCAATACCTGCTAAATATGTTAAAGTATAAGTTAAATACAATATATGTATACATGTGGGAGCAGTTGTCTAGGGAGCCTCGGTTTCCTTGCCTGTAAAATGAGGATGTTGGACTACATGGCCCAGATCTAAGATCCTGCAATCCCACATCCTTGGAGATGGGGGCAGTTTTCTCCCAGCCCATTGTAGACTTCAGCTAACTTTGAGACCATGCCAGGCTTGTCCTCCCCCAGCAAACCTGCCCGCGTTACCTCATCGACCTCAATAAGTTTACAGATGCCCCTGCCCGGCTTTCCCTGGCCTCCCAGGCTAACAAGAGAGCCTTGTTCTTTCCTCCCTCCGCTCCCTCAGAAAGCCTAGTAAGGTTTCATCTGAGCCCTCTGCCCTCCTCCCTCAGTTCTACCCATGGCCTCTCCCACAGAAACTCTATCCCGAGGCCAGGAAGCAGAGAGGGAGCAGTGTCGAGTAACTCCATTGTTGTCCTTTGCTTCCTGAACCAAAGGCATCTGGTGCCATCTTCAGCTAGAAAGAAGCACGTTTAGTGATGGGCAGAGGCTGTAAAGAAGCTGAATTTTGGGGCAAACCATCAACCCTGATTTCTTGGCCACCTATGCTAGAGTCAGCCAGAGAAACAGCCTTCTGTACATCATGCTAATGTCTCTTCCTTTGGTTTTCAGGAAACCGCTCAACTTAAAATATATATTTTAGGCTAGATGTAGAACTGGAAGTGATTCTGGAGGAGGTCATTTAGTTCAACTTTCTTATTTCACAGATAGAGAAACTGAGGACTCATCCCAGCACCAGATATGGAAAGTGATGGCCAAGCATGGGGAGAAGTTGTGTGTTGGGTCGGGGTCCCAGTTAGAGAGAGATCATAGCATGAGGACATGTGAATGGCCAGCACCGAAGTCCTGTCATCACTCTATCTATGGCTTCATGACCCAAACCTGACTAGATCTTGGCCTGTTCAAAATAAGTTTGTTCTTTACAGAAGGGAGTGTGAGACAGTCACAACCAAGAGCCAGGTCATGGACCAAGACTTACAGGGCCCAGGAGCTGAAATTGTAGCTCAGCCACCTTCTTCTGGATTTCACCCTGGCTGAGGCTCCCAAGGGAGAATCTTCTCTGACGTGCTCTTAGATAATTCTGCCTCTTGTGAGAGTGAGACTGTTTATCTTTCACTGAAATAGGCTGCTCTTTCCGTCGGCCCTGTCACCCTTCTTGCAGGAAGGGGAAAAGGACATTAGGTTCTGGGAAGGAAGCCCGAAAGGAGTGGGGCAATTGTCCAAGGCAAGACTAAAGGGGAAATGTTGAGTTTGGATCAGGGTTTTGTTTTAAAGTATTTAGACCACAGGGTACCTGTGATTTCATCATTATAGGGAATTTTCCCACCTCTTCCAGTAAGTACAGTTACCTAAGGACTGATTAAGTGATTTATCCAGGGTCACACTATTAAAGGCAGGAATTGAATCCATTTCTTCCTGCCTCTTGCACCATACTCTATGGGTATTATATTCTCCTTGGCATTAAGTAGAGCTTCATCCAGGTTTGTAACTACTCTGGGGTTTTGGGGTCTCCCCCAGGGACTTGCATCTTTCTGGACCCTCTCAGCACAGTTTTCACCGTTCATCTCATCCCAATAAGTCTGAGATAAGGAGGTGCTGGGGTATAGTGACAAAGCATTAGATTTGGATCAGGGGTTCTGAGTTGGAATCTTGGCTCTGACCCATCCCAGCTAGGTGACTCTGGACAAATTATTTAACCTTCCTTATCCATCAAGTACCATTTGCGTTACCTGCTCTACAGGATGGTGAGAACGGTGCTTTATGGGCTTCTGAAGTTGTACGCTCTTGGCCTGGCAGGACACTAGGAGTCATCCTCAGCCTGAGCCCCCACATGACCTTTCAGTCTTGTTTTATCTTCTTCCCCTTCATATCCCTCTCTTCCAGTCCACCTGTCCTGTTGTTCCATCCCTTCCCTTTGTGCCTACCCAACTGTCACCCTGTTGAGAACCTTCAAGGCTCAGCTCAGCAGCCATCCATCACACGGGGCCTTTCCTGATTGCCACTCCATCCCCTTGGCCTCTTTAGCACATTCTCCCTCATCAATTAATTTTGCATTACTTTGTTATTGTTGTAGATCTTGTTTTGTGAGTAAGAATCATACCAAACACACGTCCACTGTAAAATGCTGGCAGAATGGTTTTCCATTTCTGCCTCAGAGTCTGGAAAGCTTGGGCTACGGTCCTCCCTCGGACATTTCCTGACTGTATGATCCTAGATAAGTCACCTCCTGACCTCTCAGAGCTCCCAGACACCCTCTGAGACTGATTTACCTGGCAAGATCTGTCCAATCTACATGGTGGAGGCCATTTCTACACTGAGGATTCCTTGCACCAATGAAATCACAGGCATAGCCCCCCTCATCCATCCCCAAAATGTAGTTATGCACAGTGGGGGTAGGACTAAAGCAATTAATTCAAACTAAGGACAAACCTTGAAGCTGAAGCTTAATTATTGGCCATATCATGAGAAGACGGGATATATTAGGAATGACCCAAAGTTGGGAAAGAGTGAAGGCAAAAGGAGAAGGGAATGGAGAAGGATGAATGTCATAGAAGCAAAGAACAAGAGCTTGGACAGAGTCCCGGAGACAGTGGGGGGAGAAAGGGGACTGGTGTGCCTTGGAGAATTAGCAAGATACGACACGCTCTCATGCAATAAAATCACATACAATTTTTGACGTACATATTTTGGGGTTTATACATCTTGTGCATGTATTTGCTATCCCCTTAGTCCAGAGTGTGTGCACATGTATCATGGACACCCCCTTTGGATGTCTGGGATCCCTTCTCAGACTCAGATTTTTAAATCATTGAAGGAAATGCTAAATTTCAATTTCAGGTTAATGAAAATAAAGATATAGCTTTTTTCCCATTTAAGTTCAAGGATATCCTTGAAATCTAATAAATTAATTCAGGGATTCTAGGTTCAGGACCCCTATCTTAGTAGAATGTAATCTTGAGGGCAAAGGCCATCTCCCTTTGATCCTTCAGTGCCTGGAACAAAGGCCTGACTTATAGTATGTCCTTTATTGAATTGAATTACCGCCATTTTTCAGATATCAAAGCTGAAGCTAAGAGGTTGTGACTTACTCAGAGTAATACAACTAGTTAGTTTCAGAAGGGAACAAGCCAGGAGCTCTTCCCAGCACGCAGCAGATGCCCAATTAATGTTGTGTGGTCCGGATAAGAATACCTGCCAATCACTGCACCTATATGGATTTACATGGGCTTTGCACAGCATTGTGGGTAGTGGATTGCTGGAACTTGCTGTGAGCCCCCTTTTAGTCTGAAGGTTAGTAAAACCATTTACTGGACTCTTGAGATCCAGTAGCTGTACTGCCCGTCTCAGCCCTGGGGGAGAAGTATTGGAAGAACTTTCCTCCTAGCAGTAGAGATGTGGGGAACTATGGGTGCAGAATACCACTTATGCTGGTAGAAAAGGACAAGATTGGCTTGGCTGTGCTTTCTATATAGATTCAGCTTTGCTGGATGGGAGAAAAGAGGTAGATCTTTAAATGACCACAAATGAGGTAAAAATCATTTAAAAAAAAAAAAAGAAAAAGGAAAAAAAGAAAAAAAAAAGACATCCATAGAACTGATTTTGTGAAACTCTCCAATAGAGGTACAAGGGCATTGTGGGAGATGGTTAACTCACCAAACTCAGGAGACCATGACTTGCTTGCCATCTTGTGAAATGGCATAGATTGGGGCATTCCTGCCATCGAGCACAATGTGTTACTCCAAGAAAAACCCTCTTCAACAAGGAGGGTGCTTTCTGGTTCACTGGCAGGCACACTGGGCTGGGAGCCAGAAGACCAGTTTGGAAATCCTGGCTCATCTACTGATTAGCTGTGGAATGCCAGGCCAAAACCCATCGTCTCTCTGGGTTTTACTTCATCTGTAAAATGGGGGCTCTGAGGCAAGGCTTTATATCTGTCACATCTTGGGGCCCTGGGGGCTGTCTATAAACTCCTCCTACATTTTAAATGCATAAAATAAAATACAGGGAACTATATGGGAAATCAATTACAATGAAATATAATTATATCTATTACTTTTTTTTTTTAATTCATGGGCTCCCAGGCTGAGATCTCTGCTTTTAAGGTCCCTTCTAGGTCCAAATCTGATCCCATGATTTATTCATAGTGAAACTCCAGAGGTTTACTTCCATGGGGAAAAATAAATGAAAAAATAAGCATTTATTGAACACTAACTGTTTGTGAGGAACACAATTTTTAAAAAGTCCTCACTATAACAGAGAAAGGCATTTCATAGGGACCATAGGTTTTGTAGAGTTAAAAAGAATGACCTTACAAGGCTCCTAATTATTCAGGATGTAATAGGGAACCATTGAAAATGTTTGAGCAGAGGAGTGCCATGTCTGGAGCAGTACGCAATTCCTTTACTCAAATGTTTTCACTGATTCCCTATTGCATCCTGATTAAATTATGAACACCGGATTAAATTGCAAACCTCTTTCTAGCTTTCAGTTCTTTCCCCAAGCTGGGAGCCACCCTCTGGCCTTAGCTCCTGCTACTCCCAGTCCGAGGGACCACCTCAAAGGCCATCTCTCTAATGGAACTATGAGTTCCTTATTCCAATAAGAATCCTGTCTAGAACATCACCAGCAAGTGCTCAGCCAGCAAGCCCTTGCCTCTGTGGAATGGCTCAGAATTGGAGGGGCTCTTCCCTTCACATCCAGCTCTGATCTCCTTGAGCCAGCTTGGGAAGGTTCCTGTGCTTGTTTGGGGACATCTGGGATCTTTGAAGCTCTTTAAAAAGTGGCAGGTCTCCTTCCAACCTGGACAGAAATCCCTTCAGCTTCCACAAATGAACCAGCTGACCTTGAGGGGCACAACTTTGATGCAGGCCACAGAGCCCAGCCACACCCTGTGCTCCATGGCCACCCCTGGCTGTTTTGGGGATGGGCGTATGGCCGAAATCCAGAGCTGGCTCTGCTGCCAAGAAGTGAAACACTGAGTTCCCGGCTTTAGAAAAGCCATCACTTCTGATTCTGGTTGGTTAACTGGTGAGGAACCGAAAGGAGCCTCTGTGGCTTCAGTACATAGAGGAAAAGGGGGCTAGGAAAATACTGAGGTGCGGCTGGCTCAGAATCGGCATTGTTTTGTTTTGGCATTTAAGCGCTCTCTAATCCCACAGTAAAATGTCATGTGCACAGCCCTTAGGCTTGGGAAAGGGCTCTGAGGCCTAGTGGGGAGCCCAGGTTAGTTTGTTCCTCCCAAGGAGAGGCTCTGGAAGCTGCCCTTCACCAGTAGGCACCTGCTCCACAGCTGAGTCCCTTGAGTAAATTGGGCTTTACTGAAGAGTGGCTCTTTCTGCTGGGGTGGGGCTGGGGAGAATGAACTGCATCGTGGAGGAGCTGGCCCACTTAGCAGGATTTACTAAAGGCCCTCATTACTGAGGCTGGCTCCTTCAGTCAACCTCTGCCATTGTCAAGAACCAGGCATTTCTCCCCTATTCCATAGAATTACACTGGAGGTTCCTCTCCCTTATCAGTGTATACACATAATTAGTCTTAATCATCTACTAATGGAATATCAGTCAGTGAACATTTATTAAACACCTACTGTGTGCCAGGCACCATGCTGAGTGCTGAAATGGTGCAGTGATTGTGAGCTCTTTGAGGGCAGAAACAGTATTTGTTTTTCTTTGAACTTAAGTGCTATGTCTGGCACATACTAAGAGCTTTATTAAGTTTAGTTATTTTATATATTTATTAAATGCATGTTGACTTGTCTAGTATTCCCATCCAAAAATCATGGGGTCAGATCCTATCTCTGACACAAGTTGTATGATTATGGCCAAGAGATTTCTCAGCCTTAGTTTTCTCAACTACAAAATTGTGGGGGTTGGAGTCAATGACCTCTAAATTTTTTTCTGTCTCTATATCATTCTTTTTCTCTCATGGCCCCGTTAGTAGTCTGGTGAAGCCTGATATTGTTCTTAAAAAATTGAAGGAAATCCTCTATCCAGTTAGAGGTTGGGGGAAACATGCTTGCCCTTTTTCCCATCTAAATCCACAGAGTCACTGAAATCTGTGGGGGAAGATGGCAGTCTGTGCCCCAGCTAAGAAACACCCCTGATTAAGGCCCTCTGTTCTCCATCTATGAATCAAGGACACTAAGCTACTTAACCTTACTAAGGTCAATAGAATGGAGGCTCCCAGAGGGCAGGTCCCTGTTTTTGTTGTTGTTTTCTCTGTGTGTGTGTGTGTTTGACACTCAGTTCAGCAGACATTTAACTTAGATTTGTTGAGAAATCTCATACCACCATTGAGATAGAAGAGACTGGGAGAGGGGGTTACTTGCCCGGAGGCCCCCCAGGTGCTCAGTATCAGGCACAGGGCTGAAGCTCAGGACTCCGGCCTAGTCGGTCAGAATCCAGAGTTTTCTCCATTGCACCAGGAGGAAGCTCCGTTCAACGAAGCTCCCATTGGGAGAGCACTCTCCAACCTCTATTTCTCTTCCTGCAGGTCTCTCTTCTTATTGCTTTTCTCTGCGTGAAGAACTCCATGTGGACTGACTATAGCGCCTACAGCTACTTCGAAGTGGTCACCATGTGTGATCTGCTGATGATTCTTGTCTTCTACCTGGTCCACCTTTTCTACCTCTACAGGATGCTCACCTGTATCAGCTGGCCCTTGGCGGTAAGCAGGCTGGCAGCATGGGGCAGGGGTGGGGGAGGGGGTTCAGCGCTGCACAGCCAGGCTCTGCTTGGTAACTGGAATGGGAGGGAGGGAAGCGATGCTCTCATCTTTCCAGGTGGTCCTTTTTAATCCTTTAATTTGGCACCCGCTGGCCTAATTATCCGTAGTCAGTGATTACCTCTTACTGATTAAGGGAAGATCTGGTAAGCTGGTCTCCTGATTTCCACCCTTTAGTGCTTCAAAACAGATGGAGGATTTGGGAGGGAGGACAAAGCTCAAGAAGCCCATTTCTAACACTTTCCTAATGACTGGAAACTTTTTAAAAATACCCACTTTGTGCCACACACTGTACTAAACTAAATGTAATACCTTTTAGCTACAAAATAACCTGCGGAGACAAACAGCAGTCACTAACCTTTTTTTTTTTTTTTTTTTTTTTTTTTTTTTTTTTTTTTTTAATTGATAGACTTAAAATTATGTTTGGGAGAAAAAAGGGAAACATTTAAATAAGAAAAACAGCACAGTGTCTAGTTAGCCTTCCTCCCCCCTCTCTTTCTTTGTCTCTTTCTCTCTCCCTTTCCCCCTTTCTCTTTTCCTCCTCTTTCCCTCTCCCCCTCTTTTCCCTCTTTCTCATTATCTCTTTTCCCTTTCAACCCCTCCCTCTCCCCGTTTCTTGCTTCTCTTCTCCCCTCTCTCCTTTCTTTCTCCCTTCCCCCTCCCTCTCTCCACTTTCTCCCACCTTTCTCCCTTTCTTTCTATACCTCTCTTTCCCACTCTCCCCTTCTCTCTCCGACTTCTTTCCCTTCTTCTCCCTCTCTCTCTCTTCCCTTCTCTCTCCCTCTCAAAGTTTGAAATTGATCACCCAATTTATTTCACTCCAGTAGTGAAATAGACACTATAATTGATCAAATACACATGCCTCTTAACTGGGAGAAAATGTTGGTGAGCGGTTCTTGCTGTGCACAGTGCTCAGCTCCTAACAGGTGCTTCCTGATCAACTGCTCTCTGCTGAGCTTGGGAATCTGAAAGTGCCGTTGAGTTCCTGAAACTCCTGACCACTATTTCTGGTTCATCCTTGTGGCACCAAGTAGCAAGCTCCTTCTGCCCTCCCGGTTGTCTGTCTGATGCACGTGCAGAAGGACAGTGTGCAGAAGAATGGGGGTAGTGGGCAGGGCAGGGAAGTCAGCAGAAGTCACATGCTCTGCCCCTTCATTCCTTCATTAGCTGGGAGCTCTGCTCCACATGTCTTGGAAGGGCTCCTGTCCTTTTTCCCTTTCTGCTTTCTCTTTGCCTCATTCTTTCTCTGTTTTCTCCTCTCCCCTCCTATCTGAAGGTCTTGGAGGTTCCTGCCCGGCACTGCCAGTGCCTGTTGCACACCACTCTCCACTCTATCCAGCCTGTTTAGTTACAAGGAAGTCGGAGGAACAGGAAAGACTGAGCAATGTTTCTAATTATAGTGAAATACATTTTTGACCCAGTGTGTGGAGTTCCAGCCCGGGACTCATGTAAAGGGAAACTCCTGTAGACCAAGACAGAGCCTTAAAGAGGAATCTTTTAGAGGGCTCAACAAAGACAAAGTCTCCTGGATGACACATGGAAGCTAACCATTTGAATATGAAAGAGCCATGTGGAATATCAAGGCTGGCTCCAGGCCCGACTTTAGAAAGAGTATTCCAACATTGGTGGGTCTCCAAGAGAAATACAAACGATATAGTAAAGGATCTACAAGGCATAAGATAGAATAGTAATGATCATCATTACTCCCATGAGTCTCTAACATCATAGGCCTTTATCTTTGTTATTTCATTTGTTCCTCGCATTTACCTCATCTGATACCTACTGCTCGTATTCCCATTTTAGAGATGAAGAAACTGAAGCTCAAATGTAGTTAGGTGTCTCGTTACCCGTCTTTATTGAGATGGGACTAAAAGCTTGTGCTTCCTAATTCCTGAGTCTGGCCCTACCCACTAAGCCATGTTTGGCATTCTAGTTGAAGGAACTGGGGATTTTAAGTTGGAAAAGAGAAATCTTGCAGGGCTGAGGTGGTGAAAGAACAGGGCTTGGTGGCCATGTTTAAACTCAGATATTTGGAGAGTGGTTACAAGGATGAGGGATTAGACTCACTCTGCTTGACCCACCAGAAGATGCAGAAGTTACAAGAGAGACAGATTGAAGTAGATGCCAGAGAAAACTTCCTAACAATTGGAGCTGTTTCCAAATGCCCGGGAGGTTTCCGAGCAAAGTCCCACCTTTGTGGGTCTGCTAAGAGCGAGCTCTTCTTCAGGTCCAGATTGGACTCAAGGTCCCTGAGGTCCTTCCCATTTCTAGGTTTCAGCACAAACTCAGGGGAGGCAAGGTGAGGAGCACCCTAGCTGAATCTAGGACAGAGGAAACCCTGTGGGTCCATGTAGATGCTTCACAGCTCCCTTCCAAGTTCTGTCTGAGGCTCAATTATTTCCTTTGTCCCTTATGGTAACTGTGAGGTGGCTGCTACTTTCAGCTCCGTTTTACAGATGAAGAAGGAACTGGGGGTTTTAACTTGGAGAGCCAGCTCCGTGTGGCAAAGAACCTCAAACTTCATCCTGTCAGCTGTTGATGGACTCACAGGTTCTCTGTGGTCAGTGACGAGAAGTAGGGGCACGGAACTTTTGCACAAGGCAGAGAAGACCCAAAGCTGCTTTGCCGGGACCTTTGCCCCTGGGAATGAAGCCAGTGGCCTCCTTGGATGACTTAGTTGTCTGGCGGCGGGAAAGGGAGAGAGGATCACTTGTCATTCTCTGCAAAGCCAGAATCGTCTTCCAAAAGAACCAAGCAGTTATTGGCAGCTCTCTTGGCGAGATGAATTTTTATTCTGTCTCTTTTTCTTTTCTCCCTTTGCTCCTGGCTTGCCCTATCTCCCTCTTGGTTTGTCTCATGCTGTATCTGAATAGACCTGCCTGGAGTCAGGGGATGATTCCCTTTTTTGGTTTTCATTCTCCCTGGTGTCACAGCTAACCCACCCAACACCTCACGAGCAATACTCTAGGGATAGACCCTCCCAGGCAAGACTACACCCCACCCAACACCCCATGAGCAATACTCTCATGGCTCCCAGGCCAAACTACCCACTTTCTGCATCTCTCTCTCCTCCAGGAATTCCTCCATTACTTAATTGGTACAATCCTCCTGCTGATTGCATCCATTGTGGCAGCGTCCAAGAGTCACGGCGTAGACGGGCTCGTGGCCGGATCGGTGAGGAGCATTCTCTAACACCCCAAAACTCAGACACAGTCAGGCTTCCTTGATCTGGCACCACCTGAGTTTCCTCGCAACCTGTGGATGACAGGAGCATAGAGAACTGAAATGGACCTTAGAGCCCATCTAATCCAACCCCATCCAAGAGATTTCTAATCCAACTGTCTCAATTTATAGATGAGGAAACTGAGTCGGAGAATTGAAGTGACTTCATCAGGGTCACAGCTTATCAGTGTCACAAGGACCTCTAGACTGCAAATCCCAGACTCCAAAGTCAATAAACATTTATTAAGCACCTACTATGTGCCAAGCACTATGCTAATGGCTGGGTCTACAAAAAGAGTCAGACTCAAATCAGCCCTCAAGGAGCCCACAATCTAATGAGAAAGAAAGGTTGGAGGCAATGGGAAAAATTATGAACTAAGAGGCTAAATACAGAATAAATGGATAGTAAATGAGAGGGAGAAGGCACTGGAATTCAGAGGGGCTGGGAAAGGCTCCAAAACAACAGCAAGAGCTATTATTGATAATGGTGTTTTGAAGTTTACAATGCTCCAAGTCTGTTATCTCATTTGAGTCTCCCAAGAATTCTGGGCAATTGTTGCTGTTTTTAATCCTCCTCTCACAGAGGCAGAAATCAAATCTCAGGAGGGTCAGGTGACTTTCCCAGGACAATGCCACCATTGGTCCCCAATCTTCCCGATGTAAGCCCGGTGCCCTCTGAGATGACATTGAGCTGGATTTTCCCACATACTTTGAGATTTATGGAGCACTTTACCTAAGTGATTTCACTTGAGACTTATCCAATAACCTTAAGATGTTATGGTTATTCCCATTATACAGATAAGGAAATTGAGGTCATATGACAGGTAGATTTTGGATGGAAACCTTCCTGATTTTATCAAGCAGCCAAAGCCACTCACCCTACCTTTCACTCTGACCAAGTATATGAAGCCTCAGGATACAAACCACATCCACGCTCTTAGGGCTGCTGGAAGCACTGAACCTTTGGCAGAGCCCATAGAAGACGTGAGGTATCCAGGGACACAGTTGTGGAGGCAGGAAGACCTGAGTTCAAATCTTGGCTCATTTAAATAGCTGTATGACTGGGCAAGCCACTAAAGCCCTTCTAACCTCTGTTCCCTTCATGTGAAGTCATAATAATAGTACCTCCTTTATGGGGTTCCTGTGAGTGAAGTTAGCTAATAGATGCAAAGTATTTCATAAAACTTAAAGTGCCATATAAACGTCATCATCACATCATTCTGTTTGTGAGGGCCTCCTGTCTTAGTGGACCCAGGGGACAGTTAGTTGAACAAGCAAGGCGAACAATTGGAGCAGAATCCAGTTTACAGAGGCTCATTCTGCAGACAATTGTACAAGAGAAGCCTTCATAATGATGGGCTTGTCAGTCAGGACCAACAGAATCAAGGAAGGGGCCACCACTGGCGGTGACAGCTGGTAGAAGGTGCTCAGCAGCTTGGGGTTGGGCTCCGCCTTGGACCGCAGAGGGGCCAGACAGGGCCCGCTTCCCTAGGCCACCCTCCCCAAGCCAGAAGCACCAATCACAGGCACTTTGAAAGTGCTTTCAGATTTGGGCACTACTTTCTGTTATCTCACTTGATCTATATGACCAGAGCACTTCATTTCATGGGCCTCAGCTGCCTCATCTGTAAAAAGTAGGGCAAGGGTAGACCAAGAGATCACCAGTTCTGACATTCATTGTCCCCTCTGGACTGCAATTGCAGCCACTAGTCATCCTGATGTTGGCAGTCTCCCTGCCTCACAGTGGCTGAGTTCTGCTCAAACCCAAAGGGATTGAAAGGCTAAGCATCTACCCCCACCTCCTTCCCTCCCCCAGACTGAGTCTTCTGGAAGCTCCCAAAAAGTGAATTTAAGAAAACTTAAAATTTTGTCATTCTTTATGTTTTCTGTATGTTAATTGTTTTTACATCATTCTTTTCCTCCTTCTTCCCTTGCAATAGATCAAAGGGCTCAGGCAATTTGGGAATGGGAGGAGCAGCCTTCCGTTCATTCATTTACTCACCCACCAAATTACCAAGGGTGAGAACTGGAGGGGACCCTAGGGCCCAACCCCTCCATTGGAGAATTGGGAAAAGATAAATGACTTAGCCAGGATCACTCTACCTAGCTGGGAAGAGTCCAAGCCAGGCCTCAAGCCCCAAAGGGTCCAATGTTCTAATAGACTTTGCTCAATTTGTTAAGCTACTTAAAAAACAGAGGACCTACTATATGCTAACACAGGTCTATACTATCATAGAAAGAAACTTCCTTCTCTGAGAATGTACTCAGGGGTCCCAGTCCTAGAGAGTTACTGAAGAGGGAAGGCAAGGGAATATGTATTTCTTATTCTAAGCATTTTTTTACAAATATCTCCTTTGATCCTCAAAAGAAAGCTCCAAGGTAAGGTCCTTTTTCACCTCCAGTTTACAGATGAGGAAACTGAGGCAATCAGATATTAAGTGACTTGACCAGGGTCACACTGCTAATGAGTATCTAAAGCTGGATTTGAACTTAGATCCTCTAGATTACACATCCAGCACACTAACTACTAAACCACTCTGAAGATCTTCCATTCTTTAAGAAGGATTATGGGAAAGTCTACATACCATAGTATATCAAGAAATCCAGAAGACGCAGGTCAAGCCTGACATATGTTGGTTGTATGGCTGGGCAAGTGATTCATCTTTTCAGCATCCCACGAAGCTCTAGCACAAAATTTCTAAAACTTTCTTGGATCTCTGGGCAGCCCAGAGAACCCTTCTCAGAAGCATTTTTAAGTGCATAAAATAAAACACATAGGACTGGTTACAAAGAAAGCCAATGATACTGCAATAATAATTTTTTAAAAATTTAATTCACAGAACTTGCTCTCATCTTTATTTTCATAGAGGAAACTTTTCATCAGGATTCCCTT
Source organism: Sminthopsis crassicaudata (assembly GCF_048593235.1). Taxonomy (NCBI): domain Eukaryota; kingdom Metazoa; phylum Chordata; class Mammalia; order Dasyuromorphia; family Dasyuridae; genus Sminthopsis; species Sminthopsis crassicaudata. Next base: position 19,375,482 of record NC_133621.1, on the reverse strand, counting down.
CCATCAGTGAAATCTGAGAATAATTTTCATATACACACATATACATGTACACATACACACAGAAGTTTTATATTTAGAGCATAAAGGAACCTAACAAACTACTAATCCAGGATTCCCATTTAACAGTTAAGGAAACTGAGGCTGTCAAGTTGAAGTCAGCACATGCTAAGTGATAGAGCCAGGATTTGCTCCAGTTCCTTTTGACTGTCCCCACTCAGCTAAGATCCAGAAAAGAGGGGATGTCCACTGGGGTGATAAAGCCTGTGTTGGGGCCTGGGAAGCCTGGGCCCCATCGCAAGGCTAGTTAGCCTCAGAGCTGGAGATAAATGCCCTTCCTTCTCCCTTTCTTCCCGGCCACAGGTCTTTGGGTTCCTGGCTACTTTGCTGTGCATGGTGAGCATCTGGTCATCCTACAAGATCTCGTGTATAACCCAGGCCACAGGTGAGTGAAGACCCAATTCTGCACAAAACAATTTGCTGAAAAGGGGAGTGTCTCTCTGCTCCGTGGGGAGAGCTCGCCCCTCCTGGAAGGAATGGGTCAGTGAGAATTAGGCTGCAGGAGGAGACACCAGCCCCCAGCTTTTACTAAAGTTGCGGATGGGAAAAGGAAAGGCTGAAGCACTTTGTTCCCTCCTGCTTGCCCTCCTTCCTCCCCAAGAGGCCTTATGTTTGAGCATTAGCTTCAGGCTGGGGAGGAGTGTCAGGAAGCTCCCAAAAAGTGAATTTAAGAAAACTTAAAATGTTGTCATTCTTTATGTTTTCTTTATGTTAATTGTTTTTACATCGTTCTCATTTCCAGGGATATCATTTCCCTCTCTTCCACGTTAAGCTATTCCTTCTCAGAGTAAAAGGAAAAAAAAACAAAAACCTAATCAACACATTAACAGTATATACAATACTCTAAACCAGGGGTTTTCAAACTACGGCCAGATGCAGCCCCTGAGGACGTTTATGCAGCCCACCGGCGGAGACAGAGTGTGAGGTTTTGTTTTTACTATAGTCCAGCTCTTCCACAGTCTGAGGGACAGTGAACTGGCCCCCTATTTAAAAAGTGTGAGGACCACTGCTCTATACCCATAATCCCTCTCCTCTGCAAAGAAAAGAATTTTTAATGACATAGAAGGTGTCAGCACAGTATCTCCCTACTGTCCATCATCTTGAGGACTCCAGGATTAGGGGTTAGAGAGTAAGAATCAGTATTAAGAGTGATAATAATTGAAATCAACAGCATTTTCTAATTTACAAAAAGCACTTTTCTGAAAATGCTCTGTGAGATAGAGAGCTTAGGAATCATTATCCCCATTTTACAAAAAAATAAACTAAGGTTCTGAGAGAGTTAATGACTTGCCCACACTAGTTAGTATTAGAGTTGGGACTTTAAAAATCGTCTGTCTTTTGATTGCAAGCCAAGCATCCTTTTCACCCTATTACATTGCCTCTCTTTGTATGATAATAATAATTACTCTAATATTTCACGGAGCTGGGCTGTACTGGTGCGGGCCTTCCTTCCACTATGCAGATTGCGGGTGGGTGCCACCAGTGAACGGCCATCTGACCCGACCTCCTTCTTCTTTCCAGCTGCAGCTGTGTGATGGCATCACCCATAATGCCTTATACCCCCTGGTAGGAAGAGCCCCCATGGGGCAGAAGAGAACATACAGCCGGCCAGAAGGACCACCTGTTGTGGGTGGGATGAAGAAGGGCTTTGAAAGCAATGTCTTTGGTGCCAAAGTACTGCCCAGAAGGATGGCAAGCCTTCCTGAGGGCCCCCCATGCCCTTCCTGGAGTTCTGTCCAGGAGATGGGCTTCCCCAGACTCCTATTCCAGTTTTCTTAGCAACAACCCTGCCTCTTTTTGGGAAGGTGATGGCGTGGACTGGACTAGACAGGCTGGGAAGGGAAGCCGCGTCTCCAGCAGCCCTCTGCCTCCTGCTGTCCAGCAAACCTCTTCAGGTCCCAGGTCTCCCATTTCATAGGAGTGCAAGACCAAGTCCTCCCTAATGCTGTCTTCAATTCAGTCTGGGCAGAAGGGGCGCTATCTAGCGAACATTGTGTAAATCCTTTTGTAAACCCCCCTCTTCTCCATCCCTAATTTATCTGCTTTTGTAAATCCAACATTGATGATGTTCAGCTTGCTTAAAGTGAGATGCACCTGATAAACACCATGCAACCAGCAGTCGCTTGTGTCTCGTTTTATCATCCTTCCCATAAACCAAAGGAAGTAAAACCCAAAGTGGCTCACTTAGGGAGGACCGTTCTGACACTGCCTCGCTGGAGGCACAGAGCAGCTTCTTGGGGGGCAGGTAATTAGCTGTTCAAATCCCAGCAATTGTCACACTCCCTTCTTCCCTCCCTTTTTTCCCCAGGATCTTTCCCTCTCTCCTTTCTTAGCTCCTTCCCTTCGTTCTTTCTCCCCTCTCTTCTTTCCTTGTTCCTCCCTCTCTCTCTCTTGTTCCCTTACTTTCTTCTTCTCTACCTTTTTCTCTTCCTCCCTCCTTCCTTCTTTCCCTCCCTCTCTCTCTTCCTTTCCCATCTCTCCTTTTGTCTTTCCTTCCTTTCTTCTCTCTCTTTTTTGCTCCCTTTCTTCTTCTTCTCTACATTTTCCTTCTCCTTCCTCCTTCTCTCTCTTCCTTCCCCCTCTCTTCCTTCTTCCCTCTTTTCCTCCCTCCCCATTTTCTTCTTTCTTTCCTCCCTCTTTCTCTTACACTCTTTTCCCCTTGTCTCTCCCTTTCTTCCTCTTCCCTCCTTTCCTTCCTATTTCTCTCTCTCATGTCCATTTGTGGGCTACCTGCCCATCCTCCAAGGACTAGCTCTACGAGGGTAGCTAGCAGCCATTTCCTCACCACTCAAGAGTACCTAACTCGATACCCTGTCTTCCTTCTTACCCTTTTTCTTACCCTTGCCAGATTGAGGCAGTTAAGGGCTGAGCTTCATTTTAGCCCCCCCACACAGTGCCTATCCCCTAGTTTATTGAATGAATAAATGAGGGAAAAGATGGATGGGGGAGGTTCCTCAAGCACATCACCCTTCTCACCCTCTGGCTGCCTGTGAGTCCATAGTGACTGATCCCACAAAGAAAGCTTCACGGAGCCCTCTACAGGCATGGCCATGGAAAAAGAAATCTGAAAACCTATAGGAGAGACTGAAGTGCACTGGATTAGAAAGTAGCTAATCTCCTTTCCTTCACCCACTAAACTTCTAGCCCCAAGCCCCAACACCCTACTGTAAGATGATCTCTCACTTCCCACTCCCATGTTGCCTTCTTTCTTTCCCTCGGCCTGTCTCCACACCTTGGTCTGGGCCTCCCTTTATAACTATTTGTACCCATATGCTTCCCCCAATAGAATGGAAGCTAATGGAGAACAAGGGCTGCTTTTTAGCTCTTATCTTTGTATTTTGAGTAGCTAGCACTGAGTATATAGTAAGAGCTTAATAAATGCTTGTTGATTGAGTGATTTCTTCCCACCTCCATGCTGGAAGCGAACCTTCCCCATCCCAGCCCCTACATCCATCTCCTAGAATCCCTTTTTTCTAGGCCCAACTCAATTCAACAAACATTAAATGCCTATTGTATAGAAGGCCTCTAATCAGCGGAGACTAACTTCAAATATCACTGCCACTTACTTCTTCTCAAATAAAGAAATCAGACTGCCTTATCTCAAGATTCCTTCCAGGTTTATAATCCTTCCCAGGTCTCAGTCTCCTCCTATGTAAAATGGGGGAGGGGTGATGAGCTCAAAGAACTCTCCCAACTCTGGGAGCTCCAGTGAGCAGCCTCCAGTGAGGCCACAGAATAGCCACATGGTGATCCATGTTCCAGCCACATCTGCTCCTAAGTCCGCTGACTTAGAAAGGTAGAGATCTCTGGACAGAGTGAGAGCTCCCATGGGGACAAAAGTCACAGGTGACTGGCACCTTCTCAGGTGTGCATACAAAGATGAATGACCCCTTTCCCTCAAACAGCCTACAGGCAAGGAAATGGAATTAATTAATCCTGTATCACATTGTGTGATCATTGGTCCTCTTTGAAATTGAAGGGTGAACACTTGGCAAATGTTACTTGATTGGATCGTCACAACTGCCTTGGGAGGGAAGTGCTATTTTTATGTCCATTTTAGTTTTGAGGAAACTGAGGCAAACAGGTTAAGTAACAATCAGGAAGAATCTGATGCTGGATTTGAACTCAGTTCTTCCCTACTCTAGGCACAGCACCTTATTCACTGAGCCACCCAGCTGCCTCCAGTGGAGGATCAGAATGTACGTTCCTAAGTAAGATGATATAAACACCTGTCCCTGGAAGCCATTTTTTAAAATTAATTTCATAATTATAACATTTTTTGATAGTACATATGCATGAGTAATTTTTTTTTAACAACATTATCCTTTGCACTCCTTCTGTTCCGAATTTTTCCCCTCCTTCCCTCTACCCCCTCGCCTAGATGGCAGGCATTCCCATATATATTAAATATCTTATAGTATATCCTAGGTACAATATATATGTGCAGAACCGAATTTTGTTGATGTTGTTGCAAAGGAAGAATTGGATTCAGAAGGTATAAATAACCTGGGAAGAAAAACCAAAAAAATACTAACAGTTTATACTCATTTCCCAGTGTTCCTTCTCTGGGTGTAGATGATTCTGTCCATCAATGATCAACTGGAATTGGATTAGCTCTTCTCTATGTTGAAGAAATCCACTTCCATCAGCATACATCCTCGTACAGTATCATTGTTGAAGTGTATAATGATCTTCTGGTTCTGCTCGTTTCACTCAGCATCAGTTGATGTAAGTCTCTCCAAGCCTCTCTGTATTTCTCCTGTTGGTCATTTCTTACAGAACAATAATATTCCATAACCTTCATATACCATAATTTACCCAACCATTCTCCAATTGATGGGCATCCGTTCATTTTCCAGTTTCTAGCCACTACGAAAAGGGCTGCCACAAACATTTTGGCACATACAGGTCCCTTTCCCTTCTTTAGTATCAGTGACCGATTGATTTCTTTTTGACCTTCAGCAACTAGCTCAGGGCCTCGAAATCAACCTTGAGTATTTGCTCTTTTACTGTGCTCCAGGCTAGGGGGCGCCATGGTGCACAAAGCACTGGGCCTGAAGTCAGGAAGACTCCTCTTCATGAGTTCAAATCCAGCCTCAGACACTTCCTTGCTGTGTGACCTGGCCAAGGCACTTCACCCTGTCTACCTCAATTATTTCATCTGCAAAGTGAGCTGGGGAAGGAAGTGACAACCCACTCCAGCATCTTTGCCAAAGATGATGAACAACAACATTCTGTCAGACTCAGATTCTTTTCTGCCTCTTAGATCCAGGAATATTTGTATCTATGCTTAGAGTGGCTGACACATTGCATAAATATTGACACATTGTATATACATTGACACTATGCATATTGACACCTTGCATATAAATCCATATTGACACATGCTATATAATACATTGTATACACATGGAAGCTGCATACACATTGATACATTATATACATAGAGATACTGCATATGCACTGATACATTGTATATATATTGATACTACATATGCATGATACATTGTACACACTGATACATTGTTTACACATTTATATATATATATATATATATATATATATATATATATATATATATATATACATTGACACATTGTATACACATTGACACTATGCATATTGACACCTTGACACATGGTATATAATATAAGACATGCATTGATACATTGTATACACATCACTGCTGCATATACATTGATACATTATATGCATAGACATACGGCATATGCACTGATACATTGTATATATATCAATACTACATATGCATTGATACATTGTACACACTGATACATTATTTATACATTGACACATTATAGGTACATTGACACATTGTATACACTTGACCCCTACTCTATCACAGCCCCTTGTGAATGCTCACATTTCACTCATATCCATGCATTGCTATAACGCAATATCACCTGGTAGTCCTAACACATTGCCTCTTTGGTTCAGCCACAGAAGCTTTCTTCCTGCTGCACCTCCCAGTTCTAGGACTTGGCGCTCACTGTCTGATGCTTGTGTCTGGCGGCACCCCCGCCCCAACTCCTCTCTGACTCTAAGATTGTTGGCTGCCTTGGAGACTCATTTCAAATGCTACCTTTCTGCAGAGCCTTCCTGGTCTCCGCCAGCTGCTGGGGTCTTCTCTCTGAGCTTAGCTCCTAGGCCTCTGCCTGGATCTTGTCCATGTCTCTGCACTTATTTAGCCCAGGGTCCCACAGGTAGGAAGTCTTTGAGGCTGGATTTAAACTCAGGACAATGAATCTTTCTGACTCCAATCCTGGAATTCTAACCACTGTATCACCACTACCAACAAAATATTTCATTTGATCTGACAAGGATTTCAAGTGCCAGAAGAGTTTGCATTTGATTGTAGAATCCTAGGTCAATGTTATTTGAATTGGTTTGCTTGGTCATATACTTAGGTTTACCTAGATCTCTCATTATGAGAGGGAGTGAGGATGCGTGACCAGAATTGAAGAAATAAGGCCCTCCAGTCCATTTTTGATTCATGAGTAAACTTTTTTTTACATATAATACCTTAAAACAATCTCTGTGCTCTTCATGTCCCCATAGGCTGCTGGTGTCCATGATAGCTTGAGGGCTTGTGTCCTTTTTGTCCCCAGTGTTTGATCCCTTCCCCTCTCCCCCTCATCCCCTTTAGGGAAAAAATCTTCAGAGGTTGTTTTCAAGGGGTGTAGATGAGAATTGAGATCCCTCCTCTCTGAACTTGAAATTCCCGCAAGTCAACCATCCCAGATTGTGGGATGGTCCTCCTCATTATTTTCAAGCTGACAGTCATCTTAAAATTTCTGAGTGTTTATTGAACCCATTGCCTGAGCATCAAGTCACCAAGCCCCATCTGTCCTGGTATGGTGGTGATCTCCTGCCCAATGTCCCAACTGGTCCTTAGCTACCTTCCATCCTGCCTTGGAATTCCCCATGTCAAGCAAGGCCAGTCAATGGGCCTTGAGGTGAGCCTCTCACCCACTTGGGAAAGGCCCTCCATTGATCAGTTAGAAGCCAAGATACTCAAATGTGGTGGAGCCTTCTGAAGCAACAGAAAGTTCATTTAGATCCATCCAGGTTGCTTCTGGGATTATGTCTCCCAATCAAATAATTCCAAGGATTGAAATGGATACTATTCCTACACAAAATAATACATCACTTAAAAAATCAATACCTGCCAGCCACGGCTAGTGCACCACACTTGCTGAAATACCATCTAAATTATGCACAGCCTAAAAAAGCAGAGAAATCGATATTTAATAGAACAAGGAGTATTATTTAAAATGCTAAACCACCTGACTCCTTTGCCAGACCCCCAAACAAGTTTTTTTTTTTCTAAAATATGGGCATTGTTAGGATTTTATCCAGGTTTACAATCCATCTGATCTCTCTGAGACATTAAAAAACAAGGAACAGTCCCACCAGCCTCAACACCCCAGATGGTGCAGGTACCTTTACTCATGGACACCCAGGAAAGGTCTGAGGAAACTGAGAGGGATTGCCTTCCACAGTGGTGAGATTATTAGGATTAATCTGGATAGCTTTTGCTTCCTTTCTGTAAGAGGCAGGTTTGGGACTCGATATTCTCTTGGGAACTCTATCCCTTGCAAGGGAACTCCTGAGTACAAAAGTGGAAAGCACTGGAAGAAATCTTGGGAACAGTGGGGCTAGAACAGTGCTTCATTGGAAAAAGATGCGAAGAAAATAGTAACTGTGCCCTCACTCAGGCATCTGGCCTGGACTTAAAAGACCGTGAGACCCAAGAGGTTTCCTACTATTTTCTAGTTTTTGTACACAAGTAGCACAGAAATCCTGTGCTTGCAGTGCAAGGTAGGAAGAGGAAAGGAAGGGAGTAGGTACTTCCATAACACTTATTGTGAGCCAAGCCCTGAGCTTTATTTGCTTTACAAATATTATCTACTTGATCCCTACAACAACCATTCAATAGAGGTGCTGTTCTCCCCATTCTACATTTGAAGATAAGTACAGTACCCAGCCCTAATTTTTTTCATTAGATGTTTTTACTTTGAACTCATGGTCACCTGTCTTGTTTGGTACAAGATTGAACAATTGGTACAATTTGGGAGGGGGGCAGCTAGATGGTACAATGGATAGAGCATTGGCTCTGGAGTCAAGAAAACCTGAATTCAAATCCGGCCTCAGACACTTACCACTTCCTAGCTGTGTGACCCTGGGCAAGTTTCTTAGCCTGAGTTGTCTCATAAAATAAAAAAAGGGATGTGGAGTTCATGAGCTATGGAATAGATATGACTCATAAGCAAGCAGTGTGTACTATGGCCCTGATATTGCTGAGGAGATGGCATTGAGGAATTTCAGGTGCTTCGTGTCCATTGAGGAATATTTTATTTTGTTCATTCATTTATTTATTGGAAACAATTGGGGTTAAATGACTTGCCCAGGGTCACACAACTAGTAAGTGTCAGAGACCAATTTTGAACTCAGTTCTTCCTAACTCCAGGACTAGTGCTCTATCTGCTATGTCACTCAGCTGCCCCCAATTTTCAAGTTAACATTTCAACTCTAGGATTTTTGTTTCATTTTTTTTCACTTTTGGAGGGATGCAGTTTATTATAGGAGAAAGAACACTATGTTTAGAGGAAAATGGGGCTTAATTTTTGCCTCTTGGCTCTGCCACTAGGCTAGCTAAGTACATATGAGTTTGGGTAAGTCAACCTTCCTGGCCTTCAGTTTCCTTATGTTTTCAAAGGGAAAGCTGAACTAAATCATTCCTAAAGTCCATTCTTGTTCTAATATCCTATAATTAGATTAATTGGACTTGTCCTGTTTGACCCCAAAGGTTGGAGCTAAGCAAATTTAGACTTGATATAAGGTTAAAAAAAATGCCTAGTAACTTGAACTAATCAGAAAGTAATGTTTTGTTTTGTTTTTCCTCTACTAGTTTGTGAGCTCCTTGACAAAAAGGGCTGTCTTTTGGCTTCCTTTGTTATTTCCTGTGCTTACAGGTACAGTTGTGGCATAGGGTAGGTGCTTTATAAATGTTGATTGACTGACTCTCTGACCTCAGTGAGAGATGGTGACCTTCAAGCAAACTCTTGTCAGGTTCATTACAGAGGAGAGTCTTGGTCATGTAAGGGGTTAGACTAAATAGTGTCTAAGGTTCCAGTTCAACTCTGACTCTCCTGCCTTAGTCTCCAGTCTCTCTCAATTCCACTCCCCCTATCCAATTCTAATCACAAGACTCCACACTATGACTCTTGCTTGTTCATGTTATTCTCCCAACTTTCATTAGCTCCTTATTACCTACCAAATAAAGACTGTTCTCCCTCGGTCAGCATTCAAAGTTCTCTGTTGTCCAGATGCAGCCTTCCTGAGTAGATTTATCTCAGTTTAATCTCAGCTCATAATTCTAGGTTCCCCATTTTTCTTAGAGTTCCCCTGAAAAATTATTTTTCCCTGCCTTGATCTCATTGCCTGTCATCTCACACACTATTTTTGTATTTTATTGTTGCACATTTTATTTTTTCCTGATTAGATTTTAAGATCTTTGAGGGCAGGATCCCTGAGGTCCATTCAGCTCTGTCTTTCCCTTAGACTGGAGAACAATATCTTGTAATCATTAGGTATTTGATAACTGCTTATTGAGCTCGAAATCGGGGGCAGAAGATGGTCACCTGGAGAATTTTCATGTACAGATTGGGCTGGATGCCCACTGAGGTCCTTCCAAACTTTACAATTTGAATATTCTATAATCCAGCCTTTCTCATTTCAGAGACCAACACCAATATGTGGAAGTGACTTTCTCTAGGTTATATGGGCATTAATCAGCACAGCCAGGATTCTAAGTCACTTCCTCTGACTTTAAAACCTTCTGTTTGGTCCTGCTTGCCTCAAAGCATCATATGGCCCTTTCCATCTTTCAGTTCCTCAACCCAGCTTTCGGTCTAGGGCACCTTATGGGTTCCAGGCCAAAATCCTGTACTGTGAATCCAACTCAGACAAGAAGAAGGCAGTTTCAGCCTCTCAGTGATATTGGTCAAGTGTGGGTAGAATTGGTAGGTGGGGAGGGGATTCCCCAACAGTGTCTCAAAATTCCGAGAGCCAGATTACCTCATCACCAGTCCTGGTTACTAATTATGATGTCCCTCCAGTCAGCTGTGCTGTGGGTGGGTGTGTCTGGCTGAGGTGGGGGTGGGGAGGGTCCTTGGGGAAGGAGGGTGGGGAGGGTCCTTGGGGAAGGAGGGCGGGCCCAAAGCAGGTGTTTTTCTTACCAGTCTTGCTTCTGGCAGGAAGCTGTTTGGTGGAGTCCTTATGACATTTTTTTTTTCTTTTCTCTGTTCTCCAAAGACTTTATTTATAACCACCAACCTATTCGACTATTCAGACCATACCTACAGAAAAGTGGTTTAAGAGGTCACCCCCATCCTTTAATAAAAGCAGAGATCAAGGCTCAGCAGAAGAGGGGCTGGGGAGAAAACAAGGATGGTAAAGTTATTTTTAATGGTATGAGATCTGAGGGAAAGGGTGGGGGGAAGGAGGGGAAAAGTCGGAACAAAAGGTTTGGCAATTGTCAATGCTAGAAAATTACCCATGCATATTCTGGTAAATAAAAACTATAATAAAAAAAATTTAATGGTATGAGGATGTGAGGGTCATAGTGGACCACAAGCTGGAAAAGCCCTTAGGGCCACCTAGACCAACCTCATCATTTCACAGATGAAAGAAGTATCAAAGGTGAGATTTGAGCAAAGTGACAACTCTGGAATGAAGCGATCTAAGTTCAAATATACTTTGGCCCTGCTTATAACTGGAAGATAAGGGAATTTTGGGAAACAGAGAATTTCCCGACCAGCATAACCTCATTCCCATCCTACCATGCAAACTTTCCCCCCCCCCCCCCGAGTCATAGGTTTTAGTTTCTGGGAAACAGACATGGAAGGTCATCTAGTCCTGTAATAAATAAATTTCCCATATTATAAAACTATCCGATCCATTCCTCCATTCATCCTACATGTATTAATTAAGCTCCTACAATATTCCAGGGGAGGATCTGAACCCAATTTATCCTGAGTCCAATACCTCATAGTACCAGCATTTATTAAGTACCTACTATGGGCTAGGCACAGTAATGGGAATATTTTTAAAAGGGGGAGGAAACAACCAGGGAGATTAGAGAATGTAAGAATCCTCACCAGTATGACCCTGGACAATAAGATTCACAGGCACTTTACTGTGTTCTCTCACAACAACCCTATGAGGGCAGTACTAACATTATCGCCATTTATAGATGGGGAAACTGGGTTCCAAAAGATTAAATGACTTGTCAGGATACATAGCTGGTAAGGTCCCTCCCAACTGAACTTGACTCTATGAAGGGATCACAGATTTAGAGCTTGAAGGAACCTTTAGCAGCCACCAAGTCCAGACTTCCCATTTTACAGATGGGGAAATAGAGGCTCATAGAGTTGAGGGTAGAGTGATTTATCTTAGATCGCACAGGTACTAAGTGACAGATGCCCAGAGCCTTCTGATTTCAAATCTAACACCATTTCTATGTCCCACTCTCAAATGGGGCTGAATGTCTTGTAGGGAGCCATCTTCACTACCACAGCAAAAGCTGATTTGCCCTTCTTGATCCTTAATAACATAACCCAAACTCCATGTCACCGCCACCTCCATGAATAAGAAGGAAGGCACCCCGAGGCTTAGAAGCTGTGGGTGATGTGGCTGCCTAGGAGGCTCTCTAAAGCTAGATTTTCCTCTTTTTAAAAAAGTGCTTTTTAATTTAGTAGCATTTAATTTTTCTCTAATTACAGTAAAAAGCAATTTTTATTCCCTTTTTGTTAATTATTTTGTTTTTCTGATTAGACTTTCCATATTAATTTTTAAATACACATTTCTTTATGAATCATGTTGGGACAGAAAAATCAGAGCAAAAGGGAAAAACCATGAGAGAAAAAAAACAAAAAAAAGTGAACATATCAAGTGTTGATTTATATTCAATCTCCATAGTTCTTTTTCTGGATGTAGATGCCATTTTCTACCCAAAGTCTATTGGGATTGCTTTGGATCACTGAACCACTGAGAACTAAGTCTTTCATAGTTGATCATCACACAATCTTGCTGTTATTGTATATGATGTATTCCTGGTTCTACTTGTTTCTCTCAGCATCAGTTCACATAAATATTTCCAGGACTTTCTAAAATTGTGTTCATCATTTTTTATAGACAATAATATTCCATCATTTTCATATACCATAACTTATTCAGCCATTTCCCAAATGATGGGCATCTACTCATTTTCTAATTCTTTGCTACCACAAAAAGAGCTAGAGAGCTAGATTTTTCTTTTTTTTATTAATTTTATAATTATAATTTTTGACAGTACATATGCATGAGTAATTTTTTCACAACATTATCCCTTGTATTCATTTTTCCAAATTTTCTCCTCCCTCCCTCTACTCCCTCCCCTAGATGACAGGCAATCCCACACATATTAAATGTGTTACAGTATAACCTAGATGCAATATATGTGTGTAAATCCAATTTTCTTATTGAATTGAATTCCGAAGGTATAAGTAACCTGGGTAGAAAGACAGTAGTTCAAACAGTTTACATTCAATTCCCAGTGTTTCTTCTCTGGGTTTGAGCTAGATTTTTCTTAAGCACTGCTAGGCTCATTGCTGAATGACACAATCCAAAAGCCCACTAGGACCTCATGGTTTTTAAAAACATAGTGCTAGTGGAAGCTAGGTGGTGCAGTGGATAGAGCACCAGCCCTGAAGTCAGGAGGACCTGAGTTCAAATCTGTCCTTGACACTTAATACTTCTTAGTTCTGTGACCTTGGGCAAGTCACTTAACCCCAATGGCTTCCAGAAAAAAATAAAATAAAATAAAGGCATAGTGCCAACTGGATGACACAGTGGGTAGATTGATGGTCTTGGTATTGGGAAGACCTGAGTTCAAATCTTCTCTCATATACTTACTACCTGTTATCACCCAGAGCAAATCACTTTAAATTTCTCAGTCTCGAGTTTCTTCCTCTGTAAACTAGATTTAATCATAAATAGCATCTACCTCCCAGGGTTATTGCAATGATAGACTGAGATAAATGTACAGTGCTTTCCAAACAAATCCTAAAGCACTGCCTCTAACTATTGGCGGCTGTTATTGGACCCCTGCCCCAGTGACTGAAGCTGGAAAGATCCCCTCCAGGCCATTTCACCCAAATGGACGCTCAGAAACAAATGTGATGGGGACTCTGGCTCCCCGCTGCCTCCTCCCTGAGTACATCCTCTACCTTGCAGCCGAGGCAGCCTCTGTGGGAGAAGCAGGGCGACATTAGTGGGGACATCAGTTGGAGAGGGATTTGTGGCTGGCTCTCTGTGCAGAAGCTGCTCTGTCTTGCTCTGAGTAATCCTCTGGACACTGAGTGCTACGGGCTTTCTTTTTTCTTATAAAAATGAAACCTCCAAGGATCAGGAGTCAGATGTTGAGCATCACTGAAAACCCTGAGAGGCTGGACCAAAAGCCAGCTCCTGCACTATTTGAGCAGTGGGAGTTGCTCTCCCTCTTGTGGCCAAAGGGCCTCACTGCAGCTTGCCACTAGGTGCTGTTAACTAGTTATCAATTACATAACACCAAAATTTGCAGTGCCTCTCACTGTATGAGCATGACATCATCTGAGCCTCCCGGAGCCCTGGATGTTATTGTCCATGTTTTAAAGATAAAGAAGTGACAATTCAGAGCACTTGATAAAGGACTGGTCCAGGGTCAATGCAGCTATTACTAGACTGATACTCCCAACAAATTGAAGAAAGAGAAAAAGGATTCCCATGTACAAAATATATATTTCATAGGTTTGTGTGTGTGTGTGCTGTGGGAGCAAAGAATTGGAAGCTAAGGGGGTGCCCATCGATTGGGGAATGGCAGAACAAATTGTGATATGCAAATATATTGGAATACGATTGTGCTTTATGAGAAATGATAAAGGGGACGGTTTCAGAGAAACTGGGAAGATTTTTATGAACTGATGCAGAGTGAATTTTGAAAAACTTAAGACCTTCCATCATTCAAGTGACTCCCCGATATTCCAAAAGAGTCAAGTTGAAATATGTTACCTTCCTCTTAACGGGTAATGAACTTAATAGTAAATGGATTATGAACCCAGATAATGAGAGCAGACTGAGACCTACTTTATGTTGTTTTATTTTTCTGAAGCAATTGGGGTTAAGTGACTTGACAGGGTCACAAAGAAAAGAAGTGTTGTGTGTCTGAGGCCACATTTGAACTCAGTTCCTCTTGACTCCATGGCTGGTGTTCTGTCATCTAGCTGCCCCTGAAATATGGTTATTATTTTTTTAAATTTGGACATGACTAATGTGGGATTTTTTTTACTTGACTATGTATATTTGGTTATAAGGGCTTGTTTCCCCCCTTTTTTTTAATGAGAGGGTGGTGGAGATGAGAGAAAAGGAAATAGATTTTGTGAATTGAAAAATATAAAATTAGAGCCCCCAAATCTTGCATATAATACTACTTAAGTGACTTAAGCTAGATTTTCCTCTTTTTAAAAAAAATGCTTTTTTATCTAATAGCATTTTATTTTTCTCTAATTACATGTAAAAAGCAATTTTTATTCCTTTTTTCTCTTTTGTTAATTTTTTTGTTTTGCTGGTTATACATTGCATATTAATTTTTTAAATATGCATTTCTTTTTTATATATATTTTTTATTTTTACAAAAATTTTATGCATAGGTAATTTTCCAGCATTGACAATTGCAAAACCTTTTGTTTCAACTTTTCCTCTCCTTCCCCCAGATGACAGGTTGACTAATACATGTTAAATATGTTAAAGTATAAGTTAAATACAATATATGTTTACATGTCCAAACAGCTATTTTGCTGTACAAAAAAAATCAGACTTTGAAACAGTGTACAATTAGCCTGTAAATACACATTTCTTGTTGGGAGAGAAAAATCAGAACAAAAGGGTAAAACCACAAGAGAGAAAAAAAAAAAAACAGAAAAAAGTGAACATATCAAGTGTTGATTTATATTCATTCTCCACAGTTCTTTTTTGGATTCAGATAGTGTTTTTTATCTAAAGTTTATTGGGATTGCTTTGGATCACTGAACCACTGAGAAAAATCAATCATGTCATAGTTGATCATCGCACAATTTTGTTCTTACTGTATTCCTGGTTTAGCAAATTACTTAAACTCTCTGAGACTCAGTTTCCCTCTCCATAAATGAAGAGGACTGAGCTAGATGGTCTTTTTGATGTCTTCTAGATCTTAATCTATGATCCTATGATCTTCCCAAATCCAAGTCATATTAACCTAATGGAAGTGGGACCCCAAACCAGGCCTTGTGGGCTTCAAGAGCTGCCCCCTATCCTTGAGGCAGAAGGTTGTTGAGGGGCAACAATTCTCTCCCTCTCTGCAGCCCTTCCCCCTTCATAGAGAAGGCAAACAGTATGATGACCATTATACATGTAAAGTCAGGCAAAACATATTTCCATGGTATCATACGAAGTTCTTACCCCTTTTTATATCATGGCCTCTTTGGCAGTTTGGGGAAGTCTAATACTGCTGGGTGTCACATATATTCATAAATAAAAGAAAATGCTCAATTTTGATCTGAGGTTGGTGAAAATAAAGATTTTTTTCATTTGAGTTCACAAATGCCCCTGAAATCTATCCACAGACCCCTTAAAGGTCCATGGATCCAATGGTTAGAAACCCCCGACATTAACCAACCTTCTGCTGCTTCTCCTGAACATCCTCAAAAAGCTAAGCTGGTTAGTGAGCTACCTATCCCCACATACTGATCTTGTTAGCAGCTCCCTTTTCCCTCTTCATTGGAATTATATCTTTGTGTCCTCAGAATTTCTGTTTCAAGAGTTTATCCCTCCTGGGCTGACTTCCCATTTTAGTCTATGGTATTTTAAATATGCTTCCTCTAAACCTTTCAGATCTGCTCTTCTAAATTTAGGGTACATGGCAAATTATTCCTGGCTTTCCTCTCTCCCATCGCCTACTCAAGAATAGAATGACCACTTTCCTCCTCCGTCCCCATCATTTCTACCCCAGCAATAAGTCACTGAGAATCAAGTCCTCACTGAAATACTGATTGATTTCTCCACATTTTAAAAGATTTGATTGTCAAGATAAGAATGTATTAGCTGCTTTGCTTTTGACAGAAAGAATATCCTCTTCTGGCCCGACTTAAACTTTTATTTCTGTCTGAGAAAGTCTCAGAATTAATTACAAAGATAACCAATTCTGTTGAAATACTTATTAAATTCTATTTTTAAATCCGTTAGAAAAACCTGGACGTACATGACCTGATGCTGATTGAAATGAATCAGAATCAGAACACTGAATACAGTAACAGTAACATTGTGCATTGATCAACTATGATTAACTTCGTCTTCTCAGCAAAGGGATGATTGAAGACAATTCCAAAAGACCCATAATGGAAAAAGCTATACACATTCAGAGAAAGAACTAATGGAGGCTGAATGCAGATCAAAGCATATCATTTCACTTTGGGGTTTTTCCCCCATTTATTCTGTTTGTTCTTTCACAGTATAACTAATATGGAAACATGTTTTGCATTATTACACATGAATAACCTAAATCTATATCAGATTGCTTGCTATCTTGGAGAAGGGATGGGAAGAAAAGGATGGAGGAAATTTTGGAACTCAAAATCTTTCAAAAAATGAATGTTGAATTTGAAACTCTGCCCAAAGGACATACACCCTTTGGGCCAGCAGTATCTCTACTGGGCTTATATCCCAAAGAGATCATAAAAAGGGGGAAAGGACTTAAATGTGCAAAAATGTATGCAGCAGCTCTTTTTGTGGTGGGAAGGAACTGGAAACTGAGTGGATCAGTTGGAGAATGGCTGAATTAATTATAGTATATGTATATTATGGAATATTATTGTTCTATAAGAAATTATCAGCAAGATGATTTTAGAGAAACCTGGAGAGACTTAAACTGATGCTAAAAGAAGTAAATAAAACCAAAAGAACATTGTCCACAGCCACAAGAAGATTATGTGATAATCAGCTGTGATGGACTTGACTCTTTTCAACAATGAGGTGGTTCAGGTCATTTCCAATGGACTTGTGATGGAAAAATGTCATCTGCATTCAGAGAGAGGACTATGGAGACTGAATGTGGATCACAAAATAGTATTTTCCCTTGGTGGTGCTGGTGGTTTGCTTGTTTTTTGTTTTCTTTCTCATTTTTCCCTTTTGATCTGATTTTTCTTGTGCATCATAATAAATGTGGGAAATATGTTCAGAAGAATTGCACACATTTAACATCTATTGGATTTCTTACTGTCTAGGGGAAGAAGGAGGGGGAGAGGAAGGAAGGGGAGAGGAAGGAAGAAAAATTTGGAGGTTTTACAAGGGTGAATGTTGAAAAATATCTTTGCATGTAGTGTGAAAAATAAAAAAGCTATTGCAAAAAAAAAGAAAAAAGAAATGAATGTTGAAAATTGTCTTTACATGTAATTAGAAAAAAATAATATTAAATTTTTTTTAAATCCAACATCAATCCCAGACCCAAGGTTAAGCACTCCTGGGATAGTTGAAATCAACAAAACAAAGATCTCCTATCCCTATGATATTCTGATGCTTTCTGAAAAATTCTGGTTTAGCCATTGATCTTTCATCTTTTAAAAATATGTGTATAGAAATTGGAAGCAAAAACTGGATCAGAAGAAGAATCCCAAGGGGTGGACCTATAGGAAAAGTATCCATTTGCTAAAGCTCGGAAACAGGCGAGGCAAGCAGGAAAGGAAAAGGTTTGATGCATTTTGGGGAGTGGGGAGAACAAAGCAGGACACTGCTCAGGGTGGAGGGGACAGAGATCACTTAAGAGAGAGGGAAGGTCAACTCTTGGTTTGCTCCTGATTTCAATGAAGAACAGATTGCTCTTTGGACCAACAAGAATGGGAGTAAAAGGGTTAATAGAGCAGTAGTGGCCAAGCTAAGTAAGGCAATAGTGGGAGTAAGAGTACACAGCAAGAGCTCTCTTTGGTGAGTCCAAATGGCTGAGCCCACTGTCCTGAAAGGACTGACTTGTGGTGGCTGAGCTGCTCTCTCAGGACCCTTGAAAGATCCCAGAACCCTGAAGTCATTACAGAACTAGGACAAATGTTCTTATTTTCTTTTATTCTTTTAAAGTCCAGATCCTTTATTGTCTTTCAAAGTCCTGAATCTTTTCCTGGGCCTGGTTAGCTTTTTCTTTTTTTTTTTTTCCTTATTTTGTTTTTAAGAGAAAGAACACGTCTGGCAAATTTTGTGTCAGCATCCTTGATTTTCTGGATTGCTGGAAAACTTCTAGTATTATTAAATGGGTTGTTTAGTGGCTATCTAGAAAAGGAAACCATAGTCACAAAGAGCCAGCATGCCTTCATCAAAAACAGTTTGCACTAGATTTGACATTTCCTTTTTTGACACAGTTGTAAAATTCATAGAGTGGAGGCTGTGTATGGGGTTAAACTCAATTTTGGAAAGCCTTTCCACTATCTGGAAAAAAGTCTTCTAAGACAAACCCTTCCTGTTGGACTTGGGACTGATAGAATGAATGGGCCCCAAAATGAGTCATGAATAAGTCAAGATCAACTCAAAAGAGGGGAATCTAGCAAAGAGTGCACCAGGAACAGGGACTTGATTCTGGTCTGTCTCATTTTTACTGGCGTCTTAGATAAAGGCAGGAATGCAGAGATGTCATGTTTATCAGACCTTCAGATGATACGATGCTGAGTAATCGGGAATCTGTTGCGCATCAAATAAAATAAATCAGAATTTTGGAAGATCCAGACAAGCTAGAACAGGAGACTTAATAGGATAAGTGTCATTTCTCATGCTTCCAATTTCCAATTCTCTTGACAAGCATTAAATGGAGGATCATGTCTCTTACTTCCACAGGGTTCAAATGAGATACTTATAAAATGCCAGATAAATGGCAATTATTATAATTGTGAATGTCTCAGTGGTAGAGTGGAAGAAAAGTCTTTCTGATTTCAAATTTGGCCTCAGACACTTACTATATGACCCTGGCCAAGTCATTTAACTTTACCTAAGTTTCCTCACCAATAAAATGAGCTGGAGAAAGAAATAGCAAACCACTACAATTCTTTGCCAAGAAAGCCCCCCATGGGGTTGCAAAGAATTGGATGTGACTGAAACAACTGAATGTTATAATTATACTCATTTGATCTTCACAACAACCCTGTAAAGTAAGCATTATCTCCAAGTCAACAACAAGCATTTAAGTACCTATTACTGGCAGGTATTGTACTTTGCATTGGGAAATATAAAACCAAATCAAACGCTAGTCCCTGCCCTCAAAAAATTTACATTCTTTTTTTTTTTTGGGGGGGGGAGAATGGTTTATTTTATTTTAAAATTATGGATTAAAACAAGTATTTCTAACAGTATAATAAAAAATTGAACATGAAACTGCAAATCTATTATGCACAATTTGCATTCTAATGGGGGAGGGCAATATATAGAAGGAAGCTGAAAAGGTGGGAAGTGGGGAGGTACCCAAGTTGGCACATGGTAGCAAGCCCTCGAAAATCAGTAGCAGAGACAGAAGGATGACCAATGGAAGTTCCAGGAGGAACAGTCTTCAGAGCCCTTCATGAGGGCTAAATTACAAAGTAGGTCACACATCTTAATTTTAAGAACACACACAAAGCATTGTATTTATTCTCAATCCTCCCAAACTAGAAACTGTCACTGCGGAGATGATGAAGGGAAAAGGAGTGAGCTTATCTAAGTCTGTCAGGCAATTAAAAATGCCCATTTGAACCCAAGCATGATCATCTCATATCCTGGGCATTTTCCACATTGTGACTAAATCTGCCTGGAAGCCACAGCTCTGGCGGACACAGAATCCCTATCATTCTTCAGCCAGGCAGAAAAACTATTGCCCCAGTCAGTTCCTGTCTCCTTTGCTGTGGATGGGTCTTTGTAACTCCATTTTGGCTGAAAATCAACTATTGTTTGAATTCAGACCAAGTTATTTTGAAAATAAATCAGTTTTGAAATAGCTTACAGATATAGCAGACATTCCCAATCCCTCTCAAGGGTCATGGGTCCAGAACATGGTCCCTTGTCCCCCAAATAAAATTTCCATCCCACAAAGGATAGAGTCTTCAGAAGTATCTTCCTGAGTTCAAATCTAGTTTCAGATACTTATTAGCTGTGTGACTCTGGATAAGTCACTTCATTCTGTCTGTTTTCTCATCTGTAAAATGAGCTGGAGAAGGAAATGGCAAACTACTCCAATATCTTTGCCAAGAAATCCCAATGGAGTCACAGAGTTAACATGACATTCACCCTCTCTGAAGGCATGAGATAGTAGTAGTAGTAGTAGTAGTAGCAGCAGTAGTAATAGTAATAGTAGTAGCAGTAGTAGTGGTGGTAGTAATAGTAGTAATAGTAGTAGCAGGAGTAGCAGTAGTAATAGTAGTAGCAGTAGTAATAATAGCAGCAGCAGCAGCAGCAGCAGCAGCAGCAGCAGCAGTAGTAGTAGTAGTAGTAGTAGTAGTAGTAGTAGTAGTAGTAGTAGTAGTAGTTGTCATCGTAGTAATAGATGACTACTAGTCACTACTACAATTAATTACCAGGGATCTGGGGTAATGTGCGTGTATTACTCTAGGTGGGTATCGAGTGAGTGTATCACTCATGGCTTGGATGATGCAAATAATTCACATAAGGACTTTTGGCTACATATTGCTATTTATATATATAAAATACACTTATTTTTTCATTTATTTAAATTTCAGAAGTATAAAGGTCAGTATCAGTTGAAGGACAGCAAAAATTTTAAGGGGGTGAGGAAATTATAGCATATAAAAAAATATATATATATATATATATTTACATATATATATATATATATATATATATATATATATTATGTCCCTCTTGTCAGTGTGCCGCTGGTACACAGGAAACAATCACATAAGTATTGTGTGCTACACACCGCTGGGGTCGAGTTTCTGCCCACAAGGAGCTTCTGGTCTGATGAGTCAAAACTGGTAGTGGGGAACTGTAAAGGGGTGCAGGGGGAGGGAGAAAATATCTGAGAGGGAGCACGATGGTGAACACGATGGCAAAATACGTTCAGAATAACTGGGAGGGGAATGAAGCTTAGCTGGCTGGATCTCATGCCCCACATGGAGGCTCCCAGGAGAAGGAATGGGAGTAATGGGAGAAGGAAGCATGAGTATTATGGGAGGAGAAAGCTCCAGGCATTGAGAGAGATTGCAGGTAAAGTAAGTGAGGTCACAGTGTCAAGTGAGAAATTCTGGACAGGTGTAGACTTCCTGTGCTCATTCATAAATGGCTGGAGAAGAAGCTGCTCAGCTGCCTCGGGAGGAACCTTGAAGAATTAAGAGCAGGAGGAGAGACCCGGATGATTTGAACTGGGATCCACTGGCCCAGGCAGGGGCACACCACGCAGGGTCCAGAAGCAGAAGGACCGCCATGAACTCACGCTAAGCCAAGAGACTACTGATTAATTAAGGGAGAGAGAAGATGCTGCCATGAGGCTCAAGGTCATGACCAGGGCTTTGGATCTGGGGCACCTTCTCTGGAAACTTAAAGCTGCCAGGACAGACCGTCTGAAATGCTCCAGGGCTTTGGGGATGCTAGTTGTCTAGGCAAGAGAACAATTAATTCCACTTTCTAGGAACTGCAGAAAACTGAGGATGGAGGCTAAGATCCCGCATGGAAGAGCAAGTCTGTTTTCATGTGCCGAGCACCCCAGGGACTGGTGAGGGGCACAGGGACTTGGAAGTACGGCAGTGGGGAACTAGCGATTAATGCCATGTGCTGAGGAGGGGGCACATGTGGACAGCCCCCGCACAGTTAACAAACTCCACATGAGAGGTCCAATGAAAGGATGGAGGAGCCCCCCAGGTGCTCCAAGCCTAAGGCCCACCCAGGCGGTTGGGATGATGGCTTACTGGGAACATTGCTATGTCCTATACAAAACTCTGCTTAGGTTCTTTGGCCGGTGAATAAACCCGTTCATTCTGAGTCTTGTGAGTGATATGCTTGCTGAAGGAAGTTAGACAGGCTCTGTCCAGAAGTCCCCGTGTCATATGAGAGGAGCAGTCAGAAGTCAGACACCTCCCCCCAAGTGTCCCCATCAAATTCTGGGGAGCTACTGAAGTAGATGCTACCCTTTGGGTTTGGTTCAAAGAGTCCCCTCCAAAAATAAGTTTTTGAGTTGAAAATGTATAATCTTATCATTTTATATATATAACAATATAGATCACATGTGATTCCACTGTTTTAGAAAATATTCATACTGCTGGGTCTCATAATAAGTAGCAATTATATTAGATGTTAAGATTTATAAAACATTTTATATTTTCTCATTTTACCCTCACAAGAGCCCTAGGAGGCAAATGTTATTACAATTCCCACTTTACAACTGAGGAAACTGAGGCAGTGGTTAAGTGACTTGCCCAGAGTATGAGAGACTAGATTTCGACTTGTCTTTGTGATTCCAGGCCCAGCACATTACCCAATGAGCTACCTAGCTATTTCTTAGTCAAGCAGACACAGGTTATATTTAGCCTGATGTGGAGACTCTTTCATTTGGCCACATTTTCTTTTCTTTTTTACTTAAAACATTTATTTATTATTTATTTGTTTATTTATTTTGCTGAGGTAACTGGGGTTAAGTGACTTGCCCAGGGTCACACAGCTAGGAAATTTGGTCACATTTTCTTACTGCTGTTAAGATAGATGCTATGTTGTCTCAGACTTCAAAGAGGTAGTAATTTCCTGTGAAAAAGGACCTTTATTGGTCATAAAAGTCTTTCCATCTTCATCCATGTCTTTCCCTTTCCCATACTTAGCCCACAGCACATCCTCTGTGTTTGTGGAATGTTGGGGAGGTGATGTTGGGGAGGTAGAATTTATCACATAAATGATATAATACCCACTGAATATTACTTTTTGTCACAAGATTCTTGGCCCTCAATTAGCCCCATGCTTCTCCCCATAAATGAAAATTTCTAAATATTTAATATAATATAAATAAATTTATAAATAAATCAATTCACTTAACAGGCAAGAGGTGACCTACAAAAAGTAGTTTGGTTTTGAGTCTCCCCACTATAATCGTTGCCTTCATGTACACCCTACACCCTCTCCTCTCCTCTTTTTATCCTTGGGGGATACTCAGGGGTCTTAATGTATAACTAGATCAGGAAGGGGCATCAGAAACCTTCACTATGACTTACTACTTTCTTCTTCATGAGAAACTTTTTTTTTTTTTTTTTTTTTTTTTTTTTTTTTTTTTGTATTTTTGTCTCAGGAATCTACTCCATAGCAAACTTTAAAGTATGAAGCATGTGTGGTACTGATTTTACAAAGGCACAATTTAAGACACCCTGACAGTTTCGGTATAACTAAACATATACTCACATGTATTTATGTATATAGACACAATTACCGTGGCTTTCCCTCAACTTACGCAATCTTGGGGCAACGCTCAGTGTGTCGCACCAAGAACACAGGGCCAAAGATAACGATCTACTAATAGGGAAGGAAGGAGCAAAAATAATTTCTTCCTAGTGTTGAAAATTATCAATTGATCTGTCTTATGTTGATAGCTAGCTGATGAGCATTTTCCAAAACATACAGCAGCACCTCTTACTTTTATTGCAGTTTTTTAAAAAAATTACAAACACAAACTCCGAAGAATGTCAATGTTGTAGAGAATTCTGACCACTCACACAGGCTCTGTTGTCCCTCCTGGCAACTGGAGGAAAGAATTTTACAGTGCATGGAGACAAATGCTTGCTGCTGTGCCAAAGCCACCCAAATACGGATGCTTCAGATCATAGATTAAAGCTGGAAGACACTTTAATCTCACTTCTTCCTTCTCCCAGAGAACTTGAGAGCTCCCCAAGTGACGCTCCTGAGCCCCCAGAATTTGGCTCTGAGCAATGTGATGGGAGCCTGGACTTCTGGAACGTTATCTCATGAATGTGATAACTTCACTCAAATGCTATTATTTATCTGCTTTTCCAAGTGACTCCTTAAACTTGCTCGTTTGTCTTATGTCTTTCCAGGGCGATGGAGGGCTGGGAGAGGGGCAAAGGAGGCCCTCGGCATTCTCCCATGGTGTTCACACAGTGCTCTGATTCCAACCAGACACCCTGAATGAACCTGCATTTACACCTTAGGTTGCTATGAAAAAAGGAGGCACTGAATGTCCGGGACAATTTTAGTCAAATGAATTTATTCAAAAAAGAGAACTACAAAATTTTTATTTTGTAAAAAGCACCACAAAAAACCAGGCAGATAAAAAAGGCCACAGGTTTAAAAATTAACATCTATACAAAAGACTAGCTACAAATAACATTAAATATACATATCCAAGTACAAACATATAATTTAACTAGTAAGTCCTTCATATTTAAAAAAGAACCAGTAAAAATTAAACAGAAAGCAAAAAGGAAAGGGAACTACATGTCTAAAGTTGAAAATTCAACAACGTAAAGAAGTCTTTTAAAAGATTTTTCATTAAAGGACATTAATGTCCAAATTTCTAATTCTGTTTTGAATTTTCAGATGGAATAGTGGGAATTTTTGGTGTGTTTTTACCCCATTAACTCTTTCTTCAATCTGTGGCGATGTACCATGTTGAATGTTAGAAATTTACAAGGAAGGGTCCAATTAGTGAATTAAAAAGAAAAAATCTCACCACTCAAGTCAGTAAAGATCAAAAGTAAGTTGATTTCATTTATGTATCTCCCAAACAGAGTCAAGGTTGACATAGGGACGCTTAACCTCATCATGGACCCAAAACCTAATGGTCAAACACAGCCATCCCAAAGTACATAAAGTCACTTAAAGGCTTGGGAAATGGACAACCTGGGAAGTAGTGGTTTGAGCTTCAAAGTGCAGACATTAGATTTCCTGACAGCCCCGCTCCCCCACACCCTCCTAAAAGAGATTATAAATTAAGTTACTGAACAAACTACAACTAGATCTTCCAAAAGAATTGTAAAGTTTCAAAACCAAGCATTTTGCAAAGAAGAGTTTTGCTAAGACCATGACCCAGAACGTGGAGTCCAAAATCCAGTTACATAAATTGCCTCAGAAGAAATTAAGTATCAGCATAGAGAGTTTGGTTTCTCTGAGACAATATATTTATGTCCACTCACTCTGTACTATTTAAAGCACACTTGGAAGTTTTGGTTTAAGCTTCTAATTTGGTCCTGAAACTACACACACACACACACACACACACACACACACACACACACACACACATCTATTCCCACACATCCAAAAGGGAGCTTCCAAACTGGTCTGATAGGTCACGGTTATTAATTCCCTTAAGAGAGATTCATGCTGCTCTTCACTTAATGGATAAACACCATACAGCTTGATGGGACCCAAGACTCATGTCATGACACAGAACTAACATAATTCACATAGAAGAAATAAGGATCGGGACGGTTTTGATGCTAATGGGCCGTCTGTGAGAACTGGGATGGCAAAGCAGGCTTCTGAGAAGGCAGCCCTGGGACCAAGGTCTTTAGTAAGGGCCAAGGAAAAACCCAGTCAGTGTGTGACAGGATGCCAGGGATGGACAACATGACTGGGTGGGGCACATGCATGAACAGGCAAAAACACTCCATGTCCTGCTGTTCCTTCTTCAAAGAGCAATACCAACTCTGGAGGCAAGAGTGAAGAGCTGAGTCGCCAGCAGTACAAGTTTAGACTTGTTCTAGCATTGATAACAAAAGCCAAATTAATCTACAGGAATATGAAAAATCTATTTTTATATTCAAGATTTACATATTAATGGAAAGACATCACAACAAGCACTATTATACAGGAAACAAAGGAGATTCTGGGACATTTCATAATGACACATTTCTCTCTCTCTCTCTCTTTCGCTCTCTCTCGCTCTCGTTCTCGATCTCTCATAGCACAGAACAATCTTCCAGTGAAAGTGAGTGAATCTGTGATTTAAGGGAGGAAGAGAATACCTCAGCAGAGTGGGGATCTTACATCCATGTTCTCAGTGAGGAAAGCTATCCCAGACTCACTTGGGGAGAAAACAAGCCCAAAACTGCCAATTCCAGATCGCCCTGGCCCCTGAGCAAGGTCACAACTAGATGGAAATCACTGCAACATGAGTATACACTTGGCAGCCCTCCCTCCATGTGAAGTCTTCTCTCTGTCTCTCTCCCCTTCTCTTCCTCTTCTCCTCCTTCCTTCCTCTCTCTCCCCCACTTCCACCCTGCCTTTAGACACCAGATAGGCTACCACGTCCAGACAAACACAAATAGCACTTCTTCTAATCAAAGCTTAAAGTACAGTGGGAGCCCTCTTCTGAAGGCTTAGAATCAACATTAATGGAAACAGTATTAGTCCCCCAAGTGGCAGCCAGATCATAGTACCAGAAAACCGGCCTCTGACACATACACAAGTGGGAGGCGTGCGGCTCCACCTAAACCGAATTCATGCTCTCAGCAGCTCTAGGCCCAGTAGCAGGTCTGCACCTGCTTTGCGGAGGGAATTTCCTTAGCTGGGATTTCCCTGGAAAGATAACATCTAAAACTCCTGCATTCTAGCAGCTCTCAATATAAACTATTTCACTAGGTGGGCACTGAAGAGGGAGAAAACAATGGCCACATGGCAGCCTTCTTTCTGCCTTTGTGGTAGAGAAGGTACAAAGGCAGCCAGGACCATCTCTGAACCCCAAAAGGCTAAATGTAATGTTACGATATCAACTTTCCAGATATTGGCTGGAGAGGAGGTGGTAAAGGTGACAAGTGGTCCTTCCCCTCCTGCCTTGTGTTCAGGTTTTCACCTCACAAGCTAACAGAGGAGCGAACAATCTGCCAGTTAGTTTCCTACTTGCTATGCCATTAAGACAGCCAGACTAATTTATGGACTAGAGGCCATCCCTGTTGCTTAAAGCCGGATGTACAAATTCAGCCTCCCTCAGAAAATCATGCACAATGGCCTGGGCAAAGACCCTCCTGGTGAGGATGGATAAGTGAGAAGAATGGTTGTTCACATTCATGGCTGAGCTCCGATCCTCCCAGATATAATGACATTCAATGAGAAAGGTGAGACTCCTGTATCTGAAAAGTTGAACACGTTTTCCCTTTTTAAAGGTTAAATGATATTATTCAATAAGATAAAATTAAGTCACTCCACGTTTAGATTATTTTCATTTTTTAAATCTCCCCCTAGATTCCAAAACAGCAAATTAATTGAACAAGAGCAGGTGCCAGTAAGATGAACATTTCATACCATTTATGAGCACACAAAGCTATCCGGAAGCCAGCACAGTCCAAGGCCCCGGCACAGCGTCACAGAAAGATTCGGCACTTGATGGACAATGGGTTTTAAAGAAAAAACAGCACAAAGAAATTTCATTAAGGCACACACTTTAGCAGTAGTTGGAAAAAAGGCAACATGGATAGACCCTTGATGAAGCTCTGGCTTAACAGAGTGTTTCCTCATCCTCTCCCCCTAAACTCCCAGAAGTGAGGAAACAGAGAGCTGGTGGAAACAGAGTGGAACCCCAAACTTTATAAGCACTTCCCCTCAGTTTCTTCCTCCTCTGGTCCTTGCCTTCTTTTTCCTTCTTCTAAGTACTTGCATTTAGTGGCTGAGTAAGAGTTGTTTGAGGGACTTCAGGTTTCCTGGACTGGGACTTCCGCAATATTTCAACCATCATTAAAACAAAATCAAATATGAATATAAAGCTTGCCAAAAATCCAAACACCTAGAAAGTAAAAAGAGAAAGTCAATTCAAATCCATCCACGGGCCATCAATGGTGGTTTTGAGAATGACAATTGAACAATAATACCATTTACATGATACTTCACAAATATCTCATGTAACGGAAGACGGTTAACATTAATATTCTCTGTTAGGTTCTTACTAAGTGCTAAGAGAAGGATTCTTTTTCTCCCAGAGAAGGATTATAATTGAGAGATGATCAGAACATTACAATTCTCCTCTTCCATTTGAAGAACTTAAGGGTAAGAAGCTAAGAGACCTCCCAGGGGCCAAAGAGCTGGAAAAACCAGCTTTCCTGGACTCTACCTAGTGAGCTGCCTAAAGGGCCACAACTGCTAATCAGTTTGTCTTTATTTCTGCAAATCAAATACCAAACGGTTTTCATTCCCGTTGAAAATCATTCAGCCACTGGCAGGGGCACAGGGGCAGTGCTCCTGACGGGACATGGAGCTGAACAGCAAACAGGACCTGAGGAAGGATGTTTGGGCTCCAACAGGTTCTAATCTTCTAGTGCCGGAAAGAATGTTCCCTTTAAGCCAATCTTCACCCTTTATGGCTCCCGAGCCTCTTTGGCAGCAGGGTGAAGTTAATGGGCCCATCTTAAAAGACTATTTTTAAATACTTGAAGAAAATGCTAAATTCCAGTCAGAAGTTAATAAAAATGAAGATATAAATACTATCCCCCCTAGATCATATCCACAGGCCCCCAACGGGGGAAGAATCCTAAATTTAGAGTGAATTCTCACTCCAAAATGACTGTGACATACAGACACTATTTGGAGCTGCTGGGGCAATTTCTTGAGGTATTCAATTCTCCCAAATTGGTCGTTCATAAGGTCATCATATTCAGATTTCCCTGTTCTTATATTTTTCATTTATTGACTAGATGAGAGGGAGATAGGAAAAAAAAAAAAAAGAATTGTGAGATAGTAGATAAGAGAATCTACTTTTTCCAAGAGAAATGACAAAACTCAAAATGTGCTTTCTTGGGAAAATGTGAGCAAAACCCTATAAAAAAAAATCACACTATAAAAAATAAAGAAAATTTCTTCCATAAAAACCCTATAAAGAAATTCTCTTCGACTTTCTAAGTGAGAAAATCAACCATTTGATTTTAGTTCTGTATCCAATATTATAAGTAATAAGAAAAATCCAGAGAGGACAAAAATCAAGGAGAATTTGACACAAAAGAGAGGGTTTGATGAAAACAGGAAAACAGTCCTCAGGTACAGTGCTGAAAAAGATCCAGGTAGCCAAACAATGGTGGTCAATGAAGAGATGACCTGCACTTTCAAGATTATCAACCTGGCCTTGTTATTAAAGTCAAATAATGATTCTCTGCCATGACTCTATTTAAAACTGTCTCTATAAATAAGATAAAATAAAATGATTCCCCTCTTTCGTCCCCATTGCTATATCCCTTCTGTACCCAGTTACATCAGTCAAGCACTACCACAGCTTTCAATTATTCAAAAAAATATTTGCTATGCTGAGAAAAAGATGGAACCAGACCTATAAATTATAATGTTAGAGAGAAGAGCAGTTGAGAACATTCTTGTCAAGTGAGCCAGAAGGCGGCGTTTTCTGCTAAGGAAAGCAGGAGAATCTGCAAATTTGAAGAGGGGAGAATGTAAATGTGACCCTGGGTAATAGGGCAGAAAATCACTAAGAGGGGAGGAAAATGGTAGGAAACCAAAGAGGGAAGGCCCATTGTGGGCAAGGATCCTGCCAGCAGTGCTGTGGAATAGAGGCGGAGAAGGTAAAGGGGAAGCAGTGGAGGATAGCTTTAGGGTTTGGGGGAGCCAGGCAGCAACAACGGGATGATAAAAGTTCAGGGGGACAAAAGCAAAATGGCTCGACCACTGACACACTGCCTAAGTTTGGCTTTACGGACGCCCCTCAAGAAGTCATCCGCATTGCTCTAGTGCTCAACCAAACTCTATAGGGCAGATGAGCACACAGTGTGGGAGAGAACGGCAAAGTCTCACCGCTCTTTCAGCCTTTTGCTGGACTGTTTAAAGAGCTGCCTGGAGGATTCGTGTTAGAAAAAAATTGTAAATAAATTCATTAGAAGAAGAAAGTGCGGGAGAAAACACATCTACTTACAATTGCAACAGTTTCGGCTGTAGTCTGGTCGCTGGTGCAAGCAAAGGCTATTGATGCTATCAAAAACAGCACGCCAGTTACTAAAGAGATTATGAAGTCCTGGAACCATAAGTAAAGGGAAAGACACCAAGATGAGCATTTAGAAAAGTCAAGCTCAGTTTGTTTGGTTTTTTAAAAAATAAAAAACAAACTCCACAAAGTCACGCGCAAATAAATGTTCTCCCCTTGGGGAGAATGATCCAATTTTCAGCCTTTCCATATCTTTACTCGACTTGTAAGTTGAATTCATTCTACAGAGACTGGTGCTCTCAGCAGGCTTCTCACTGGATATTTAGCTCATGCCTGGAAGCTGAAACAGCTCAACCCTGTTGAGCTACAGGAAAAGAGGGCCCATCACCTCGCTGGAGGGCCCAGCGCTTTATGCTAAACCTTCTTTGGAAGGTCAGGGATTTCTCCTTTAAAGAACTAGTTTTATTCAAGATTTAATAAACACCACCACATAGGCATTTCTAGAAATGAAGCAGAACTGAAAAAGATGACATGGGAATCCATGACTCTACTACACCTCCAGTATGTAATAACTTTCAAAGCCTCAGGAGGCTTACATTTCCAGGGCCATATGAGACAGCTTGATAGGCCATACACCTTTTGAGTCACTTAAAAATAATTCTTTTCGGTGTTTTTTATGAGCCCTTAATTCCTTCCTGCTACAATAAAAGGATGTGTTGGGCTGGTTCAACTCTAGCCACTTCTCTACAATAAAATGTCTTTGAAAGGAAGAAAAAAAACCTTTTAAGTATGTATATGTAATTGTGTATGGAAGGGAAGACAGGGCATAGCTGAAAAATAATATACTGGAACTGAAGTCCAAGGATTTGAGTTCTAATCCTGAACTCAATTAGAATTATAACCACCTTGATCTGGGGCAGCAATTTCATTTTGTGGTCTTCAGTTGCCTTTTCTATGAAATGAGAGGGTAACAAGATTCCTTTTCCTACCAAACCTAATGATGCGATTTAATGAATTAGAAGGGAAAGAGGCTTTTCTTTTCACTTAAAAGCTCCTTACTTCTCATTTTTATCTTAAACTCTTACTCTTCATTTCTGTTATCTTATTGGAAAGAAATTGTTAATTGTGTTGAGTTTGTTTTTTTAATTTTAAATTTAAAATAAATCTTTTAATTTAAAGTCAGAATAGGTAGGGAAGTACGCAACTAATTTAATCAGCTGCCTTTCTTATACTCTAAAATGGAAATCCTAGAGATCATCTGCCTACCCAGCTAGAACATGTTTTAACTATACTTCTCGATCTCATTATATAAGAAAAGCTACCTTTTCTTTTAAATAATGTTTTTTTTTTACTCTTTTCAAAGTAATTCCTTAAGGGCATAATATTTGATCTATGCAAGAGGAAATTCAATCTTCTTGTTCAATGTTCAATCTTCCTTCAAAGAAACCAATTTGGGGACACAGCCTTAATAGGCTGGAACCTCTGCTCTGCGACTAATGTGGATGCAGCTGCAGCCTACAAAAAAAGGCTTGGCCTCCATCGAAAACCCCAATAAAGCTGAGTCTCTAATACATCAGCCACGGCTTTTCTCCCTGGCGGTAACATTCAGCATCTTCTAAGATGCAGAATTCCTCATTCAAACATACTGAGAGAGCTGGGATGTCTTAGCAGAGAAACAGAAAACAGAAGTACCTCCAAGTTTTCTTCCTGAAATCTTTATCTTTTCTACAATAGTACCATGTTCTAGAGCAGTGGTCCTCAAACTTTTTAAATAGGGGGCCAGTTCACTGTCCCTCAGACTGTGGGAGGCCAGACTATAGTAAAAACAAAAGCTCACACTCTGTCTCCGCCCTCAGCCCATTTGCCATAACCCGGTGGGCCGCATAAACATCCTCAGCGGGCCACATCTGGCCCGTGGGCCATGGTTTGAGAACCCCTGTTCTAGGCTGATGCTTTGAACATTTCTCCTTTCAAAAATACATAGCCCCTGCCCTCAAGAAGGGCATAAGATCCCAAAGGATCAAAATCCTGAAAACCATATTATTTTGACAATTTAAAACATCCCAATTGGTTGAGCTCTCACAGAGGTGAAATTTTAGAATGACACATTCAAGAACTTTTTTAGGAACTGTCCTTAGAATGGCAGCCATATATAGAAGAGAGCCAGAATGCCACAGGACTCACAAGCCCCTATAAAAGTACTGAAGGCAACAATTCTAATTTTCTTCTGAATTTAACACATGCAAATATCAAAATATTAATACACTTGTCTTACATAGTCTTTCCCCCTCATTTTAAACCCTACATTGCCCTCACAGCCTATGTTCTTCTAGCATTCCACGTGGCAGAGGGAATAAATGTTTAGAAAAAACTCTCAAACTGCCCGGCTCAACGCTAAAAGCTCATTATTAATCAGCCACTCAAGACCCGCCCATCAGGGGACTTAGCAGGAGCTCTCACCAACTTCTTCACTTTGTCTTTGTCCACTTTCTCGTACAACTTGGTGCTGTAGACGATCACCACCAGCAGGCTCAGGAGGAAGGCACTGCAGCTGATGAACTCGAAGAAGTACAGGCCTCCGCACTGTGTGCACAGGGACACCACCTCTTCACAGATAAAGGCCAGCAGAGAAAAGACCTGCAATCGTGAAACACTGACAGTGAAAAGACCAGAATCACAGAGAAAACCAGGGCTCAGAGGCCCAAAGGGCGCAGCGCCCTCAGTTACCCCAACAGACAGACTGACCAGGGTCTCACAAGACAAGAGAGCGTCAGTAAATTCCGGCCTGAGAGCCAGGGCTGTCACTAAGGCCAGCACAGGCCGCATCTGCTCACTACCTGAAAGGGGGCAACTGCCTTCTCAAAGACTTCCACCGCTCCTACTAGTAAGTTGTAATGGACAAGCCCAGACAAAACAAAAGAATGCATTATTGGGGGGGGGGACCCCAAAGCCCGTGGTTCTAAGGGGGCTGGCAAGGTGAGTGAGCAAGCACTGATCGAGTGGCTACCATGTGGCAGGCACACTGCCCCAGAGTGGGGACACAGAGGCTCACGCTACCCAACTTCTCCCATTTAATGGGCATAATATGGTGGCACAAAACCACAGCACAGGAGGTAGTGAAAACCCCAGAAAACAAAAAGCCATTTGGGGTGCTCTGGAGGGCATTATCCCTCTTTTTAAATGTTTATGGAGGCTTCTTTCCATTTTCTCCCACTTCCCCATAATGTCCCTGAGTCCCCCAGCCTGCTCCACAGAAGGCCCAGTGTCTGGGCCACACCCTGGGTTCCTCAGAGAGCATCCACCCACTCCCCCACCAACCCTCTTCCTGCTTCCCCATCAGTCCCAGCTGCAGTTCTGTCAGTGTGCTTCCTCACTCTCCAGTGAGTGGCTCTGACACGCTAAGACACTCAGTATCCGGCACTCCGGATTCCTTCATCAGTGGCTAGTAGTTTCTCTTCTCTATTTCACTGTAAAATGAAAGAACACTTCTACTATGATCGTTACTGTTTTAGTGAAAGATGAACCTTACTTTTCCCCTTCCTGCTCAGTCACTGGGTCTTTATCAGAGAAAACCCTTCTGTCTTACATCACACTCATTATGAATGACATAGTTCAAAAGAAAAATGCTGTCTGTGTTCCTGTTCAAATGTAGATCAAACATTTCAGTGTCAACCATAGGGACCGCAAAACCCAAACCAAAAAATGAAATAGAAAACTCTGTTCTTACTCATACGGCTACTCTTGGGAGGGTCCAGAAGATTGTGTCAGATGTATGGATAAGTGGGGACCACTAACAATCGGGGAGGCTTAGAAAAAGCAACAAAACTTGTCCTGAAGGGGATGAGAGATGCTATGAGGTAGAAAGGAGAAATCATGGCCAGCAGAGAGGTCCCAGAGGCTGGAGAAGGAATATGGCAGGACCCAGTACAGGTCAGTCAGTTTAGTGACTAGGAAAACAGCTTGGGAGAGAAAATTTAATCACTGGACTACCTGAAAACCATGATTGGGGGGGGGGGGGAAGTCTGGTCACTAGACTTCCAGAAATGATATATGAAAAGTGCCAAGGGACAAGTGAAGAGGGAAAGATTCTTGATTACCCCAAAAAGCAACCTCAAAAGGCAGGCTCAAGAACATCAGAACCAAATCCAGGGCTTTCAAGCCAAAGGAAAAAATACTGAAATCACCCCGAAACAGCTTGAGCACCTAAGAAACCATGTGTTAGATGACGTAAAACAAGGTAGCTTCTACTCCAAATGAGACACAGGGTGGGGGATTCAACATTGCAAAAAACAAGGCACAAGCTACAACTTCTCCCACAGGGGAGCAAATGAATTTGAATGGTCTTTCAAGGATTTCAGATGAGCAGCAAGTCGAGAATATAAATATAAGAGCCAAGAAAAGCCTAGAAAGATAAAGTCATGAGAGCAATTCCAAGGGTATGAGGAGAGTTCTAACATTTTAAGGTGGGTGAAGTAAAGAGCTCCGGTAAAGGGCATAAAATTAAATAAGA
Organism: Sminthopsis crassicaudata; assembly: GCF_048593235.1. Classification (NCBI taxonomy): domain Eukaryota; kingdom Metazoa; phylum Chordata; class Mammalia; order Dasyuromorphia; family Dasyuridae; genus Sminthopsis; species Sminthopsis crassicaudata. The sequence goes on along the minus strand of NC_133621.1, from coordinate 19,340,974 downwards.
AAACCAAAAGACATGGGAATGAACTGGTTCTGTTGTGAGGACTTAAGAAAGGGGCAAGAGAAGAGAGGGAGAAAAGGAACACTGGAGGATTGAAAGAAACAAGGGAGCGAAACATGCTGTTTCTCCTAACTGGAGTCAGAGGTATGGGGGGGGAGGGAGAGAAAGAGGTTGGGGTGGAGGGGGAGAAAATGTGCAAAGGAGCCTCTTATCTGAAACAGAAAAAAAAGCAGGAATGAACACATTCATGTACACATAGGTTGGTGGAGGGATACACTGAAGCAGGGATAGGGAAAGAGTAAGAGGGGGAAAAATACTCAGGAGGAAATAGTCCCAAGCAAAACAAATTTCGTGACCTCAAAAGAGCGGGATTACAAGGGGGGAAAAGAAGAGAATGGTACTAGAATCTAACCCATCAATTGAAGAATGGCTAACAAAGTGTGTTAGATAAATCTAATAGATTATGAGCCACCCAAAAATGACAAAACATAATTTCAGAGAACTCAGGGTAGTATGAATCATTATTACAGAATTACATTACAGAGTGAAGCGAATGGAACCCAGAGAGTAACAACTCAAGATCATAAGTATCTTCAAGCCAAGAGTCTTTGGCACTTGAGCCATTGGGCTACCATACTGCAAGAACTCTGGGTAATTGATGAGCTCAAACTTTTTCCACTCATAATCCCTTTTCACCCAGGCATATAGATATATAAACTAGCTGTACACATCAAACATTTACTGAAAACAAATCATAATTTCATGACCCGTACATTCAGTAACAAGGCTCATAACCCACAATTTAAGAGAGCTGAGTACTAGAAAAGGATGTAGAGGGTCAAGAAGTATTCTGAAATTTGAACTTGGATGGATGGAAGTATATTAGCCCCTTCAACATAAAAAAGAAAGAAGAGAGAGGACTGTGGAAAGTGAGTGTTCATCACAACATAGCCTTTTCACTCTTTTTGTTGTTTGCATTTTGCTTTCTCATTTTTTTCCTTTTTGAGCTTTTTTTCTTGTACAGCAAGATATATAAATATAAATAAACATATATGTTGGATTTAACATCTATTTTAACATGTTTAACATATATTGGATTACTTGCCATCTAGAGGAGGAGGTGGGGGAGAAGAAATTTGGAATATATGGATTTGCCAGAGCCAATGTTGAAAAATTATCCATGCATGTTTTGAAAATAAAAAGCTTTTAATAAAAAATTTTGAAAAAATAAAATAAGAAGCAAAATGTGGAACTGAAAAAAAAAACATAGATGAATCAATGCTTTGGACATATTGAGTTTGAGATAGGGTCCAACAAGCAGTTGGTAATAGAACTAAAGTTCAGGATTAAGGACTTATTCAAGCATTTTCTGCTCTTCTAGTTACTAGTGGCTCCCCTCTAAATTACCTGGTATAAATATATTAGTATACAGCTTATCTCCCACTCCCCCAAATAGAATTAAGTATCTTGAGAACTTTTAATTTTAATTTTTTAAATTTTAATTTAATAAATGCTTGATTGATATGTAAATTTGAGGGTCAAATGCATAGGGATCACCAAGCAGCAAGTGGGAAACTAGCAACAAGAAAGAAGCCAGAGTCACAGCAAGATCCAAAGACCCAGATGCCCTTGATGCCCAACATGGCGAACTTGGAATGCCGTTCCCATTCTGTAAACTGGGACACTTTGGATTTGTTCCCAGCTCCACAGAACTAACATCTCATGGCCACAAGGTTTTCGGCTTGCGCACTAATGTTCCCAGACTGCTCCACATCTTTATCCTTCCTTCCAACATACCCCTTTACAACTCAGAATCTTTATCACCTGGGGGTACTCAGAAAATACTGGGTTTGCAAGAAAAGGGAAGCTGGCCATTAGGAGCTAAATGAAAGCAGTTAAAATGTTTTTGAAAGGAAATAAATGGGAATTAGGAAAGAGAGTTCTGAACATGATCTAAAAAAAAGGTGGAAGGGAAAGATCCAAACTCAACCAACTTCAAGTCTAAGTAAGGGAAGGTTCTAACAAGGAACCTACAGCAGACTTGGGCCAGAGACTGGCAGGGCTGGTGAGGACTTCCAGTAGAAGGCCCCAGAAAAGTGGCACCGGGAGAAAAACCAGAGAAGCCAGCAGAATGCCCATGTTAGGCAGCTTCAGCTTAGCCTCAAGGTAACAGGATATAAAAAAGCAGACTTTTGGGAAAAGATCTACTTTGGGAAGGTGGGATATAGACCTGACCAACTAGAGAATTCTCCGAGTAAAACTTATCTACTCGGTGGAAGAAACTACAGTTTGCTTGGGCATCTAAGAATTTTCCAGTTTACAACGGGTTTCCTTCCAAAAGCTATCCGTCACACAAGCTGTTTGAAACTGGTTAACACTTTTTGAAACCACAAACTGTTACAGATGGCAATTCAGTTTCAACAAACATCTATTTAATTCCTACTCTGAAGACTGATTTCATCAATAGTGCTACTCCCAACAAAAGCAATTTACAACTTTTCTCTTATTCCAGCGGCTAAAGAGATCCATCCACTGGTGGCCAGTAAGACAAAGCAGGTGAGTTCTCAGCTGAGTTTGTTGCTGCCTCAGACTCGACAGTGCCAGGGCTGTGTCTTCCCCTGAGATCCTGGGGAGAACCAAGTCCGGCCCGCACCAGATAGAGCACATCCAAGGGAGGATTCTGGGAGGATTTAAATCCTACTATCTGGCTGAAATGGGGTCGGTGGAGAAACAGCCATTTGTACTTTGGAGATGAGGAAACGGAGGGAAAAGGGAGAAGACCTCCAACTTATTCCAGTTTCTCTCAGGAAACCTGCATCTGCTGGCAATGGGGAACAAGAGCTATGTTTGAGTTGCAGTCTCATCTTGGTGTAGGGCCAACTTACTTCCTCCCATGATCAGCGTGGAAAGGACATCATGAAGAAAACAAGCATTTATTAAGTGCCTAGTGTAATATAGAGCCTCATAATCAGAAACTCCCACGTGCCTAGTGTTGTGCTGGCTGGAACAGGTTTCCTGATCACTTTCCGTAACAGACTCACAACTTAGCTGCGCAGGCAAAATCAACTCAGAAGAAACTGGCTAAGACCCAAGGCATGCAAAGGGCTGACCACTACGTGGAATAAAGTAGCCACACAATAGTTATCAAGAGGCATCACAGAAGGCTTCAAGGAGGAGGAGTCTGTAAAAATTCAGCTGCCTCTCTCATCCTGGTCCCCATTCGACTATCAAGGGCTGTCACTCGTCATTATATCTACCATAACTAGCTCTGTGATCTGCTTGTGTGTCAAAGATCTGTGACTGTGTCCTCATAAGAGCTCTCATTCTGCCCAGACCCAAACCCTTAGCTGATGGGCCTTCAGAGGATGTTACTGAGAAAAATCCTCTTCCTCAATTTGGTTGAGCTTTTCTTTTTCAAATTAGATCCATGTCACTCCTCTGTTCCAGAGCATAACTGAGTTAAAAGCTTAGGCTCTTTCATACTCAACCCATTTCTTTTTCTTTCTTTCTTTTTCCCTGAGGCAATTGGAGTTAAGTGACTTGCCCAGGGTCACACAGCCAGGAAGTATTAAGGGACTGAGGCCAGATTTGAACTTAGATCCTCTGACTTCAGGGCTGGTGCTCTATCCACTACACCACCCAGGTCCTTTCTTTTGAAACCTTTTCCAACTCCTGTAGAGTTCTAGACAAATTTTAGGAAAATACTGGGAGTGCCCAGCACAGGCTGAATAGGCTGGTGAAGAGCCTTGACAACAGGCAGGTGAGAATGCAAAGGCAAACAGGAAGTGGACTGGAGGGGACAAGTAAGAATATTCAGGCACTGGGGCTGGTCAAAGCAGTAACTTCCAAATGAGGTGTGAAAGGTCAGAACTGAGTGCTGGTGGGCAAAGTGGCAGGGAGCATGGAAACCCTGAGCCATTTTGAAAAGAATAAGTAACAGGATTTGGGGAAAGGTTCCATGTACCATCAGAATCCAAGATGCCTCCAAGCCTTCTTGCCTGGAAAGCGATTACAAATGGAGGTTTCGCAGGCGAAAATAAAAACAGGAAGGAAGAAGACATTTGGTTTGGGCAGTGGAAGTTAAAGTGGCAGTGCCCTCCAGCACAAAAAGGTACTAAATAAATACTTGTGGGAAAAAGAAGAAATCCACGCAGAAATAGCCTGCAGGAACTATAAATATAGGACTAAAAGGAAGCTGGGTCAGCAAGAGAGCAAGATTGCAGAGTCTGGCATCAGTGGCCACAGGAAGTCATCAGAGGCAATAATAGAAGGTGAGGATGTGGATGGGGCATGAAGGAATCACCTAAAGAACAAAAAAGCCTTGAGAGAAACCCCCAGTTAATTCAGGAAAGGAAAGCTAAGGGTCAAGAAGGAAAAGTCAGAGAGAAAAGCTTCTAGAATTAAAAATGCGGGGATTCCAAGAAGGCTGAGTTGTCAATAGCTTCAGACGCCACAGAAACCTGATGCAAAATAATCATACCCTTTGGCCCAGAGGTTCTCCCAGCTAGGTCATGTCTATGTCAATATATTTAAAGCACAACTGTAAAGGCAGGGGAGAGCCTGCCAAGAGCTGGAAACAAAGTCAGTGTCCAGAGAGTAAGAAAACAGCTAACCAAAATGTGATGTATACAATGTCGTGTAATATGAGGCTGCAAGAATACCGAGAACTTAGGAAAGACTTACACGAACTGGTATGAACCAAAAAAGAATTATATACAATGACTTTCTGATATAAATGAAAACAAAATAACTGAAAGCTGAGGGGAGGCCCAAGCTCCAAAGGAGGCAGAGGAGACACCCCCCTACACCTTCTTTCTGGAGGGAGAAGAGACCATCACATGACGGGCCTTACACTTCACGTACGCTCCTTGGTTTCGCAAAGGCTTTCTTTTGCTTCCTCTTTATAAAGGTTTCTTGTCTGGGAGCGGGGGAGGGACAAAAAGTACCAACAAGAAAAAAAGAGAAGTTGGAAGAGATCAAAAAGGACTTGTTTAGAGGAAAGGCCACTGCGCTTACCAGGAAAGGAGGTCACGGCTAACCTTCAAGAGAACCGCCATAAATACGGCCTGGCCAGCCTTCTGCTCAAAGCACCAGAAGCTAGTATTTACTAGATGCCAGAAAAATTATCTGGCATCTCCAAAACTTCCGTAATTTCCTGGAAATACCATGAAATGAGAGAAAATGCCCAATCTTCAAGCCCTCCTCCCCTCCAGATTTAAGGAAGCAGGACTCCATCACACACCCACAGCCAAGCTCCAGAGAAGGCCCCAAGAAGGTAGAGAAGGATTGAAAAGATCAACACCCCTGCCCCCTTCACTGCAGAGGGAGGGAAATAAGGAGCTGGGAATAGTGCTTAGAATGCACACACCTAGATTAGGACCTGGTTGGCTTGGCTCAACTGCTTTCCTACTTTTTAAAAATGTTAGTACAAAGGATGGTTTCCCGGGGAAAGGAATGGGAATATGAGACATAAAAACAAAGTTGAAATTCCTCATCAATTTGACTGATACTTGGAAATATATTTTCCCCCCCTGAGGCTGGGGTTAAGTGACTTGCCCAGGGTCACACAGCTAGGAAGTGTTAAGTGTCTAAGACCAGATTTGAACTGGGGTCCTCCTGAATTCAGGGCTGGTGCTCTATCCACTGCACCACCTGGCTGCCCCTTTAGAGATATTTTAAAAGAGGGTAACATATGTACCAAATCACTGAATAAATCCTGGGGACAGGACAGTGGACTAAGGATCAGGATGATGAGCCGGGTTGGCTGACATGAGCATCAAATGATATAATATTTAAAACTGTAAGTTCTCATCTTATTATTTTATTTGTAAGGTCCTAGTTCTAAAATTCTAGGAATGAGTTAACTGGATAAGTGTGTTTTTTAAAGAAATCTCAGAAATTCTTCTTTCGTCTCCATTTTACAAATGAGGGAACTGAGGTCAAGAAAGGCAAAGAGACTTTGCCCAAAGTTCCCCAATCTAATTAAAGCTCCTACTGGCATCAGGAAGACATGAATTCAAATCTGACCTCAGCCACTTATTAGCTGTATGACCTTGGGCCAGTTCATTTAACCTCTGCCTTAATTCACTGGAGAAGGAAATGACAGTGCACTCTCGTATCTTTGCCCAGAAAACCCCATGGAAAACACTGACATGCTATGGCTCACAGGGTCTCAAAGAGTCAGCTACAGAAGCAGGAAAACCCAAACTAACTAAAAGCCAGAGCTCCTTCTCACATGATACTTCCCGGACCAGTGTTTTAACTCTTTAAAGAGAGTCAACAAAAGTTTTATTGCAGGCCTACAGTTACCAGAGACTAATGCTAGATATGACACAACCTCTGCTTGTCCAATGGCGGAACAGGCCGGAGCCCAAGTGGCCTAGATCCAAGGCACAGGAGAGGCTAGGCCAAGTTCCAATGGTGGAGAGAAGAAAAGACAGAAAAGAAACTGGGCCTCAAAGCAAAGTCTTAACAGATGGGCCCGGGAGCCTTCCCTAAGCACAAGGGAAAGACCTTGTTTCCTGTTACCTGGAGCTCTGTGCTGAGCATTGGGAAGGTGAAGAAAGGGAGATATGTCTGGAATAGATGGCAGATGATCCCCAAACAAGGTGGGGGGGGGGCGGCTCGAAGGGAGATGCAAGGCAAGTCTTGAAGAAAACAAGGAAAAGGAAGAGGTACCAAGAAGGCTACAGAGCGATCTCAGCCTGGCGGCACAAATCAGAAAGCCAGGGCTGGGTTTTGAAGAATAAAAAATAGGCCCAAAAAGCTGGCTTCTAGGATTTGTGAAAGGCAAGGAGGAGTCAAGTTCAGAAGAGCTTTAAAAGGATTCTATATTTGCTCCTGGGGCTAACAGAGGTCCCCGGACCTCAATGAGTGGGGGGGAGGGGAAGCCTAATCAGAGCCCTGTTGTTGAGGGGTCTTGACAGACACAGGAAGGTCCTGCTTTTGCCCTCCTATGTGTGATATGTCACGGACTATCCAGTCCAAGATGAGGGTGTCATCTGCACAGAAGTAAATGAAGTCATGCCAATAAGGTGGTGCAAGAAGTCAACAGTCCAGTTTGCTGGAGCCTAGAAAACTTTAGGGAAGCAGTTTGCAACCAGACTCTAGTGAGCATTGAATGCCAGGATCTGGAGCTTGTATCTGGAAGGTCTAAAGACTGAGTACAGCAAGGACAATCAGAGCCCAAGCTTTGGAAAACTGACCAGAGCAGTAGACTGAAGGGTGGATCAATCACAGTAATAGCATAGAGGTGACTGAATACAAATTAAGTGAGGAGAGAGAAGAGGACCAGAGGCAGTTACAGGGACTGAGCAAAGGACAAAAGAGCTTCATGAACAAAGGACAAGGGGAATGCAGGAGGGAAAGGAAGGCTGACGAGCCTCTTTTAGCTCTTATATTTCTATGATTCTGTGATGTAAAAGAAAAATGGGAATTGTCAGCAAGAAGAGCAGTACGACATAATATGGCCTCCATACCCAAAAGCCCAGGATCATGCTAACCAGCTCCTCAAAAATCATTTGCCCCGATTACTAATGTAGGGAGTCTCACTGACACAGCACTTCACATCAGCCTGAGCATTCTCCAGCTGAAATGGTGGCAGTAAGACAGCAGCTACTTAATATTAAGCTGTGGTTAAAAAAAGAATAAATTTACTTGTTTCTTGGCCTTAAAGAACAGCAGCATTGCTTTTCAGTTAATAAAGTGATATCACTGGGGAACCCTAACGCAAGCGCTTTAACTGGACAGTGACCACAATGACGGCACTGTGCAAACACTAGAACACTCAACTGGTAGGTACCAAAATCACAATGTAGAGTCTGTTGACGAGTGTACTGAATTATCTTGAGCTCATGCAAGAGTCAGAGAAGAAGGCCACAAATCTGGCCACACACACTGCCACTTTCTAGCCAGCTTTACAATCACCACATACTCCAAACTCTTCTCTTACCCTAACTTGCTTTCAAACCTTCAGCCATCTGTAATGAAACTGATGGTAATAAAAATAGCTAAAATTTATATAGTTCTTTAAAATTTGCAGAAAACTTTACAAATATCTCATTTGATCTACCCCATCCTGTGATGGAGGGGTTATTATTATCCCCATTTTATAAATGGGCCAGACAAAAGTTAAGGTCATCATTTTTAAGTGTCTAAGGGTGGATTTGAACTTGGCGCTTTCTGACTTTGACATCAACACCATCTCTCTGCCCTACAAAGGAGGACCCTAGACTTAAAGCTGGTGAGCTCAAGCTTAGGAGAAAGTCCCCTAAAAATATGCAGGGGCTTTCTCTTTGCAGAGGTACAGAACTTTGGGGTGGTTGTAGACTATATTATAAAGGTTATTCTGATAGGATCAGACAGAGGCAACTTGTGGGTAAATTTTTGCTAGACTAGTGTGTTTTTTTTTTCCTTCTTCTAAAGCTCTTTGTTATAAGAGAGGGCTCACTGAGTAGAGAAAGAATATTTGGTAAATTAAGTCAACAGATATCCAGGATATCAATTTTTCAAAATGTCAAGATGAAAAGTCAGAGCCTTTGCTCTGATTTAAATTCCAAATGAACTTGAACTTTGCCTGTCCTAATCCAAGCTAGAAGCCCTGCTTTCTCCTGAGCTCTGCACTTGTACAGATCTTTCAATGTTACACAACTGAGACTTTTGTAGATCTCTGACAATATACACAGGACTAAGCAAACGATACAATGTTATAAAGAACACCAAGGTCAAAGCTAAACTGAGCACAAAAATTACGTGGGAAAAGTGAAAGTGAAACAAATGAGATCATGCCAGCATCCAAAGCAACCATGTTTCTTGCTTAAAAGAGCACCTGGAAAATTCCAGCCTAGCCCCCTTCTGAACCAATTTTTTCTTAAAGAATGAAAAAGCCATGTAGATGGTTTCAAAACAAAACAGGGCCAAAAAATGACTATCAAAAACTCCAGATTGTGTTCAATTTTTAAAGAAGATGAAGGGATCCTCATAAAAATGAGCTCAGTTTGCACTTCTGAAGAGATCAGAAAGGGGGAAGGGCAATTGTTAAAAGGGTATAAGGCAAGAAAGTCAAAGCAGTTTTACGTCTAGAAAATTTTCCAGCCCCCCTCATCTACTGAGCCCCACCCCAACTGCAAATAAGACAATTAATAGGTCTCTTAGCTTCCTCAATCCTTGCTCCAGCTCCAGCATTTCTAATAGCTTCCTGTTCGTTTAAGATAAAATTCCAACTTTGGGGCATTTTAAGCTATTAACCATCTGGCTCCAGTCTACCTACCCAGAATTAGTTCAAAGCAATTTCTTCTTATCCATTCCCTCTAAACAAACTGCCCTTCCCCCATTCATAGGCCTGGGCTCCCAAAAGGCCTTCCCAGATCTATCCACCCCTCATCCCTGACCCTTCCCCAGAGGAACACATCTGGACACAGGCTGAGACTGAGAATTGAGAATCTCGAGAATATATATACACTTTGTCTTTATATTTCCAGTCCCTGCGTTAATTCTGGGCTCTCTGAAGTGGAATTTGAACTGGGATCTTCCCAATTCCAAATGAGGGACAAAGTAGCTGTGCTACCAAGGGCAGATGCCTGACTCGGAGCCTCGATTTCCTCCCTAAATGGGGAATTGATAAATGGAGGCGGCTTCACAGGTGGTTTGGGAAACTCAGAAACTGACAGAGGTGGTGAAAGGTAAGGGAGAGCTTTCTATCAAGTGTCAATTATCACTACGAAGATACAGATTCAGATCTGCAAGATCTACAGTCTGGGTCGGGGCACGCCAATATTTGCAACGAAGACCCCAGAAAGCACCTCGGCTAGAAGAGGGGTTTGGGGCCAGGGGAGCCGGCTTAACGGCGGAGGATGGCCCCCAGTCCTGAACGTGCCCAACCGGACTGCCCAGTCGAGCGTGGGTGCCCTCCCACAGGAATGAATGCTCAGCATCCAAAACCCGCCGGGGCCGGGAGCGGGGCGAGACTAGCCCGGGTCCTCGAAAACAAGCCTGGGGAACTGCCCTTGGGAAGGCGGCCGACCCCCCTCCCCGGGCCGGGCTGCTCCGACTCTGACTCTTGGCTTCGGACCCCTCGGGGTCACTACGGTCCTCCGGGGCTGCCTCCTCCTCAAATGTGGGGGTCGCCCTAGAGGACTCGCTCCCGGTCTAAACCCACTCTGTGATTCTAACCCCCGAAACTTCCCTTTGGGGCGCGGCCCGGAGGGGGAAGGGGAGCCCCTGCCTCCTAGGTTTCCCGGGGAGACTGCCTCACCAGCTCGGCCAGTTTGAGGGAGGCCCGGATCGGGTCGGGCCGGGTGAGGGGGAAGCGGCGGGAACCGCGCCCGGGGCCGCTCGTGGAAGGGACGTTCTCCGTGGTGGAGCTGTACACCTGCCCGTTGTCCATGGCCGGCGGAGGGGACGGGGCGGAGCGGCGAGGAGGCGGGCGAGGAGCCCCGAGCCGGAGCCGGAACTGAAGCGGGAGTCTCTCGGCAGACGAAGACTGGAAGAGTCCGGAGAGCTGCGGCTCCACACTCCCACCCGGCTCCCGCCGCACGTCACGTCCGGAGCGGAGGAATGGGCCCTGCTCCCAGTCCAGGAAGCCCCACCCACGCTTGGCCCCACCCCTCTCTCTGTCCTAGAGCGTGGCCCCCCCCAAATCTGGAAGCTCCGCCTCTTGAGTTTCCTCTACCTCTCTTCTTAAGTTCGGAACCCCGTTTGCTCATGACGTCATTCTGAAGAACCGCCCCAGGGTCCGCCCATTTTCCCCGTCCTTCGGTAAAGCCACGCCCCCTCGGTGGTTCTTAACTACCACTTTTCAGTCTGGAGGTCCCGCCCCCTTGGTCCCATCTAATTCAGAGGCGCCACACCCCTCCCCCTTCTCTCAACCGCTGCTCTGCCCAGTCCGGAGCCTCCGCCCCCGGCCCGCTTCCCTCCCACCGAGCTCCTCCCATAGCTTCTCTTTTCAGGTCACCTGACCATCACTGCCTAGAAACTCCGCCCCTTCCATAACCGATCCCACGCAGTATCCCAGAGGCCCCGCCCCCAAAGTCTCACCGCACCTAGGGGTCATAAGCCCTGCCCTTTGCCCGAAGATCCCACGCCTTAACCTCGTCCTCCCCGTCCCCAGCCTTTGAGGGTCCTGGGATGTCCTGGACTGTCCCAGTGGGAGGCATCCCAGAGTGCACTATAGGAAGCAGTCTGATGTAAATCCTGCAGGGTCAGCCACTTCTGCCCATCTTCTGCTCTCCCCTAACCCCATCCTTGTCGAAGGCTGGAAGGAACGTTGGAGAAAAAGTAGCTCAAAGGTCCCATTTTACGGATGGAAGGACAATCTGAGACGGGACGTATCCCTCCCCTTTCTCCTCCATTCTCTCAATGCGATTCAATTCCATCCAACAGACACTTATTAAGTGGCTACTCTCCGGGAAGAGCCGCATCTAGACCCTGGGGGTACAAGAACTGCCAAAACGCAGACCTCGGTCCTTGGGAGTTTGCAAAGATCTAATGAAGCTCTTTGAACTCTCCTTCATTCGTTCACTCCAGTCTCTGAGGAAAGAGAGACATTTCTCCTTCCCAAAGACAAACCCTCTGCTGGACTTGATCTCTTCAGAAGCTCACCTCCACTCCTTCCTTCTTTGCCGCCTCCTTGTAACAGCGTTGTGTCCAACTCCATCTCCCTTAATTTCATTCAACTCTGCCATTCTCCCAAGCCATTGTGACTTTTCCTCTTCCATTAACACATCTAGAAAGCACAGTCTATCCTCTTCCCATCTTGTTCCCATCCTGTCTCCAAGGACACCAGTTTTCTCTTATCTATTGTCAATATCATGTGGTTTTCTCAGTCTTCATCCTCCTCAGCATCTGTTGGCTTCCATGATTGCTCCCTACTGGTTTCTCTTTCTACCCATGCAACTGATCCTTCTCAGCCTCATCTTGTGCTTTCTACCTCGCAGAGTTCTTGAATAGGCCAAGTTTAGAATTCTTTGAGCAGACTGCATGAATATAAGTGAAGAAACGAAATCTGACTGTAACAGGGAGACTGGCTGAGTGTAACATACCCAATGCACGGATTGTAACGAGCATTCATGGCTGATACAGATTCCCCAAGTGGAAGGGGGAGGGAGTCTGCCTCCAGGAGAAAATACTGGAGTTGATTTTGAGATTCAGGGGAGCAATGCATATATTCTGTAGCTAGGACCATATATGGAACAGTATGAACTTTTATTACAGTCCCACCCCAGGTGGGAATCAGTGTTAGAATTCTTAGCTGAATTCTTTGCATTGACAAAACCATCATAACTCTACAGTTATTGTATCCAATCAGAAAGCCAACTTATGTCAACCTCCGATGTTATATTTCACCTCTAAAAATAATCTACCCTTGCTAACTCTTTAACCCCTTTTGGAGTTAGCCCACCATTAATTTCCCACCCCTGCTAATTCTTTTTAGGGGGAATTCAAAGTCAAAAATACAGTTCTTGACTTTGGGGAGTTTATATTTTACAGGAGAGACTAGGTAATATACAGCACATGCAAAATAAAGTCATGGGATGGAGTGGGGCTCACCTACTAACTAGCAACTGGGAAATCAGGCAAAATCTCTCAAAAGCCACTGATGTAGAGTCCTGATATGTGAACGTAATGGCATATTATTGTTTTATGTTGAGTGAAGTGAGTAGAATCAAGAGAACATTGTACACAGCAACAAGATTATGTGATGATCAACTGCAATGGACTTGGTTTGTTTTTTTTTTTGTTTTTTTTTTTCAACAATGGGGTAATTCAAGCCAGTTCCAATGGTTGTGATGGAGAAAAGAGCCATCTGTACCCAGAGAGAGGATTGTAGGGAGTGAATGTGGATCACAACTTAGTATTTTAATTTGTTGTTGTTGCTTGCTTTTTTCTTTCTCATTTTCCCTCCTTTTGATCTTATTTTTCTTGTGCTGCATGATAAATGTGGAAATGTTTAGAATTGTACATGTTAACCTATATTGCTGTCTAGGGGAGAAAGGAGAGGGAAGGAGGGAGAAAAAATGTTGAACACAACATTTTGCAAGGGTGAATGTTGAAAATTATCTTTGCATGTATTTGCAAAATATAAAAAGCTATTAATATATATATATATATCTTTTTTTTTTTTTTAAGGAAACTAATGGAAGAAAATGTTGAGGAAGTTTAAACTTAAAAGTAGATCCTAACTACATTTCCTCTCAGCCAGAGGTTAAATATTTACCAATAATTTCCAGTCTATAAATGATCTTTGAGCTCAGAAGGAATTGAATCATACCCTAGAATTCTATGAGGGGTGTGGTGGAGTGGGAGTAGGGTGGTAGTTGGGTGGCTAGACCAGCAAGGTGTGTGTGGGGGGGTCATCCCCCACTACCCTGTATAGGACTTACTAGCTAGCTAGAAGGAACTAGTGGCACTGGGGTGAAAGGAAATAGGAGGCATAAAAATTAGGAATGGAGGGAAGAAGAGACTGTTCAAGGAGGATCCTGGCCCACACTACAGACAACTCTGAGCAGAAGATTCAAACTGAAACCAGTTTTACTCATCCCTTCTTGTACTGAGGAAAAATTCAAGAAAAGGTCTGCTCTTTTGCCAGCATCCCTTCTTGATTCTTGTCCATTAGCAGACATTGGAACATACTTTGAATGCTCCTTTCCTTGGTAACATGAATTTTGCCTCAATCTTAAAGAGGCTGGGGGAGAGCTAAACATGACATCTACTTAAATTAAAGCAAAATGCCTGTCTAAATGTTAGGAATGTTCCTTATTTGCAAGGCTCTGAATGAATGATGGTGATTTTTGCTAACTTTTCCTTTAATTTTAAAATCCATAAAACTGCAGGGAAGGCCTTGGGATTTGCAGGGGCATAGACTTGAGGGGTTATTGCACAGCTCCTAAGCTAAAGGTGAACTAATTGTTGTAGCAGAGTGTGGCTGATTAAATCTCTAGGAACCTGGAGGGAGGAAAGGACTTGACCATCTAGGTCATCAGCCACTGAGGACACAGCCATTCATTGATCTTAAACTGGGAAAAAATACTTACTTTTCAAACAAAACAGATCTAAACTTTGATAATAGCTTGTGTTAGGAATAATGCCCAAATGATTCTTTAAGCACTTAGTCGCAGTAATCCATGTAACTCTAGATTCTCATTTATTCACTAATTTAGAAAACATGAAAGTGCAGAACACTATGCTTAGAATACATCTAATACTGAGAAAAAAGGCATGAAAACAAAACAAAACAAAACAAAAAAAACACCCATGAGATATAGAGAACTATGATTTGGCTGAAGCTGGAAGAGTTACTGATGAAGATTGGTAAATTTGATAGTGAATAAAAGGGAGCTTTGAATCACAAAAGAAAAATAAATTTTACTCAGTAGGAAATAGAAAAATGATATAAGAATGATGAGTCTTGTAGGGTAGGAAAGATGGATAAGGGGAGATAGGATGAAAGACTGAATTTAGATAAGAACATTATTCTTGATTGCTTTCAAGAACACAAAAATCAGTCAACAAATATTTATGAAGTGCCTACTATGGTAGGTGCTGGGAATGGAAATACAAAGATGATGACCTGTTAGCTGTCTCCTCACCATTTAACATTTTCTCTGGCCATCAGTCTCATCTTCTTAGCTTTTGGAACCTTAGATTCCTCTCTGGGTTTCCTAGCTTTAATAAGTAGACTTTCACTTTACCATTTTCTAGTCATCTTCACATGAAGATGGGCTGTTTTCCCCAATTAGAATATGTTCGTTTCCTGAAGGCAGGGGCTGTCCTATCTACATAAGGCACCATTGCTTAGCACAGTGCTTGGCACACATAGTGTTTAATAAATATGCTCTGTCTCTCTTCCTCCCTCTCTTTTTCTCATACATGTCCTATCTCTATTAAGACACTGGTCTCAATAATACAGATTTCTGCTTGTCACCAAGGTGGTATTCTTGCTACAATGTCCTTTTTAAAAATCTTATTACTAAGTGGCTTAATGAAGTGCAGAGCCTGAAAACAGAAGACTCATCTTTCAAGTTCAAATCCAGCCTCAGATTCTTCCGTGTGACCCCAGACAGGTCACATCACCCCTATTTGTCCCAGTTCTCTCATTTGTAAAATAAATTGAAGAAGGAAATGACAAACTCCTCCAGTATCTTTGCCAAGAAAATCCAAAATGGGGTCAAGAAGAGTTGGACTCCATTAAAATGACTCAATAACAACAAATGAGTTATTCTTTCTTCAAGCTAAAAAATTAAGGAGATAGAAGACAAAAAAATAAAACAAGCTTGGTGATTTTTGACAACCAAATTAAGGTTAGTGGTTTGGACAGACAGTAAGTTATACTACACTGGTTCATACAAATCAGAAATGGCCCACAAGTTTAACAGTTGAACAAATCAAGCTACAAACCAGTGTGACTGGGGGGGGGGGGGGGGGAGAGGGAGGAGGTAGGTAGATTATGCTTTGATTTCACCTTTCCAACTGCTGAGCCAAACTTAGCCAAACTGTTCCAATAGCATTCATTTAAAGATTAAACTGGAAAGACAAAGAAAAATGCAAAAGAGATGTCAAGATGTCTATAATGCTCTCGTTTCTTGGGCAATGGAGCCACATCTGGACTCAACATGATCCCTTTAAAAAAAAAAGCTTAAAAAAGAAAAATCTCAGCAACATATAACAGAACACTCTTTAAAAAGTAGTTAAAAGCAAAACTAACCAATACACTGGTCAAGTCTAGTAGCATATGCATTAGAAGTAGAAACATCACTAAAGAAAAGCAGGCAGGCAATACCATATACACTAGTGAGAAAGGAGGGTTCTTCCAGAGGAGGTACATTTAGGAGAGTACTGACAGATCAATTCTCAGGATAATGAATGTAAATTAAACATTTTGGGGGGGAAATTGATTGTTTTTTTTTAATAGGAAACAGATATATCCATTACAATTACCCTTATATTCCTACATTTCCATTTCTACATCTTTGTAAAAATAATCCACATGCATATTATGGGCATCCTTGGTAGCTAGAGAAGAAAACAAAGTTGTCACAGATATTCTATAGTAGGTCACATCTTTATAGTCATATACATTCCCACTGTCTTTGTTTATACTTAAAAAACAAACAACCATTTGATTTCCAAAAGCACAATGCTGATTTCACATGCAGGAAATTGTTTCTCATAGTAACAGGACTAAATCAGATTTCCTTGGTACAAGGAAGTTCCAGATAAGGAAACTTCCCTTCCCAGTGCATCAGCACCTGTTTTAACTTTTAGAGAATTATCTGGAGTAAAGAGATTAAGGACTTGCCCAGACTCACAAAATCATCAAATGTCAGAGCAGGATCTGATCCAAATTCCAAGGGCAATTCTTAATAATACCAGGCTACCTTAAATATGCACACTTATCTTGCATGTGTAAAATTGACTAAGATTCTTTAAAGCATACAATAATTGATTTCACTTGATAATTCTCTGAATATAAAATAAAATGAAGAATTTCTATTGTTCAGACTATAACATGCAGCTGTTAGACCTCAGAATGAACTGGAGCAAGGTGGGCTGAATTAGCTTTGGGACAAAATCTGTCTTTTTTTTTTTTAATATCAATATTCATGAGATGATTTTGTGTGGCTGAAAAATTAAATTTGTGGATCACCCAAAGAGTAACAGAGCACAAGTTGAGCTTGGGTACATTGTAGCATATCATCAATGAAGAACTCTGCAGTGAACAAAAATAATGTAGTTAGAAAAAGAAATTTTCTTGAAAGGGGGGAAAAGCCTTATTACTCCCTACTAGTGATTCAAATGATATAGGAAGATATCGGAAAGGAGAAGAAATTACAGTATATGGATGTGATGGGATACTACTGTGCTACAGTAAGAAATGATAAAATGGACAATTTCTGAGAAATCTGAGAAAGTATGTATGAATTGATGCAGAGAGAAGTAAAACAGAACAATTTATAGAATAACACACTTGTAAAGACAAATGACTTTGAAAGACTTCAGAGCTATGATAAAGAATATTTTAAAATATTCTTAATTGGCTAATATTAACCAATGCTAACCATCTCCCGACAAAAGTTTTGGACTTGGTACAGGCATATTTTTCTGATATGGCCAATGGGTGAACTGCTTTTATTAAGCTATTCATGTTACAGACATTCAACCCTCTTCCATTGGGAGAGAAGAGGAAAAAAATTTGCTAAATGAAAAATTAAATTAAAAAATGACTATGAAGAATTCATATGAACTTATATTTTTTTAAAATGTAAAGGAAAATACTGAACTAAAAACTGCTTAGGGCCATGACCAAATGACTTCAGAAGACCATGAAAAAACACTTTTATCCTCTTACCAGACAGATGGCAGAAAATAGACATGTAATGAGGAATAAATTGTCAGACATGGACAATGTGTTTATAACACAGGCATAAATGAAGGAAAAATAAGTAACAAATCCTGTGTGTTTTACTACAATGCATACAATGTCAAGAGCTCCAGAAGAAAGTCTCCAAGAATCTGAGTGAAACCCTTAAGGAAGATTTAAGAGAATAGTTAAGCTATTCATCCCATAAGGAAAAGACACAAATGGGTTATGATGGTCAGCCTTAGAGGAATTATCTTCATCAGTGAGATCAAATTTTCATTAATTGAAGTATCAAGGAAGTATAGCAGTTTTATTTAATATGCTCATTTTGAATTAATTTACTAAATGCCTTTTCAACAACTGAACTTTAGCTCACTTTTTACACAAGTGATGTCTTTCCACTTGCCAGTTCTCCTTATTCAATAGTATCAAACTTGAGAATTAGGGAGTTGGAAAACAAGATTATTATCCCCCAAAGAGAGGTAGAGGGTGGGGAAAAAAACATAAGCCTTTAAAATTTCCTCCAATTTTTTTCCAGAGCTGGAATATTTCAAAATATTCTTAATTTGTTAATATTAATTTTGGATTAGATCATTGTTTAGGATTTTTTAAAAATGCAAAAGTAAGTTAATAACTAAAAATGAATTTAATGCCCTCTTTGTTCTTTTTTTCAGGAATTTCAACAAAAATATTACCACTTTATATTACAAAAAAACCTATTGGTACTCGATTATATAGATATCTGGAAGAATTGATAGTAGTGAGTGTATTTTAGGTAATTTCTTTGAAAAATGACAATTCATCATTGTTAACACTCATTTGCAATGATTAATATCACTTCCATTCTAACTTTTAAAGTATCTTCTTTTAAATTATAAAAACACATTCCATTAAGTGCACTGGTTGTATCTAATTTACATATTTCTTTATATTAAGGGGATTAGAGAAGTTTTCAATTAAGGGATGAATAGTTCTTTGGTAGAGGACTAAATCTGACTATCTAAAAATAGTCATTAAAAATTCATTAAAAAAGAGACAAAATAATTTAATATGGCATAAACATCTTAAAGGAGATGACAGCTAGATGGAGAAATTCAGGGCATTTTGTGATTTCAACAGTTTGAAAAGCAAAGAAATTCTTTATAAAAGTTAAAAAAAAGAAAAAAACAAACACGTAACGGACATTTCTTTAACATATGCATCATTTGTCCAGTCTCACAAAGGGCCTCAAAACTTGATATCTGAAAATTCAGACTGCTGAGACGTTGAAAAACAAATTGCCCTCCTTGAAAACATTAAATCAGTACAAAAATAATTATAGCACCCAGAACATGCTAAAGTTAAGGAGCTGGGATTAGTTATACCTGAACCTTTGATAACATATAGTGATAAATTCAATTAAAAATATGGTCACTAAACTTCTAATATAAGGCTTTTTGCAGGCCACATATTTAGAAAATCACATATTAACATTATCTATGTTCTACTCTATTTTTGTTTCATTAAATACATTCCAATTACATTTTAATCTAGTTCAGGATAGCATCCAACCCCTCTGCTCTGAGTAAGCAGCATGATAACAGATAACACATACACAAATGAATTCACCACTGGGGCTTTCTGATACATCTTCATGCCGTATAGGAAACAACCCATTAATCTGTGCATGCAAACTTAGTAGATATTTGAGGTATAAAGAGATATAGATAGGAGCATCAATTTTATTGGTCTTCCCAGTTATTCCATGGTGTTCTGAATTAGTATAAAGTACTAATTTAGAAAAATTGGTATTATGACAATATACTTGCACAACCTGAGGTAAATATTTATTCTTTTGTCAGTGGTATGTTTTACTTAACTCATGCATATTTTAAGAAAATAAGTTTTTTCAAAATAGCCTACTTTTCAGTGTAAAGGAACATCTTTTCTCCCTAAATACTCTCTTATGGAGGAATCTAGAAAGCTGCTTCTCTTCTCACACAGCTTCAGTATTTATGTTTAATTATGGAGGTACAGGAAACTAACATGCTTTTCCTATGACTAAATTGATTTTGAAAGACATCCTGAAAGATGATTTTTCTCTAATGCTTCAGGGATTTCTAAAGAATATCTTTGGAATATAGAGCATATCTTTAAAGTTTAAAAAATTGAAGTGTCACTTAAAGAAAAGCACACAATTAAAAAAATTACCTTATTGGCTTAAGTTGGTCTAACATGGCTATGATCATCAAACTATCAATGAAAATATGCTCTTACTAATGCTATTATATTTAGGTTCTAATAGTGTAGCTACTGAAAATCTTGGGAAATGATAAGTGTTGGAAGGGAATAATTTATCAGGAGCATATTGACTGAAGACTAAAAAGCAGCCTCTCAAATAACCTGTGAGGCTGAATGCTATACAAAGTTCTGGGATGTGAAAACTTTCCATCCTTAGGGAAGCAAGGTTATCAAAGGCAAGCAAACCATCCACTGTATCTGACATTTCCTTGATATACAAAATCAAAGAAGTTGATGAATTTCACCACTTTTGTCTTAGGAACATTTGGATGAAGAGATGGAAATTATCAGTATGCTTAATAACCTCACTGAGTCAAACATAAAAATACTAGCAGACCTTATTTTCTGTTAACTAGTAAATAGAACTTTAAACATAAAAGAAAGCAATGAATTATTTAAATCTGAATGCAGAGAATAAATACTTTATTAACTGATTACAGTTTAAAAGACTGATCATTAAAACCATCACGGTAATATGGAAAACATAAAGGGGAGTATTAAGGCTGGGCCATAGAGAAACAAATCTGTAGATTGTTTTTCTTTTCATTTTGAAAACCTCTGCATTTTTCTTTATTTAGGCAGTAGGCCGTCGTATTCTGCTAGTTAATTAAATCAAACTTGGTCAACATTTCTCTATGCCATCTACTTGGAAGATGACACTGCCCCACAACTTTTAATAGACTTAGTGGCTCAGATGTGATCCAGTAGTTTGGGGAGCACACTCTACACATGGCAGTAAAAAGAATTTGAATTCATTCATGTTGGTATACACAAGAGAGAGCAAACGATCACCATCTTCCAAGAAAACTAACAGGTTAATTCATTTACCATCTTAACAGCCCTAAAAGCTAAAACAGACAGGGATTTCCAAATCAGTCCAGTGTCCGTGTTGCATATTGCTTACCACCCAACCCCAAACCCTCCCATTTAAAAAAAAAAAAAAAAAAAAAAAAAAAAAAAAAAATTGGTGTTTAGAATAAGGTCAATGGATAGATTGCAGTTTTAGAAATTGTTCTGAGTGTTCAAAATCTCAAAATTAATTCCTTATGCAAAGTGGCAATGCAAACAGCAGTCCAACATAGTGTAATTTAATCTTCCATTTGTACAGTTCCCTTTTGGTAAGATTGGGCAACAAAAAAGACATCAATTTTATCCTTTTGAAAAAAAATGTTTCAGCTCCCTAATTCCACTTTTGAAGGAAAAGGCAGAGGCAAGTTTACATTATCTCAGAAAACTGAATAAATGGCTTTATTTGGTATCTTCAAGATGCTTCACCTTCTGTAGGAGACGTTGGTGTTGTAGGAGAAACCATATCAGGTTTTCGTGAAATTCTGTCCAATTCTGCCTGAACATCTGTCAAGACAGGTTTCTGGCCTACAGAAAAATGAATAAAATACAAACTTAAGTTTACAAGAAAAAGTACTTCATTTACATTAATGCTTCTAACAAAAATCTAATCAACTAAACTTAAAATTGTCTTGCCCAACAAGTTACGCAAAGTAGACAATTTTAAAGGTCTTTTAACACCACAATTCAAAAATGTCAATTCTGTGGTACTCAACTTTCCTTATAGTTCAATTCTTGTAGCCCTACATTGCTATTTAAAAAGCCCTTAGCTTTGACCATACAGACCTTTGATATCAAGGTCTCTGCCTTTTAGGATCATCAAAACTTTCTTTTCAAAGAACAATTATCTTTCAATTTCATGGCTTTGACCACCATCCACAGTGCATGAGAATACAAAAATTCAACACTGCTTCCATTTCTTCTTCTTGCCCCAAAGTGGTGGAATCAATTGCCAAGGTCTTAATGTTTTGTTTTGTTTTTATGTTAAACTTCAAATCAGCTTTTAGATTCTCCTCTTTTACCCTCATCAAGAGATTTCTTAATTCTTTATTTTTTGCCATCAGAATGGAATCATCTGCGTATTTGAAACTGCTAGCAACCATAATTCTGACTTTTGATTTGTCCAGCACATGATGCTACATGAAAGTTAAATAAATAAGATGGCAATATACAACCTTGCCACACTCCTTTTCCAAACTTAAACCATCAATTATTTAGATAGAACTATTGCTTCTTGGCTCATAGATAGGTTCCTTAGGAGACTAGTAAAATGATCTGTTACTTCCATTTCTTTGAGAACTTCCCACATTTTGTTGTGACCCATATAATCAGAGTCTTTAGTGAAGTCAATGAAGCAGAAATAGATGTTTTTCCAGAACTCTCTTGCTTTTTCTATAATCCAGTGAATTTTGGCAATTTGGTTTCTATTCCCTCTGCCTCTTAGAAAACCAGTTTTTCCCCAATTGACAAATGATCAAAGAATGTGACACACAGTTTTTAGATGAAGAAATCAAAGCTATCTTGTTAGGATTACAAGGTGATTATATATATATATATAAAATATATAATAGATATAGATATCTTGTTAGGATTATAAGGTGATAATGTGTGTGTGTGTATATATATGTGTGTGTGTGTGTGTATAAAAAATAGATATAGATATCTATATCTATCTATAATATATATATGGATATCAATATATTCATATGAAAAAAATGCTCTAAATGACTAATCATTAGAGAAATGCAAATTACAACAATTCTGAGGTACCACCTCACACCTGCCTGATTGGTTAAAATGACAGAAAAGGAAAATGATAAATGTTGAAGAAGGTGAGAAAATTGGGACACTAATTCTGGAGAATAATTTGGAACTATTAAACCTCGCATATCCTTTGATTCAACAATACCACTACTAGGTCTATATTAACAAGATCATTAAAAAATGGAAAAAGACCCACATGTACAAAAATATTTACAGCAGCTCTTTTTGTGCTGGCTCAAAGAATTGGAAATTGAAGGGATGCTCATCAATTGGGGAATGGTTGGAAAAGTTGTGGCATATAAATTTAATGGAATACGACTGTGCTATAAGAAATGATAAGCTGGCGGATTTCAGAAAAACATTCAAAAACTTACAAGAATCAATGTGGAGTAAAATGAGCAGAACCAGGAGAATGCTCTATACAATTACATGCTATAGCATTTGTGCAGTAATCAACTAAATTTCATATCCAGAAAAAGAGCTGCTAGAGTCTGAAGGCAAATTGAATCATGCTATTTTCCCTTTTAAAAAAATTTTTAAGGTTTTTTTTTTCTCTTTTATTTCTTCTCTCACAACAAACTAATGTAGAATTGTTTTATATGACTACATACATTTAACCTGTATCAGATTGCTTGTCATTGTGGGGATGGAAAGGGAAGGAGGGAAAAGCCAACTGAACTAAAACAACTAAAATTTAAAAAAAAAAAATGTTGAAAATTGTCTTTAATTGGAAAAATAAAATATTATTACAATTTTAAAAAAATAAATAAAATTTTTTGGTATTTACACACATATATTGTATCTAGGTTATATTGTAACACATGTAAAATGTATGGGATTACCTGTCATCAGGGGGAGGGAGCGGAGGGAGGGAGGGGATAATTTGGAAAAATTAATAAAAAAATAAAATCAAAAAATAAATAAATAAATAGATGAATAAATAAATAAATAAAATTTTAAAAACCAGCCCGCTGCTGTTCTGATAATTTCAGTTCACATATTGCTAAAGCCTACCTTCCAGAATCTTAAATATAACCCTGCTGGTGTGTTAAATGAGCACAACTCAGCAATAACTTGAAGATTCCTAGGCAGTACACTTCTTTACGATTGGCATATAAATTGATCCTTCCCAATCAATGTCTACATTGTTGTTTGTTATGACTAGTGAGTTATCTTTAGAAAACTGTTGAAAAACTTTCTCTGTCCTATTTAATTTTGTACTTTAAAGTCAAATTTGCTTATTATTCCAATCATCTTTTGATTTCCTACTTCAGCATTCCATTTCCCTTTGATGAATGGGATGTCTTTTTTTAATATTATTTCTAGATAATGATGTGAGTCTTCATGGAACTAATCAACTTTGGTCTCTTTGACATCCATGGTTGTAGCACAGACTTGTATTATCAGTATTATTGTTAAAAGGTTTCCCCTTGGATTCAAACAGGTATCATTTGGTCATTTTTTAAATTATGCCCTAATATTGCTTTTGTTACCATTTTAAAAATTATTTCTTACCAATTCATTAATTAAGAAACTCTTCTAAGGGATTCTTGCCCAGAGGCATATTATAATGATTATCTGAATTAAATTCACCCATTTTCATCAATTTAAGGCCACTGACTCCTGAG
This sequence comes from Sminthopsis crassicaudata, assembly GCF_048593235.1. NCBI lineage: Eukaryota > Metazoa > Chordata > Mammalia > Dasyuromorphia > Dasyuridae > Sminthopsis > Sminthopsis crassicaudata. The sequence continues at coordinate 19,317,103 of NC_133621.1, read as the reverse complement.
ATGTCAACCTTTCCATTTCCTGTTTTACCACACAATCAAATTACCTTGGTCAAAAAGCTTACATTCCAGGTTCCAATGAAATATTGATCTTTGTAGCATCAGACTTTCCTTTTATCATCAGACACATCCATAGCTGAGTTTCTTTTTGGCTTTGGCCCAGCCACTTCACTTTTTCTAGAGCTACTTATAGTTGTCCCTCTGCTCTTCTCCAGGACTCATTTTCCAGTGTAACATCTTTTATCATTTTAGTACTGTCCATGTATTTTTGGGGTGCAAAGATACTAAAAGTGGTTTGCCCATTTCCTCCTCTAATGGATAACCTTTTTTCAAAACTCTCCACTAATGACCTAATCATCTTAGGTACCCCCATATAGCACAGCTCACAGTTTCACTGAACTATGCAAGCTGCTTTGCCATGATAAAGCAGGATACATAAATACAAATATTTAAAATTTCAGGAACATTTCAAAAGCTGTTGATCTCCTTAAAATAGCTTTAAATAAAGTCAGCTACTAATTAGCAATTTTAGGATATAACCTCTGGGATGCATGTATAAAATATGACAAGTACCAAATACTACTAAAAAATTAATGAAGTTCAAAAAGACAATCTAGGTCTACATTTTAATCATGTAAACATGTTCTTTCTAGAACCTAATAATAGGTAGCTCCAGGGACTTTTATTCCATCATTTTAAAGATCTTATCTTATCCCACCCTGAGATTAAGAAAGTGATAAGTAACAGAATTATATGAAAAAAATTAGCATTTTCTAAATTCCCAAGCCTCTCTATTTCCATAAGCTGATTACGTTCTACTTTAAACTTGGAAGAAAGTGTGCTTTAGGTTGCAAAGGAACCAAGTTGACTTAAAGTTGCCCAGTATGATTTAGACCTTCCACACGTTTGCCTATATTTGATACTCTGAAGCTAAAAACTTGGGGTTTAGGATAGTACAGGCTGTAATAACAAAGGACTGACTTGCTGCTTAGCAGACTCATTGGTACCTCAGTCTGACCTGACCCTTTAATGTCTTTTGTCCAGGGGATGACCTAAAGGACCCTGGATCTCTCAGGCAGAGGATGAATTCCAGAATTAACCACAAATCACACCAGTTCTGGAAATACCGAGGTAGCATCAGTGGCAGGAAATGATTTTTTGGTTCTTTTTCTCCTCATTTATGTTCCATGATCCAAGTTTTCCAATAGAGTATAATTCACCAGGAGTTACCACTAGGGGGCAGAAGATTGTTTTTTTGCCAAAAAGATGTTTACAATCTTTCTACATTTTACTTTACCTTGTATAGATTGTCTTTTCTTCCATAGCTTTCCACATAGGGCTTATTTTCCAATATAATTATGAAAAACTTTTATGGAACTCCTTCAGTTGCTTCATGTAACCTCCAAGTATATAGTATTTCAAAAAGACTATGGTTTGGGTAGCCTGAAGACTGAGGATCAGAACATCTGCTTGGAACTTGGGAAAATCAAATGAGACCACCTTCCCATCTCCCTACTCCCCCCCCCCCCAATAAAATTTACTCTTTGTGCAGGTATAAAAAGTATGGAATTTTTTATAGGACAGCAATCTTGGATTTTGATCTTAGCTTTCTCATTTAATCATAACCTTACTGTGCTTCAGCTTCTTCTCACCTATCAAAAGTTTTGTTTTTTGTTTTTGTTTTTTTGGGGAGGGGAACTCACAAAAAATTAAAAGTCAATTATTTTCCAGAGTCCACCATACCTGATTTTTTTGCTGATGGTGGTAAATTGCTGCCACCACCACCACTGCCACCTCCAGGGCTGCTGCTACCAACACCAGGGCCTCCAGGGGAGCCTGTTTTTTTACTCAGCAAACTATTGAAGAAATTAGCAAGGACACCTTCACTTGTAGCTCCGGCTGTAGGAAAATAAATATTTTTATTAATATAACATCTCCATCCCCTCCCTAAATGGGAAACAATATTAGAGAAACTCAGACTAATTTTTTTTTTAAAAACAAGAATGAAGTTCCTTCTTTGGAGCGAGTACTGCTATGCATCTCAGGAAGAAAAACAATTGAGATCTTGTAAAGTCCTTGCCTTTGGGGACTAGGATCTAGAATGGCACTCACCCATGTCAGACAACTTCAAGGAGAAGCTATGAATTCTTAACCAAATTTAGTCTCTGAGTCTGAGCACAGGAACTTTCATCTTAGGCAAATCCTATGTAAATAATATGTCTACTGTAGCAACAGTATAATAAATAATCAAAATAAGACAGTATGATATATATGCTAAGAAGGAGCCCCAAATCCCTCAAATTTATTCTCTTAGAAATATACCTTTCATATTTGGATCAATTTTTTTAGACCCAGCAGGGATGGGCGACACGCTGGCCACATTGGATGATACGGATCTATTCGGTGTTCGAGGGGAACCACCAGGAACCCGTGGAGAAGAATCCTGGGCCAAGACAGTAATAAGAAGATTGGTGAGGTTTACCTATAATTATTGAAGCTTTTAATATCAAAGAGATGTTTTGCATGTACTCATCACTGGCTCTATCACATCATCCATTTCACTGACACATGAACAACTTTGTCCTGGGGGGGAACATTTCAGACTATCTGAAGCTCAAATCCCTCCATGACATCATGAACTTGCAAACTATTTTAAAAAGTAACAACAACATAAAGAAGAAAAGTGGTGGTCATCTTCAAAAAATAAATATGCCAAACCTTACTGAAGATAAAAAAAAAAAAAATTCCATCTGAATCAGTGAAAAGACTAATGTACATATAGACAGAACTCTGGAACCTCAGATCTGGATGGACCTAAGGTCACCAAAATGGAAAATTGCATCAGCGGCATATTTCAAACTAGACTTCAGACAATGCCTCTAAGAGCTGGGGCTAATCACTTAGCCTTCTGGGCTTCAGCTTCCTCACCGAGACTTTGGACTAGATGATCGAAGATCTTGTCCAGCTCTAAATCTATGATCTTATAAGACCCATTTGCACTTTCAAACAATTACAAGCAAGATTACTGAGCTCTGGCAATAAGAATAGTCAAGAATGTTTTAATAATTAGCTAACAATAGTGTATAACGAATACTTAATTGTATGTAAAAGGATGCCTTAAAAAACATAAAAATTTGCTTTATTGGACTCAATAGTTTCTTCTATTACATTTTAGCTACTTTTTTTTCAGTTTCATACATACTTTTTTTTTCAGTTTAATATATTAACTTTAATCCAGCCCCAATTTTTTAAAGGAAGTTTTATTTTAGTAAATTTTCTTTAGTTAAAAACTTGCTACAGAGGGATCTGGTTTTTAATGCCTTGTCTATCAAAAGTGAAAGAAAAGAAACACTACCTGGCTCCTCACCTCAAAGGTGAATCAAAATCAACCAATCAATATGTTTAAGTATATATGGGTGGGGTGGGGGTAACCTTGTACTGGTGCTAGAGGAAATACCAACTGGCTCCCACTCTCAAGAGACAACAGCAAAGAGAGATAAATAAAACACAATTATTAATTAGGAAACAAAAAGCAAAATGAGGCTAAAGAAGAAAATTCTCTTTCAGTGTCATCTCCTCCCCGCCCTAGGCCATGAAGCCCCCTAACCTCAGCTTGTAGGAGTCCTGAATGATGAGGAAGAAGATGTTCTCTCATGCTGTGGCTCCCATCCAAATACTGTCACCCATGAATGTTAGGCTGCTCCAGCATCCTTAGCACAATACATGGGATGCACTTGGATTTTTTCTTTACAACAGGGAGCTCTTGTCAGGGACATTTCCTCAACAGATACAAGTCTGCACCTTCTCTGCAAGTTTGGGGAGTTGCCTGGGATACTGAGAAGTTAAGTGACCTGTCTGGGATCACACAATATCAGGGACCAGATTTTATCCAGAGCTTCCTATTTCTCCATCCACTAGACTACATTTCCTTTTAGATTGTATTATGGATTATATATGTATTTTTCTGAGCCAGCCCGGAAATCTAAGCACTACTGTTTTTATGTGAAAATAAATTCTAAATAACTAGTTTAAATGATGTTTGGACTATATAAAGATTGCCTATAAATGCTTTCAGAATTTAAATTATGTTTGAAACAAAATAACCCAAAGTTTCTAGTTCTGTCTTTACAATCCATGTCTCTGTCACACACAAATACACACATGAAAAAATACAAGAATAATACATATTCCTGTATTTTCTTAACTTTGTAATACTAACCACTGGCCTTCCAGCTGTTGTTGGTGGTTGTTTTGCTAACTGGGACTGAAAAATAAAAACATTTACTTTAGATATATACAATTACAAGATTTTTACTTCAATTTTTTCAAATACTGTTAGAGAATGGATTCATGTATTAAATTCTAAATCTGCTTTTAAATGAAATATACTGACCTGTTGCTTCATGAGAAATACTTGATCATCTTCTGCTACAATTTCCTTCTCATGAACAACCTGAAACAAGAAAATGTTTAACTGAGTTCAAGATGTCATTCTAAAGATATGGAAAAATCAGAAACTGTAATGGGCTATGGATGTTATCTCTCCAATAGTCAATCACATTCTTTGTACTGAAGAGATATTGATATAGATATTCAACTTTCCAATCTGGTTATCTCATTCTGAGGAAGTCAAGCTGGGGGCTCTGATAAAATAGGAAACACCCTGAGTTGTTGTTAAAATGGCAAGCAGTTAATTAAAAAATAGAAGAAATCAACAAGAACTGTCTGGCAAATTGCAGGTTCCATATTATTAAAAAGGAGGCATTGATATGTTAGGTCTCATAGCAAACAAGTTCTAGCTTCCTGGCTCTTTCTAGTCCTCCTTTCCTCCCAAAACTAAATAATCCAAGAGCTCAACTTTAACCACATTTGCCCTTGTCAACAGTACAATTAAACAAATAGAAAAAGTCCTGCCTTATAAGCAAGCAAGCAAACTCTTGTAGCAAATCCTATTTCTTAATGTAAAATACTAACATTCATTTTGAGGTTGTTACCACTAAAAACAGATAATAAAATCAAATTACCTTTCGGACAGGTGGTTTGGTTATAATATCTTCAAAACTATCTTCTGCTTTTAATGTTTGAAAATTTTCATGTAAAATTCCTATTTTCTTATCATTATCCCATCCTGCTGGACTAGAAATAAAGATTATGCAGACATCAGTTATTAACCACTTATGTAGGTATACATTCTCTTCTCCAACCCAATGTCACAACATGAAGGAAGCTGTTCACTTCCATGGTCTGGAAGATTCAATTTTAGACTCCTTTTAATGGTCACAATCTTTGATACAGGGAACATGAGTCTAAAGAAGAAAATCCTTCTTTACTATATAGATTTTCTTGATGGAATATATCTTCATAAAAGATAGTGATTATTAGTGATAATCTGGATAAAGCTCAGATGCTAGGAAACCATTTCAATCCAATAACGTTTTGTTTTGTTTTCCCTTGAATGGATAAACTCAAAGTCACTTCTCCTGAAACATCCAATTATCCTGTCACATTTATAGGCATGTATTAGGGTCCATGACCACTAGGTGGCTACAGAGTGCATCGATAGGGCTTTCAGAGTTCTAATCTATCCAGGCTCAGGCACTTTCCAGCTGTGTGACTGGCCCATCCCGTGGGATCTCGTGAAGGAAACAGTATCTTTGCCAAGAAGAAACAAATGGGGTCATGAAGAAAGGGACATGCCTACGACAACATTAGAACAGCAGTTCACAGACCCCCCCACACACAGAGTATATCATGTGGGAAGCAGGGTGGTGTGGTATAGGCAGGACCCTGGAAGTCCAGCTTCCTTCCCTTCACTGGATCTAAGCAATGCACCCAGATTCTAAGTGGCAGGAAACGTGTTGAGCAGCCTTGGGAGAAAGTTACTTACTCAGGGGGTCTCGATACCAATGACATGCCAAGGCCAGTCCCTATCTTTAATAAAACAATATTTACAAATGTTGTATGTAAATAAACTGAATTTTTTTTTTTTTGATGTTGTAGTATAATTGGATGGCAGGGAAAAGCTAAAGTCAAGAAACAAATTACTTGTGCAGCTGTAGGGAATGGAAATTCTCTTCTTATACAAGAAATGTTTTTAAATACATTCAAGAAAATCTTTATTGGTTTCCACCTCCCCTCCAGTCCCTGCCCTTGAGTTTCACCTTTGAAACAAAAAATACCAGAGAGCACTATCAACCTATGAGATACTTACATAAATACTGCATCTTTTTCCACAACAACAGCAGGGATCTTAAAAGGGAATCCGTATAATTTCTGAACAATGTATTTATATACTAAATCTATATTTTTATTTTCCTTTACTGAAGTGTAAATAAGTGCTGCACCATCTAAATAAATGTGTTAAAGAAATTTCTGAGCAGATTGTCAACTTACCAGATGTGTTTTAATTACAATAACTGGCACATTAGCACCCATAGTTACTAACTTTCAAAGCAATGTCCTAGGTCTTCTTTTTGTTGTTGTTGGTTTTTTAAATAAGACTTTAAATTATTTTTTTCTCAAACTTTAAAACAATAGTAAAATTGGTAAAAACAATATTATTAGACCAAAAACTAAAGGAAGATAAAATTTACAAAAACCTGGGAGCAGGGAGGAAGCTAGGAGTGAGAACAGAAACATATCTTAAAATAAATTTCTTCCCCATCAAGGACAATCTTTTCACATAGGGTTATCCTCATTCACTTTCAAATCTCATACATCTAACCTTCCAACACTACTTATTTAATGCAATTCAAACACTTATAAATTAATTAGCAATAAGGTGAAGTAAATGAGAAACAAGACTAATATATATATATATATATATATATATATATATATATATATATATATATATATTTTTTTTTTTTTACAGCTGCCCATATTTTGTATTTCTCAGGTACAGTATATGTAGTTGTGGGTTGGGTTTTTGGGATGAAGAAACAACATTAGACCTTAAATTGGCAGGTCTACAGATAACTTTCAGAGAACAAAAGACTTGCTGAACACCAACCTGACCTTTTCTGATTCACCACTATTTAAATACACACAAAAAGTGTCTTTTGTTGAGCTAGTGTCTTTTAATTAACTCCATTTTCAAGAATTTAATCTGTGGCATTTTTTGCTACAGGGCTGGGAGACAAATTGATAGTTACAAGGAATAGAATAGGATAGAATAGGATAGAAATCAGGGAAAAGGAAATACTATCAGCATTTTATTTAGGCATAGAATTTCGATTACTTCCTCCCTCCCTATCTCTACTTGCTTTACTTTTTTCAGGGTTATTCTCCTGGGGTTCAAAGCCTATAGCTCAAGGGAGCTTCTCATAGGAAGGCAACTCTGCCAAGAACTCCTGAGCTACAATTAAAGAGTTTCTGGCAATCAAGTCACAAAAAGTAAATAGCCCCGATGAAATTCTCCTTTCAACTTCTTCTGGACACAGCTCATCCAGCTCATTCATCCTGAACAAGTCACAGAAATTTTGAAAATAAAACATTAGAACAAAACCCTATTCTGTCATCTCTTTTCAATACAACACCTAACTTACTAAAAGGACTTTCAGAATTAATACTGTTAATTTGTTGTAACATACAGACCATTGAGGTCATTTATGGAATTTGCTTTAGTTGGTATCATTCATTTGGTACTTAACATAAGCTACATTTAAATGTGACTGTTTTGACTCGGAGCTGACTGTAAGTGCTGTGAAGGCGATGCTTTCAACTTTAAGCAATAAATATCTTTAATTGGTATAAAAATGACCAGTTTGAAATATTCTCTTATCCAGAGAAATCAATAAACCGTCATATGGCAAAAGATGGCAATGGAAGGAGAAATAATAGTAATAGATGTTCTATTGATTAGATAATTAGGCCTAATACAACTACTAAGTGGGGTCTTTTTCCCCCTCAAAGTTTAAAATGCTGGGAAAATTGATCAACTCTATAATGAAAATACAAATATTAATGTACATGTACAATCATTATGCAATATCAGATTTTAAAAGGATACACTGTAAACAAAACTTCCGGATATGTGATTGAATAAAGTCAAAGTGTTCATCTCTGTAATCATGTTCTTTTTCCAACACACTAATGGCATCACACTGTTGAGTTAAAATAATTATAAAATTGCTGAAAAGATCGTATTAAATAACAATGCAAAAACAGTAAATGAAAATATGACCAAAAAAAGATTTAAAAGATTAAAAAATTCACTTAAACATGTAAACCTTATTTAATGAAATGTATTCCTGGAAAGATGTCAAAATAAATGTTTGCATAAAAATTAATTTTAATGACAAGAATCCTCTACTTTAATGTCTATTCTGATGGGTCATCAAGGCCTGGGTTCCTAAAGACAAATTGTGATACTGAGCAGAAAAGTCTTTAATTATGGGTCCAAAGACAGATTATAGATATGTTAACCAGCCTAGTTATCTTTGGAGAGGCTTAATACGAAAACGCTGGCCAAAAGGTAATGAAATTTTGGCCACAGAAAGTAAAGACAGAGAGGGGTAGTAATTAAGGTTAGAGGAATGTCTGTATATTCCGATGAAGTAAAAAAACAAAAACAAAAACAAAAACAATCCATTTTCCTCATGATTTTCCATTGTGGTCTCCCAAATGTCTGTTTAGCCCTAAATGTCTCATGATTGGTCCTTGATGGGTGCTGATAAGCTTAATTATTAATTAAGTACCAAGGCTACGACCATCATTAAAAGATGGATTTAACAGGGGTCACTGAATGCAAGGTGCCTATATATATATATATAAGGTCTGGTCACCTGCATCTGTCATCCTGATGGGGGCTGAGGTCCCTTTAAGATTCCTTTCTAATTGCCCAACCTGTGGCTGACCTTGATTCACAAATCCTAGTTAAAGGCATCCTTTGAATATCCGCGCCCAGCCCCACTATCAGCTAAGCTTCCCCCAGCTCTCACCTGATCTGAGCTAACTGAAAAGCCCTACCCCCCAAGAACTTTGGGGGGGTACCACCCATCATCTTCTAGGTATAAAAGAAATGAGCAGGAACGCCCTCTTGGCAGGAGCCCTCCCAGCCAATACATGGTATCCTTCCAGCCATGTAAGGGTTCCTGCCCGCCCAGCGGCCACCTCTGGCCCTGGCATCTTTCTAACTGAACTTTACTTCCAAATTTCTATAATAAATCTTTTATTTATCAATCTAGGTTTTCAGGCCTGTAAATTCAATTTACAGGGGACACTGCGTCTCATGGGATTATCTTATTATCTATGTGCCGAGAAATGGGGTTCCCCCATTCCTTTCCCTCATTAATCCTACAAACAGGGACACACCAATAGGCACCTATGATTGACTTGAGCCAACACTTCTTGTTTCTGTGCTGAAAGTGATTCTGTCCCTTTATGCTGAATGTCAGGAAAAATCTGCCACCTCTAACTCATTTAGGTCTTTAATGTACTGTGGAAATACCTACTGCATTAAGAGTTTTAGAGCTCTTTATTGAGAAGAAAGAGAAAAATGGAGGTTTTGAAATCAAAAGCCTTGTGTTCAAATTAAGGTTCTTAGTGTGTGGCCCTCTTCAAGCCATTTAACCTCAGGGATCTTTAGTTTAGTCTTGTCCTCTGTAAAATGGAGAGGCCTGAAATGTGCTCTAGAACTATGACCCTCTATTATAGTTCTTTATCTTATGAACTGTCCAATTCTAAGCACCAGGGACAATTGTGATAAAAATAAATCATGGGGGAAAACACTTCAAGAAAAGTTTTCATCTGTTAAAGATTCTGTAAGGATTAAGATAGAAAAAATACTGAAGTAAATTTGGTTAGCTCAACTATTTGTTTTCCACAAGAAGTATCTAGAATCTAAAATTCACTCAAGATCTATCTAAATATATAAGCAAAGCCTCACCTTTCATGCCCTTCAAAACTGGCCAATCTCTTCATGACTTTAATTATTGACCTCAATGTTTCAGTTTTCTGCACCTTTACTCAATTAATCAAGGGTTTACCAAAGCATAGGCATGACAACTAATGGCCAAAAAGAAACAACAGGTTACTTCTGAAAATCATGGCACTAAGAACACTGGAATGATTTGGAAGGCCTCTATTTGCTAAATAGAAATTTATCAAGACAAAAATAAGGCATTAAACCAAGCTCCCTTTTCAGTTTTTTAAAAGAAACAGTGAGCCACCCAAATTTCCCCAAGAATGATGGGCAAGGTTATTAAATGCTTAATGTTTTTATGACAGCCTATTTGTTTTAGACACATTTAAACTGATTATAGTACCATGGAATCGATGTATATTGCTACATACTTTATACACATTCTATTCATTTTAAAAGGATTTCAAGAATACCGTCACAATTTGAAATTATGAAAGACACGTTATTCATTTTGCTCTGACTAGAGTTGGAAGTGTGATATAATGGAAAGAACACTGGCCTGGAAGTCATGAGGTCTGGATTCAAGAGGTAGCTCTACCACTAACTAGTCACTCATCATCCTTTGGTCTCCATTTTCTGATATGTGCAATAAAGAGGTTGGGCTAGATGATCTAAAAGGCCTCCTCCAAATCTAAAAACTTGAGTCTCTGATTCACTTCAGGCTTGTATGGCCAGCCTGTAATATTCCTCCCAATTATAACACTGATCCTATAGGAAAATAAGATCCACTGACATTTTCCAGGAATGCATCATGATGAAAATGGGAGCTGCCTAGAAATGCTTGCATACTAGATTAACAAAAGCAAAATGGAGAAAAATGGATGCTTTTTAAAAACACTAAATAGCAAAAATGAATTAATTTTAAAATGACTGAGGAACTTCAAGGAGAGAAAAACAATTTTTAAGTTAGATGATTTTGAAATTGTTTATTCCTTTTGGTTCTGATAGTTCAGTATTTTGTCACCTTTCCTCATAATGTATTTAAGAATGAAATTTTAAAAGACTAAAATAAAAATTAAATTAAATTTCCTAAGACCAAAGCTATTTGCAAATCACTGATTTGAAATTCTTAAGCATATTATTATTGATATGCAATAAAAGTTCATAAATCTGGACTGATGAAGAGAGAGGGAAATTTCAAATAGAAAAGTTTTCAAAAAGTAATTGCAACTTTATTACTTTCATGCAGGACATGATAAATGTCCACCGACCACTTTTAATGAATCACCATTTAATAGGTCATCTTTGTACACAATAAATGCTGCCAAAATACTTTTAAAATTGTTCTCTAACCTAGGTGGATCGCTGTTTCATGCCCTGAAAGCCTTTATCAAATTCTTACCCCAGAATAAGTGCAAAACAAAGTCTTATCCAATTATTTTGGATTCTACATTAACTGTGAAAAATTTGGTTCTAAATTTATGAGCTTTTAAACTTCTGATGATTTTTATTTAGCAAAAATAAAAGCAGGTCTAGTTTTATGAGGACAGCTGGGGGAGCCATAGTTCACAGAGCACCAGGAAGCCTCATGTTCCTGAGTTCAAATCCAGCCTGCCCCTTACAAGCTGTGTGATCTGGCCAACTCACTTAATCGTGTTAGCATCAGATTCCTCTGTAAAATGAGCCAGAGAAGGAAACTACTTCAGTATCTTTGCCAAGGAAAACAGAGTTAGATATGACTGAAATATCAACACAAATAATCTTACTAACACTTAACCACTCTGGGATAGGATAATGGTATTGGCTACAAAAATAAGTAAAGGCACAAATGACTTCCTGTGACAATATAAAATGATATTCCCTTTAAAAGCCTAAATAGGATTAAGATTTTAATCAAATTTGAAAATCTTTCCATTAGGCTACGATGATTGTCATGGGCAATCAAGTTCTCCCAGGGAAAAAAACATCCTTCAAAGCAAAAGACTCCTGGCCCTGACATGGACACCAACCTTGGTACAAACTACGAGCACTGGAACACCTAAATTATACGTCAGCGTGTCCGCGCCCAGTGGTAACATGACGCTGTCATCTCGGTCTTCCTGTAACGTGCTTCTTCTCTGTGGAGATCCTGGGAAATCTTCTCCAGGTTCTACATATTCTTGGAAATCTCTAATCACTGAAAAGCAAATGATAATAGTTCATGATGATTTCATTTTTATATTCCTAATAATATGTTTATTCAGGCATGAGAACTAAGTATATTTATCAATATTTATCACTTTTTGAAATATGTCTTATAAAAGAGATATGAATGAACAAAGATAATGTACCATTAATCCTTGAAAGGATAAGTATAACATTTGACTTGAAATTGAGAAGAGGATCTGGGTATTGGTACTCATTTTGTCTTTGTGATTAAAGCAGGAAAAAAAAAAAAACGGCTCTGTAGGAAACTCTCAGGGAAGAATTAGTGATCTCTACCAATGCAGACTGACACTTTCTCTACAATTTATGATCTTAGAATGTGGCTTGGGACTAATGGCATAATGGACAAAGTGGTAGACTCATCATCAATATCAATAACTGGTTTATCCATCTATGCCAGACTGTTTTTCATAATATCAATAATAATAAATACTGTAGGCAAGTCACTTAACTTATATCTTTTCTAAATTCTACTTTCACAAAATAAAAGATAAATATGAAAATAAATGCCAAAATAATAGCACTTTTAGAGAAAGAAACTTATCAATTTTAATAACAAAAAATTTATTTATTCATTTTATGATTACTAATACTATTTTTACACATGCATGCATGTATAGAAACTGGCTCATTTCTTTTTAAATGGGCCAGCAAAATCTGCCAGTTATATTAGCCACTGACCTGTAAATAATTAAAAGGCCCATTTTTAAAATAACACTCCTTAGAATTATACCCCATCCTAAAATAGATTTCTTACTTATAAAGGACACAAAGATGGAGAATCTGAAGACATTTATTCAAGACTTGGCTTTCCCTTTTGCCAGTTGTGTGATGAGAAGCAAAGCCCCTAACCATTCTGATCCTATTTTCTCTTAATCATTATTACAGTACTATGACTCACAAAATGAGTGAGGAAAGTGTCTCTGTAAACACTAAAGCTCCATATGATTTTGAGCTGTTTTTTTCCCCCTAAGGAAATTAAAAGATGGCTCATGATTATAAAGTGAAGAAAATTCCAGAAGAAAGGTACATATTTGACAAGGGAGAATATATTTTACTTCTTCTAAAAAGTTTTTCATTCATATATTCTTTTTTTCCATTCATATATTCTTAGTAGGAAAGATTACAGTGAAATAAAACCTAAAATTAATTTCTAGAAATTAATTCATATTCTAGAAATAGTCTATCTATCATTCCAATAAGGAAAGGGAGAAGGGATGAAAGAGAAAGAGTTGGCTACTTTCCTCTTTTTCCTATTTCCTTCTGGATTAGTTTTGGATGGGGAAGCCTATGGACTAAGCTAAAGAAGCTTCGGGAAAGACACAATCAAGGTTTTCAGTCTTACAAATATTTTAATAATTATTTAATACATAATAATAATTTTAATTTAATTCTAATAAATTAATGAAGTCATGAACAGTGAGCAACAGTGATTTTTACTGCTAAATAACCTGCAGCTCAATGTGGCTGATATACAGATTTGTTTTGCTTCATTATACTTACTTCTGTTTATTTTAATTTTTTTTATTCTGATTTTAACAAGCATCAAAAAAAAAAAATTTTTTTTATGTGCAAAGCACTTTTACAACTTTGTTAACAGAGGCCAAGACCACTGGAAATGACAATGAAGGAAAGAGATAGGGCATTAGGAAAATATTTTTTCTAAAAGCAAACCCAAGCTTCTTCTAGAGTCCCAGGGGAAAGCAGAAGAGGTGTGCCTGGCCCTCCTTCTCCAGCTCCCTGCTTGCCCCTCTGCCTGCCTCTCCAATGCCTCAAGACCCAGAGGGGTCAGTGTTGAGAGTCTGAGATAGACAAATTAGTCCTGGTTGATCTTTGGTTTTCTCATGAGAAGAATGTAAACTAGTTCTATGTGCATTTCCTGCCCTAGCATCTTGTTCTTGGAATAGCTTTGTCAGATAAATGAATTCCTAGATTTATTATAGTGTGGCAGAGTTTGATATTGATCTGATTCAAAATTGTTCATAATAAATCACAAATCAGACCTCTTCTCTCAGGAAACCTTTACATTTATAACAATGACTTTCAGCGGGCCTTTCAACACTTTGTTATCCCAAATGGACCTTTAAGGAATCTCGGTGTCTGTAAAAGAGATATTCAGTAAGAGGCACTTCCCATCGAGTGCAATGTAAATGTTCCTTTCATATTATGGGCTACCACTTCCCCTCCAGTCTTGTCTTGAGAAAGCTGAGCTCACTCACTTGCACCAATTTAGTCAAGGAGCCAAATACACAAAATTAGCATTGTAGCAGCAAAACCATGCAGTTCCCTCCTGCTCACCTTTGCAGCCCACAAGGCTAAGCAAACTGGCCGTCCTTGAGAGAAAAAGCAATCACAGAAACCACTGAGCCACTCAAACGCAAGAATGAAGAGGGAGACTGTCAATTACGATGTCTAGGATGTCGTTTAATAATGTAACAGATTACAGAAGTGACTTTATGAAATGAAATCACTAATTAGTTAGCTGAACTATTCTAATACCCATGTGAACAAATGGCGCCAGGCACACCTGACCTGGCCTGGCTGGTTGACATCACTTCTGCAAGCCTCAGATTCCTTACCTCTAAAATGAGGGGACTGGACAAAGCAGTCACTAAAGGTTTGTTCTATGATTATGAATATATGATTAAATACGATTTCAAACTGTAATAGAACAATAACACTCAATAATTATGGAATTCTGGGTAATTCTGAAGAAACCTACAAATTCAGATGCTAAGCTTTAAACTTAAGATTTTTTCTTAAATTCGATATAGTTTTTAATCTTAGCACATGAAGCCACATGGGCAAATTCTAATCTTTCACCTTGAAATCTGGGAGCTAAGACTTATTTTCCTCGTATAATGGAACAAAGTCCTTGTCTAAATAATTATTCATGGGAATGGGATTTTTTTTTTAAAGTGCAGTATGAATTGGATAACCATTTCCCAAATATCACTCATGAAAATCTAAATACCAGCACATACATACATAAAATTTTAAAAATTATTCTAGAATACTCACATTTCTGTTCCATTTCTTTCATTTCCTCAGGAGGGATTTTTAGCTTATCAATATGTTCTCTCACCACACTTGCCCATTTCTGTAAAGAATCCAAAGCAGTCCAAGGCTTTGACATATCAACAACCAGAATAACTAAAGTGTCTCTCAGAGAGTCAGCTTCCATTGCAAATTTTAGGAGCCCTTTGTGATAGAGGTCCCCATCCAAGATCCATACATTACATCTTGTTTGATCTGTATCAAGATGAAACATAAATTTTGATAATATTTTATAAATTGTTCTTTAAAAAGTTAGCAAATACATAAACTTTTATGAAATTACCTTATCATCAAAATAAAAACATTTTTAAACATTTCTTGTATACTCCACAAGAAGAAATGTAAAAATAAAAATAATCTTTAAGGTAGCCATCTATTCATTAAGCAATGGGCTTCTCTGAAACACACCAGATGCTAGAGACCCAGGTTCTGTATTTTCCAATCACTACTACCAATGCATACATCTGTACACACTCCTCTACCATTTACACACAGACACGTCTACAAGAGATGGTAGCAAAGTACATATTTAGCAAATTCACTAACATCAATGAGTCAATTTTTGTTTTAAGTCAGGGATTGGTACCATAGACTAGATAAGTGAGCAGAGAAAGTCTGGAAAACATTCTCCTGAAGTGTCTCACAGTAAAAGACAGATTCCAATGTGAATCTCTGTTAATTTAAATAAGAACGTTACTGGTATAAACCAGCAGTCACCACTCACCATCTCTGTCCTCATCATGAATGCTCAAGTACAAATACTCAGCCCCTCTCCCCTTCTTGCACTCTTCAGCTCTTCCTTGGATTCTCCCAATCAAGCTTGTTTTTCCAGCTCCATCTTCACCTAGACACAAATTTATAAAAGTTATTTATTGGAATTTTAAAGTATTCATACTAAACATTTGAAATTTTTTTTGTATTAAAAAAACTAATTCCCTGTATCATATCCCCTCTCTCTCTCTAATACTCCATAATCTGGCCATTCTTCAACTGCTTGCTATTATAACGTAGTTATATTTTGTAGTCTTGTTTTCTTTTTTATGTTTTACACTTAAAGTACTAACCATGGATTCAAACAGTTTCTTAATCTGTCAAATGGAGATAATAATAGCATGTATATGACAAGTCTATTTTGAGAATCAAGGGAATATGTGTGTACACATATACATATATTTATATAAATACATATAAAGCATTTTGTGAACTTTAAAGCTCCCTCAGGGTGAGCCCCAATGGACATCACTAACCTATCCTTCACTCCCTTCCCTGTCACCCCCAGTAATTCTGAATCTCCAGTCATCATTCCTCCTTGTTCCTCATTCATACCCTTGATCTTGACATCACCCATAATGCATCCCTTCCATATTCATGAACTCTGAAATTCCTTTATCTGACCACAATATGTTGTTTTTCCACCTCTCCCTCTGCAACCCTAAAGCTTAATTTTCTTTCTCCCCATGACCCGAAATCCCTCAATTTCTCAGTTCTCTCCCAGGCTATCACTTCTGTACTGACTATACTCCCTTCCCTAGCCTGATCCCAGGTAAACCAGTTCATTTCTAAATTGTCTTCTTTTGAATCTCTTGCCTCCTTATCCCATTTTGCCCTGTAAAGCCCCAACTCTGGAATATTCTCAATCCCAATATATATTCTAATGTATGAAGCTAGGGGGAGGGGAAAGAAGGAAGACCATATAGACTGTAGTGACAAAACCACTAAAAATGTTACATAATCTCAACTTTTAAATATCTAATTAACTCATTTTTTCATCCATGAAATGTTTTTATCCACTCTTTTTATCCCTTTTATATCTTCTATTACTCCCCTTTGTCCCTATCCCCTTATCTGAAAACCTGGCTTTATATTTTTACTGGAAAAAGTTGAGGTCAGTCACTAAAAGCTCTCTCTTTTCTCATCACCTACCATTACTAAGATGATTTCTATCACCTGCCTTACAAGAAGGAATGGTCCTTCTTGTAAAAGGAATCCTGTTACATCCTGTCTTCTCCATTAGATTGTTTTTAATTATCCTATCTTCAATCTCTGCCTGTCTATTGGTCGCTTCTCTACTGCTTACAAACTTGTCCATGTCTTCCCCAATCTCAAAAATTCTTACCTGATCCATTCACCCCTGCTTACTACTGTCCTTTTATCTCTTCTCTTTTTTTTGTCTAAACTCCCAAAGAAGACTGTCTCTAGTTGATTCCTGTATTTCCTCTCCTCTCCCTCTACATCACCAATTATCCTCTTGTTCTTAATGCTCTCTTCTTGTTCCCTTCCTACCTTTCTGACCAATTGTTCTCAGTCTCTTTTCTTGGATCTTCATCTAGATCCCCCTGTTAACCAAGGCTGTCTCCCAAAGCTCTGTCCCAGGCCCCTTCTCCTAAACTATTTCACTTGATCTCAACTTCCATGATTTCAACTAAAACTTCTCCAAGATAATTCTCCTATTTCTCTATCTAGCCCTAATCGCTCTCCTAATTTCCAGTGTTCTATCTTAGACATTTAGATTAGATGCCTCAGAGTCAGTTTAAACTCAACATCTTCAAAACATATCATTTTTTCCAAACCCTCCACTGGTGTCCAAGGTACCATCATTCTCCCAATCCCCCAGGTTTTCAACCTAGATGTCAATTCATGTTTCTTCACTCCTCTCATCTCTCATATCCAACCAGTTGATAAATCCTATTAATTTTACCTTTATAACACAGCCAGCAACCTGGGAGAGGCACTTATCACCTCACTTATGGACTAATGCAGTAATTGTCTTCCTGTCTCTAGTCTCTCCCCACCTCCATTCATTTGACAAAGTGATGCCCCTCTCAAGCACTACCCAATAAGCTATAGGACCAAATATAAAACCCTGTTTGGCTTTCAAAGTCCTTCATAGCCTCTTCTACCTTTTCACTCTTCTTATTTCTCATATCAATCCCCTACCAAGCACTCTGATGCAGTAACATTGGCTTCCTGGCTTATCCCTGAATGAAACATTTCATTTCTCAACTTCACACATATTCATTGGAACTCTTTCATGCCTGGAACTCTGTCTTCTCATGTCTGCCTCTTGGATTCCTTGGCTTCCTTCAATATCAGCTAAAATCTCATCTTCTACAAGAAACTTTTCCCAACCCTTTTAATTCTTTCCTTCTGTTAATTATCTTCAAGTTATCCTGTATAGAGCTTATATGTACTTAACTGTTTTAGATGTCTTCTCTCATTAGATGTGAGCTCTTTAAGGGCAGGGATTCTTTTACCTTTCTTTATTTTCCCAGTTTAGCACAGAGTCTGGCATGTAGAAGAAACTTAATAAACATTTTTTTCACCAGCTGGTGCTATAGAAATGTTAGCTATCATCATCATTACTGTCAAGAAAATGAAGGTTCAGAGAAGCAAAGTGACTTGCCCAGGATCACACAATTAGAAAGTTTAAGATGTGAGATCCAAAAGCAGTCATCACCTGACTATAAGCTTTGCTATGTTTCTACTACATTGTGTTGCCTCTCAAGAAACGACAGAATCTTGCTTGCTTAATCACTAATAACTAGGAAGTTAGAGTTTGAAAAATAATGTATTAGGCTCTTGTTTGTGAAGCAAGCAACTAACTTCTATCCTAGGTTAACAAAATGATGCTACTTTTCTTTTTTTTCCCTCCTACTGGAGTTAGACCTAGTTTTAAAGAACATTTCATAGAAAACATCTGATACCTGCTAAAGTTCTATCAGACAGATTCATAGTCTCTATGGATTCCAGATGACTAAATGCTACTGACTGTAGACCCTGATTTCCCCCCAACTATTACAGTTTCCATATGGAAAAAACTACTCAATCTCACTTTAAGTCACTAAAGCTCCTAATTACAGAGATTTTTCTGTCCTTTCTAATTTCTTCCAAATTAAGGATTTCTATTTGTGCTTCCCAAAGCAGCTCTGTCTCTGACTTTAAACTTGAATATGAAAACACCTGTTTGAAAGGCCATTAACAAAATTCATTCTTACACTAAGATCTATTTTCAGTAACTCCAATAAAAAAAAAAATTGAATTTTTTTTTTGTGTGTGTGTACATGCACACACACATAATAAAGATAAAATAAGGAATAATTGTTTACTTACAAAAAGATTTGGGAAATGAACAACTGGTTAAGAAGTGTGGGAACAGGATTTAGAGATTTGGATTACTAAATCACAGCTTAAAATATAGAAATGACATACTGAGCCTGAGATGAATAAACACTTACACCATGGACTAATAAGAATGTATCTGCATATCTTACCAAAAGAATTTTAAATGGAAAAGGATCATAGTCCGTAGCCACAACATAAGGAAAAGTATAAGTAGTGATACCTATAAATTAATAGGAAACAAAATTTTAAAAGGAATCAGCTTTAGTAAAAACTGATGGCTCTAAATCTCTACATAGAAGCACACAAAGGTGAAGATGCTTATTGAAAGAAGGCAAAGATGATTTTACAGGTATCACTGAGATGTGGCAAGATGAGTCACCTGACTAAAATATGGCTCTGGAAAAATATCTCATGCAAAAAACAAGGAACAGGAGAAGTGAAAAAAGGGGAGAGAAAGTACTATGACATTGTATACTAAATGAATATAC
This sequence comes from Sminthopsis crassicaudata, assembly GCF_048593235.1. Classification (NCBI taxonomy): domain Eukaryota; kingdom Metazoa; phylum Chordata; class Mammalia; order Dasyuromorphia; family Dasyuridae; genus Sminthopsis; species Sminthopsis crassicaudata. Next base: position 19,297,369 of record NC_133621.1, on the reverse strand, counting down.
TAGGAAAGAGAAGGGAGGAGTATGGTTATAGGTATGGGCATAAAAATCAATGTTGGTAGAAGCAGAACAATGTTTTCTCATTGGTGACAATTGAAGTTAGCTTGGTTGGATTTGCTTCCTTCTGAAGGATGGGATTATCATCAAAATAAATCAAGAAATTATAACCTGCTCTAAAATAGAGAAAAAGCTCTAGCAAACTCCCAGATCATTAATGTATATCCTAATGCTACTGTATCAGGTTTCTGTCCCAGGCTTGTAATGTTTTCCAAAATGCTTCTGCTTACAAAAGGGGAAATGATGGGAACCTTGGGATAAAGAAAAAGAGAAGTAATAACTCCATTAGAATCTGTGGTTTTGAAGGAGGAGAAAGCTGAGCCGAGTCTGCCATCTACCCTAACTTTTAGGAGAACAGATTTCAAAGGATTCAGACAAAGGAAGGTATGATCTCCTTTCATTGAGAAAGATAGACCAAGTGGGATCGAAAACTCTCAAGAAGCCTTTAGATGTAAAGAGAATTCCCTTGCTGAGAAAAGGTGGAGCATTGGTGAGGTGAGAATGACAGCAAACTACCCAACCTGCTGCAGGAGGTGATTGCCTATCCATGTCACACCCGGGCTTCCCCTTGCCCAAGGATCTTTCCCTACTCCCCTTTCTGCTCACTCTCCCTCCTACCATCTCCTAGTTGTCATTTCCAGTCCACCAAGCCCATTCTAAAGCTACCCACTCTTCCCACAGGATTCCAGAAAATCTCCTCCATTGGTAACAAACTACAATCTTTTCCTTTCCTGCATTCTTTGAAATATGGGTCCTTCTTCATGACACAATTCCTCTTGCCACACTTTCTAGCACTGGTTGCCTTTTATTCACACTTTCTAATGTTCTCACTGGTCATGGAAGGAGATGGAAAATGCCTCATTCTTCACTGCCATTTCTAGGCTCTCTCTCCTTCTAACATGTTCCTCAATAACTTTTCCTCATACCACGGGACTTCAACATACATAAATCTCCCCACTAAACACAGTTCCTCAACTTCATTTCCCAAGACCTGTTCCTCTATCCCACCACAGATCCACATAGAGATGAATTTGGAAATTCCCTTATGTGATCATAATCTGTCATCATTCCACCTCTCCCTCTGACTTGCACCCCCTCCCCCTGTAGTCTTTATAGTGCTTAAAATTTGCAAAGAGCTCTACAAATATTATTTCATTTTGTTCCCCCAACAACCCTGGATTGCAAATGCTATTATCATTCCCATTTCATAGATGAGGAAACTGAAGGAGAAAGTGGTGAAGTAACTTGCCCAGGAACAGAGAGTCAGCAGAAAGTTTGAACCTAAAAGTGAAATTCTGATTCCCAATCAGTGTTTCATGCAATGAGTCGACTATTTGGCTCTAACCTTGTTCTGTGTCCTCAACTTCGAGTTCAAATTGCTATATTGCTCAGGCTATCATCCCCACACTCTCCTTCCTTCTTTATTTTTATCCCTTGGTGAATCAGTTCAATTCTATATGGTTGTCTTGTTTCAAGTCTCTTGTCCCACCAAGCCTCCATCCTGGATTACTACCACCATCCTCTGTCTTATACACATTCTATGAATAAAACTAGGAAAAAAAAAAAAAAATCACAAAGTTGCTGACTGCGTCCTTTACAAATTCTGTTACATAATCTCAACTGGACCTTCACTATAACACAGTAATTTTTTTAGCACCCCCCTGACTCACTTTCCCAATTCAACAGTGACTTTTTTAGACTAGCTCATGCTTCCTCAAATTGTCCATAGCTCCCCTTTTCCCCTATCCTCTCAGCTAAGAACCTTATCTCACATTTCATTGAAAAAATTGAGATTATTCTCTAAGAGTTCACTTTTTCCCCTCCTCCTCTCACATCACTCTGAAAGCTTCCTCTACTCTCTCACTCTCTATTCTTCCATATGAGGTGGTTTTTCTTACCAAGGCAAAAAAATCCCTTCTAACATGTACAAGTGATCCCATTAAAAAAATATTTTCCAGCAGACTCCTCTATCATTCCCTCTCTGAATAATCCTCAATCTAACTCTATCTACTACTGCTTCTCTACAGCCCACAAACATGCCTATGCCTCCCCTAATCTCAAAAAACTCAAATTTTATCTATGCTATTATTATCCCCATTTTACAGATGAAATCTTCATAACTTATGCTCTCCTTACCTTTCTATCTTCTTATTCCTTACTCTCCTCGACATACTCTACAGCCTAGTGACACTAACCTTGTCATCTCCACCTTTTGGCTTTCTTCAAGTATCAGTTAAAATGCCACTATGTACAAGAAATATTTTCCAATCTCTTAATGTTACAACATCCCCTCTGTTAATTAGCTTTAATTTACCCTTCCTGCAACTTATTTGTGCATAGATATGTTCATGTTGTCTCCAACTAGACTGTAAGTTTCTTGAGGGTTGTCTTTTGATTCCATCAGTAAGCAAAACATAGTATCCACAGTACTTAGCACAGTGCCCAATTCAAGGAAAACACTTAATATTTATTGTTAGACTGAAATGGTACCATAACCTCTATTTTTTAAATTAAATTTTATTTTCAGATGAACATTTTTTCCCTCACACCCCCTCCCCAATTAAGAAAAAAAAAAAAAAAAACCCAAAACTCGTATTGCAAGCAAAAATAAGTTTTTGTTTTGTTTTTATACTTTGAGCCACATTAACCATGGCCAAAAAAATTAGATCTCAACCTGTACTCTGAGTCTATCAGTTCTCTATGTGGAGATGAGTAGAATCTTGAGTCCTCTAGAATCATGGTTGGTCATTTTGTTAATGAGAATTCCTAAGTCTTCCAAAATTGTGTGTCCTTATAATACTGTAATTATTATATTAAATTGTTTTCTGGATTCTGTACGTTTCACTCTGCATCAGTACATACAAATTTTTACATATTGCTCAGAAACCCTTTCATCATTTCTTAAAGCACAAGATTATAGAACCTATATCTCCTGATCTCCTTTTCTGTAAGCATTTTTCTTCATAGTGTTTAAAACAGTTACACATACCTTATTTTAACAACTTTAGAAATGCCACACCAGGTTCATGCAGATCCAGTATTCTGTCTCTGATAGTGGTCCTACAGGAGATGTCATAAAAGGGTACAATTGTCTTCCACACCCAAAGATTAAGGATGTACCCCAAATATCCTGTTTCCTTTAATAATCTTATGGATCTATTATCCACACTTATTTAAACCATTCTTAAAATTATATTTTCAATTTACCTCCCTCCATGTGCAATAGATAAAATAAGTAAAAGTAATGCTACGGGCATTTGCTTCTCAATAACTAATATTCCTTATTTCTCTAAAGTAAGATCTTGATAAGATCTTGAAGTACTTTAATCTGCTAATCAAAAATGAGAAAACTATTCACTATAATTTCAGACGCACAAAATGAACCTATTAATATTTTATATTTTAACATCAGTTTATTGATTATTTTCTCCTCTATTATACTTCCCCCCAAAATGTAAGTTCCTTGAAGGCAGAGCTTATTTTTGATTTTGTCTTTCTAGCTCCAGCACTGAGCACAGTACTTCACAATAGGTTCTCAATAAATGCTTGTTGAATTAATCAAGCAATAATACCTGTCATTTGTGTATTTCTCTATAATCTATAAAGCAATTTGTAGCCATCATCTCATGTGATGCTACCAAACCCCACATACAGATAACGAAGTTATCATGCCATTATTATAAATTAGGAAAATGAGATTCAAGGCTATAGGACATACCCTTTGAGCTCACAACTGGAAGTGCAAAGACAAATCGATTTTAAAATCATTTTTAAAAGGCAGGTTCAATTATATTGCAATGTAGTTATGACCTCATCAATACAGGTACTCCCTTCCTTACATTGGTTCCCTAAGCCCTGTTTGGATTATTTCCCTTAAATGCATTAGTCCACAAAGAGAATGAAGAGATCTCCTAGCTTATCCCTTTGGCCTAGTTCTATATGAGAAAGATTAGTGTCATCTGCTAAAGTAAAGTGAGATCACTTCTTAAAACTGCTCACTTCCTTCAAAGTCAGCTCACATCACTTTCCATATATAATTTTTCCCTTGCTCTTCCCCCAACAAACTACCTTATGCATACATACATATATATTTGCATGTTACATATATTTATGTATCTATATAGACTAAGAGGCATATATACATGTGTATGTTTACCCATACATAATGTAAACTCCATGAAAGCAGGATTTTCATTTTTGTCTTTAGCACCTGACACATAGTAGGTGCTTAATAAAAGTCTGGTGACTATTTGCTTCCTATTCCTGTTTGCTTACAAAAATGTTGACTTGCTATGGGCCTAGCCCTGATCTCCAACATTATCCCTCAGTCAGTTTATAGTTTTCTCTGGAGAAATGCCCATTTGTTGCTTTACTATTTTCTTACTTCTAAGAGAGTTCCCTATTCTTGAAATTTGACTACAAATTGTTACTTTAAAGATTCATAATCTGATTCAAAAATTACTGTTTCATTGTTTCTCGTCTACTTTATGCTCTGCTATAATCACATATAATGCCTATAAAGGCAGTTCAGTGGGACCAGCATAATAGAATTCTGGGTCTGGAATCCAGGAAAGCTAAATTCAAATTTGACCTCGATACTTACTAGATGTGTAATCTTAAGCAAGTCACTTAACCTCTTTGCCTCAGTTCCCTCAACTATAAAACAAGGCTAATAATACTTACCTCTTAGGTTTATTGTGAAGATCAAAAGAAATAATATTTGTACAGTGCTTAGCATAGTGCCAGGCACATTAAGTTGGCACTATCTAAATGCCAACTGTTATTATTCAAATAATAAATAAAACTATATAACCATATAGGAAGCATTTTTTTGGTGGCCCCACCTTTCCCAGTAAGGGGGAAAAAATGTCTTTGGCAGAAAGAATATCCAGACTCTGCCTCCTGAGTTCTTTCTCTTTTTCTCCCAGGTCTAAGGTCTCTCCCCAGATACCAGACCTGGGATAATCCAGGACCTAGCCCCCCATTCCCCACCTTTTAAAATGAGAGTTAGGATTGAGCAGTAAATGGAATTCTATCCAAAATAATTACAAAAATATATAAAGTATCTGAGTTTTAATCTACCAAAAATATACAAGATTTATAGAAATACAATTAAAGTCACTCTTCAAAGCAAGAAAGACAGAAATAATTGGAAATCTATTCACAGATCATGGTTAAGCCATATCAATATAATAAAAATGATAATATCTAAATCATTGTAGAGATTTAGGGATAAATCAATCAAAATAATATTCATTTGAAAGATAAAAATCTCATAGGAAATTAGAAAAACTCTAAAGAGAATATGGCATTATCAATCAACAAGCACTTACTTTATGCCAGGACTGTACTAATGCTGGGGATACAAATAGGGGCAAATCTCAAATTACATTATATAGCAACAGTCAACAAAACTATGTGGTAACAGTTTAAAAAAACATAAGAATAGGTCAGTAGATACAGACTAGAAAAGCAAGAAACAGCAGTCAAAACCAGTAGCTCAGAGTATGATGTAATCTAAAACATGATTACTATTCTAGGATAAGGACTCTGGCAAGAACAGCTAAGAAAACCAGAAAGCAAAAATGAGGCTTAGACTAACAATGTTACACAGCATAACATTCATACAAAATGAATATCCAAACTGAATAGAAAAAGACAGTGTTTAAAAAAAAAAAAAATTAGAAACTACTAAGAGGAGGTGCTTTTTATAATAGGGCCAGGGGTGAAATTTTTAAAAAAATTTAAATCATTCTTAAAAGAGTGCTCAGTACCTATATTTGTTCTAATTTGCTCTATATTTTGTTTTCTAAATATATTCCTTCTCCCTTCCTGAGGGCCATCTTTTGAAGCAACTAACCAATCCCTCAACAGAATCAGACAGCATATGCAATGCTCATATTGGTCTCCCAGGCTTAAGGCTTTCTCCATTACAATCCACCTTGCACATGGCTATCAAAGTACTTTTTTCCTTAAGTGCAGATCTGACCAAGTCACACACACCTCAGACTCAATGGATTGCAGAGGCTTTCTTTTGTATCCGGGATCAAATTCAAACTTCTTGATTTAGCCTTTAAAGTCACATAAAACCCAACCCCAACCAATTTTCTGAGGCTCACTGTAGGTTGTCACCTTTATCACTCTGTGATCCAGTCCAAGTGGCCTTTTCTCAGTTCCTCACAAATGGACGCTCTAGCTCTACTCTGGTGGCTTTGCACTGTCCATCCCCCTCCCCCATTCCTGGAATGCATTGTCTCAGAATCCTTCTCTTCCTTAAGCTGCAGCTTAGGGGCCATGTTTTCTGTGTGGAGCCTCTGCTGATTTCCCTTTTCCAAACAACCTTACTTTTAACTATTTTGTGCACATTTCTATTTATTGATTTTACGCCATATATATTTTGTTATGCACTCGTCTAACCCAAAAGAATGTAAGTTCACTGCAAGCAATGATTGTTTCCTTTGCACTTGTATCCCTAGCTAATACCTGATATACAGTTAAGTGTTTCCTAATCATCTTAATGAGGGAAAGGAAAGGGGGAACCCCATTTCTCGGCGCATAGATCCCATGAGGCGCAGTGTCCCTTGTAAATGAATTTACAGGCCCGAAAACCTAGATTGATAAATAAAAGGTTTATTGTAGGAATTTGGAAGTAAAGCTCAGTTAGAAAGACACCAGGGCCAGAGGTGGCCGCTGGGCGGGCAGGGACCCTTACATGGCTGGAAGGATACCATGTGTTGGCTGGGAGGGCTCCTGCAATGAGGGCGTTCCAGCTTATTTCTTTTATACCCAAAAGATGATGGGCGGTACCCAGTTCTGGCGGGCTTTTCAGCTAGCTCAGATCAGGTGAGGGCTGGGGGAAGCTGAGCTGATGGTGGGGGCTGGGCCCGGATATTCAAAGTGTGCCTCTGACCAGGATTTGTGAATCAAGGTCAGTCATGGGTTGGGCAATTAGGAGTCTTAAAGGGACCCCAACCCTCATCAATCTGATTAGATTGATTCTGCAATCTTGGTTCCCAACCCCTGCAAGAATAGAAGAGAGGACCACATCTGACCATAATAATTACCTAGCTGCCTGAATATAATGGAATACAAGTGTCCCACACAGTTTCTGAGAAACCTGGAAAGCCTTCTATAACTGAAACAGTGAAATCAGCAAAATCAAGAACAATTTATACAAAAAATAACACCGTAAGGACAAACATCTCTGAAAAGTTCTGATCAATACAATAACTAAGCTCTCCGAGGGGAAAGGGACCTGTGTGTGCCAAAATGTTTGTGGCAGCCCTTTTCGTAGTGGCCAGAAACTGGAAAATGAACGGATGCCCATCAATTGGAGAATGGTTGGGTAAATTGTGGTATATGAAGGTTATGGAATATTATTGCTCTGTAAGAAATGACCAGCAGGAGGAATACAGAAAGGCTTGGAGAGACTTTACATCAACTGATGCTGAGTGAAAAGAATAGAACCAGAAGATCGCTGTACACTTCAATGCTGTATGAAGAGGTATTCTGATGGAAGTGGAAATCTTCAACATAAAGAAGATCCAACTCACTTCCAGTGGATCAATGATGGACAGAAATAACTACACCCAGAGAAGGAACACTGGGAAGTGAATGTAAATTGTTAGCACTACTGTCTATCTACCCAGGTTACTTATACCTTTGGAATATAATACTTAATGTGCAACAAGAAAATGGTATTTACACACATATATTGTATTTAGGTTATTCTGTAACATATGTAAAATGTATGGGATTGCCTGTCATCTAGGGGAGGGGAAAATTTGGAAAAATGAATACAAGAGATAATGTTATAAAAAATTACTCATGCATATATACTATAAAAAAAAATTATAATTATAAAATTAATTTTAAAAAAAGAAAGAAAAAGAAAAGGAAAAAAAAGTGTTATGTAAAACTATGCTAAATATTAAGTAGATTTTAAAAACAAACAAACAAACAAACAACTAAGCTCTCCGAGACCCAGTACCAAGAACACAAGCTCCCCAGAGCCTGACAAAAGAGGCAGAGGACATCTTTGGATGTGGACAAGGTGATGGCTGGTTTGGCTTCAATGTGCATGTTCACTAACAAAGTTTTGTTTTTCTTTTTTCTTCAGTGGGAATGGGAGAAATAGGATGGGATGTGGATGGAAAGTGGGAAGAAGAGAAAATAGAATGCTGGCCACAGCCCAATTCATTGTGTGCACTGCCTTCTTGGTTCTATTTATGTTGCTCTTCCTTAGTGAGATTCTGCCTTCCAGACTCCTCTGAATTCTTCACATGCATCATTTAGTGCGAGACATTAACAAGCATTTTAGATCACATAGTTTAGCCATTTCCATCTACTTGATTCTAGTTCTTTGCCACTACAAAAAATTCTGCTAGGAGCAGCGAGGTGGTGCAGTAGATAGAGCACCAGCTCTGAAGTCAGGAGGACCTGAGTTCAAATTTGATCTCAGACATTTAAAGATTCCTAGCTGTGTGATCCTGAGCAAGTCGCTTAAACCCAATTGCCTCAGGGAAAAAAAAAAAAAAAAAAAAAAGTTCTGCTAGATTTATTCTGGTGCAGCCCGTGGCCTTTCTGTTTCTGGCCTCCTTAGGACATATGTCTCTCATCAGAATCTTAGAACAATAGGGCAGCACAGCCCAGTCACTGTCTTTACATAATCCTATGCGGCTTTCCTAAATGGTTGGAATAATTCACAGCTCCACCAACAGTGACTGCTCCTAGCCTCAGTAGTTTTTGCCAATTTATTGTGTGTGAACTGAAACCTCAGATTGTTCTAATTTATATATCTTTGCACTGTGCTGTTAACAATTTTAAGCAATCTTTTGTTTGGCTGTTTAAAACTGCAATTCATCTATTGAGAACTATCAAAGGATATAAAGCTTTAAAAAACCATAGATGATAATTTCAAAATATGCTCCTAATCACTTAAAGTAATAGGAATGGAAATTAAGGCAACTTTGAGGTTTCACCTTATCCCCTGCAAATAGGCAAAACTACCAAAATAATAATAATAATAATGGAGAGGCTAAGGGAAACTGCTGACAACCATACTATGAAGTCTGATAAAATTATTCCAGATGGACACGTATACATATATTATATTTAACTTATACTTGAACATATTTAACATGTATTGGTCAACCTGCCATCTGGGGGAAAGGGTGGGAGGAAGGAGGGGAAAAGTTGGAACAAAAGGTTTTGAAATTGTCAATGCTGAAAAATTACCCATGCATATATCTTGTAAATAAAAAGCTATAATAAAAAAAAATAATAATAAAAACAAAATAAAAAATTATTCCAGACATCAATGAGGAAACATTCAAGAAAAGTGACTAAAATGTCCATATCCTTTTGACCCAAAGAACCCAGTACAGGGCATAGAACTCCAGAGATCAATATAAAACCAAAGGATTGTTATATACCAACACATTCATAGCAGCACTTTTTTTTTTTTTTTTTTTGATGAGTCAATTGGGGTTAAGTGACTTGCCCACTATCACAAAACTAGGAAGTGTTAAGTGTCTGAGGCCAGATTTGAACTTAGATCCTCCTGACTTCAGGACTGGTGCTCTATCCATTGCACCACCGAGCTGCTCCTGACAGCAATACTCTTGCATAGTGAAGAACTGAAGAACAATATGGACAGATATCTACTATGAAGTGCTGAAAAAAATCATGACTTATGCAATGGAATGTCCTATGAAAGAAGAAAGCATCTGCACAATTTAGAGAACCGTGAAAGCTATGTGTATGAACTGATAAAGAGTGAAAAACCTAGTTCATACACAGTGAAAGGAGAATGAAAAGATCACAAAAAGGAAGAGTTCCTTTAAGTAAAAGGCAAACAAGGGAGGCAGAAACACAGTCCCTTTCAGTCAGGGGGTTGACACTGGATTACTGTTTTAATTGTCTCCAACACTTAGCACAGTACAAGGTCAGCACCCTCCCAGATCACCCACACATCTGGTAAAGGCTTTGCCACCTACTCTGGCATCTAATCATGTTTTTTTCTCATTTCTCCCCTGGCTGCCCTCCTCTGGGATTTCACTAACTTCTTCCTCAGGCCTCAGAAGTTCCTTCTAGAGATAACCTCATCTGAGATCACAAGATCTCATCAGCCCAGTGATTCCTCCCTATCAGCCAAATCCCAGGTCCCTTTAATCAGAAGGTGGAGCCTTGAAGGATAAAATTTCTACAAAAGGAGGGAAGTGGCACAGTTCTTTTCCCCAGGGCTGTATATTCTTCTGAGGCTTCTCTAGCTGTCCCACCAGGATGGACAGGGGAATATCCCTGTGAACACCATCATCCATTAACCTATAAGCTTCTTGAGGGGTGGGAGTTATCTTTCTTTTTTCCTATCTATCCCAAACACATAGCACAGAGCCTGGCACATAGGAGGAGCTTAATAAAAGTTTACTGACAAAGAACGTGCTTAATAAATGTTGGCTGATTTTCATGATTCATTATTTTGGGAGTGGAAAAAGCTTCATTATGATGTAAGAACAAAAGGAGACAGCTTGCTGGTGCAGTAGAGAGAGCATTGGCCCTGAAGTATGAAGGATTCAAGTTCAAATTCAGCTTCAGACACTTAAGACTAACTAGCTATGTGACCCTGAGCAAGTCACTTAACCCCAATTGCCTTGCCACAGAGAGAGAGAGGAATATGACATTTTTTAAATTGGCTGACGGAAGAATTGGTAAACTCCACCTTAAATGTCAGTAAACAGGCTGGGATATTTTCAGAAGGAATTTTGATAAACAAAAACATGAAATTGAACAACATTTACAAAGCATAGTTTTCTGAATCAGAAAGATACAGCATGGGCAATGGAGCAAGTACCTAATCGGGGTTAGGCAGAGCTGGCTTCAAATGCCACTTTAGACACTCATTTGAAGAGCAGGGGCAAAAAACCTCTTTCACCTTTCTCAGCTTCGGCTTCCTCAATCTGTAAACCCAAACCAATGAAGTAGGAGAGTTCCTCTCTCATAGGGTGGTTGTGAAAATCAAAGACAAAATCCCTTATGGGAAGCACTTTGAAAATCTAAAGGGCTATCTATATGTCTATCATCCTCTCCTAATTGGAAGCAGGCTTGAGGTTATCAACAACACTGTCAGTATGGCTAGAATCTCCAACCCCTCCAGGACCCTTACTAAACTGATCTGATCTGAGATAAGGATCCCCACATTCACTCTCTGGACCCAGAACACATGGCAATTTTTAGTCTGCAGGTATCCTGGGTTTTCTCATATACTGCTCTAGTTCTTGGATCTTTGTTTAAAAAAAAAAAAAAAAAAAAAAGTTGACTCCAGAGTCAATTTCTGGGATAAGAACTCAATAATATTTGCCAAAAATTGCTGGAAAAACTGGAAAATAGTATGGCAGAAACCAGGCATTGACTAACATCTAACAAGATAAGGTCAAAATGGGTTTATGATCTAGACTTTTGTCTAGGGTGATACTATGAGCAAATGGGGAGAACAGTCAACCTCTCAGATCTGTGGAGAAGAGAGGAATTTATGACCAAAGAAGAATTGGAAAACATTATGAAAAACAAAATGGATAATTTTGATTACATTAAATTAAAAATGTATTGGACAAACAGCACCTCCCCAGGGTCATGTGGCCAGCAAGTGAAAGGTTGAGCCAGATGAAACACAGGTCTTTATGACCCTGAAGCCCAACTTCTAATCAATCCTCCTCTCAGAGAAGGGCCATTACAGAAAACCTGCCATGCTATTTATAAATGAGCAACACATACAGTTCACCATCTGCCAGAGGAGAAGCCAGCACAAGGTATAGAATACCTTTAGTATTCAACAAAGCAGGAAAAGCATAATGAACTGCTTAATTTCTGATAAATAAGTAGGAGCCCCAAAAGATGTTTCCTTGGCAGTGGGCCACAATCCTAATCCTTGCATTCATTGGTCTCCAAGCAGCAGCTCCTACCTTATTAACCTGCTCCTGTGCCCAGATGGTTCTGCAGATTAACTCCATGTTGGCTGAGTGTTTCCTCCCTTTGTGTCTTTATGGAACAGTATCTTAGTGGGGGGCCAGTTAGGACTGAGCTTGTTTTTCTACATGACTCAAATCAATGTGCCTTGATGCTTAAACCAAAGACTTTTCATTCTAGTATACAAGGTCTCCCTCATATAACAATATTCTTGAATAAACTACAATCTTCGCTGAGGCTCCTTTGAGACTCAGTTTCCTCATCTGTAAAATGGAGATAAAACACAATAGATAAAACAGAGGATTACAAAGGAAACTAATTAATTCATCAAAATATTCTAACAAGTTTATACCTATCATGTAAAGAAGTCCATCTCTCAGACTGATAGATTATAGAGCTGTGGATCTGACCTGAGGAAGAACCAAGTTCCTTACCAAGAGCTCTGTATATGGATGAAATTCCTATCTGATACTCCTCATCATCTCCAAGAGTCTGAATCCTCCTCACTTCAAGCATAGCACTCTGCTTTCCACTGAGTTCCTCTGAAGCTCTCAGAGAAATCTGGATCATGTGTGTGTGTGTGTGTGTGTGTGTGTGTGTGTGTGTGTGTGTGTGTGTGTTTATCTGTGGGGTTATCATAAGAATCCATCATCACAAAAAAAAAAAACAAAAACGGTTCTACTTCTCTCTTTAAACCCAAAAGGGTTGGATGAAAATCTCAAATATTAAAAGAAAAATATAAAAATTTATGAGAAGAGTAGTATATACCAATCTATAACAAGAAAAGAACAAACTGACTGCTAGACAATTATCCTATTAGCATTCCAACAGCCCAGATCCATTATCTTAGCCAATAAAGTTCTCCCTCCTTCCAATCTCCCATTTCAGTTAAGGGAATCAGCATCCTTCCAGGCACCCAGATATATCTCAAAGCCATCCTAGAACTTCCACATCCTTTTATCTCCTATATTCAGTCAATTGTCTAGACTTGTCCATCAAACAATACAAATGTATTGAGTGCCTAAAGATGGGGCAGGCACTGGGACACAAAGAGAAAAGTGAAAATAGAGCAGGTGAGTACTTCACCAGGAGCTCCATATACTCATGAAATCCTTAGTTTGTGTTCCTCTTCAAAAATTTTCATCTCCCTTGGTTTCAGGTGGGAACTAACAAAATTGAGGCTGTCTGCTCTTCTCCCCTCCTCCCCTCACTTCCCAGAGGCCTTCTGCCCCAGCTCCTTCTTCACTCCTGTCTCACCTGATCGGGTAGCTCTTCTCTTAGCAAGACCAATCACTAGGCATGCACAACTGATTCAATTTCATCCCATCTTCCCCAGCTAATTGCCTCTTCTAACACTCTTCCTCTGTCACTAATTTTCAATCTCTCCCTGTCTATTGGCTGCTTCGCTAATGCCAACTTAAATGCCTGTATCTTTGGCCTTTTCTTAATCCTCATGCTTCTGGACCTCTCTATAGCCTTTGATTCTGCTATCAATCATTCTCTTCTGCTTGAACTACTGTCTTCTATCTAGGTTTTCTCTCCTAGTTCTATTTTCCTCAATGATTTTACCAGCTCCTATGAATTCAATGATCACCTTTAAACTGATGATTGCTGAAATCTATTATCCAACCCTAACCTCTCTCCTGACCTCCAGTGCTGCATCTCCAATGACTTACTGATGCCTAGAATTGGATGTCTCAGACATAAAAATTCCATTTGAGAAATGGAACTTGTCACCTTTCTCTCAAACACTCTTCTCTTCCAAAGTTCTCTATTACTGTCAAGGACAACATCACCCTCCCAGTGCCTTAGGTGCCTAACCTAGATGTCCATCCTCAACTCACTTTGTAACATCTCTCCAAAATGTACCCTTTTCTCCTCTACACAGTCACCACTCTAGTACCATCATCACCTCACGCCTAGATCATTCCAATGGGCTATTCGATTTCCTTCAATTCTCTTCCACTTCAGTCTATCCTCTACTCATCTATCACAGTTTTTGTCCGAAAGCATTGTTCTGACCATTGCACCAATGAACCCCCACTCAATAACCATTCTCCTGATTGCCTCCAAAATCAAATATAAAAATCTGGTTGGCTTTCAAAGCCCTGCATAACCTAACCCCTCCCTTTTCAATCTTCTTACCACCACCACCACCACCAACACAACCATATACTCTACAGTCTGGTGACACTGGCCTCCATTCCATCTCCCAACTCTGGCCTTTTTCACTGACTCTCCTCCATGCCTGGAATGTTTTTCCTCCTCAATTCCACACCCTGGCTTCCTTCAAGTATAAACTAAAATCTCATCTTCTATAAAAAGCCTTTCCAGATCTTAGTTCTTACCATCTTCCCTCTGCTACTTATTTTCAATTCATCCTATATATAACTTGTCTGTGCCCAGCTATTTACAAGTTATCTCTTCTAACTGACCAAGAGCTCTTTGAAGGTATTTATCTTTTGCCAATTTTATATCCCCAGTGCTTAGCATTATGCTTAATGCCTAATACTTTAAAAAGTTTGCTGATTTGACTCCCAAAGTAATTTACAATCTTATCAAGGTATATATGTAAAACTCATACAAGATAAATTGAGAGGAAAGATCACTTATCTAAGGTGGTACTAGAGATGTACCTGGAGGAAAACTAGGAATTTTGAGGAAGAAATAATACATATTTTGCTCATATCTTTCCCCCTTTCTTAGCCACTATTCTGGCTATTCTAGTTCAGCCCTTCATAATCTCTCCCTCTACTGGACATCCAAACAGCATAATTAGTAAGTCTGCATCCAGTTTCTCCCCCCTCTAAACCATCTGCCACCAGCTGCCAAATTAATTATCCTAGTCTTCATACAAGCAAGTACAGATCCCTACTCTATCCCCATGTCTATCCTACAAACCCTCACTTGTCCTTATCATACCCTTAACCTATCACCTTGTCCCTTTCATTCCTTTCACAACAGATCACCTAAAAAGAAGCCCATTAGCCTCCATTTCCTCATCCTTGCCATCTGGCTTTAAATACATCACTAAACTTAAATTCCTTTCTCCAGAATTACCTTGGCTTTTTAATCTAATCCTTGCCTTTCTGGAGGCCCTTGTGACATTACTGAGAACACTCCTCTCCTGGGGTTCTGTGCCATTGCTAGCTCTTGGTCCTTCTCCTTCCTGCGTAGCTGTTTCTTAGTTTTCTCTACTGCATTTCTGTTCAGTGTCATCATCAATATCACTAACTGAGGATTACCCCAAGGCTCTGGCCTAGACCCCTCTTTATTTCTCTGACTGACACTCTCCCTCCTGATGACCTCAACTTCCAAGGGTTCCATTATCATTTATATTCAGATGATTCCAGATCTAGAGAATCAGTCTTGCTCTTGAGCTCTAATCCCACATTAACATTTTGATCTAGATGTCCCCATAGCATCTGATTCTGTCAAGAACACAACTCAGTATCTTTTCCCAAAATCCCACCCCTCTTCCAAATTTCCCCTTTCCCAACAACAGCATGTCCATCCTTCTATCCCTTCAAATCTTTGTTCTTTCTTCACCTTGCATTTCTAAGCATTTACTAAATCGCATTAATTCAGCCTCCATACCTCCCTCTTCTGTACTCAGCCAAAATCACAGTAAAATCCCTGATCTCTCAACTGGACTATTTCGACAACCTCCTAACTCAACGTTCTCCCCTTTCCACTCACCCCTCCACTTAGCTGTCAAAATAAGGTCATTAATGCACATGTCCAACCGTGTCACTCCCATGTTCAACCAACTACAGTGGCTCCTACAATCAAATATAAATTCTTGTTTCTCACTTAAAGTCATTCACAATCTGGATTCAATCTACCTTTTCAATGCTTTCAGCCACTACAGTTCAGCTAAGCTGACCTCACCCAGAGTATGTCATGTTTCTTCTTTACGCTCTCTGTCCTCCATGGCTTAAACACTCTCCCTTCTTATCTGCTCCTCTCAGAACCCCCAACTCAAACCCTACTCCCCCTATAGGAAGGCTTTTTTGATTCCCGTATACACCAGCTGCCACAGACTGAGCCATCAAAGTTACACTGTATTTATCCTGTATGAGCACATGTGGTCTCATTCCCAAAGGCAGGCAAGGACTACTTCATGTATCTCTTTGTGTCCCCGGCACCTCAAATAAATGCTGACACATTGTAGACACTTATAAATGTTTGCTTCTTTGCTTCCTAAATGTGTCTGAAAGTGACACCTTTCCACTTAATAACTCCTAGCTGCCTCTAGGATAAACTACAAACTTCTTAAACTAGCATGTAAAGGCCTCTCCTCTCTATTCCCTGTTTTTCCTATACTAATTTCACATTACTCTCCTTCAATAACCCTATGTTTCAAGTCAGGTCTATAAGATCTTTCCAGAACTCAACACACCAACTTCAATCTGTGTCTGTGCCCAGGCTGTCCGTAGGTGAGTATACCCTCAAAGTCCTCCCCTTCTAGCTCTTAGAATGCATAGCTTCTTTTAAGACATGGCTCAGGGACCAGCTCTCCCAGTCTCTCTCCTCTGCTTTGTCTGCATTCATCTTTCTCGAACTGTCTAGTCCTCAATTCTCAGAAAACTTGTTCTATTTCTTCAGTGCAATGTAAATCTCTTGGAGGTATGGGCACTGCCACATTTGTGGTCCAGCCACATTCTCAGAACCATTCACAAAATAGCTACTTAATAAACATGTTGGAATGAACTGACCAGTCTGAGGTCTCCAAGTAAATGGGAGACTTATGGACTGGAAAGGCAGTAAAAGTTCTTGAGGACCAGAACTCCTAGCACCTGTGTGACTTCATTCTGTAGAATGGAGGGCTGGGAAGGATGGCCCTTAAGGTTCCTTCAAAGACTCCATGATAGAAGACAATGAACTGCCATCCACTGAAAGGGAAAGCTTAGAGTCTCTGCCGAGTCAAATATACCATGAAGTATCTAAAGAATTATCGGCTTTGGCTCATCATGAGGAGCCTATACAGTTAGCCCAGTACAGTGCTGGGGAAATGGACAAAATTTTAAAAACTTCATCATTACAGAATCAGACTCCCGAACATCAGATCTAGAAGGATTGGGTTCTGGGGGTTCCCCCACCACCACCTCTGATTTTGTGGATTTATAAGAGAACTCCCCAGCAGTCAGAGATTTAAAAATCTGTGCATGTCACAGGACACGCTTTGTCTTGGATGATAAAAGTGAACACAGCCAGCCATTCTCACTCTATCTCAACCACTCTTCCTCCCAACATTAAGAGGCACAGCCATATAACAACTCTCATAGTACTTTCCATGACCCTGTTTCCACATCAATGAAAGCCAAGAATAAATAAATAAACAAAATAACCAAACACTAGTCTTCTTTATCATATAAATTAAATTCATTAAAAGTCATTTCTGTTTCTGCCGAGCTGCTTTAAGGTCATTTTAAAAGATAAACACAAAACACTGAGTTGAGTATTAAGTGCAATGAAAGAGGGTTTGCAAACACTTTCTAGATGTTTTCCATTAAAATCCTGATCTGAAAATCATCCAAGGCATGTCATACTCATATGGAACAAGTTCAGTAAAAGATAATTTAAAAACAACAACACGGTCCTGACAAATCACAAAGGAAAAAAGTCCATTTAAGGCAAATAAAATCACAATTAACAAGTCCGGCTATTGCAGACACCTTGCAGGGACCTCACAAGCACAAGGCACTCCAGGGTAACAACATGTCATGGGTTTTCCTGATCCCAAAAAGTTCATGCTAAATGTCAGCATCTAGTCAACATTTAACTTATTTCTGTGATTTATAAAATCTCAAGTTTCCTTTTAGGCTTTCGAGCACAACAGGAAAAAAAAACCATTTCGTTTTATTATTTTAAGACTCAATTTAATCTAACCGAGAAAGTCCACATTTAAGTACGGCAAACACCAAGGAGAACCTTAGAAAAATGCATCTAAATGAGTCTGAGGCTGCCTACGAAGAGGGTGACAAAACTCAGCCTTTTAGCTCAGAAGCTGAGAAAAGGCATATGTGTAGAACAGTTCATGACTTCTAGATGGACTATGTCCTTCCACATCAAAACCTTTTGGCGGGGGGAAGGGAAGCCAAAGTCCCTTCCAACTACAAAATCGGCGGAGTTCCTTCCGAGCGGCAAGAGCCCCGTAAGCCCAAACGCTCCAAAGCCAAACACTACCCGGAGAAGCAGCAGCCGGCGGAGAGCGCTCCCGAGAGCCTCCCTTCCAGGAGCGCCTCCCTTCCAGCCTCATCATCTTTTGTACCAGTCATCCATGAAAAATTAATGAGTTACGCCATTACACTTCGGATGGCCGTGACAGGGCGCCTCAGTTTTGAATGTACCCTGGATGCTAAGATGTCCCCTCCAGGCGCCTGCTGCAGGGGACGGCTTCGCTCGGTCAACACCCCGGCTCTGGGGGCCGGGAACAATAATAGGCGTCCCCCGGCGTCCCCCGCGCACGGCAGCCAAGGTGCGCGGACCGCCACCGGGCCAGCCCCGGGAGGGGGAGGGGCCGGGCCAGCCCAGCACAAAGGAAGGGACGGCAGCCGGGACTCGGCGGGGACACGGCCGCCCACTCGGGGCGGGCACCAGCTCGGACGGCCCGCCCAGTCCCGAGCAGCGTGGAGGGCCGGGAGGGGCCCCCGCCCATTTTGCCGATGGGGACACTGAGGCCGGGACCGGGAGGAGCACCCGCCCATTTTACCAAAGGGGACACTGAGGCCGGAGCCCCTCCCGGCCAGGCTGGCCCAGCCCCCCGAGGGCAGGGCGGGCACCACTTACCCAGCAGCAGGACGTTCTTGCCCGACGGGAGCTTGGAGCGTGAACGGGTGGAGACTTCGCTGAGGATGCAGGACCTGGCAGCGGTGGCGGGGAGAGAAAGGGGACCGCTAGAGAGGCTGCAGGGGTCAGGGAGGACCCCCAGCTAGCCCGGAGCAAGAGAGGATCCCGGGGCTGAAGCAGCGAGGGAGGGAGCCTGGCCCAAGGAGGGGAGAGCAAGGGAGGGACCCTCTAAGCAGGCAGAGGGGAGCATGGGAGGGGGTGAAAGGGACCCCCACCCAAGAGAGGGAGCCCGCCCCCGAAGGAGGGAGGCAGGAGAAGACCCCAACGCAAAGAGAGGGAGCAAAGGAAGGGCACCCCGAGCGGGGAGGGGACCCCCGGCAGGGGGCTGGGGCGGGGCGGCGGCCCCTCCCAGCGCGGCTTCCCCTCCCCTCCCTGCCCCCGCTGCGGGCTCCGGTTACCAGAGGTTCTGCCCGTCGTCGTCCTCGGCCTTGTCGCCGCCGCCCGTGCAGGAGGCCGGGGCGAAGCCGTTGGCGGCGGCCAGGGTGGGCGGCGAAGAGCTGAAGGAGCCGGCTCGCCCCACGGCCGCCATCTTAGTCGGAACTCTGGGCTCCAGCGGAGCTGAATGAGCGAGGCCGGGGCGGCAGCGGCGGCGACGGCGGCGGGACCCGGATGTGAGGCGAACGCCCGGCGCCTGGCGAGCGGGAGGGGCGGGGCTTGCGCCTGGGGGGCGGGCCCTGGGCCGCCCTTGCCGCGGGGCTGCCCTGGGCGCGGTCACGATGACGTCACTGCATCGGGCGGGTCTGGCCCCGCCTCCTGCCTCTGAGACTGCTGCGGAGATGGGAAGGCTCGGTGGGTGCGGTCGGGACAGCGCCTGACCGGGAGTCCCACCCGTCCTCGGCGCCTCCCCCCTCCCCTCAGTTTTCTCATCTGCAAATGAAGGAGGGCTTTGGATGCGATGACCTCTAGGATTCTTCCAGCCCAGGATCCGCGGGACTGGTCACACCGGTGCCAGGCGTGGGATCCCGCACGGTCCGAGCTGTGATGGAAACGGGGAAACTGAGGCTCTGAAAGGAAGGGGCTTGGGACCCCGCACTGTCTATGCTGGGAAGTACTGGCCCTTATTGCTTTTACAGAAGAGGAAACTGATGTATGGGATGAAACAGAAGATTATCTAATGTCGGAAGGAACTTTGGTGGGCCTCAGTTTCCTCATCTGCATGGTGGGTTGCATTAGATTCCCTTTGAGCCCTCTGTGAATTTATAATAGTTTAACCACCTCATTTTTACAGAAGAGGAGATGAAAGGCCATAGAAACATAAGTATTCAGAGATGGAAGGCATCTGTGAGATCATGTCTCCAACCCCTCATTTCATAGATGAAGGAACAGGCCCAGACAGTAGAGGCGCCCTAAGTCACCTTGCAAGTTAGTAGCAAGTTACTTGATTTCAAGCCAGTCCCCTGACTCTTTGGATTCTGGGAGAGCTTAGAACCCACAGGTGCTCCTGCCCCCTAACAGCTGCTGTTGATGTACACTGCGTATTCGGTTCTAGCCTCCATCCCCATTCACCTGGGAAAGGAAGGCAGAGAAGCTAGAGTTACTATTTGTCCCTCATTCTGTCCTGACACTTCAGTGACCTTAACATTAATGAACTTTTCCTGTCATCTGTTCCCAAGCAGCAAGAGTATTGTCATTGTAGTGACTCTTCATGACTCTACTTGGAGTTTTCTTGGCAGATACATTGTGGTTTGCCATGTCCTTCTCTGGCTCATTTTACTGATGGGGAAACTGAGGAAAACAGGGTAAAGTGACTTGCCTAGAATCACACAGCTAATACCTGAGAATGTTTTTGAATGTAGGTCTTCCTGACTGCAGGCTTGATACTCTATTAACTGCACCTTATCGATTGTACCATCTAGATGCTCCAAAGGATTATTATCAATTCCTTTTTCTTACCAATAGCAGGTTTCAATAAAACAAATCCATCACACAATCAATAGAAAGGAAACAAACAAACAAACAAACAACCTCCCCACAAACTGGAATGGTTTGGATTTTCCTGATAGTCATTTGTAAGAGGATACCGTATGGCACAACCTGTTTCCAGTCTTTTAAAATAACCTATTAGCTGCTCTCAAAAATAAGCTTAAGAATAGTATCTTGTTTGAAGAAAATATTGCTATTCCCTATGATAAATCTGGTTATTATATCCAACCTGACATGGGAGGGGAGAAGGAATTATATTGAGATGCTGTTCTCTATTTTCACTTTACCTTTTCTTCTTTAACACACACACACACACACACACACACACACACACACACACACACACACACGCCGAGTAATAAAGCCTCATTTTTTTTTACTTTCTCTTGTTTCATCAGAAAAAAAAAAATGAAATAAAAAGAAAAAATGAAATGAAATATGACACATGTAATTGAAAAACAAGATTTTTAATTTCAAAAGAAATGATAATAATATATATGTGTGTGTGTATTTCTAATTTAAATGAAGTCATCCCTGTAGATCAAATGTATCATGGTAATCAATTTGTTTTTTATGTCGAATATCTGTGATTCCATGTTGTGAATTTTCACCATACGAGAGAAGGCCCCAGTTCCACATATATCTAATTATATCACTACCATCAAGAAGCAACTGATCTTACTCTGAAGTTTGAAGGTTTCAAATTTCTTAACTGCAAGAATTAGGTGCAGTTGAGTATTTCTGCATAGATTTTTGAAAGTATCCCATTAGGCAGAACAGCTATGTCAATTAATACCACTCCTTCATTAACTACCCAATACTTGAATATCAGTTGGTCAATTGTTCAGGCTCATTTTTTCAGTCACATCAGACTCTTCGTGACCCACTTGTCATGTCTTGGCAAAGATACTGGGGTGGTTTGTCATTTCCTTCTCCAGTTCATTTTACAGATAACAAACTAAGGCAAATAGGGTTCAGTGACTTGCCCAGGGTCATATAGCTAGTAGATGTCTATGGCCAGATTTGAAGTTTTAAAGATGAATCTTTCTGACTCCAGACCTGTTACTGTATCCACTTCATATCTATCCATCAGCAAATGTTTATTAAGCATTGTTGCAGTATTGCTTCTTCTACCTTGGACAGCTTCTATAATTATAGACAAGAGGCAATAATAAAATCACAAAGCCATTTTCCTTTGAATGAATGATAGGGATCTTTTATAGACATAAAGAAGAGTCAGCTTGATGAGATGACACCATCCAAGATCAGGGGCAGATTTTCATCTTAATCAGAAAACACAATGTTCTTCCATGAACACTAAGACTTTTGCTTTGGACAAAAGGAATCAGGGCAGAGTTTCCTGTATTTGTTAAAGGCATTAAAATTGCAATACATAAAACTTTCTAATAATAACGCCTGTTATTTCTAGGAACTAGGCCTTCTATAAAATGGATTTTTCCAGATTAGTGAAACTTACTACTTGAATCGTTAAATTTTATTTCATTTATTTTGGATAAAAAATTCTCTAAAAAATATTAACACATGACCCAACCTTGTTCAACAGATGTAAAGCCTCGTTTAATTTATTATTGACAAGTCAGAGTTATCCATTTGAATAGAAACTGCCCTGAATGTCCTGAATGAAGCTAGGAATGATGCCCTGAGGGACTATTCCCAGAGGAGACATCTGCTTTAAATGGCACTCAGACTACTGCTTTTCCTATTTCCTCTCTCAGGGTCAGGCAAAGTCACTTTTATTATTATTATTATTATTATAGCTTTTTTATTTACAAAACATATGCATGGGTAATTTTTCAACACTGACCCTTGCAAAAATTTTTGTTCCAACTTTTTCTCTCCTTCCCTCCATCCTCTTCCCTAGATGGCAGGTAGACCAATACATGTTAAATATGTTAAATCATATGTTAAATACAATATATGTAAACATATTTATTTAGTTATCTTGCTGCACAAGAAAAATCAGATTTAGAAAGAAGTTAAAAATAACCTGAGAAGAAAAACAAAAATGCAAGCAAACAATAACAGAAAGAGTGGAAATGCTATGTTGTGGTCCACGTTTATTTCCCAGTGTTCTTTCTCTGGGTGTAGCTGTTTCTGTTCATCACTGACCAGTTGGATCTGAATTGGATCTTCTCATTGTTGAAGATATCCACGTCCATCAGAATACATCCTCATACAGTATCATTGTTGCCATGTATAATGATCTCCTGGTTCTGCTCATTTCCCTCAGCATCAGTTCATGTAAGTCTCTCCAGGCCTCTCTGTATTCATCCTGCTGGTCATTTCTTACAGAACAATAATATTCCATAATGTTCATATACCACAATTTATTCAGCCATTCTCCAACTGATGGGCATCCATTCAGTTTCCAGTCTGAAGTCATTTCTTTTTTTTTTTTTCTCCCTGAGGCTGGGGTTAAGTGACTTGCCCAGGGTCACACAGCTAGGAAGTGTTAAGTTTCTGAGACCAGATTTGAACTCAGGTCCTCCTGAATTCAGGGCTGGTGCTCTACAGGTAAAGTCTACCTGTAGTGGCCCTCAGTCACCTTCTCTAACTTGCTGCTTCTAATAATTTTTAGGCTTGGAAACAAGAAAAGATTTCCCTTGGTCATTCGATAGTCATTCATTAAGTGCTTCCAACGAATGTAAATATTCCATAGGGAACAGAGCTGGGTTTGGCATTAGAAAGACTCCTCCAAATGATGAGGGTTGGGGTCCCTTTACAATTCCTTTCTAATTGCCCAGCCCATGGCTGACCTTGATTCACAAATCCTGGTCAAAGGCACCCTTTGAATAGCCCAGCCCCCATCAGCTCAGCTTCCCCCAGCCCTCACCTGATCTGAGCTAGCTGAAAAGCCCGCCAGAACTGGGAACTGCCCACAATCTTTTGGGTATAAAAGAGGTGAGCTGGAACTCCCTCATTGCAGGAGCCCTCCCAGCCAACACATGGTATCCTTCCCGCCATGTAGGGGTTCCATGTAGCGGCCACCTCTGGCCCTGGCGTCTTTCTAACTGAACTTTACTTCCAAATTTCTATAATAAACCTTTTATTTATCAATCTAGGTTTTCAGGCCTGTAAATTCATTTTACAGGGGACACTGTGCCTCATGGGATTGTCTATGCGCTGAGAAATGGGGTTCCCCCTTTCCTTTCCCTCATTACAAATACTATCTTTCACACTGTGAACGTGTCTCTGAGACTCAATTTCTTTATCTATAAAATGGGAATAATAATTAATCTTGTGGTACCATCTCACAGACTAATTATGAAGATCAAAAAAAAAAAAGCAACTAAAGATTTGAAGAGGTTCTATGTTAATTTCTGTTATTACATGGAAACAGAGATTCAAAAGGAAGAGCTAGCAAACAAATTGTTACAGTTATTGTTTCTCTTGTATCAAACTGCAACCGCTGGGGGTTTAACTTTGTGGTACTCACGCTTGCTGTTCACTTAGTACACTGGATTCATATAAGTGGTTAATTAAGTTTCTAAGATACAATTTAACAATTCAAGGCTACTTTTTTCTTGCTTTCTGGTTTGGAGCTGTGTTGTGGTTACTTGAGATTGCCTAACGGATGACTTTTTTGTGGTGTCTTCTAGTTATCATCTTCCTTCCTATTCTATTTGAAGTCCTGGCTAATGCAGCGTTTTAACTGGAACAAATGCTGCCTGGAAAGCCAAAGTGAATAATAATCTGGTACAAAGGCTTGAATTCAGAAGATCTGGTTCCAAATTCTACCTCTACCACTTTGACCTCTGTGATTCTGGACCTCAGTATCACCAAGGATAAAGTGTGGGGGTTGGACTGCATAATTTCTATTGTGCTTTTCAAGGCTAAATCTCTGATCCTATGCTGTGATTTCTGAAGCAGGTTCTACCTAAGATGCACAGACCGGCTGTCCTTTAAAAGATCCCTTTTTTGGGCCAAGAATTGAGGAAACAGCTCTTTGGGACCACTAAAGAAAGCCTCTTCATGGGACATTGTATTCCTTCTACTTTCATATGGAACTGCCTGCCAAGGTCTAAAGGGAAGTAGCCAGCCTAGGGGCTGCTTCCTCTTATGACCACACTCTGTCAGCATCAAGCATTCAAAGCTTTTCAAATTCTCTTCTGGGCTGCTTCAAATTTAGTAGAAAGTTGGTAGGCACAAGACCACAAGGCTGCTGCTTTCTGACTCACCACACTAGAGAAATCCTATGAAGAGAATAATGGGGGAACTAGCAGAAAAACATGAACAAACCATTTATCTTTTTGTCTGGACTTGTGTTTTCTATTGGTAGGAGGAAGATGTCTCTATTACTTCTTTCCAATTCTTTCCATTTCCAAATAACCAATTTTATAACTTTCACAGAACTATCAAGGATATTTAAAAGTAATGTTCTAGGGGCAATTAAATGGCTCAATGGATAAAGCACCAGCCCTGAATTCAGGAGGACCTGAGTTCAAGTGTGATCTCAGATACTTAACACTTGCTAGCTGTATGACTCTGGGCAAGTCATTTAACCCCAATTGCCTCAGGGGAAAAAAAGAAGTAATATGATTTGTTCATAGTCACACAATAAGGGCTAGCTCCATGGGGGCATATGCTTGTAACTTCTGTAGCATTGCCAATGAAATTGCAACTTTTGGTCTCAGATTCTCATTTCCCCATCATGTATTATGCTGGGAGACTTTTATCTGCTTCAAAGTCCTTTTTAAATTTTTATATTTTCCTCATTTATTTGTAAAACATTTTTAACATTTCCCCCCCAAATTTTGAGTTCCAAATCCTCTTCAATCCACTCTCTGCCCTTCCCACTGAGAAGGCTAGTAATTTGACATAGCTTATACATGTGTACTCATGCAAAACACATTTCCATGTAAGTCATGCTGGGAAAGAAAACTCAGACCAAAAAATAATTAGGGAAAGTAAAGAAAAAGCATTTTTAATCTGCATTCAGGTTTCACCAATTCTTCCTCTGGAGATGGATGGTGCCTTTCATCACAAATCATTCAGAATTGTCTTGGATCATTGTATTGCTGAGAATAACTAAGTTATTTATAGTAGATCATCATACCATATTTTATTTTATATTATTTTCCATTACTTAACAATATTTTTTCCAATGACATGAAAAGATAGTTTTCAACATTTACAAAGTTCAACAAAATCTTTGATTTTGAGTTCCAATTTTTTTTCTTTCTCATTCCATTCCTTCCTTCTTTCTTCCCCCAGATAGCAAACAATAGATAATATGTGTACAATCATATTAAACATGATAATCATATAATATTGCTGTTACTATGCAAATTTTTTTTGATTCTACTCATTTCACTTTGTATCAATTCATGTAAGTCTAGGTTTTTCCCAAGAACATCCTGCTCATCATTTCTTATTGCACAATACTATTCTATCATAATCATACATAATAATTCATTCAGTCATTCCCCAATTGATGAACATTATCTGAATTTCCAATTCTTTGTTATCACAAAAAGAGCTGCTATAAATATTTTTGTACTTTTTTTTTTTTCTCTTTGGGTTACAGACCTAGCAGTAATATTGTTGAGTCAAAGGTGCACACCTCTTTTAAGAGACCATATAGCAGAATATCCTACCAAAACTAGAACGTTATAAGTACAAATGCCATGAAAGATTGTAGGTGACATATCTGGGGATTCACCATGCTACATTTAGACAAGCCTATTTCAAGATTGGCCTACAGGTGATGAATTTTCTGGTCACAATAACACTCCAGCTAAGAATTGAAAAGAATGATAAGATAGGGCTGGATTGCACTTGGGAAATAGTGCTATGCTTTGAATAACTGTTTATCCCTGAAACAAAAGCCAATCCTTTTTAATATATATATATATATATATATATATATATATATATATATATATATATATATATATATATATATATATATATATATATATATATTGAGCTCTTTTGTTTTAACCTCACCTACTTTTTCTGATATACCTCTTGTCCCTTTCTCAGAAAACCATCCCTAATTACAAAGAATAAAAAAGAGAGGGAGAAAAAACAGCTGAGCAAAACCAACCAATATATCCAAGAAGTCTAACATTATTACATGCTGGGTCTCATACCCACAATTCCCCATGTCTTCATTGAAACAGGGATAATTTTTTTTTCCATCTTGGAGGCTCAATCTTTATAATGTCAATATTTTTGCATTGGTATTGTATGGAAAGAACTAAAAGTCACCAACCAGGCAGGAGAGAGGAACATGATGAGCATGAATAGACTGGAGTGTATTACTAATGAAGAATTACACAGAAGAAACAATACGTGAGGAAAGCATCAGAAAGATCTGTGACAGGAAGAGGAGGTAAGTCAGTCATCTGGACAGAGTATAGGTCAATAGATGACAACCCATACACAGTATAAGAAATACCAAGAGAATAATAGCTTGGAACATGCATTGACTTTCTATGGCAGATTTGGGAGAAGACACAGGAGAGACTCAGATGGGATAAAAAAAAAAAATGTGAATAGCTTATAATCAGCACTGATGGAGAGAGTACCCCCTAGTATGGTGAACAGAGTGCTGGCCTTGGTCCTAATCCTCCCTGGACATTCATTATTTGTGTGACCCAGGGCAAGCCATTTAAATTGTGTGAGCTTTGGTTTCCTTATCTACAAAAATTGTATTAATAATATCATCTTTCCCCCAGGGTTGTGGTGAGACCTGAACTAGATAATGTATGTAAGGCTCTTTACTATCCTTAAGACACTTTAAATCCTTAAAGGGGATGATGGACGTGATGAGATCTACATTTTGGGGTTCCCATTCGTTCAGGGAACCAAATGATGAGATTAGATTCAGGGAACCAAAATGATGATAATTCCCTGGTGGTCAGGGAGGTGTCAGGATCGGGGTTTAGGGAACCAAATGAAAAAGTTTGGCTTCCCTAAATCCCCTTGGGATTTGGTGCATGGGTAGGGAGTTTGGGGAACCTCCTTCTGGCGGTGCAAAGGTCCTTCATAAAGGAATTTACAACCCAAAAAGCTAGACTGATAAAAAGTTTATTATTGGCATTTGGAAGTCAGTCTTTGCTATGCATGAATAGAAAGGCTAAATTCCTTAATGGCAAGGTCCCGACAGAGAAGTAAGGTTTCTAGTAGAGGGATCCTGACAGAGAGATACAAAGTCTTAGGTGAGGATTAAGAGAAGGTAATGCTGAAAGAGAATATCATTCCAGGAGGCAGAGGTTTCCTTGGCATAGCATGACATGGCATGGCATGTTAGGTCCTCTGCAAGGAGTGGGTTTAAGATTGGCTCTATAATAGAAGCCTTGGCTACAGAGGGCAATACCCTGAGGGCTGGTGAGTGGAGTTTGAGCTGCAATTGAATAGAATTGAATGAATCTCTTTAATTCAATAGGGTTGGAATTCTCCAGCTCTGGACTCAACTAGCCCCACCTAGATAACAGATTGAAGCTGTTTATCTTGTTTCCCTTAGGCAGGGCCCCACAGATGCAGGGTTCAAGGTGAATCTCTCCTTCAAGGAGTTTTAGAGCATTTCGGGGCTCCCTTGTCAGATGGAGGTTTTGGCCTACAGTCAAGATATTGTTCTGTTATTTCAGCCATGGCTGACTCTTCATGACCCCACTTGGGGTTTTCTTGGCAAAGTTACCATTTCCTTTTCCAGATTTTTTTTAAAATGAGGAAACTGAGGCAAACAGGATTGAGTGATTTGCCAAAGTCACTTAACCAGGAAGTGTCTGAGGCCATGTTTGAACTCTGGAAAATGAGTCTTCCTGACTGTTCACTATGGCGCCACCTAGCTGTCCTAAGTATTGTATAATTATATAAATAGAGTGCTAGCTTTTAGTTCTCTAACTGTACTTTCTACCACAAAATCTGTCCTAGCACCCCTTAGTTCCTGTTTTTATCTGCCTTTAAGGTTTCCCTAGGCTCATTGTTCTGGGGTTACCTGTCTCCTCCATAGAGAAACTAAGCTCCCAGTTCTGCAATTCCACTCCCACCTCAAATTCCTAAGTAATAATTCTGATTTTGACTCTAACCTAAGGATCCATCTTTAGTAAAAAGAAGCAAGGAAAAAAGCGACCAATTACTAGTAGACTAGTCCCCTCCCATTTTCTGTTTTTATATGCAATTCTTTCCCTCTTGGCCAGTCTGCTTCTGTCATTGATGCTCTAGTAGTTGAAACCCTAATATTCAGGTGTCCAGAAGGGAGAACAATCCTTTCAATATCTCAGAAGGTTCAATCTCAAAGAAAAAAAGCCAGAAGCAAGTGGCCACCCTATCCCAAGGAAGCCATGATCTTACATCTTGTTGCCCTGAGCAAGAAGAAAGAAGGCAAACCCCCAATCTGTCTGGAGTTCAGATAGTTATCCCCACCCTTCATTAGGAAGAGAACTGAGGGCTGAATGGGGTCTCTTACATATGTCCTTTGAGTACTAGCTCAGCAGTCAATTAAGAGTCCTCGACGATAGGAAGCAATTAGAGCCTATCTACACTGGCTCTAAAGTGGGGGTAAAATAGAAGGGCTAGTCCATTGCCCAACTTCTTAAACTGTAGCTCTCAACTCTGTGGAGGGTCTCATAACTGAATGTGGGGAAGGTCACAAAATTATGATTTTTTTATCAGTAAATTATTTATATATCTACATATCCTGGGTCACAAAAAAATATTTCTCAGGTGAAAAGGGGTCACAAGTAGAAAAAGTTTAAGAAGGCCTGCTCTAGGGGATTCCACTCTAAATTTCAGAAAAGGGTCAATTTTCAGGGTCAGAGAAACTCCTCACTGAGGGCCTATTTTATCAATGAAATCCCAGATCTAGTATACCCCTTACCAAATTATTATTATCAATGAGATCATTGATTTATCATGGTATTGAAGCAACCCTCAGAGACCATACACTAAGTAAATGCTATAAGTATTCACCTCAGGCTGGATATGGCAACTCCTTTTAAATATTGAGCATGAAGGTACCAAATCATATTCATCTGATTATTAAGTGCCATCTCACAGAGTCTGAAGCCATCTTCAGATGTGAGGACTTGGACCTCATTAAATATCAAAAGATCATTTAATCATCTTGTTCCAATTCTTACCCAGTCCTTAGTCATTGAATGAACATTGCCTCAGACAAACTAAGATCTAGCAAAGATCTTAATTAATTGATTTATTGATTGATTTTCATTTGTTTGTTTGTTTGTTTTTGCTGAGGCAATTGGGCTTAAGTGACTTGCTCTGTGTCACAGAGCTAGGAAGTATTAAGTGTCTGAGACTGGATTTGAACTCAGGTCCTCCTGACGTAAGGACCAATCCTCTATCCACGATGCCATCTAGATGCTCCAAAGACCTTAATTTAGAAAGGCCAAAGTCATCTACTACATCCCAGGCCATAATTTCTTACAACAGAGTAATACTCTATTACATTTATGTCTCCCACAATTTGTTTAGCCCAGTCAATAGGTTCTTTAACCCCCAAAACAGAATGCTTTCATACATATTTTGGTGTATATGAAGCCTTTCTTTTATTGTTATTGTCTTCTTGGGGCTTTGTGTGTATTAGGGGAATCACTAGTTCAAATAGCATAGACATTTTATCTATTCTTATAATTCCAAATTGCTTTCTACAATGATTGGACTGTTTTATAATTCTATCTACAAAGCATTTGGGTTCCAATCTTTTCACAGCTCTCAAAACATTGATTTATTTCTACCTTTTGTCATCTTTGACAATTTTCTTGGTGGAAAATGAAATTTCAAGTTTGTTTTGACTTGGATTTCTCTTATTACTAGTGGTTTGGAGCATTCTTTCATAGGGTTGTTAATAGTTTGTGTTTATTCTGCAAACTGTTGGTGTACTTTGATTCCATCTGTTAGGGGAATGGTCTTTGGCTTCCTTCATATATCTCTGTTGTCTGTCTATCTGGGATAACAAGGAAAGATTTCCCTCTTCTCTTCAGTTGACAGCTGCCCTTTCTGATTCTACTTACATTGGTTTTGTTCACATAAAAGTCTTTAATTTTATGTAATTGAATGTGTCTGTTTTCTATAATTGGCTTTAGCCTGTATTTGGATAAGAACTCATGCCCTCCCCAAAGGAGAAATATATCTGATACAACAGATTAATCTTAAGGAACAATCTGTCCTAAAGGAGTAGGAGAGGGAGAAACAGGTAGGAACTGGGTCTCATAAAGGAAAAGCTGAAGAATTTGAGTCAGAAAATAATGTAATCAAGAACCCAAAATGTGGTAAGTATAAAGGAGATTGAGGCAGGAAGAACAGAATGAGCAGGAAACTGGAATCCAAGTAGAAATCACCAGGGGTAATGCTGACAGAAACATTCATAACTCAGTCTAAGTATGAGAGATCACCAATTGATTCTCTTTTTTTCTAAAATGGGACTATTTATTTCCTCCTCTGTTAATCTGGGCAATCCATCTTTTTTTGTAAATATTCATCCATTTCACTTAGATTATCAGATTTATTAGCATACAATTGGGCAAAATAGCTCCTAATTAAGCTCTAATTTCTTCTTCATTGGTGAAAAGTTCACCCTTTTCATTTTTGATACTAGCAATTTGATTTTCTTCTTTCCTTTTTCTAACCAAATTAACTAAAGATTTACCTATTTTGTTAGTTTTTCCACAAAGCCAACTCTTAGTTTGGCTTATTTTCAGTTTTATTAATCTCCCCTTTTAATTTCAGAATTTCAAATTTAGTGTTTAATTGGGGTTTTTAATTTGTTCTTTTTCTAGCTTTTTTAGTTGCATGCCCAATTCATTGTTCTTCTCTTTTTCTATTTTATTCAAGTAAGCATCTAGAGATATAAAATTTCCCCTGAGAGCTGCTTTGTCTGCACCCCCATAAATGTAATCATCAATTTATTCTCCTAGCATTAAAAACAACAACCAAATATTATGTCTCTTCTTGAGCTAGTGCTGTCCACTAGCCCCTCTGTCACCTCCTGCACCTGCCAACTCCCTCCAGGGCTAACATCCGCATCTCCAGGCCTGTGCTGCTTATTGGACACTAGGTGTTAATTACTTCCTCAGCACTACCTTCTCTACTCTGTGCTTTCCCTGTTTTAATTATCTCCACTCACCAGGAAGAGGCTACTTTTGACTTCTGCCAGTGATGACCACACTTGGCTTGGGTTCCCAGGGTCTGTGTGAATTATCCTTGAAGTTCTCCTGCTCTGAGACCTGTCCTGCTCTTGTCTCAACTCTTAAGATTTTTGCAAGAAACTCTTTCTTCAGCTTGGAATTTCATCCCTCTCACTAATTTGATTGCCTGGCGTTAAACTCCCTTATATTTATTCTGTACATGTTGTCTCCCCCAGTAGATTCCAAATACGTTGAGAGAAGGAATCCAGGAGTCCAGCATATAGTAGATGCTTAATAAATCCTCGGTGATTGATTGAAATTTACAGGACACACCAAGAAATTAAGAACTCCTGCCACACCCTGGTATAATTAAGATAAGTCGAGGCAACAAACTTTTATTAAGCACCTGCTATGCGGTAGACACTGTGCTAAGGGCTTATAATGAGAATATACACTAAGAGAGGCGTTGAATTGTGAGTTGGTTCCAATAAATGTACCTGGCGGCAAATCACGGAAGTAGTTTGCATCCATCTCTGAGACTATAAATTGTGGGCAATTGCCCATCTTAATGGATGCCCAACCTTAATTGGAAAGGACAGGTGAAGAGTAAAAGAGATGATAAATAAAATGCATAAATAATTTGTTAAAGAAATTCCTCCTTAAGTTTCAAAGTTACTGATCTTAGACATGACCTTACAAGAAGAGTGTTTGGCTTTCAAACATTTCACCCACCAGTCCCACTGGAGGATTGCAGTAGGACAAAGTTCAATTAAGTTTAAATAGAAGAATGAGCTGGGGAAACTGCAGAGTTTGACTATTTGTTGTAATAGTCCCTGGCAGTTCTATAGTTGGGCAATGGAACTGAGCAATGAGGGAAAGCACTGCAGAGGAGGGCTTTGTATAAAGTTCTCATTGCCTCAACTGTTCTAGGCAGTAGAAGGAACACTGCATTTAAAACTTGGAAGAGTTGAGTTCAAATCTTTCTTACCTTTGAGATTTACTAGACATGTTATTGTTGTTCACTTGTTTCAAGTGTGCCAGATTCTTCATGACTCCATTTGAGGTTTTCTTGGTTCTTTCACCAGCTCATTTTATAGATGAGGAAACTGAGGCAAACAGGGTTAAGTGACTTGCTCAAGGTCACACAGCTAGAAAGTATCTGAGACTAGATAGATTTGAATGCAGAAAGATGAGTCTATGGCACTATATTCACTGCAACACCCTCCCTACCTGCTACCTGTGTGCTCCTGTGCAAATTATTTAACCTTTCTATGCCTCAATTTCCCTGTCTTTAAAATTACTTGGTTTACCAAGTTACTTTCTCCTACTGAGCTTCCTAAATGTTTGCATAATGGGGTCCTGTCGTCATTCCCTTCAAATGATTGTATTTTAACTTTACATGTGGTTTCTTAATTGTGGATGGGGATAAGGGAGAGAACCTAGAACTCAAAAAATTTAAAAACAAATGTAAAAGAATTTAAAAAAATTTTTTAATGTAACTGGTTAAAAATTTCAAGTAAGTAAATAAATAAAACGAGTGTATCTTAAAACATTTGATCTGAGGGCATCTTTCAGGCTAATTGCTCCAGGCAAGCTTCCTTTAGTTGTCAAAAAGGCTGATTTTTCACTCTGCAAAGGATTCTTAAGCCTGCTGAATGCTAAGCATTAAATACAACTTTACAATTACAGGAAACATTAACTTTATAAACAATGGTATCACTTTTTATAGACTTATGAGAAACTCTGCTAAACATTTTCAAATATTTTAAACATGACACATTTTGGGCATCTTAGTGTCTGTTGGTGGAGCGTGTAAATATCTGATTTAGCCTTGATTTTTTCCCTCTATTCTACTTTGGTGACTCACAGTGGCAGGGAAATGACTTTAGACGAGTTTCTGGCAGGTAATGGCAGGCCCTGCCAAGCTGGAGAGCTTTCAAGCACAGGCCCAGCAAAGGAATGTGTCTGTAGTCCAAAGAAGGACCAGCCTCCCTGGATGGGATAGTCTCACCCTCAGAAGACTGGCCACCAGGGGAAGATTTTTTTTTTTTGAAACTGTCTACTGAGGTGAAAAGAGACTGCATGTAATCTGCTGGTGTCCCATCCTGCCGAAAGATGCTTATCATGGTGGCTTGAGTGCAGATAAGTCATGTCAGAGAACAAATCTATAAGATAAATGATTATTTTTGAAGGTGTCTTGTATCTTAGCCCCCAAGTGGTTCAGAATCCAGCTAAGGACCAAGAAGAGCCCCAAAGAAATATACCTCTTACAACAGCTTTAATTTACTGCCTTCTTGGGGACACAGGAGCCAGGACCACACAGATTTCTGACTACTTACTGCCTCCAAGCTACTACAAGCTTCTCAAGGGATTATGGGCTTTCTCCTCCATTCCTTAAAGCACAAAATTGAAACTCTCACAAGGATTGGGCTGGTCTAACAAGGATACACCGGCACTATAGGCGAAATAGAATTGGCAGAAGTACCTACTGGATCTGGGTGAAGTATCTAATATTCACCTGTGCTGAGCAGCCCAAATAGGCTCTGATCAATTTTCCATGTGAAATAGGCACCTTGGAAACTGGCAAATCCTACCAATTAGGACTTGGTTTATTGTTTTCTTGATTGCCTAGACAAGTGATGGAGAAAATGTTAATAAAGCGCATTAAACTTAAAAGTGTATTTTAGGGACAGCTAGTTGGTGCAATGGATAGAGCACTGATGGACGGCTACCAGGCCAGTCACATTTGCATTTCTCTCCTCTCCAGGGAGTGCCTCAGTCTCAGACTCTCTCTACCATCCTGATACCGCTGCCCCCACTACCTCCTTCTCTCTCCCACTGGAATCGCCCTCCTCTTCTCCCTTAAAAAATAAACTCTTTAGAGAACCCCAAAGACTCTGCTAAAAAGCTACTAGAAATAATTCAAAATTTCAGCAAAGTGGCAGGATACAAAATAAATCCACATAAATCCTCGGCATTTTTATATATCACTAACAAAATGCAACAGCAAGAGATACAAAGAGAAATTCCATTCCAAACAAATGTTGAGAGTATAAAATATTTGGGAATCCATCTACCAAAGAAAAGCCAGGAATTATATGAGAAAAATTACAAAACACTTGCCACAAAAATAAAATCAGATTTAAATAATTGGAAAGACATTCAGTGCTCTTGGATAGGCCGAGCGAATATAATAAAGATGACAATACTCCCCAAACTAATCTATTTATTTAGTGCTATACCAATCAGACTCCCAAGAAACTATTTTAATGACCTAGAAAAAATAACAACAAAATTCATATGGAAGAATAAAAGGTCAAGAATTGCAAGGGAACTAATGAAAAAAAACTCAGAGGAAGGTGGTCTAAGTGTACCTGATCTAAAGCTATATTATATAGCAGCAGTCACCAAAACCATTTGATATTGGCTAAGAAATAGACTGGTAGATCAGTGGAACAGATTAGATACAAAGGACAAAAAAGGGTACATCTATAGCAATCTAATCTTTGACAAACCCAAAGATTCCAACATTAGGGATAAAAATTCATTATTCGGAAAAAACTGTTGGGAAAACTGGAAATTAGTATGGCAGAAATTAGATATGGATCCACACTTAACACCATATACCAAGATAAGATCAAAATGGGTCCATGATTTAGGCATAAAGAGGGAGATAATAAATAGATTAGAGGAACAGAGGATAATCTACCTCTCAGACTTGTGGAGGAGGAAGGAATTTATGACCAGAGGAGAACTAGAGATCATTATTGATCACAAAATAGAAGATTTTGATTACATCAAACTAAAAAGTTTCTGTACAAATAATACTAATGCAAACAAGATTAGAAGGGAAGTAACAAATTGGGAAAATATTTTTAAAAACAAAGGTTCTGACAAAGGTCTCATTTCCAAAATATATAGAGAACTGACCATAATTTATAAGAAACCGAACCATTCTCCAATTGATAAATGGTCAAAGGATATGAACAGACAATTCTCAGAGGAAGAAATTGAAACTATATCCACTCACATGAAAGAGTGTTCCAAATCACTACTGATCAGAGAAATGCAAATTAAGACCACTCTGAGATACCACTACACACCTGTCAGATTAGCTAAGATGACAGGAACAAATAATGACAAATGTTGGAGGGGATGTGGGGAAACTGGGACACTAATGCATTGCTGGTGGAGTTGTGAAAGAATCCAGCCATTCTGGAGAGCAATCTGGAATTATGCCCAAAAAGTTATCAAACTGTGCATACCCTTTGACCCAGCAGCGCTACTACTGGGATTATATCCCAAAGAAATACTAAAGAGCGGAAAGAGACATATATGTGCCAAAATGTTTGTGGCAGCTCTTTTTGTTGTAGCTAGAAACTGGAAGATGAATGGATGTCCATCAGTTGGAGAATGGTTGGGTAAATTGTGGTATATGAAGGTTATGGAATATTATTGCTCGGTAAGAAATGACCAGCAGGAGGAATACAGAGAGGGTTGGAGAGACTTAAATCAACTGATGCTGAGTGAAATGAGCAGAACCAGAAGATCACTGTACACTTCAACAACAATACTGTATGAGGATGTATTCTGATGGAAGTGGAAATCTTCAACATAAAGAAGATCCAACTCACTTCCAGTTGATCAATGATGGACAGAGGTAGCTACACCCAGAGAAGAAACACTGGGAGGGGAATGTAAATTGTTAGCACTAATATCTGTCTGCCCAGGTTGCATGTACCTTCGGATTCTAATGTTTATTGTGCAACAAGAAAATGATATTCACACACATGTATTGTACCTAGACTATATTGTAACACATGTAAAATGTATGGGATTGCCTGTCATCGGGGGGAGGGAATAGAGGGAGGGGGGGTAATTTGGAAAAATGAATACAAGGGATAATATTATAAAATATATATATATATATATATAAAATAAAATAAAAAAATAAGCTCTTTGAGAGCAGAGACTGCCTTTCTTTAGACTTATTTTTGTATCCCCCAGGATTTACTTAGCTGAAGGCCTTCAAGAAATAAGCTCTTAATAAAATGCTTGTTGACTGACTGATATCTCAGTGTCCATGTTTGTTCTTTGCTCTAACTGAACACTGGTTTTTTTTTTTTTGTTGTTTGTTTGTTTTTTTGCTGGTCTAGTCTCTTTGATGGCAGATAGATGATGGAAGGGTTGGGGTGGGGTGGGGTGGGGTGGGGTGGGGTAGGTTGGGGTAGTGTAACACTCCTGCCTCACTCTGCTTCTCCCAACCAGGCACAGGTGCCAGGGTCTACCTTCTCTGGGTACTCTGGGGCCTGGAGTCCCTCACTGCAATACTGGCCTGCCTCCACAAATTCCTTAAGCTATTTAAAGCCCTCTGAGGCCAGTTAGCTAATCAGCTGTTCCCTTCCTGACCCAATCAAAGAGGTTATCACCTTGTAAAGAGCTCACTGGAGCTTAGACCATCTCGTTTACACATTTATAACTTCATCTTATTTGACTTCTTATGAAGCTCCCTGTGATTACTCCAATGTGGGGTGAGGAGATAAATCTTGCTCAGCAGAATAGAAATCAAACATTAGTAAACCTGGAATTAGGGAATTATTCTAGTTCCTTCATTTCCCTTCAATCCCTGTTTGCAGGTAATTCTATAATGTAGTTTTTTCCTGCAGAGAATAAGGACTACTGGTTGGTTTTGCATTTGGGTGTAAGTGGGCTTTTTTCAATCTTTGATTTCATTACTTGCTCTGGCTGTGCCTCAAGACCAGAATGCTCTCCTCATTCCCATCTGTGCTTCTTAGAATATCCAGCTTCCTTCTAAACTCAGTACACCTTCTGTATAAAGTCATGGCACATCTCTCGGCTGCAAATGTATCCTCCACATAATTGTTTGGATATTTGTAAAGATGTCTAATTTCATCAGCATGGGTTCTCTGTCTCTGTGTCTTTCTGTGTGTGTGTGTGTGTGTGTGTGTGTGTGTGTGTGTGTGTGTTTCTCTCTTTTTATATTACAACCATTCTGCATCTTCCT
Source organism: Sminthopsis crassicaudata (assembly GCF_048593235.1). NCBI lineage: Eukaryota > Metazoa > Chordata > Mammalia > Dasyuromorphia > Dasyuridae > Sminthopsis > Sminthopsis crassicaudata. The sequence goes on along the minus strand of NC_133621.1, from coordinate 19,259,437 downwards.
AAGTTGCTACAGCTAAAAGTGTCCATCAGTTGTTAATCATCCTTAGGATGATGATCCCTTCCTCAGTTATTGATACTGCTTTGCATAGGATAAATGTCCATTCTGCCTCCAGACCCATATTTGAAGTTTTTCTTCCTGACTAAAACCTTTCAGAGCTTGTCATTGCCCTGGCTTAGCTTTCCTGACCCAGAGTCACCTCCAGGTCCCAGTAAGGTCTGGGTTAGTAGACAATTTAGTAATCATTTTAGTAAAAGATTTCTTAATTACTTTCAGCATTTTCCTTACCAAAGGAAACCAGCAAGGATTGATTGCATAAGCCCTCTCAACATTTGAGTTCTTTTTTTTTTTTTTAGAACAGTTCTGTGGAAGTGGTAAGCTTAAAATATAAAATTAAATAACCTCCACTGGGTTTTGGTTCCTATAACCTATTTGACTAGGAAAAAATTATTCTTTGGACAGTATTCTAGAAGCCTTTGATGGTCAGTGGAAGGGTCTTTGTCTTCCATACTGCAGGAATAAGTCCTGCTATACTGAGTAGATATACTGTGTTGGAACAGGGGAGAAAAGGTCAGCTAGCTCATCAGCAAACACTTATTGAATACTTAAAATGTTCCAGGAATTGTATTAGGACACAAAGCAAGCAAAAATAATATTCTTTGTCCTCAAGAAATTTGACATTCTATGAGGGAGACAACCTGTATATAATTAGGTCCATATAAAATATAGACTAGACATGGAGTGGGGAAGTGTCTAAATATATAAATGTACAAATATAGCTCCTGGGTGACCTACATAGACATGATGGAGGTCTGGCCTCCCTCCTTTGGGAGACAAGAGGCACCATGTCTGCCTCATCAGCAGCTTAAGAAAGGCGACAATCAGACTAGATGCTGAACTATTCAGGCTGGAAGATTTTTCCTCCAGATTCCAAGGCAACTGTCCAGTTACAATTCTATCCTTTCCCCACTCCTCAGATATCTCTGATCTAGGGGTATAATTCCGGGACTTCAATTGTAGACATTAAATGGACCTGAAGAGGGAGAGAAGACCAGACATGGGAAACAGAAGAGGAGAAGTTGTGGAGGCAGGAGAGGTTTTATTCCAGGAACAAGTGGGTTGAACTGTTGATTGCTTACAGAAGAGAAAAGTATAAGAAGGCTAGAAAGGTAGAAGGGCCAGCTTTAAATGCCAAATAGATGACTTTAAATTTGAGTTTGATAGGAGCAGGGAATTGCTGGAATATACTGAGTAGGAGGGTGATATGCTCATATTTGAGCTGCAGCAAAATTATTCAGCACCTGAGTTGAGGATGAATGGCAAAAGGGGGAGATGGGCCATGAAACTATTTTGAAGATTATTGCAATCACTCAGACAAGGTCAAAGGCCAAAATAGGATGATTATGTGAGTAGAGAGATATAAAGGTAGCTGTGACATGATGCGGCGCCATAGTGGATGTATCAGCTTAATGTGAGGAAGGGGTGGAAGATAATACTGAGGCTTTGAGTCTTAATGATTACCTTCATTAATAATAAAAAAAAATTTAGAAAAGAAGGAGCCTCTTTGAAGTGGCAAGAAACTGGAAACTGAGTGACTGCCCATCAGTTGGAGAATGGCTGAATAAATTGTGGTATATGAATGTTATGGAATATTATTGTTCTATAAGAAATGACCAGTAGGATGATTTCAGAGAGGCCTGGAGAGACTTACAGGAACTGATGCTGAACTAGGAGATCATCATACATGGCAACAACAAGACTATATGATGATCAATTCTGATGGACGTAACTCTCTTCAACAATGAGATGATTCCAACCAGTACCAATTGTTCAAATGAACAGAACCAGCTACATCCAGAGAGAGGACCATGGGAATTGAATGGGGACTACAACATAGCATTCTCATTCTCTCTGTTGTGATTTGCTTGCATTTTGTTTTCATTTGCAGTTATTTTCCTCCTCAATCTGATTTTTCTTGTGCAGCAAGATAACGGTATAAATATGTATGTATGTATGTATATATATATATGTATATATATATATTGAATTTAACATATATTTTAACATATTTAACATGTATTGAACTACTTGTCATCTAAGGGAAGGGGGGAGGAAGGAGAGGAAAATTTGGAACAAAAGGTTTTGCAAGGTTCAATGTTGAAAAATTACCCATGCATATGTTTTATAAATAAAAAGCTCTAATTAAAAAAGAAAAGAAGGGGCTAGGAGGGGGAGGAAAAAGATGATGTGTTCTCATTTGGATATATTGAGTGTGAGATGTCTGTGGGGCATCTAATTTAAGATGTGTTGAAGGTACCTGTCTGAACACTCAAGTTGTGTCAAAGACCCTGCTAAGAAGGCTTCCACATACTTGGAAGGATTCAGAGCAGAGTCCTCTCCTATTTTATAATGTATGTGATCTACCATGGCGTGTCTCAAACTTTTTCCTCTTACAACCCTTTTTGATACAAGAAATTTTTATGGGACTCCAAGTATATAGCTATAAAAATATATATAAGTATATAAAATAGGTATGCAGATATATATAGATATATAAAATAGATAAGTATATAAAATATATAGGTATATAAAATAGGTATACAAATATATATAGATTATAAAATAGACATACAACATATATAGGTATACAAAATAGGTATACAAATCAAACATTTCTTGATAGTAAATCATACTTTTGCAATTCCCACATTCAGGGGAGACCCCATATGAGGTTGAGCGCCACAGTTTAAGAAAGTCAGGCCTCAAAGAGGCAGGCCATTTGATCCAAAGGCAGGAAAGGCCATACCTGGTGCCAATATACATAATGAGGGCATCAGTCTCTCACTGAGCTCTAAAAAGCATATAAAAGCTGAAAGATTCCAGGGCTCTCCGGCTGGTGGGGATCTCTTCAACTCAGATTGGTCTGGCCATGAGGACATGTTTTTCTTTAAAGTTTCATAATATGTTTTTTTTTTTTTTTTTAAATTTTATTTTATTTTATTTTTTTAATTTTTATTTTATTTTATAATTATAACATTTTTTTGACAGTACATATGCATGGGTAATTTTTTACAACATTATCCCTTGCACTTACTTCTATTCAGATTTTTTCCCTTCCTCCCCCAACCCCCTCCCCCAGATGGCAAGCAGTTTTATATATGTTAAATATATTACAGTATATTCTAGATACAATATATGTGTGTAGAACCGAATTTTTTGTTGCACAGGAAGAATTGGATTCAGAAGGTAAAAATAACAGTTTACATTCATTTCCCAGTGTTCCTTTTCTGGATGTAGCTGGTTCTGTCCATCATTAATCAATTGGAATTGGATTAGCTCTTCTCTATGTTGAAGAAATCCACTTCCATCAGCATACATCCTCATACAGTATTGTTGTTGAAGTGTACAGTGATCTTCTGGTTCTGCTCGTTTCACTCAGCATCAGTTGATGTAAGTCTCTCCAAGCCTCTCTGTATTTCTCCTGTTGGTCATTTCTTATAGAACAATAATATTCCATAACATTCATATACCATAATTTACCCAACCATTCTCCAATTGATGGACATCCATTCATCTTCCAGCTTCTAGCCACTATGAAAAGGGCTGCCACAAACATTTTGGCACATACAGGTCCCTTTCCCTTCTTTAGTAGTTCCTTGGGGTATAAGCCCAGTAGTAGTATGGCTGGGTCAAAGGGTATGCACATTTTGATAACTTTTTGGGCATAATTCCAGATTGCTCTCCAGAATGGTTGGATTCTTTCACAACTCCACCAACAATGCATCAGTGTCCCAGTTTTCCCACAGCCCCTCCAACATTCATCGTTATTTGTTCCTGTCATCTTAGCCAATCTGACAGGTGTGTAATGATACCTCAGAGTTGTCTTAATTTGCATTTCTCTGATCAATAGTGATTTGGAACACTCTTTCATATGAGTGGAAATAGTTTTAATTTCATCATCTGAAAATTGTCTGTTCATATCCTTTGACCATTTATCAATTGGAGAATGGCTTGATTTCTTATAAATTAAAGTCAATTCTCTGTATATTTTGGAGATGAGGCCTTTATCAGAACCCTTAACTGCAAAAATTTTTTTCCCACTTTGTTACTTCCCTTCTAATCTTGTTTGCATTAGTTTTGTTTGTGCAGAAACTTTTTAATTTGGTGTAATCAAAATGTTCTATTTTGTGATCAATAATGGTCTCTAGTTCTCCCTTGGACACAAACTCCTTCCTCCTCCACAAGTCTGAGAGGTAAACCATCCCATGTTCCTCCAATTTATTTATGATTTCGTTCTTTATGCCTAAATCTTGGACCCATTTTGATCTAATCTTAGTATGTGGTGTTAAATGTGGGTCCATGCCTAGTTTCTGCCATACTAATTTCCAGTTTTCCCAGCAGTTTTTGTCAAATAATGAATTCTTATCCCAAAATTTGGGATCTTTGGGTTTGTCAAAGATTAGATTGCTATTTTTATTCACTATCTTGTCCTGTGAACCTAACCTATGCCACTGATCAACTAGTCTATTTCTTAGCCAATACCAAATGGTTTTGGTGACTGTTGCTTTATAATATAGCTTTAAATCAGGTACACTTAGACCACTTTCCTCTGACTTTTTTTTCATTAGTTCCCTTGCAATTCTCGACCTTTTATTCTTCCATATGAATTTTGTTGTTATTTTTTCTAGGTCATTAAAATAGTTTCTTGGGAGTCTGATTGGTATAGCACTAAATAAATAGATTAGTTTGGGGAGTATTGTCATCTTTATTATATTCGCTCGGCCTATCCAAGAACACTGAATGTCTTTCCAATTATTTAAATCTGACTTTATTTTTGTGGCAAGTGTTTTGTAATTTTGCTCATATAATTCCTGATTCTCCTTTGGTAGATATATTCCCAAATATTTGATACTATCGACTGTTATTTTGAATGGAATTTCTCTTTGTATCTCTTGCTGTTGGATTGTGTTGGTAATGTATAAAAATGCTGAGGATTTATGTGGATTTATTTTGTATCCTGCGACTTTGCTAAAATTCTGAATTATTTCTAATAGCTTTTTAGCAGAGTCTTTGGGGTTCTCTAAGTATACCATCATGTCATCTGATAAAAGTGACAATTTGATTTCTTCATTTCCTACTCTAATTCCTTGGATCTCTTTCTCGGCTCTTATTGCCAAGGCTAGAGTTTCTAGTACTATATTGAATAGTAATGGTGATAGTGGGCAACCTTGTTTCACTCCTGATCTTACAGGGAAAGGTTCTAGTTTATCACCATTACATATGATGTTTACTGAAGGTTTTAAATATATGCTCCTTATTATTTTAAGGAATAGTCCGTTTATTCCTATACTCTCAAGCGTTTTTAGTAGGAATGGATGTTGGATTTTATCAAATGCCTTTTCTGCATCTATTGAGATGATCATATGGTTTTTATTAATTTGATTATTAATATGGTCAATTATACTAATAGTTTTCCTAATATTAAACCAGCCCTGCATTCCTGGTATAAATCCCACTTGGTCATAGTGTATTAACCTGGGGATGATTTTCTGAAGTCTATTTGCTAATATCTTATTTAAGATTTTAGCATCAATATTCATTAAGGAAATTGGTCTATAGTTTTCTTTCTCAGTTTTCGATCTACCTGGTTTAGGTATCAGTACCATGTCTGTGTCATAGAAGGAATTTGGTAGGACTCCTTCAATCCCTATTTTTTCAAATAGTTTACATAGCATTGGAGTTAGTTGTTCTTTAAATGTTTGGTAGAATTCACCTGTAAATCCATCTGGTCCTGGGGACTTTTTCTTAGGAAGTTGGTTAATAGCTTGGTCTATTTCTTTTTCTGAGATGGGACTATTTAGACTACTTACTTCTTCTTCTGTTAATCTGGGCAAGCTATATTTTTGAAGGTATTCTTCCATTTCATTTAAGTTATCGAATTTATCGGCATAAAGTTGAGCAAAGTAGCTCCTAACTATTGTTCTAATTTCCTCTTCATTAGTGGTGAGTTCACCCTTTTCATTTTCAAGATTATCAATTTGCTTTTTCTCTTTCCTTTTTTTAATCAGGTTTACTAAGGGTTTGTCTATTTTGTTGGTTTTTTCATAAAACCAACTCTTAGTTTTATTAATTAATTCAATAGTTTTTTTACTTTCAATTTTATTAATCTCACCTTTTATTTTTTGAATTTCAAGTTTTGTGTTTGTCTGGGGGTTTTTAATTTGTTCCTTTTCTAGCAATTTTAGTTGTAAGCCCAATTCGTTGGCCCTCTCTTTCTCTATTTTATGCAAGTAGGCTTGTAGAGATATAAAACTTCCCCTTATTACTGCTTTGGCTGTATCCCACACATTTTGGTATGATGTCTCATTATTGTCATTTTCTTGGGTGAAGTTATTAATTATGTCTATGATTTGCTGTTTTACCCAATCATTCTTTAGTATAAGATTATTTAGTTTCCAATTATTTTTTAGTCTCTTTTCCCCTGGCTTTTTATTAAATGTTATTTTGATTGCATTATGGTCTGAAAAGGATGCATTTACTATTTCTGCCTTACTGCATTTGATTTTGAGGTTTTTATGCCCTAGTATATGATCAATTTTTGTATAGGTTCCATGAACTGCTGAGAAGAAAGTATATTCCTTTCTGTCTCCATTTAGCTTTCGCCAAAGATCTATCATATCAAACTTTTCTAGTATTCTATTTACCTCTTTGACTTCTTTCTTATTTATTTTGTGGTTTGATTTATCTAATTCTGATAGTGCAAGGTTGAGATCTCCCGCTATTATAGTTTTGCTATCTATTTCTTCTTGCAGCTCTCTTAATTTCTCTTTTAAGAATTTAGATGCTGCACCACTTGGTGCATACATGTTTAATATTGATACTGCTTCACTATTGATGCTTCCCTTTAGCAGGATATAATGCCCTTCCTTATCTCTTTTAATTAGATCAATTTTTGTTTTTGCTTGATCTGAGATGAGGATGGCTACTCCTGCTTTTTTGGTTTTGCCTGAAGCATAATAGATTCTGCTCCACCCTTTTACTTGGAAACAGAGGGTAAAATAGACATTGAGAAAATTCATCGATCACCTACTGAAAGGGACCCTAAAATCAAAACGCCAAGAAATATAGTGGCCAAGTTCAAGAACCATCAGACAAAGGAAAAGATATTGGAAGCTGCTAGAAAAAAACAATTCAGATATGGGGGATCCACAATAAGGATAACCCAGGATCTAGCAGCGTCCACATTAAAAGAACGCAGGGCCTGGAACATGATATTCCGAAAGGCTAAGGAACTTGGTATGCAGCCAAGAATAACTTACCCAGCAAGAATGAGCATCGTTTTCCAGGGAAGAAGATGGACATTTAATGAAATAAATGAATTCCATCTATTTTTGATGAAAAAACCAGACCTACATAAAAGGTTTGATCTTCAAATACAGAACTCAAGAGATTTCTAAAAAGGTAAAAAGAAATCTTAAGAACTATACTTCTGTCAAAAAAATATGTAAAGAACATATGTACAATTTGTCTTAGAAACTAGAGGTGGAAAGGAGATTATATCATAAAAAAGTGTAAAGTGGTGGTACTATATCTCATGAAGAGGCAAAGGTAACCTATTATATCTGAGAGAAAGAAAGGAAGGAGATGAACATAGTGTGTATCAATAGACATATTCGATTTATGGTGAAACTTCTTCCACTTCATTGAAAAGTGAAAGGGAAGGAGTAAGCTAAGGGGAAGGGAATACAGTAATTTCGAGGAAAAGGGGTAAAATAAGGGGAGGATCTTTAAGGTGGGGGAGGGATCCTAAAAAGGGAGGGCTGTGAAAACCAAGTGGTGTTCACCAGTTTAATACTGGATAGGAGGGTAAGAGGGAAGGAAAGGGGAAAAGCATAAGCAGGGGTTAATAGGATGGCAAGCAATATAGAATTAGTCCTTATAACCATAAATGTGAATGGGGCAAACTGCCTCATAAAGAGGAAGCAGTTAGCAGACTGGATTAAAAGTCAGAATCCTACTATATGTTGTTTACAGGAAACACACCTGAAACAGGATGAGACATTCAAACTAAATAATCTGTTTTGTTTATGCATTTACAAACATTTCTGGATCATCCCCCCACTCCATTAGAGATCTCCTATCACAAATAACGAAGCAAAACTAAAAACAATGATCTCATTTGAATGCAACTTCAGGCACACACCCCCACTCTATTTTCTAAAAATGTCTTTTAACAAAATTAACAGAAATCTATATTCTCTCCTTTCTAAAGCTCACCATATTGAAAAAAAGGGAAAAGGAAAACAAATTATTGAAACAAATATGCATAGTCAAGCAAAATAAATGCCCTCAGTTGTGTATAAGGCATATACATATACAAAGAACAATGTGTGTATGTCAGTATGTATAACATATATCCCTTCCCTGTCAAGAGACAGCAGATTTCATCCATGGTCCCCTTGAACCATGGCTGGTCATTGCCTTGATCAGAGTTCTTATAGCTCTTAAAGTTGCTCGTCTTTACAGTTATGATGCAGAAATTGTTCTTTGGGTTCTGCTCATTTCATTCTTCAAAATTCATAAAATTCTTCAAAATATCTTTTTTTATAATATTGATTTTTTTAAATTGTTCTCCCAGCTCTGCTCACTTCATTCTTCGTCAATTCATAAAAATCTTCAGAATTGTTCCTTTTTTATAATACTGATTTTTATAAATTGTTCTCCTAGTTCTGCTCTCTTCCCTTTGCATCAATATGTGTGAATCTTTCCATGTCTTTCTTATTTTTCTTTTTTTCTTTCCTCATTTCTTATAGAGCAATAGTACTCCATCATATCCATATGCCACATTTTATTCAGCCATTCCTCCATTGATGGGCATTCCTTTAGTCTCATTTTTCCCACCAAATCAAGTGCTACTATAACTATTTTTGTACATATAGAACTTTTTAAATTTCTTTTGTGTATAGGCAATATATATATTGAGTATATATAATATAGATGAGTCAAAGGGCATGCATTATAAACAGTAACTTTTAGCATATAATTCCAAATTGCTTTCCAGAATGAGTACACTTACTCATTGATCTATCAACAGTATACATCAGTGTGTCTGTTTCCCCACAGACCCTCCAACATCTATCATGTTCCTTTTTATTTCATCTTTGCCAATTAGAGGGTATGATACAGAATTTCAGAAATACTATAATTTGCATTTTTCTAATTAGTAGTGATTTGGAGCATTTCCCCCATCTCTATAGATAGCTAGATTTATTCCCTTGAGAATTATTTGTTCATATCTTTAGACCATTTATCTTTTGGAAACTGGATCTTATTCCTATAAATTTGACTCTTTGAAATGACATCTTTAAAAGAAAAATATGTTGTAAAGATTTTTTTCCAGATAATTGCTTCCCTTTTAATATTAGCTTCATTGGCTTGGTCTGTGCAAGCTTTTTAAATTTTATATAAGTAAAACTGTCTATTTTCTCTCATGTGACCTCTTTCTTCTGTTTGCTTATGAACTTTCTTCTATCCAGACCTGATAGACCATTTTCTCTGTGATTCTCAGATCTATTTTTGATATGATTTTTCATATCTAGGTCATATTTCCATTCAGATCTTATCCTGGTATAAGATGGGAGGTATTATTCTAAATCTAATTTCTTCCATACTGCTGTCCAATTTTGCTTCCAATTTTAATCAGTGAATCCTTATTTCAGGATCTTTATGTTTATTAAATATTTGGTCTTGTGATTTGTGATCTCTCTGTTTTTAAACCAGTATAAAAATGTTTTGAGAATTATGGCTTTGTAGCATAATTGAGATCTGGTATTTCCAGATCCCTCTGCTTCCTGCTTCTTTCCATTATTTCCCTTGAGATTCTTGATTATTTTTGACTCCACATGAATTTTGTTATCTTTTTCTGGTTCTACAAAGAAATCCTTCGGTAATTTGACTAGTATGACATAGAAAGAGTAAATTAATTGAGATAGTATTGTAATTTTTATTATGCTGCCTGATCTTCCCATAAACAATTAATATTTTTCCAATTTTTAAATTCTTTTTTATTTCTCTAAAGATCTTAGTTGTGTTTATATAGTACTAGTATGTATCTTGATAGGTAGACTACCAAATATATATCTACAGTTAATTTAAATAGAATTTCTCTTTCTATATCATTCTGCAAGGTTTTATTGGTATTATTTAGAAATATTGATGGTTTGTGTGCATTTATTTTGTATTCTAAAATTTTGCTAAAGTTATAGTTTCAATTACTTTTTTGTTGAATTTTAGAATCATTTAGAAATCAACATCATTTCACCTGAAAAATTTATAATTTTGTTTCTTTGTGTTATTCCTTTATTTTTTCTTGTTTTATTACTATAATCAGTATTTCTAATACTATATATCAAATAGAAGCAGTGATAATGAACATCATTTTATTGGAAAGAATTCTCGTATATCTCTATTACATAAATGGTAGTTTAAAATTTTAGATATATACTATTTGTAATTTGAATAAAAAATCCATTTATTCTTATGTTTTCTAGTGTTTTTTGCAAGATGGATTTGTTTTGTCAAAATGATCACATTGTTTTTGATTATGTTATTAATAAGATTGATTAAATTTATAGTTTCCCAATATTAAACCAATTCTGCATTTTTCATTTAAATTCAATCTGGTTCTGATGTATAATCTTTACGATGTGTTTTCAATTTTAAAATCTCAATTAAACACTACAATAAATACTCTGAATATGAAAAATTAACCAAATTGAAAATAAAACCAATTCAATTAATAAATAAAATTTGGTGTTCTTAAAAAATAGATAAACTATGAATTAATTTGATTAAAAAGAAGACTAAATTATCAGTATTAAAATTGAAAAAGGGGAATTCATAACAAATAAAGAAGAAATAAAGGATATTAGCAACTATTTTGCCTAACTATTTGCCAATAATACTGACAACTTAAGTGAAATAAATATTTTATAAATATATAGAATACCAAATTATCAGAACAAAAAATAGAGGATTTTAACAATTCAGTATCAGAGAATTTAATTTTACAAACTATAAATGAACTTCCTAAAGGGGGAACTATAACAGCAGAGGGATTCACAAGTGAATTCTATCAAATATTCAAAGAACAATTATAAATTGTTTGTAAAAATAGCAAAACAAGGGGTTCTATCAAATTTCTTCAAAGATATAAATATGATCTTGATACATAAACCAGGCAGAGTCAAAACAGAAAAAGAAAACCACAAGTTTCCTTAATGTACATGGATGTAATAATTTTAAATAAAATATTGGTTAAGAGAGTAAGTGGATTTCTCATTATTGTACAGATTCCTAGGGAGATCATGTGTTAAGCTGTGCTACAAGTTACCCAAGTTCTTTAGGTAAGAAAAGATACAAGTGATGTATTACAAGGTATATGCCAACTGTATTCTTGTCAATTTTTTCTGAGTTTTTCATTTTTTTTCTTTTTCAAATGCATTGGAATACTAACACGACCAGGCTTTGGATAATTCTGGAGGGACAAAGCACAAAGTCTCCTCAATGTCCTCTTTCAGTTCCCTTTTTCTGTCTTTTATTCTTCATGACTAGGCAGTGATCTGCCTGAATACCTTTTTCTATACCATCCTTATCCCTCTACTCCCAAACAAAATTTATTCTTAGATAGTAGAAAATTAAAAATAATAGATTTATGAATTCAGGCTAAGATGTTAATGATGTCATCCCAAAGGCATTTATATTTTTATAGGAAATAAAGTTTTATCCAAAGGAAAGGAATAGTAGAATTTGAAGTATCATGTCAGACTAATGAAGGGGAAATTTTGAAGTAATGGAGCCTTGATTAAATTCAATAAATATAAGGCATCATGGATACAAAAAAACAAAAACAAAACCATCCCTTTCTTTAAATAGCTAACATAAAGCTAGGTTATAAATAGGAGTGAGGAATCCAACATATATTCAGAGAAATACATGCAAATTAAGCCCATAGGAATTTCAAGGGGGAAAGAGCTTTAATATCTGAATGCACCAGGAAAGATATTGTATTGTATGTGATATCTGAATTCCATTTTTAAGGAATTCGATAAGGGAGAGGTGAATCAGGAAAGAGGGTGAGCAGGTCAGTTTGACTCCAGTAAAAAGTACGTAAATGGAAATGATCTGAAATAAATCTGGAAAGAGAAGTGAGAACTAGACTGTGGAGGGTTTTAAAGACTATGGTGGTTATTCTATGTTTTATCCTACAGACAATAGGGAGTCATTAAATATTTTTGAGTATAACCTCATTGGATCTGAATTTAAAGAATATTATTTTAAAAACTGTGGGGAAAGAGAAAAGAGAATGGATGTGAAGAATGTTGTGGTGGTAGAAGTGACAAGATTCCCCTTCCAGCCATCTTCCAAACCCACATTTCTATCCCACTTTCTAACACTAGCTGTGGGAACAGTAATCAAATCAATGTGTTCATTTCTGTCAATCAATAGCCCTAAGTTATATGTATTATCTTCCCTTTATTGAAATATCAGCTTCTTTGGGGCAGAACATGCCTTACTTGCCTGTGTGTGTGTGTGTGTGTGTGTGTGTGTGTGTGTGTGTGTGTTCCAACTACTTAGCACAGTTTGGGCACTGGATAAATGATTATTCATTCAACCCTTCACTTGGCAGTTGATTTGCAGTGGAACTGAGGGAGAGGCAAGAGGTAAGAATGAAGCCAGATGATCTGAGGCACACCTTCTGCTTTGCTTCCATTCTCACTCTATGGTTGCTACTAGCAACAGTTACCTCCTTTATCTTTAGTTAGTATCCTTCACAGTCTAGCTAGGTGGCTTCTTCAGTGTCTTTGGTTCCATCCTTACTGCAGCCAAGCATTGCTATAAACAAGCAAAGCCCAACTATATATTTTTGGACCCTGGTGAGATGCCAGACTTCCAACTACTGTTTCCACTAAAAAATCCTGAGTCACTTCTGGCCAGTAATGGATTTCCAAAGCATTACTATCTTCAATTGGAAAAAGAAAACATGCTTAAAAGTAAAACTCTGTATTTTAGTGTGGGGAGATTTTTATTATCTTTATCTTTGACACCATGAGCCAGGTCTATATGGTCAAAATATTGGATTCAAGACTCACAGATTCCGACTATTTGAGCTGGAAGTGACTAAGAAATAAGATAGTCCAATGATCTCATTTCACAGATGAGGAAACTGACTAGGAGAGTCAAGTGACTTTGCAAACTGCCAGTCACACATCATTTTTTCTGGGCTCTACATGGAAATCCTTGCCAACACTTTTTTTAAAAGTTGTATTGGGTGTTTTTTTAAGCACTCATTTCATGACTCAATGATTCTCCCCCTTCCCATTCTCTTTCCTAAATAGAACCCTCAAAGATAGCAATAAATCAGCACCTTGAGCACTCAGCTTTTTCTGAGATCAGGGCTAACAGGAAAACCTTGTTCCAGCAGCCCAAGTCTTTTGGGCAAACATATTTTAGAAATGAAATTACATAATGCTGCAGGAGGCAGGGTTTCCAGACAGCAAGATTGACCTGACATCAGGGGTAACATGCTTTTGGCAGAGTTCTGGAGTTTGTACAGACATCTGCTCTCTAATCAGTTGATGACATGTAATAAGATAAATCCCCTTTTGCTGCTCCCACACCATAGAAGGAAGGGAAGTCATCAGGAATACAAAAGAGGAACTTGGACCTATAAAGGTCAGAATAAATGAAGATTTGTGGGAAAAGATGATAAGAGATAGGGAGCTCATTGTTGGAATAATAGTGGGAAGACAGGCATGCTTATTCATGGCTGGTGGAACTATGAACTGTTTCATATAATCTGGGAAATTATTTGGAATTCTACAAGAAAAGTTGCTAAGTTGTTCATCTGATCCAAACATCTTCCATCTGGTATTCTCTACAAGTGGTTCTCAAAGTGTAGTCCAGAGAATCTTAGGGAATCTCTAAAACGCTTTCAAGAGGTCTACAAATTCAAAATTAGTTTTTATTTCTAATGTGGTAATTATCTATAAATATAACCCACAGAAACCAAAACTATTTGGACAGATCCTCAATCATTTTAATTATTATAAGTATAAAGATATTGAGAACAAAAGTTTGAGAACTATTGTTATATACCAAGCAAGAAGAGACTGTTGTTGCAAAAAAAAAAAAAAAAAAAGTTCATAGCTGAATTATTCAGTACACCACCAGGAAGCAAGGCACAAAATATGCAATATACAGGCCCATTTGTTGAGGAATGGATAAAAAAGGGCATAGGAATATAATGGATATTATAGTACCATAATGAATGACAAATAGAAAAAAACTCAGAAATATGGGAGGACTCATATGAAGAGAAGAAAGCTATACCACAAGAACTACAAAAAGGAAAATTTCATTGATGTGGAGAAGCAACAGACTGACCTCTGGATCAAAGCCATCGATTCCCTGAGTGACCTTGGGCAAATGACATTATCTCTCTGGTCCTCAATTTGCTTCATCTGAAAAATTAGAAGGTTGAACTAAATGAAGTCCCTCCCTTCCCTTTTTTTTTTCCCCTGAGGCTGGAGTTAAGTGACTTGCCCAGGGTCACACAGCTAGGAAGTGTTAAGTGTCTGAGACCAGTTTGAACTCAGGTCCTCCTGAATTCAGGGTTGGTGCTCTATCCACTACGCCACCTAGTTAAACCCCTCTCTTCCCTTACACCTAGAGCAAGATCTTCAGTATCCCCCACCAATTCTCTTTGTTGGTTAGAACTGAGTAAAAAATAATGATTTTCCTCCTTGGTTTCCTATATCTGAAAGATGGAAGCTAGGGCAAGCCAAGATTTTTTAAAAACCCACCAAATATTTTGCTCTAAGCAGGGTGAGATCTCCAACAGATGTCTGGAAGTCTTCACTTCCACTATATGCCCCTTGCGTGGCAAGTGTGTGAGTATGATATTGCCCACCACCTTAAGCTGGCATGTTAGAAGCACCATCCTTTCGCCTTCATCTTCATCCAAAGCATCCCTCCTAGGCAGAGGTTTATAGACTTTTGGGAAAGACACACCATCTTTTTCAAAATAAAAAAAAATTAGACAGGGACAAAACTTCTTGATGTTTGCCAAGCCTTTTATTTATGTTATATATGCTTCTTATGCATAAGACATATTATTATATTTTCACAGGTTTCATACTTTCAAGTCTTAATGACTTGATCTTTGTTGTTAAATCTCGAGCTTACTTTCTTTCCCTCCCACTTAATAGCATTTTATTTTTTCCAGTTAAAATAAAGATTGTTTTCAATATTCATTTTTGTAAGATTTTGAGCTCCAAATTTTTCCTTCCTTCTTTTGAGTTTGCCAAGATTAGAAGGGAAGTAACAAATTGGGAAAAAATTTTTACAGTTAAAGGTTCTGATAAAGGCCTCATCTCCAAAATATACAGAGAATTGACTTTAATTTATAAGAAATCAAGCCATTCTCCAATTGATAAATGGTCAAAGGATATGAACAGACAATTTTCAGATGATGAAATTAAAACTATTTCCACTCATATGAAAGAGTGTTCCAAATCACTATTGATCAGAGAAATGCAAATTAAGACAACTCTGAGGTATCATTACACACCTGTCAGATTGGCTAAAATGACAGGAACAAATAATGATGAATGTTGGAGGGGCTGTGGGAAAACTGGGACACTGATGCATTGTTAGTGGAGTTGTGAAAGAATCCAACCATTCTGGAGAGCAATCTGGAATTATGCCCCAAAAGTTATCAAAATGTGCATACCCTTTGACCCAGCCATACTACTACTGGGCTTATACCCCAAGGAACTACTAGAGAAGGGAAAGGGTCCTGTATGTGCCAAAATGTTTGTGGCAGCCCTTTTCATAGTGGCTAGAAGCTGGAAGATGAATGGATGTCCATCAATTGGAGAATGGTTGGGTAAACTATGGTATATGAATGTTATGGAATATTACTGTTCTATAAGAAATGACCAACAGGAGAAATACAGAGAGGCTTGGAGAGACTTACATCAACTGATGCTGAGTGAAACGAGCAGAACCAGAAGATCATTATACACTTCAACAATGATACTGTACGAGGATGTATGCTGATGGAAGTGGATTTCTACAACATAGAGAAGAGCTAATCCAATTCCAATTGATTAATGATGGACAGAACCAGCTACATCCAGAAAAGGAACACTGGGAAATGAATGTAAACTGTTATTTTTACCTTCTGAATCCAATTCTTCCTGTGCAACAAAAAATTCGGTTCTACACACATATATTGTATCTAGAATATATTGTAATATATTTAACATGTATAAGACTGCTTGCCATCAGGGGGAGGGGGTTGGGGGAGGAAGGGAAAAAATCTGAATAGAAGTAAGTGCAAGGGATAATGTTGTAAAAAATTACCCATGCATATGTACTGTCAAAAAATGTTATAATTATAAAATAAAATAAAAAATTAAAAATTAAAAAAAAAAAAAATTTTTCTTTTGAGTTTGCTTTCTTTTACTGCCTACTGTGTGCATTATTATATAGAATTGTGAAGTCAGTAACATCATTCCAGACCCTTTTAAAATTTTCCTCTGAGAATTATTGCATGCCCCTTTCTGCTCCTGTTCTTTCTATGTGAGATCTGTTGTCTTACATAGCCTCTGACTTACACTTTTAGCTAAGTATCTTTTTACTTTCTCCTTTGCTAGAAGTCTGCTTGCTTAATCATGGGACCTCCTATCTAGCCTTAGTCATTGAATGGCTTCAATCAAATTGAGATCTGTTGAAGACCTTAGCTTAAAAAGATCAAGGTCTCCCATTACATCCAGGCCTATCTTCAGCCGTCCTGATATATCTTTGGCTACTGGACCCAGATGGTTCTGGAGGGGAAAGTGAGGCAAATATCTTATACACTTCTCCCTTACTTAAATCCAGTTCTCTTGCATGTCATGGTATGGCCTCCTTGATGTCGTGGTCCTCTTCGAGAATGAAAGACAATCAAGCACAACAACAATCACCTGTTTAACCATTCTCAGCATCCTCCACTAAATGACTCTTTCAGATACTGGAATAATGAACCAGTGTTTTTATGCTGTGAAGAAAAGATTGCTACTAGTAACCCCCTTCCATCTTTCTTCTTTCCTGACACTGTTTCCATCTAGCTATTTGAATTGGGGAAAATTTGCCCCTACCCTGTACAGCTCTGTTCAGAACAATAGTTTGGTTGCAATAAGCTATATGATTCAATTAGAAACTTTCTGTTGTTAAAAGGGCAGGACCCACTTGATTGAAAAATGATATCCTTTAAAAAGGGGGAACAATTTATCTGGCTCCAGACCTGGTATAGAGCTTAGAATACAGAAGGTTTGATGTTGTCTCAAACCCTTGGAGGACTGAAGAGGAGATACTGTAAAAAGGAACAGGGCTAGGATTGTGTGCCCTGAGAAGAGAAGACTAGAGCCTTAGCCAAAATTCTTTCTTCTTTCATCTTTCCTGGAGAATTTGATAGCAGCCTTCTTTCTCCCCCCTCCTTTTTTCCTACTATTCCTGGTTTATCATCTTTTTTTCCTTTTATTTTTTATTCATTTTTCTTTATTTGAAGATTATTTTTAATATTTTATTTTGAAGAAACAGAATAAGAGAAAAGGAAAACAGAAAAGCAATACTAAGCACAGTGAAACAAAACAAAAGAGAACAATGTTATATGCCTAGCACATAACATTCAAAGGATTCAAACTATATAACAACAAATGCCAACATAATATATATATATATACATATATATAAGAAATTCTATTCATGAGTATCTATCTTTTCTTTATTTCCTTATAAATTAATTCTAATTCTCTGCTGCACACCTTTTTTTATATTATTTTTCCCCTTTTATTCCCCCCAACCCCAAACAGGCTACAGTTAAGAAAGGATATATTTATATATACACATGTAGATACATCCTTCCATATACACACTCAAACACACGGCCACCCCAGATACACTCACATGTCTTTTCTATCCCTGCTGACTGTTTTCATTAAATTCTGCTCCATAACTTGGCTTACTCTTACTTAACCTCCCCCCACCCAGGGATCCCTTCCTTGTCTTTTTCCTTCACCCATTATTTCCTCATCCACCTATCCCTCTCCCTTTATTTCTTTATAGATTTTGGAGGGTGCTATTCCTTTTGTGGTATTTATGTAGTGTTGCCTATTAAACCCATTCCCGATCTGAGTAAGTATTCAGAACTACCAGCCCTCCTCCCCCCTCTAATAACTCTGTGTCAATTCTTCCTCTTCACCTTATTTGTATAGCAAGATTACTATTTGAGCCTTTACTCTGCCAATCTTTCTTTTGAGCTATCCTATTGTTGATGTAAATCTTAAATGTAAAGTATATATTTCCCATGTTAAAAAAAATCAATTTGTCCATATTTAGACAGTTTGTCCATCTTTCTCTTATATGTTGAAATTTTTTGTAAAGTTTGGGTTTGGTTGATAGAAAGTCCTGGAAATCCTGAAGTCCACTTTTTTCATTCAAAATTATAATTAATTTTGATGCATATGATATTTTTGGCTGCAGGCCTAGTTCTTTTGATTGTCTGTCGATATGATTCCAGAACCTGCAGTTTTTTATCGTAGCTGCTGATAAGTCATGTATTCTAATTGCAGCTCTAAGTTTTTTCTTGTTTCTTGCAAAATGTTCTCTTTGATCTGGGGTTTTTGAAATTTGGCAATAATATTTCTGTGTGTTTTCCACAAAGGATCTCTTTGAGGTAGTGATCCATGAATTTTTTCTATTTCTACTTTTCCTTCATGTTTTATCACTCCAGGACAATTTTTTAGAATTCTTCCTTGCATTGTATCAAGGTTCTCTTTTTGGTTGCAACTTTCTGGCAGTCCAATTATTCTTATATTTTCTTTTCTTGATCTTTCTCCAGATCTATTGTTTTGCTTATAAAATGTTTCACATTCTGTTCTATTTTCTCACTTCTTACCATCTGTTTTATAATTTTTTTGGTCTCTCATAGTTTCACTAGCTTACCCTTGCCCAATTCTAATTTTTAAAGAATTGTTTTCATCATCGAGACTCTGTACCTCCTTTTCTAATTGGTTAGCTTTTTTTTCATAATCTTCTTTTTTCTTGAATGATTTTAATTTTTTCCTTAGCTCTTCCTCAGTGTCTCTCATTTGACTTTTAAATTCCCTTTTGAGTTCTATAAATTCTCTCTGGGCAGAGAGCCATGTCACATGACTCTTTGGGGTAGAGGTTTTTTTTTTTGTTTTGGTTTGGTTTGGTTTGGTTTGGTTTTTTTTTTTTTTTTTTTTTTTACTAAAGTGTCCTTTTCTGAAGATGAACCCTGCTCTTCCCTGTTCCATTTTCCCTGTTCCCATAATATGTTTCAATGGGGGGAGAGGTAATTTCTTCTTTGCTGGTTCATTTCTTTTTTAATAAGAGGTATCAGTGTAAGTACTTCTAATTATGGTGTGGGGGGACGGTGCCTCAAGCTTTCCTTCAGCTCTCCTCTGACTCAAAATCCCAAACCAAGAGCTCCACCCTCCTGCAAATGCCCACAGCCAGCAGCATCCCTGTCCCACTGCTTCTGCACTCACCAGGTTCTGATTGCTTCTCATGGCAGGGCCACGTCTCAGCAGCACAGAAGGGCCTGGCATTCCTAATCAGCTGAGTAATATCTTCTGACTCAAACCCCAATTTGACAAATAATACTGGAAATGAAAGTGTCTGTGGTTCCTGCTGAGAAGCCAGCTTCACCCAGCTAGCCTGAGGGATGTCCATTTGATATTTCTGTGGAGCTAGCCCAGAGGTGTTTGCACTTCAGACAGGTTAACCCCAGCCTGGCGTCTTTCTTCAGATCTTGATTTGTTTGTACTAGGAGGACCCCTATTCTGCCCTTAATCTTGATTTTTCACCAATCTATGTTCACCCTGAGGCATAATTTTTTTCTATTTGTGGGGGGAATCAAGAGAGCTTGAAATTTACCAACCTATTCTACCATTTTTCCAGAATCCTCAGGTTTATCATCTTTTCTATGGAAAACCCACAGAGCTTCTGGAAATCCAATAGTGCGAGGAAATACCATTCTCCCTATTTTACAAAGAGTTAAACTTGAGTCTGTTCTCTTCTACTGTTTCCACAAAGAATTGGGAAGTCCATGTGGCCTCAGGCCAAGGCAAGTTCAACTGGACCAAGGAAAATGAATCCATTCCCATTCTTCTTTCAGAAAATTGGGAATTATGTTCTGCAGGACTACTGTTCAGAATTATACTCTTAAATTAAAGAAGCTATTTTAATAAATATCTTTTAAATCTTTTGTCACTTTAACAAACATATGCAAAAATAACATTTCCGTTTACAAAGTAGAATAGAAAAGGGGATCATATATAAAACTTTGAATCTCTGTTTTGTACTGCTTGGTTTCTAAAAATATATATACAATAAATTCACATGTTACTTTCAAGTTCTCTTCATTGAAACTTGTATTTTCTTTTGAACTTTCTGGTTCCTTTGGTTCATTTTTTAAAATGCTTCAATGATCCTACTTTTTAATTTTTGGTATAAAGCGGTGTGGTGTGGGTGCTTTGTTATTTTGCCCATGAAGATTTTAGATATAGATATAGATATAGATATAGATATAGATATAGATATAGATATAGATATATCTGTCTATCTATCTATCTATGTCTAGATGTGGCTTAAGGAAAAGCATCTCCTTCCCCTTCTCTTCTTTAGGAAGGGAAGCAAGAGATTGGAGCCAGAGATTGGTCACTCTCCTCTGCTTAGAAACACAAACTACCAGGCTAGAATTATATCTGTCTGCTCCCTTTAATATCATTAATATGGGAGAAATGATTTTTAGGTTCAGTTTGTATTTCTGATTGCTATTTCTTAACAGAAAAGGAACACTTCAAGGTGTATATCGAAGATTTGACCCCCTTCCTACCAGATGCTGATTCCACAATAAAAATCCATAACAAATAAACCCATTTATCCAAACAGATAGCAAACAGAAACCAGAGAAAACATATATAGGACACTTTATACCTGGAACTATACAGGGGGAAGGAGCTTTTCCTTTGAGTGAGATAAGTCAACTTGACTAAGAGAAAAAGTCCCAGATCTCCCCCAAGGGGAAGTTCCTTGAAGTCTCTGTTATTGTAAACTGGGCATAATAAAGAGATCAACTACTGTCTGTATATGTTGGTGTCTTCCTAGAGTCTTTCTCCCTTTAGGGACCTGAAGAGAATCTAGAATGGCCTGACTTCTCTAGAAGCCAGAAGAAACCAGATCTCTCTTCTTTACAGCTCTCCCCAATTTCTCCAGCCCCTCAATGCTGGGCATTGAGTAATCCATCTTCACCAATAAGGAGAGAATGCTATATAATTGGGCCTTTGAATTAAAGGTTTTCTTGGCAATACTGTCACTAAGAATCCTCTGTGTGGATGGATTTCTGTGTTTCCACTAGGCTAAATATTTCTACAGAAAGCTGATTTTCTTGCTATTCCCCTATAAAGAATGAGAATGGAGGAGGGAAAGGATCTAGAAAGAAGGGAGCAGTGGCATCTAAGGATCAAAATTAAGCCCGAAGAGACCTGTCCTCATCTTTCCAGAGAACATACACATACTGCTGAGTTGGGAGCAGCAGGTAGAATGATTAGAAGCTGGAATATGTTGGGACTGGTAGGAATAATGGGACCTATGATAGGTATTGCTTCCAGGTTCCTATGTGATGACTAGGAGCTAAAAAGAAACAAGCCCACCCAATGTAGACAAAGACACATCATGTTATGAGGGTCTCTGACAAAAAAAGGTCATTGGGGAAGCAGCTGGACTGAACTAAAGCTCTTCCAGATTTTTATATGAGCAGGAAGCCCCAGTTCTTTACCCTTGATCCCTTGAAACTACTTTTCTTGTACCTTTCTTTTCATCAGTTCCCATTGTCATCTCTTCCCCTGGCCATCCCATGGCAGTCCCACCAGTGGCTGTTTTGCAATTTCACAATGAGAGTTGTAAGGGGCCTCAAAATCTATGAGCCCTGGCCACCACACTGCAAGCAGGAGAAATGAAAAGAGGGAATTGCTGAAGTAGAGTGGGAAAAAAACTTCCACTAATTATTGATGCACCTGTTGATTAGGTTTTTTATTTATGTCCAAAATTAAACAGTACTCATGGGTAGCATAGTTAGGGTGGCACAGTGGATAGAGTGTCCAGTCTGAAGTCATGAAAACCTAAGTTCAAATCTGGCCTCACACCTGTGTGACCCTGAGCAAGTCATTTCACCCTGTTTGCCTCAGTTTCCCTATCTGTAAAATAAACTGAAGAAGGAAACAGCAAACCATTCTAATATCTTTGCCAAGAAAAACCAAATGGATCTTGAAGAGTCAACCATAATTGAAATGGTCAAATAACAATAACAACATTTATGAGTGAGGATAGTAAGGTTTCAGTTCTATATTTGAGGTATATTATTGATTAAAATGATTTTTGTGGATGGCCCTATTAACATAACCATTCGTTATAACTTTTGTTTCTTTGAGAAGATCCATTTCACATTACAAATAATTAACTTTTTTTGGAGGTAATTGAAGTTAAATGATTTGCCTAGAGCCTCACAGTAGGCAAGTACCTGAGGCTGGATTTGAATTCAGGTCCTCCTGATTCCAGAGCCAGTGTTCTATTCACTGTATCATCTAGCTGACTTCAGATAACTTTAACAAGTGATAATGATAGCTTTTGTTTTTATGTCACAATCATTTCTAGATATATCCCACTCTATCTGGTCTCCCTTATAACAAACAAGCTAACAAACTAATAAACAACAGAACAAAAATAAAGCAAATAAAAGAACAAAAAAAGAGAAGCAAAACTAACTGACCAAGTGGCCACATAAGAAAGTGTTTGAACCATTCTGTACTTGTAGTCTCCATTCTCTGTAATGAAAAGAGGGACATGCTTCCTCATTCTCTAGGACCAAGATTGGTCATTACAATTATTCAATTATTTATCATTCAATTTTATAAAAGGTTATATCTAGTCAATCCTTTTATTTTCTATTTAAGAAAATTGAGTATCAGAAGGTAAGGATATAATGACTAATCCAAAATCACCTCCGTAAAACTTTTCAATTAATGTACGTGTATAATCTGCATCTAATTACTTGCTGTATTAGGGAAGAGAGGGAGGGAGAAAAATTTAAAACTCAAAATATTATAAAAGTAAATGTGGAAATTGAATGCAATTGAATGCAATTACAAAAGTTGCAATTGCAAAAAATATTATTGAGTGGAAAAAAATTTTCACTTCCAGGGAAGGGAGATTAGTGATTTCTTCATTATGGAAAAACTCCGAATGGAAACATTCTCCAACTGCAGTTTGTCAACTTGTCGGTGATAATTGTCCCAATCATTTCCAAGCTGTTCCACCTCTACTCTGCTCAGCTCCTCATCTTTCTTATCTCTCTCTTGCTGAATGCCCAGACTCCTTTCTTGGACTCCATTGGGGTCTGGTGAATGAGCTTTTGTCCAAAACCAAGCAATGATATTACTTTCCTGACATTTCCAAACTATCAGTTCATTCTTCCACTCTGTCCTTTCTAGCTTTACTATTGTCTCCCCCCTTTGGAATATAAACTGTTTGCTTATATTTGCACCCTCAGAGCTTAGTCCAATATCTGGAACATAATAAGTGCTTAATATTTAGGGTTCGGGAGAGGTGCCTGGGACCCTGTGTTTAAATGGGCTGCCCAGGGTCACACTGCCAGTATAGATTTGAATTCAGGTCTTCCTAATTCCAAAAATGGCTTTCTATTCCGTGCATCAATTAATAATGACAATCATGGAATACTTTGAAATTTGGGAAGCTTTTCATACATCACCCCCTTTTATCTTTGCAGCAACTCCAAGAGGAAAGTTCTGTGATCATTATGGTCCTCATTGACTGATAGAGACCTCAACTCTTGTTTTCCTTTTGAGAAAACTGAGACTTAGAAAGGTAGACTGACTTATTTGCAAATCTCAGAAGGTGGAATAGAACACAGCCCTTCCAGGTAACAAATATGGCTCTCTATTCTTCGTACTGTCCTTGCAGAGAACGAATTAACCAAGAGTCTTTTCCAGCCAGCCTTTAACTTTTGAGTTACAACACTTGGCATGTAATAGTAGCTGCTGCCAACTTTCTCCACTTTGCTCCATCAAAGCAAGTAATTTTGTTAACACAGGTCCAAAGGTAGCAAAACAGCAGATGTGGGCTTGCTTGCCTGTGTGGCTCACCCAAGGCTGGATGAGGTCATACTTTGGCTGAGCCTTTTCCTTATTGGTCCTGCCTCAAGCTGACTTGTCCAATTGCCTTTCACAGAATTCTGATTCTATCATTCAGTGGAAGTGCCATTCTCTAGCTTTGTCAGCAGATCCACCCTGAATGATAAAAAGCAAAAGCAAAGACCAGTTTTCCTTCCTTCCTCATTGGCTCAGAGGGATTTATTTTGTAGCAAATAGGATCTCTTGGAACTTCAGCTCTTCTCGAACTCTTAATGAAGCAACCTGCCCCTCTTGAGAAAGAACTCCATTTATGTCTAGAATTTTTTGCCACTTCACAATAACCACAGATTGCTCCATTGCCTTGTTGAAGAAGGGCCCTACCCTAGCACTCTGCCCCATGATTCTGCCTGTTTTGACTGGCAAAGGAACACCCACATGTCCTCAAATCTGTCTGGGTGATTCATCAGACACCACTCCCCGAAGAACCAGTGGGTGAATGTGTAAGCACTCCATTCCCCTTGTCCTATTTCTCCCTGACATATTGTCCTTGACATATTGACCCATCCTTCCCATAGGGGACAGAATTGTTTTCTTAAAGCATATGCTGTAAAACATACTGTAGTACAATCAGTAGGGAACTGGTCTCAGAATCAGGAAGACCTGAATTCAAATTTGGCCTCAGATATTGATTAATTTGCGGGACTCTGGGCAAATTCCCAGTTTCCTCACCCATAAAATGGAGATGATAATAATAGCATTGAATTTAGGATTGGGGTGAGGATCAGATGAAATGATGTATGCAGACCTCCAAGTGTAACATCAGCCTCAGATATCATGGGACAGTGGAAAGACCATCAACTCTAGAGGGAGAGGACCTGGGTCCAAATTTTGCCTCTGAAACTCACTATTTTTGTGACCTTAAGCAATTATTCATATCTCCTTGATCCAGCTTCTTCATCTGTGAAAGAGGAGCTTGGACTACTTAATCTCTGAGGTTCCCTCTCCCCACTCCAGATAATAATATATACCTGTACAGAAATTTAAGATTTACAAAGCACTTTACATGTCAATTCATTTGATCTTCACAACCACTGTGGGAGGTAGGTGTTATTTTTATCCCCTTTTTACAGGTGGGGAAAATGAGGTGGAGAAAAATTAAGTAATATGCCCAGGGGCACACAGTTAGTTAGTGTCTGAAAAAGGATTTGAATAAAGATTTTCTTAGTCCAAGCCCCAAGTTTTTTTCTGCTGCACCACTTATAATCTTATAAATATTATCTTTTCACTGATTGAAATTATGATGGGAAAAGATGGGCTGGCAATGGATGACAAGTGGGCAACCTGGAGCTCCGCTGGCATTCTCTTAATGTCAAAGAAAGTGAGATAAGCTTCTGCCACGTTGGCCAAAAACCATAGGCAAGAGAGGCACTGGCTAGTCAGGAAGGGGTGGGGAAGAATGGGGTCACAGAAGCAGATCCCTGGAGAGAAGATCTACATTGATGTGATCACAGATCTCCTTGAATATTTTTATTGCTATTATGTCACTCCTTTGTTCAAAAAGCATCAGTGGTTCCCCACTACTTGCAAGATAAAACCCAGACTCCTCTGACTGGTGTAACCCAAGCCCCAAATCCCTCAGCATGATTTGACCACTGAATAGTCAGTCCCATTGTGATGGGCCCAGGGGCTTGGGTTACAATGTCCCTGAAGGGCCTTCAGAATCTGACCCCAGCCTATGTCCTTCAGTCTTCCTTCGCTGCACAATGACTTATGTACTCAACATATCAGTCAAATTGGGCTCCCTGCTACTCCCCCCAGGCTTAGGCCATGCTCTCCCACCTTAGTGACTTTGCACCTGAAACATACCCCGTCCACTTGTCAGCCTGTTGAAATATTTCTCTTCTCTCAAGGTCTGTGTCAGCTGCTCCCCTCTCTAAGAACCCATCTCTTAATTATCCCTAAATCATCTTTATTCCAATTTTACGTAGCAAAACTCACATGTGAACGGGACTGATTGGATGAAATTTCTCAGTTTGAGACTAAGTCACATGATCCCTATTCCCAGAGCCAGAAGAGGAGGTCTTGAACCCTGGTTTGCAATGTAGTCTCTAAAGGTCAGACCCTCCGGAAGTTACAGGAAGTGACTGTGAGAAGCAGACAATACTGGTGACCATTGGTCAAGGAGAATTACATCATTTTTAGTCCATGCAATGAAAAGGGTCCGGTCTTTTCCTATTTAACCGGGTATTTATTCTACTTCCTGCTGGTCAGGTTCTGCGAGCACATGGTGGGAGTTGGGATGGCTCCCAGGTGTGTCTGGGCCGCTCCCTGCAGAGACTAAATAAATGCTTTCTCTCTTTACCAGTTAATTTGGGGAAGGGGGGGAGGGTGTCTAGTACCCATCCCATACACATGGCTCTGAAAAAACTTGAAAATATATGTTACAAATGTATTCATTTCTATTTATTTATTTATTTATTTGTTTATTTGTTTATTTATTTATTTATTTATTTGTTTGTTTGTTTGTTTGTTTGTTTGTTTATTTGCTGCTCAGTGCTTTTTTTCTCATTTTAAAAATGGAATTGGGAAGTTGGAGTTGGAAAAGAAGGATTCCTTTCAGGATCCTATAATCCCTCGATCTAATTAAATTGCTTGGGCAAACTTGCTGCCAGCACTCAATACAAGTACAGTAGGTAACCAAATAAAAATCCAAGATATTCCTACAGGACTATGTGTATCTGCAAAGACGAGAAAAGAAAAGAAAAAACAGTATAGAGCTGGCTCCAAAATGGTGTCTCAACTGGTGCCCAGCCAATAGTTTAATGCTCTTTGTTGAGCCAAACCTGATGACTATAATCAAAGACATTGTGAATTACTTTCAGTCTTCTTCCCAGTCTGAGCTATTTAAGACTAATTAATATGTAATTAGTAATAACCACAATAGCTGACTTTTATAGAAAGCTGTTAAGGTTCACAAAATATCTTATGTATAGCTATATATTTCCATAATGGATAAAAAACCAACTCTGAAGCCAGAAAACCTGAATTCAAGTCTTTCCCCTGATACATACATGTTGTATGACTTTAGGAAAGTCATTTGAACTCTCTCTCAGTGCTCTAGGCAACTCTTTGAAGAGACTATAGGAATATGGAAATATATTTAGAAGGGTTGTATATTTTTGCACACATTTAACCTATATCAAATTATATTAACCTATTAGACTGTATACTATATTAATCTATTAACCATTAATCTATATTATATTGCTTGCTGTTCAAGGGGGGAGGGAGAAATAAAAATATGGGACACAAGTTTTTGCAAAGTTGAATGTTAAAAACTATCTTTGCATGTATTTGGAAAAATAAAAAGCTATTAAAATAGATTATAGGAGCTAACAGATAGAAGGTGCTGACCAGCTTGGCAGAGGGATGGTCCTCATCTTGGAATTACCTATATTCATGGAATCACATTTCTAGTCTCTATCCCTTTACATACTTCATCTCTTTGATTAGTGAGCTAAGTAGTATGGACCAGACCAGCCTACATTTGAAGAGGTTCATCACCCGGTTAGCCACAAATTATAGACATTTAGTCTTAAGAATAGTTCTTAAAACCCATCTACCAACCCCTAAAAATCTTATTTGTTTGAAGACCTATTAAAGAGAAACCCGGGGAAGCTAGGTGGCGAAGTGGATAGAGCACCAGCCTTGAATTCAGGAGGACCTGAGTTCAAATCTGGTCTCAGACACTTAACACTTCCTGGCTGTGTGACCCTGGGCAAGTCACTTAACCCCAATCTCAGGGAAAAAAAAAAAGAGAGAGAAACCCACTATTTCCTGGGTTAAGGCACTTCCTAAGAATGCCCATTCCATTTTGGATTATGCTAGTATTGGGGATGTTTTTGCTTCTGAAAGGCTAAATTTGCTTCTGAAACAGCTGCCCTTTGTTCCTTTTTTTTGCTTTACTGGGTCAAGAAGAACCTGTTCAATCCTTAACACTTAAAGACAGCAGTAGATCTTCTCTCTATAGAGCTTCTTTCTTTCAGCTGATATACAGTTTGAAAGGTAGAATCCAGATTGTAAAGGGACATAAATTCTAGACTAAAGACTCTATATTTTATCCTACAGCCAATCATGAAAAACGGAAGACTTTTGATCAAGAAAATGAGATAGGCATGTGCATTAGGAAAATTATTTTCTCAGTTGTCTAGAGGAAGGATTTAATTAAAGTCAGAATGACCCACCTTTTTGGGTAGGGCAGATGGTTTGGCATTAATAACCCTTTCTTCAAGCAATATGCAACATTCATCCTGTATTAAATGTGCTTTCTAAGTCCTCTACAATCTTTTGTAAGGGATGGAATTTAATCCAACTGGTAGTTCCAGAATGTAATAAAGCAAGCCCTTCCATTCAGCAGGATTTATACACTTATTATACATAATATCATTAAAACCTTTGTGATTCTTGCCTCCCAAACACAAAGTAAACCCTTGACACAGAATATCACTTTTTACCAAATAACAATTAATTAAACCTTTTCCTACCTACTGGATTTCTAATTCAGTGGAGCAGATCTGTAGCACCTCTGTTTTCAGGGCAATTCAAATGAGAATGGGGTCACAAGATATTAGGATTATAGATTTCAAGTTATGAGGGAACCAAAGAGTTCCTCTAGTCCAACACCCTCATCCTACAGAAGAAGAAAGCTGAAGGGATTTGCCCAAAATCACATGAATAGCAGAAGAAGAATTTGAACTTAAGACTTCTAACTCCAAATAAAACATTCTTTTCATGACATGCTGCTGCCTACTAATTCCAGCCAAATTTGATTACTAGCTGGTACACAAAATGAACATTTCTGCTTTCTCTTTTCCTTTCCATAGACCATCTTTATTGCCTGGAATGTATTCCCTCCTCATGTCTACCTCTCAATCCTATCCTTCCTTGGAGGCCTAATGCCCCCTCTTCCAAGTAGATTTCCCTCAGCACTTAGCTGCCGTTGTTTTCTTCCTTTTCAAATTTTCTTAGGAAATTTACCTTCATCCTTCACCATATTCTACATTGTATTGTACTTATTTGTATTAATGATGTATTTCCCTAAAAGAATGTAGACTCCTTACTATGCTCAAAGAGCCATCAAACTGTGTCCTTTGATCCAGCAGTGTCTCTACTGGGCCTGTATCCTAGAGAGATCATAAAAAAGGGGAAAAGGACCCACCTGTGCAAAAATGTTTGCGGCAGCCCCTTTTTGTAGCGGCAAGGAACTGGAAACTGAGTGGATGCCCATCAGGTGGGGAATGGCTGAATGTAAGTTATGGTATATGAAGGTAATGGAATGTTATTGTTCTATGAGAAACAATCAGCAGGAAGATTTCAGAAAGAATTTCAGAAAAAGACATACATGAAATGATGCTGAATGAAGTGAGTAGAACCAAGAGAACATTGTACACAGCAACAGGATTATGTGATGATCAACTGTGATGGACTTGTTCCTTTTCAACAATGAGGTGATTCAGGACTTGTAATGGAGAGACCCATCTATATCCAAGGAGAGCACTGTGGGGACTGAAAATTGATCACAACATAGTATTTTCACCTTTTTTTTTTTTGCTGTTGTTTGCTTGGTTTTTTTTCTCTCTCATTTTTTCCCTTTTTGATCTGATGTTTCTGGTGCAACACGAAATATGTGGAACTATGTGTAGAAGAATTGCACATGTTTAACCTATATTGGATTATTTGCTATCTAGGGGAAAGAGTAGATGGAAGGGAGGAAGACCTAATAAAGACCTTAGATTTAAAAAGCCAAAGTTTCTCACTGCATTGAGTCAACCATTGGATCCCGATGTGTCCAAAGGAGAGAAAGAGAGACTAATGATCTTGCACAGCCCTTCCTCACTTTAATCCAATTCACCTGCATATTCTGGTAGCACCTCCCTGATGTCATGATCTTCTTCAAGAATAAAGAGCAAATAATAATATTGTAGGTACTTAATAAATGCTTTGTTAAACTGAATTGAATTTGAGGAGAAGGTATAGAAAGGAGGACAGGACATAATCCTCAGAGTCACCAATCAAAAAGCTGGAATTACAGTAATGTGTCAAGTGAGCCACATTCCGGGAAATGCCTACAAGAATAGACCAAGAAGGCACAAAATAATTAAGCTCAGTCATGAAGCACTATGTGCTAAGTTTGCTCTAAGCTTTCATTCCCCTCCCTCTACTAAAAAGTCCTTTACTTCATGAAGCAAGTCCAGGCAGCTTTCTTGTTTTCCTAGGAAGCCAGAATCTATCTGTCAGCATCTAATTTGGTATGTCTATGATATGTCTCTAATTCTGTAACCCTTCTTCCCTCTTCCCCCCATGTTACATGGATATTCATTAACTTGAAAAATAGAGCAATTCAATCCCACAAAGACTACTACTGGCACTGTGACCCACATACACACATTTTTGGGAAAGATTTCTTTAGCAAATCAAAGAGTAAAGAATGATGTGAACTTTGAGCTTACTTTCTTCCCTTGTCAGGAAGAAGTCCATCTGGCTATTATCAGGCATAGTCAGACTATCCTGTACGAATAGAGTAATTTCTGGGTATCTTTAAACAACCTGGAGATATTGATTAGCATCTCTTTAGATAGATCTGAGTCCGGGTTTGCCAGGTCCATGCCATCTGGCTCCTCCCTGATCCCTCCCTCTGAGCTGCCTGGTACTTCCGCTCAAGCCCTGAGAAACCACCAAGGTTATATCTCTGCTATAAAAGATGTGCCCACGATGAAGATCTTTGTCCAGTCCTTTCCCGGACTAAGCACAATATGAGGGACTCTCTCTCTCCCTTATAGTGTCTTCCTTTTAATGGCATCTTCCTCCTTACTGTAGCTAACTCTGATCAGTCAGCTACTTCAATGGACTTAGGCTACTGGTCAATGGCATATTCAGGCCTCATGGCATATTCCCTTAAAGGATTTTTTCCAACTCTTTTCCTTGGTAACCCTATTGCTCTCCCAAATCTATTTCACATTCACCACTCTTCGTACTTATTTTACCTCTTCATTTTTTCTGTATCTCCTCTCCTAAATAAACCTATATTGGATTTAATGTATATTTCTATCATGTTTAACATATATTGGACTACTTGCCAGCTATAGATGGGCATGGGGAAAGGAGGGAAAATTGGAACACTGGGTTTTGCAAGGGCTAATCTTGAAGAATTGTCCATATATATGTTTTGGAAAAATAAAAAGCTTTAATTAAAAAAAAAAAAGTGGTTTTTTTTTTTTGTTGTTGTTGTTTTTTGGCTAAGGTAATCGGTGTTAAATGACTTGCCCAGAAAGTGTCTGAGGTCAAATTTGAACTCAGGTCTTCCTGACTTCAGGGCTGGTGCTCTATGCACTGCACCACCTAGCTGTCCCTAAAAGTGGTTCATTTTAAAAAGGAAAACAAAGGATCTCTATTGCCTAAAAATATAGCCCTAGGATGGGAAAATCTCATACTTAGAAATGAGGTCAGTGCCATCACGTAAACAAGTTGTTATTAGACAATGAGACAGACAGGGAATGAACCCTATAGAGGACTGCCAACATCTGAAATCTAATAAATGTGGTGATGAAAAGAAATGTCAGTGTGACCTTATGTGGCACTTGAGCACAGGTTAAAAACCCCAACTCCAACTGGTGGATTAAATACACATTTTCTCTCTTTTCTCCTATGACATGATCCAAACTTTTGGATTCTGTTGGAGTCTGAATGGATATGGCTGGTCTTTCTTCTAGAATTCTGAAAAGAATTGCTGATGCCTTCACAACAAATGGGGCAAACAAAGCAGCAGAATCCTTTCAGGAAAGGAGAGATGGCAACCACGAAGCAAAATTGCTGAAAACAAGGTAAAAGATTCCTGGAAAATGGAAACTGGAGGGGGTCTGGAGGATGGTCAGACGGCCGTAGGATGGAGTAGAAGAAGTAAAAGATTGCTCGGTCTGAGGGCTAGCTTTTCTCAGAGTCTGGAAGACCTTGTTCAAGTGTGGTTCCAGACACACTATGTCTAAGTGGTTCCTGGCAAGTCACTTCACTTCTCAGCACAACAATCTATTGCCATTCGCATCCAGAAGAAACCCCTTTGCCAGTGCCATGACCTCTGGTCCAAAGAAAATCTGGGCTTAATAATAGCTGCCTCATTGGGTTGTGATGGGGAAGAGTTGTTTTGCTTTGTTTTAACCTTACTGCACCATTTCAATATGCATTGACATTATTACTCGTATGAACTTGGGTATGTCTCTTGCCCATGAGAGAGATGGACTGGACTAGTAATGTCAAACTCAAGTTCTCAAATAGAAATAGGGGCCAGTAATCATACATAAGGATGCCTGCAGGGCCACAGATGGACTTAGTTTTAAAATGGGACTCTGGATTTTTTCTTTATTTTTCAATTCTATTTTAATCTGGCTCAGGTTGAGCTCTGGCATGGTGACCACATGTTTGATACCTCTGGACTTCCGAGTTTTCTTCCAGCTCTTAGGAGAATCTTTCCCACCTTTTAATTAGAATAAATCAATCATCATTTGGGGGAAACCAAGCCTGGAAAGGTGGTTGAAACTAATTTCTGCATGGCCTCAAATGACAACTCTGGACTCAAATGGCCTACTAATCCCATTCAGCATCTCCTAACTTACTAGAAGGCCTTGTTTGGAGCTGCCATTCTCAGCCTATGAAGCCCTGTTTCTCTGGGGTTGTTGGTTCTAGATCCCCCACCCCCACCAAGCAGGGCACATAAATTCAGGGCAAAAAATAGATCATCTCTGCCTCAGGTGGATCAATATTTCTACAGGCCAGAGTTCTGATTTGCTCTCTGAGATACTGCTCCGCCCAGCCTGCTTCACTCAGAGTCCCCAAATTGTTTCCTCTTGTCCATGGTGAATTCTTGGGCACTGCCTCCTTCCTCATCCTTCCCCCATCCTCATCATTTGAGCCAAGACAACTAGTTTTAATTTCCAGGTTAGCTATTTCCCTTCACCCAGAGATGCTTTTGTGCATTATCCAAGCATCTCCATTTCTTTTCTTCACCCTTAATTCTATCTACATAGACCTGGCTACCCTCCAGTCCTCTTTTGCCTTTGAAAGACAGTGTGGCTCAGTGGATTGCTTGTTGGACTTGAAGTCAACAGGGCCTGTTTCTTCAGATGTCTTCTACTATCTATGTGTCCCTTGAAAATCACTTTTATTTTTCTAGATCTCCATTTTCTCATCTTTTAATCTGACCTTGATGGCTTCTTTTAGCTCTTAATCAAGGATCCCATGACTGTGGTGATGTGGATTCTTCTCTGACTTCAGGACTTACAGTGCTCACACACATGCTGACCTCCACGCTGTGATCCCTTAAAACTCCTGGCAACAATTGTGGGGACAGAGGCATTCAACTGAGGATGTACCAGAGACAAATATCTCATCCTCAGTAGGACAGAAATGGCAATCCCCTTCTTCTTGTCTAGCTTTAGAACTGGTCTCACCAGCCCAATCTTATAGCATACTATGTGACAGAGGGGGGAAATGGGAGATGTGGTGATCCAGGCAATTCTTTCTGCCCTTTTGTTGGGGGTAGCTCGGACTACTTTATCTCCAAGAAGATTACTCCGGAAGGTTGAGATTGGGTCTGTGTCTCCCTGGGTGTGTTTTATGGTCCATGAATGGTCAGCTCCCACATAATCAGCACAGCACAACAGATAGGACAAAGAACTTCAGGGCTAGGGGCTGATAGAGAGATTCTGCAGATTCCAATTCAAAGGCAGAAGGGAGGGTAAATGTGGTCTGAGATTATCTACAAACATGCATTTTATCATTTGTACTTGATGTGTGACCTTTGTCTGGTGACCAACAAGTTACTATGGGGCTGGAAGAATATCAAATTTTGATATATATGAAGATCCCTCTTAGCTTTAGATATATAATTCTATAAATCATTTATTCATTTAAGAATAATTTAATAAGCTTCCACTATGTGTCAAAAACTGCTGGTGCTGAGGGTACAAGGAAAGACTAAAGATGAGCCCTATTCTTAAGGAATTTAGTCTAATGAAGGTAGGGAAGGGAAAGGAATAAGCATTTATATAGCATCTATTATGTAGCAGGGATTGTGCAAAGCACATTTAGAAATACTACCTCATTTTATAAAATATTACATATCATATAATTATACAATCATTATTATCATTCCCATTTTAAAGATCAAGAAGCTGAGGCTCAGAAATACTGTGACTTGTCCATAATGATAATGTTTGAAGCCATTTTCCTGATTCCAAGTCTTCCATTACCCCACAGTGTTACTCAGTTGTCCCACATGTTGCCTCTATTACCTCATACATGCTTCTCCTTTCACCTCTTCTATCCAATCCTATAAATTCTCCAAAACCCAGCTACATTCCCAACTTCCTCCATCATGACTCCTCTGCTGACTTCCATCTATCTCAATCTCTCTCTTCCCAAATGTCCAAGAAGGACAGCACAGTGCAGGTGAGAGTTTTATGCATTAACTTTATCTGTCCAACTTAAGTGTGAACTCTTTAAGAGCCAAACTACACAAAATGGTTTCTTTATATCACTTTAAAAACCCTAGCACAATGTTATACCCTTGTTTGGTGTTCAATAAATATTTATTGGTTAGTTGACTCATTAAAAAACTTTCTCATCAAAGTGTCCATTGGTTTAGCTAATTTGGTTTATACAATCATATATTTAAAACTGGGAAAGATCTTAGAGGCTTCCTAGTCTTGACTCTGTCATTTTATAGAAAAAAGGTCTAAGTCCCAGGCTATCATGTCCAGGCTAGCTTCCTGGAGGGCATCAGGATCAGTCAGAGTCAGGATTAATCCAAGTTCTTGGTCTTTAGGGGGAGAAGTGAAGGAGGCAGACAAGCTGCCATGC
The DNA here is from genome assembly GCF_048593235.1 of Sminthopsis crassicaudata. Taxonomy (NCBI): domain Eukaryota; kingdom Metazoa; phylum Chordata; class Mammalia; order Dasyuromorphia; family Dasyuridae; genus Sminthopsis; species Sminthopsis crassicaudata. Next base: position 19,224,248 of record NC_133621.1, on the reverse strand, counting down.
GGCTTGCCAAAGATGTCTCCTGGATTCTGGAATCCAGATTCTTCAGCCTCTCTCCTCCTTGTCCTACAGGCAAGTAAGACTGACCTCTCTCCCTCAGCCTCAATTCTTTACCTACGATTACCTTAACACCAAACATTCATCAAGCATCAATCATGAGGAGACACATCACATTACCATATCATCTAAATATATGAATATAGAGCCATAATTTCACATTGAATAGGTAATTAGCCTTAAGTGCTCTGCTGTCTGATTCAAGCACACCTTTTCAGAGTTTCATCCCTCTACACCAGGCAACTGATCTGCCTTGTCCAACGTCTCACAGGTAATAAGTGATGAAGGTAGGATTTGAACCCAGGTTCTCTGATTCCAAATATAGGCCTCTTTCCACTGTACCACTTTATTTAAGGGTTCAACATAAACCTTACCATCCCATTCTTATCACCATCAAAACTACTTCCATAGATAAAAAACATCTTTATTTTTCTAACTCCCTCTTATTTTGGAGGTAGGAGCCTATGGGTACAGAAAGTTGCATAGATTGTCAGATGTGATGACTCTGTCAACTAATTTTGCTTAATTGTGATTTTTTGTTAAAAGGGAAGGCTGACATGAGTGCTAAGGTATAGAAAGGAGACTATATCAGGAAATGACTGTGATGTAAAAATAAGAGGTATCTACATTTTTAAAAAATGAGACTTCTATTGATATTTTCTATTAGTATCATTTCTATTCCATTTAAATTCCAATTAAAATATATTCACAAAATCTATTTCTGAAGATCACGAAAAGTTTAAGCACAAAATAGGCATTGATTACTGCAAACCCCACTTCCCAGAGAAGTTGTAAAAAGGAAGACTTTACATTTTCAGAGAGATTGTTCATTTGATCACTTTGAATTTTCCAGGAAAGGCTCTACTAAGAGTTTAGAAAAATGCTTGTTCTCAGCCCTTTGTTCTTAATCTGGTGTAAAGCAGATTCTCTTGTATTTTGTCCTTGGGGCCAATATGGCAAATCCCAGTTTGAATTTCATTTCTATTTCTTTTCCATGATGAAGCTCCTCTGCCAGTTTCCTCCCAACTCTGCTGAGAACTGGTTTGCCAAGTTGTGGCTCTGATGTCATTAGGAAACACCATCAGCTTAGTTTAAAAAAAAAAAAAAAAAAAAGATGAAAATGCACCTTTTGTGTTTCTCTCCAGAGTATAGGAAAACTTCCATTAAATTTGGGGAAAAAGTATGTACAAACCTAGTTTTCAAGAAATTCTAAGAAGGTTCATCTTATTCTGTCTGGCTTTTGAGGGCAAAACTAGGAACAGTGAGTAGAAGCTGCAAAGGCGCAGGCTTGATGTCAGGAAGAACTTCTCAAAAACGAGGGCTGTCCAAATGTGGAATGAGTTGCCTAGGAAGATAATAGATTACACTTCATAGGAAGTCTTTAGTAAAAGACTACATGACCCCATCTATATTAAGCCTTTAAATAATTTTTCAAGTCCTATTAAATTGTAAGCTCCTTGAGGGTTACTAAATAGAGAAGGGTATGCAAGGGGAATTTCTTACTTAAATATCATATGTCGTGAGCACATGGTGACTTTGTTTATTTTGTGATTGTTCTTTTCTGATTTTAGGCAACTGGACAACCGTAATTGTCCTTGTTATGACTTTGTGAGCTCTGGAGGTCATTAAATAATTATATTAAGAATAATTAGCATTTATGTACTTCTTCAAGCTTTGCAAAGTATTGATTGTGTGTGTGTGTGTGTGTGTGTGTGTGTGTGTGTGTGTGTGTTTTATCTCCTCAGAACTCGCATCAGAATCAGTAGCAGAGACTATCAGAGGCAAAACAATGACCAAGGGATGTTTCTAAAGACATCTGTACACAGATGTAGAAAGACAGTTACTAAGGACTGTGGTAGTGTCAGGGATTGTGAACCTTCCTGAAGGAGAGAAATGATGGTTTTAGAATATATAAATAATAACATTCAGAGCTTGTCAGAGAATTATACCTAAGAAGAATATTATGAGGATTCCATGAAAGAAGAAAAGGACTTCCAGAGCCAGAAGTCAACATATACTCCTTGGTCACGTGTATTCTCTACATATACAAGTCATTATTTTTGTATTTTGTGTAGGAATCCACATCCCCCAGGTAGTTATGTGTGAAGGAAGAAAACATATCCTCAATTTTGGGGTTATTGTTTTATAATTACTGTACATGTTATATTGTCTCATAAATCTTTTTTGTAAAAGCTAATAGCAATCTACTAGTGAATTGATAATGGGTAACACTACAGATGGGGGCTCATGAATAACAGTAATAGAAATATTAGGTTTTTTTAGAATTATCCCTAGGATGCTAAAAAGTGGTAATCAGCTGCCCTTTGAGAAACCAACCCCTGAAAATCAAAATGAAATTGGGGAATTTTCCTAAAGGAAGTACCACATTATTTACCATCAGAACTAGAACTCAGGCTCTGGTCTTGTATTCTTTCAACCATTAAAGAAAACCTCTTTTCTTCACTAATTAATTCTTCCCCTCTTCTTCTAAGAGAATGTTTCAAATTATTTAAGCTCATCAAAAGTTATATAAATTGGGGCTTAAACACTTCTCACCTATGGCTTAAATTCAATGCTATAGCAAAAGGTAAATTTTCCCTTCATGTCCATAATCACAACATTAAGTCTTATATCTTAAATAGCCCTAAAGAGAGTTATCATTCAATAAAATTCTCTCTTTCTGTCTCTAATCTCTTTTTATTTCATTGTCTTTCTCTTATACCTTTTCTATATCTTAATTGATAAGCGACATAAAGCTGAAATACATAATGTAATATTTGACATGTTTAATGAACAGTTTTAAATTTCATGGTCTTAATTTAAATGCTAAAAAAGTGGAGTATTTTATATTTATGTTTTTAAGCTAAGTGACTTTGTTTTTATTTATAATGCTCTTGACTGATTTTCTGAGAGTTCATGATGAAAATAAAAGTTAAAACATTTTTCTATTACTTCCAAATTCCAATTTCTTCATTCCAGCTAAATAGCACTAAATTGCAGTTATGAGATGCATTTTAAATACAACCTATTGATCCAATACAATTGTCTGCCACAAACAAATGGTCACATTTATTATATAGAACACATAATTCCAAACATTAATTTATTACTTTGATTATTTCCTTAGCTAAGACAATTAGTTTTCCTGGAAAATATAAATGTTAAGGTACTAAAAACCTCCATTAAAATGGAAAAGCATGGAAGTCCTCAATTGGATGAAATGTTTTGCTGTTTTGTTGGTTTGCATATAGATGTAAATATATATATCGCTGAATAGTCATTTTAATAATATTGACAAAAACAAGCAATAAAAGTGAGAGTTTTGATCTCTTAGATCTATGATTTCATCAGTGGAGGAGACTACCAGACTGGAAATTATCCAGAGAGGCAGATCAGCAATTCATCTGTAAGTTAATCAAAAAGAATTTCTTGGAGCACTGATAATTTAAGTGACTTACCTAAGGTCACTGAGTCTGTATCTATCAAAGGTGAGACTTGCTAGGAAATACTATAAGATATTTAATATGTATGGGAATGCCTGCCATCTAGGGGAGGGGATGGAGGGAAGGAGGGGAAAAACTCGGAACAGAAGGGAGTACAAGGGATAATGTAAAAAAAAAAAAAAAAATTTACCTATGCATACCTACTGTCAAAGAAAATGTTATAATTATAAAAATTAATAAAAAATAAAATTTAAAAAGATAATTATATAAATTATACAAATACAAAAAAAAAAGGTGAGACTTGAAACTGAGTCAAGAATATGGTAGAGGTGCAAAAAAAAAAAAAAAAAAAAAAAAAGAGGATATGATTTTATATTCCCTTCTAGATCTGAAGTTCTACTATCTGAGTTTTTCTTCCTTTCCTTTCCTTTCTTTTTTCCTCTCTACCTGATTTTCTCCATTCTATCTTCTTTTTCTTCCATCATTTCCTTCCTGTTCTTTCTTCCTTTCTTCTCATCTCTCTCTCTCTGTCTTTCTGTCTCTCTGTCTCTCTATCTCTGTCTCTGTCTCTCTGTCTCTCTCTCTGTGTCTTTCTGTCTCTCTGTCTCTGTCTCTCTCTCTCTCTGTCTCTGTCTGTCTGTTTCTGTCTGTCTGTCTCTGTCTCTGTCTCTCTCTCCCTCTCTCTCTCTCTCTCTCTCTCTCTCTCTCTCTCTCTCTCTCTCTCTCTCTCTTTCTCTCTCTCTCTCTCCTTTTTCTATCTGTCCATCTACCTTTCTTGTGGAGAGTTCAGCTCTATATCTTGCTTCCCACATCTGGACTTTCAGCTCCATGGCCCATGTCCAGGTAATTGACCTTGAGTCTTCTCCACAAGACTTTGAGCCTTTATCTATGGAGAAGCTTCTCAAACTTGGCATCTTTCCCTTTTTCAAATAAGGAAGCCTTTGCCCATTGCAACAGGATCCATCTAGCCTTGGTTTTATAATCTGCCCTAATCTTGGCCCCACCCACAGCTCAGGAGTCAGCAAAAAAGACTCTAGAGAAAGAGGAAAAAAGGTAACCACAAGGGGATAGTAATTCCTCCTTCAGGACCATGTCCCGGTGCATCTTTTTTCAATATGAAATACAGGATGTAGCTTGACAGGACTATGTAGCTTTAGTTTGAAGAAGGTGATCCAATGGACTGAAGACAGTCACAGAGGATCACTTGGAGGAAATGGAACAATGTGAGAAAGATATAGGATCAGGGAAAAGCATAATTGCCTTCAAATGTTTGAAGATCTGCAAAGTATTTATAAACTTCAAATGCTGAAGTGATGTCATGGGAACTAGAGATTAGATTAGACTCCTATTATATTAGAGATTAGAGATTAGACTCCTATTATATTAGAGGGAAGCCATTCCATCATAAGTATTGTTCTTCCTTATCCTCTTCTTTCCCCAATCTCCTAAACCTCCCACCTCCTCACCCCCATTTCTTACACTCTGTGGTTCTTATTCATGTTTTCTCAAGGACTCTCCTTGGAGGATCTACCCAACATTCCTCCTTCTAGATCTGGTTTCCTTTCATGGATGACACCTCACCTTCCTGTCCTTCCTCATCCTGCTTCAGCTGGTCCATCATCAGACATCTTGATTATTGTCTTTCCAATGGACTCTAATGACTCTGAAGAATAGAGTGAGACGGTTCTGAGTCACTTTAACCCAGTTCACATGCAAATCAAAATATCCCTCTCATGATGTCATAGGTTCTCTTCTAGAATAAAAGACCAATAACAACAGTTCTTGCTTCATGACCTGCCCATCTTCTCCTATATCATGTCAACTTACTAGATAGAATCTTACATTTTTATTGACATCTTTGTTTTGACATTGACTTATATTCCCACTCCTGAGAGTCATGCCTAATAACAAAGAATCAAAAAGAGTGACAAAAAATTCAGCAAAACTGACCCTGACATTATATATACGTAATCTTCTATATGCATAGAACCCTCCCCTCGACTTCTTTGGAGCTAACCTTGATCATTAAAATTACACAGCACACATTGGATCATAGATTTCAAGTTGAAAGTCATCTTAGAGGTCATAAAGTTATTTACAGAACAGGAAACTGAGGCAAAGTGTGACTCACCTAGGATTCAACAACTAATAAATGTTTGAGTCAGAATTTGTATCCAGATCTTTCTGATTCCAAGTTCATCTTTCTATCCAAAATACCATCTATGATTTTTTTATGAGATGCCTAGGAGTTCAACTGAGTTCAGTTATGATTGTTTTGTTGCTTTCATTTTTTTGATTGATATTGTTAGTCATTGTGTATGTTGTTTTCCTGGTTCTGCTTATTTTATTTTGCATCAGTTTATAGGCTTTTGCATGTTTCTCTGTATTCGTCATATTGATTTTTTTAGCCTAGTAACATCCATGACTAATTAGCCTTTCCCAAATTTGTGTCATCTGCTTTATCTGCATGGGATCTTTAAGGCCACTTCTTCAAATTCAGCTCAAGCTCCAACTTCTTAATGAGGTCTTTCTTGACCTCCCATTTTCTGCCTCATTTCAGCCGTTAGTTCCCTTCTTCTATAATAATCTTGGATTATATATGTACTTTTTTTTCTTGTTAGAATGGAAACTCCATGAAGCAGGACATGTTTCATTTTTGTCTTTGTATGTCTAGCATTTAGCACAGTACTTGGTACATGGTAGGCATTTAATGTATGTTTGTTGACTGACTGACTGATTGGTTTCTGCTTATAGCTTATAACTGAAAATATGTTTTGGTCCCCTCCCACTCCCCTCATGGCCATCTTTTGCCCTCTGGATCACCTACAATACTTATTGTAGTGTTCTAAGTATCAGTCATGACATCTTACCAAGAGACTATTAGAAGTCTAGCCCATCCTCCCCTTCCTCCTCTTCAATTATGGACCCAGATCATTGTCCAGCAGGGCAGCTAAGTAGGGCCACAGTGCATAGAGCACTGGACTTAGAATCAGTAAGACTCACCTTTCTGAACTCAAATCTAATCTAAGATATTTACTAGCTATGTGATCTTGGACAAGTCCTTTACTCTGTTTGCCTCTGTTTCCTCATCTGTAAAATGGGCTGGAGAAAGAGCAAACCACTTCAGTATCTTTACTAAGATAACTTTAAATGGGGTCACAAAGACTCAGACATGACTTAAAAATAGCTGAACAACTTCTTTGACAAAGGGATATTAACTGAGAAGATGTAAAGCAAGAACAAAAGTATAACCAATCCTCTGATTTTACTGAAGAGGAAACAGTAGCCCAGAGAAGTTAAATGGCTTGCCTCAGTTTGCCCATCTAGTTAGTGATAGAATTTCACTCCTGATATCTAGGTTTGTATATATTCTACTGTGCTGCATTATCTCCCGGGTTTAATATCTGGAGCTGCTAGGGGGCACCATAGTATACAAAGCACCCAACTTGGAGTCAGGATAACTCATCTCTCAGAGTTTAAGACTGGTCTCAGATACTTACTCGCAGGGGGACTCTGAGCCAGTCACCTAACCCTGCCTGCCTCAGTTTTCTCATCTATAAAATGAGCTGGAGAGGGTGAAAAACAAACATCTCCAGTATCTTTGCCAAGAAAATCCAAAATGGGGTCATGAAGTCAGACATGATTGCAACTAATATCTGGTGATGGTTGTTGCTTTTTAATCTCCATTGAAAAGACTTTCCACTTAAAGATCAATTTTTATGAATGCTTTATGCTTTAATTCCATAATCATTTCCCAATGCATTCTCCCCCAGTGGACATTCATTTGTAATAAAAGAGCAATTAAGGAAAGCCAATCATCACAGAGTCCCTGACTGATAGCATCTGCCACATTCTGCACCTCTAGTCTTTTATCTCTTTATTGAGAGAAGGGAGAAATGATTCATCTTAAAAGTTTAATCGTTGGGTCTATTCCCACTATCAGTAAGACAGGGTTTTTTTAATGCACTTACCTTTCTTTATGAAAAAAAGAATCTTTTTATGTAAATAAATCAACCTACCATGTTGCTGAGTTTGGTTATTACCAAGCTATGCCCTGCAGGGGGAAAAATATATTGACCTATGAAGAAGGAAGTCAGCAGTTTTTGTTAATATCCTTGATATGAGCACCAGTCTCCCCCCCTCCCCATCCTTCTCTACCCCCCAGATGAGCTTACCTCTCTCCAGGCTATAAAGGCAGAGCTAGTCCAAGGCATTCCCAATAAACTCTGGATAGAAAACGCCATCTGCATCCAGAAAGAGAATCATGGAGATTGAATGTAAATCAACACATGCTATCTTCACTTCTTTTTTCTATTTTTCTCTCTCCTGTAGTTTTTTCCCTTTTGTTCTGATTTTCCCCTCTCAACATGATTCATAAAAAATGTGTATTTAAAGGTTATGTATGGTCATAATGTATAATCAGAAAAAATAAAACAATATTTTTAAAAGCAGATCTGGCTTAAGTTTCTGGATCAATATTTGTAAACTGCCCCTTATACTGTGGAGTTGACTCTATTTTGGGGAGGTTGAATGGGAAACACTGATGAGACTTGTATGTGGCATGTATGAGACATGTAAGCAGGAAATGTAATTACTTTTTGCTATGGGTTTGTGCTATGAGGTCCCTGAAGGAATCTCACATGGAAGGTTATACTGTAAGCCAAGGTACAGTAAATACAGAGCAATTGATGCTCTGGAACAGAGAGGTAAAAAAAGCATTTCTTTCACAGGACCTGGATGGGACGAGTGAGAGGGAAAGAAAGCAATTGTCTCCAAATATTTTTTATTTTCAAAACATATATATGGATAATTTTTCAACATTGACCCTTGCAAAACTTTGTGTTCCCAATTTTACCCTCTTCCTTCTCCTCTCTCCCATAGATGGCAAGTAATCCAATATATGTTAAACGTATTAAAAAATATATGCTATGCATTCTATATTTGTACACAAATTGACAGACCATTCAACTCACACTAGCAGAAGAGTAAGAGTGAAACAGGGGTATCTTCTACTCACATAGCTTATGATTTCAGTGACTAATAAAAATTAGTGAAGAAATCTCACTCTGAATGAAAGTTTTATCAAATTTGAAAAAAAAAAAAAAACCAGAATTAGAAGATAAATATAGCACTGCTTTCCTTCCCCCTTCGGTTTCTCAATACAATATATACATGTCTATATAGTTATCTTGCTGCACAAGAAAAATCAGATCAAAAAAGAAAAAATGAGGAGGAAAACAAAATGCAAGCAAACAAAGACAAAAAGAGTGAGAATGTTATGTTGTTCCACACTCAGTTCCCATGGTCCTCTCTCTGGGGTCAGATGGCTCTCTTCCTCACGAGATCACTGGAACTGGTCTGGGTCATCTCATTGTGGAAAAGGGCCACGTCCATCAGAATGATCATCATATAATCTTGTCGGGCCGGGTTCTCGTGGTCCTGCTCACGTCACTCAGCATCAGTTCCTGTCAGTCTCTCGAGGCCTCTCTGAAATCATCCTGCTGCTCATTTCTTACAGAACAATAGTATTCCATAACATTCATAACTTATTCAGCCATTTCCCCCACTGACGGGCATCCCCTCAGCTTCCAGTTTCTTGCCACTACCAAGAGGGCTGCCCCAAACATTTTTGCACATACAGGTCCCTTTCCCTTGGATGATAGGTAATTCATTAAGTGCTGGTCACTGTACTAAATATATTTTACAAATATTATCTCATTTGAATTTCACAACAATCCTGGGAGGAAAGTGCTGTTATCCCCAATTTATAGATGAGAAAATTGAGGTAAACAGTGAAATGACTTGCCCAGAGTTACTGAGCTTGAGAAGTGTCTGAGGGCAGATTTGATTCTGGAGTCAGCGATCTGTGCACTTTGGCGCCACCATGTGGACACTAGATTGAGATTTCTCCACACAGCAGTTTTTTGTTCTAAAGCAGTTTGGGAGTAAAGCAAGCACAGCTATGGACAAAGAACTAGGGTCTGCAGTGAGAGTGTTGGATCAATAGATGGAGAAAAAAGTGATTTTTCTTCTTTTTTAAATATGCTGGATATAATTGCTTCATATTTGATTTTTTGAGATACATTGAGTTAAAAAGTAATTTTTAATTTAAATTTAATTTAATTTTAATTTAAATTAATTTAATTTAATTTGAGTAAAAGTAATTTTAGAGGAGCTCTAACCAAAGCCTACTAAAAGGATATGCAAATTGTAATCTATTTGCCCTGACTGTTAACAGAAGATTTAAAAGTTTGGGAAATTTAGGAAAACAGAGGGGGATATTTATGGGATATTTTTTAAAAATAGGTTATTAAAACAAAGTTCTGGTACCTTATCTGAAGAGGTCACATGCTTGTCCCTTAATTAGATGAAGTGTGTTGCTTTCTAAAATGTATATCGGATAATTTTTTTTAATTATGCTTTAAAAGTTTGTCAGATCTGCTGGACATGTATATAAGCTTTAGGAAATTTGGTCCAAAGTTATTTAGATATTAGCTACATTGTGAATCATAAAGTTTAAAAAAGAAAGGTGCTTTTAAAAAAACGAGGGACAAAATGAGAAAGATTGATTTGCAAAAACAATAGTTTGAATGAAAGATCTAGTTAGAATATCACAAGGTAAAGTATTGATTTTTAAAACAACTGTTTAATTGGTGTGTACATTAAAATTGAAAATCACTAGAAATGTAGGCTACATTATGTTTATTTGGCTATCACTTATGAAAATTGTGAAATCAATAATTAAGTAACGATTATTGTCATAATATTGAAACCTAAAATTGTTAAGGATTATTGATTTGAAAGATTGTTAGAAAGAGAAAAAGACAGCATGTTGGAGAGAGAGAGAGAGACAGACAGACAGAGACAAAGACAGAGAAAAGAAGAGAAGAGGAGAGAAGAGAAGAGAAGAGAAGAGAAGAGAAGAGAAGAGAAGAGAAGAGAAGAGAAGAGAAGAGAAGAGAAGAGAAGAGAAGAGAAGAGAAGAGAAGAGAAGAGAAGAGAAGAGAGGGAAACAGCCATGGGTGGTCCTTGGGTACTGGGATTTCTGGCAGGGGAAGTAGATTTCAGCCCCAGCTTTGTAAACTTATCAAGTCTGAAAGCTCCAGTCTTTTCACCTTTAGGTTTCTGGAGGTTTTTGATTGGGCTCTTTAGTAGTTTATCTAAAATTTAGGATTGAAAATGGCATGCTAGTTATTTGTATGAAGGCAAAGTCATTTTTGAAGCTATATCAAAGATTCAACTGCTTAGCAATGCAAGAAACTTTTGAGACTTGTTAGAACTACAAGGTCTCTGAAAATGATTATTTCTGCCAAGGTCTCCATCTTTAGCAAATTATTTGATATTTATTTAAATGTATAATGGTCTCCTTGCTTAATGAATATGATAACAAATATGATCTACAGCTTTCTAGTACCCAGAGCAGGATTTTAACCTGATATCTGTGCACTAGTTTTGACTGTGTCTTGCAGGCACATTTGATAGGTTATACAACAATACTGAGATTTTTTTTTTTTTAATAAAGCCTCTGATAATGAAACTTACTATTGAGATGAAATCTCTTGGGTCTATAACTAATATTGTTTTGCATTTCAAATTTGGATATGATTGCCTGATGGATCATTAAGTTAGTAACCCACCATTTGGGAGAAATGCCATAAGTTATTCCTGAGCTGTTACAGGTGGATGTCTTATATGGACAAGAGTTGAAAGTTCAACCTTGGCCTCTGCTTAAGTTAGGATCCTTTTGACTCAGTTTCCCAGTTCTGTTTCTTTGCTTCCCACGTAATTATTCTTGAATCTGGCTATAAAGTGGATTTGTTATAATTGGTTATCAAACTGAGCTAAGGATGCTTTATCCTGTTATGTGTATGTTCCCAAGCCAAGGACCAGTCTTTCTATCTCAGACTATTTTAACCTCTATTTATCAGATTTGTTTTTGTTCTAGATTTTGGTCAGTTATAGTTGTGTTGACCAGCTTCAGGGATCTGAATCAACCTATTGGATGCTTTAATCAGTTACAGAAGTAGTTACAGAAGATGAGACCATCATCCCCATTGGGCTTTATGATGATTTATGACCCCAAAAGGCTTTAGGCCCCATTGATTTAGGAAGGAACTGGAACTGGTTGATGGACACCAAATTTTGAAGTGGGATCGCTGTTACAATGTATTTGGGACTTAGGATGAAAAACACTGGGCTAAGATTTGGGTAAATGTTACTGAAAAAGGATATACCACTAACATTCAGTTTGGCATTTGTCCAATGATAGAATGCATCTGCATTAATTTAGTTGGACATAATGTTCTCTTTGGAATATGTATAGCTCAATACAAAAGGAGAATGCTCAAAAACTATTGATGAAGGAAGAGGCTCAGTTATGACAAAGTTTATTTTCTAATTATTTGAAGGATCATTGAATAAATACCTGAGTAGAAAACCCCTATTCTACTAGAATATAATGCATAGCAACTTTAATTCACTTTCAGAACTTATATGTGCAATGGCTACTCAAAAGTTGGTGCCCTGTCTACTCCCTCTCTGATGATTCCTTTGCCAAAACAAAAGGGGAGATAAGGAATCAGGAAAGCTGGTGGATTCTCCAGGATGGGAGGATCCTCATCCAGAAGCACTTGGGAGAGAGTGGGTAAAACACCTTCACCAGATAACTGATCTAAGGATGAAGAAAATGGCCCTACTCCTTAGGGACCAGTTCCTAATTCCCCAGATAGAAAACCTCTTGCTAAGCACTGTGCAAGATGTGCAACATGTGCTTAAATAAATGTAAAGCAGGGAAAAGTAGCCTCCAGGGACAGCAGCCAGGGGAGAGGTAGTGTAAAGTACAGGCTAGCTCCCTGGAGGGCCTCAGGATCAGCCAGAGTCAGGATCAGTCAAAGTCCTTGGTCTTTAGGGGAAAAGTGAAGGAGGTAGGCAAGCTACCACGCTTGATGAATCCTGAAGATGAATCCTGGACTCTGCAGTCCGGAGTCTCCAGCCGCTCTCCTCTAAGTCCTGCTGCCAAGTGTCTCTGACTTTTCTCCCTCTGCTCTCCAATCCTTGCCTACCATTATCTCACCTCCAAACATTCAGCAAGTGCCAATGGTGAGAAGAGCCATCATCCAAATACATGCTAATAGAGCCATTGTCTCACATCAAATAGGTAGCCTTACCTGCTCTCTTGTCTGATTCAGAGTTTTAGCCCTCTACAAGATAGGAAGTGGACTTTGCAGGAGTTAAACCTCTGGAAGCAGGTTACAGGTGCCATCCTGGTTTTTGTTGACACCTTTTCCAGGTGAGTGGATGCCTTAACCCTTATTAGGATTAGCACTTTCTGCCCTTGTTGGGCCACCACCCTCAGTCTCTGTTCCTGTTCAGAGGGACCCCTGAACCTTTTCCATCGGATTCTCCTCCAATCACATCTGTCCTTAGCTTGCTCTCAATCATTACTGTTCTGTAAACATCCCCAGGCCAGACTTTGGACCTGACTATTGGTTTTGCATGGATTCCCAGTCCCCAGTTATGTAGGACTAACCCTCCTGAAGAGGTCCCCAGCTCTTCTACTCCTGACTCCTGTTCCTGGGGTTGACCCTGGGGGATATCCAGGGTTCTGGTACCTGGCTAGTGTCATCCCTTTTACCTGGCTCCTCTCCTTATGCCTCAGTTTGCAAGTTCCCTAGGAGGGTGGCTACCCCTTTTACTGGGTCCCTGCACTTCCTCATCCCTGAGGGAGCTTGGTTGCCTTGTGTTTTGGCTCAGGTCTTTCTGTCGCACCAAGACTCTTTGTGCATTTTAGTCTCTGTTCTTCTAAGATCCTCACTATTCCCTGGAAAAGAAGGGAGGGAGTTCTTTTCCCACACAGGGCCATTGACTGATGGGCTCAAAAAGCGGGCTGTCCCAGCTCTCATCCCCATCTCGGTGGTGTTGAGTCTGCTGGGCTCCAATGCCATTGGCACTACAGCCTCATCTGCAACGAAGTGAGTTATCATGAGCTAAGTGCACAGGTAGATCTCGACCTGGGACACCTAGAACACTCTCTCCCAGCTTGAGAGGCAGGTCATCTCACTGGTCAAGATGATTCTCCAGAACCAAAGGGGCCTAGATCTATTGTTCCTTAAACAAAATGGCCTCTGTGTTGCTCTGGGAGAGGCCTGTTATTTCTATGCTAACAATTCTAGTGTAGTACAAGAGAGTCTCTCCCTTGTTGGAAAAAGCCTGGAGAACTATGCTCAAAAAGTTGTCAAAGTAAGATCAGCTAGATGGTGCAGTGGACAGAGCACCAGTCCTGAAGTCAGGAGGACCTGAGACACCACTTCCTAGCTGTGTGACCCTGGACAAGTCACTTAACCCCAGCCAAAAAAAGAAAAAGTTGTCAAATTGTGCATACCCTTTGATCCAGCCGTGTTTCTACTGGGCTTATATCCCAAAGAGATCTTAAAGGAGGGAAAAGGACCCACATGCACAAGAAAGTTTGTGGCAGCTCTTTTTGTAGTGGCTAGAAACTGGAAGCTGAGTGGATGCCCATCAGTTGGAGAATGGCTGAATGAGTTATGGTATATGGATGTTATGGGATATTATTGTTCTGTAAGAAACGACCAGCAGGATGATTTCAGAAAGGCTGGAGAGACTTACAGGAACTGATAATGAAGGAAGTGAGCAGAACTAGGAGATCATTATACACGGCAACAAGAAGATTATATAATGATCAATTCTGATAGACCTGGCTCTTTCCAACAATGAAATGATTCAGGCTGATTCCAATGATCTTGTGATTATGAGAGTCATCTGCACCCAGAGAGAGAACTGTGGGGACTGAATATGAATCACTTTGTTATTGTTTGCTTGCAATTTGTTTTTTCAGTTATTTTTTCCTTCTTGATCCAATTTTTCTTATGCAACAAGATAATTGCATAAATAGGTATACATATATTGAATTTAACATATATTTTAATATATTTAACACAGAGTAGATTACTTGCTATCTAGGGGAGGTGCTGGAGGGAAGGAGGGGAAAATTGGGAACACAAGGTTTTGCAAGGGTCAATGTTGAAAAATTACCAATGCATATGTTTTGTAAATAAAGAACACTAATAAGTAAAATCAAAAAAGATAAAAGAAAAAACTTGGATACTAGACAAAAGGAGAAGGGAAATGCAGAGAACTGGTCCCAGATGCTCTTCCAAACATCCTCTTGGCTGACTATCTCAGCACTACACAATAATTCTCCACTTAAATTATATTGGTCTCATTCTTGTATCTATATTTCTGCACAACAGCAGTAGTCAGCAGCAATCAACAGCAGTCAGGAGCAGCAGTAAGCAGCAGCAATAGTCCAACAGTCAACAGTCAGCAGCAGAAATCAGTAGATTTACAGCTAGCAAATGTCAAGTGTTTGAAGCCAGATTTTAAATCAGATCCCTCTAACTCCAGCTGTTCTCTCCACTGCTCCACTTAATTACCCCAAGATCTACTTTTTAATTGATGTTATTTGAATTGTGATGCAAGTTTACATCAAAACAGATCAACTTCTAAAAAATTATATGATGCATTCTAGGATAATAATAGTTACTAGTCTTTGAGAGAGCGTAAACAATCTTGTTAAATCCTTATACAACTAAATAATCCAATAATTCTAAAGATTTATTTTTGTTTGGCATATTTTTCATTTAAATTCGTTGTTTTTTAAATTTTATTTGATAATAGCTCTTTAGTTTAAAAATTTTTAAATAGATGCAAAGATAGTTTTCAACATTCACCCTTGAAAAACCTTGTGTTCCAAATTTTTCTCCCTCCCTTTCCCATCATTCTCCCCTAGAAATCCAATATATCTTAATATTATTTTTATATTAATTATTAATAATTATTTAATACTTAACTTATATATTAAACATGTGCAACTCTTCTGTTCTACAGTTATCATTTTGCACATGAAAAATCAAATCAAAAAGGAGAAAAATAAGAAAGAAAAAAAAAGCAAGCAAACAGCAACAAAAACGGTAAAAAGACTATGTTGTGATCTATATTCAGTCCCCATAGTCCTCTTTCTGAAGGCAGATGGCTCTCTCCATCACAAATCCATTGGAATTGATCTGAATTACCTCATTGTTGAAAAGAGCCAAGTCCATCACAGTTGATCGTCACATAATCTAGTCATTGTTGTGAACAATGTTTTCTTGGCTCAATTGACTTCACTCAGCATCAATTCATGTAAGTCTCTCCAGGCCTTTCTGAAATCATCCTGTTAATCATTTCTTATAGAACAATAATATTCCATAACATTCATATCCCATAATTTATTCAGCCATTCTCCAACTGATGGGCAGCCACTCAGTTTCCAGTTTCTTGTCTCTACAAAAAGCGCTGCCACAAACATTTTTGCACATGTGGGTCCCTTTCCCTTTTTTATGATCTCTCTGGGGTACATGTCAGTAGAGACACTGCTGGATCAAAAGATATGCAGTTTGATACTCTTTGGGTATAGCTCCAAATTGCTCTCCAGAATGATTGGTGTAGTTTAAAACTCCACCAACAATGTATTCGTGTCCCACATTGTAGAGGGTCAGGAGGTTTTGATACTTATAGTATCTTGACTCACTGACTTCCCTTTTCTATATATAACAGCAGAGAAAAACTTATTAAATATATTGATAAAGATTTTAATGACTGAAACAAAATGCAAACTCAGCTATATAATAGATCAAAGACATACCTTTGAACTTAGGACAGGAAAAGCAGCCCATGATGGAGACTAAAGGCATTTGGGAGAAATGTGTTTGAGGACATTGGTATGATAATTTTGCTCTGATGTATATCTCAATTATTTACATCTCTGTTAAAGTAGCCAAAATCCAGGCTTAATCATTTGCATCTCAGTAGACTGAGCTTGTTAGAAAGGACCCGGGAATATCAAAGAGTGTACCATGTATTGGCTCTATAAGAATTGAAAAAAAAAAATATATATATATATATATATTATTTGTCTCTCTGACCAATAAATTAGAAGAGTTCACAAGGAATTCTCTCCACTTGGCCCCTGACTTAACACACCCTTATCACTACTGGAAATGGACTTCAACATCACATCCCATCTAACATTTATTATTATCTTTTTCAATTAACCAATTTGAGAGGTGTAAAATGGTACCTCAGAGTTGTCTAAATTTGAATTTCCCTGATCAATAGTGATTTAGAGCATTTTTTCATATTGTTGAAGTGTGAAAAAAAATGGAGGTTGAGAGATCCCCTGGCCTGTTGCAGGCTTTTCAAAAGGATTATTCACAATCCCAAATGAATACAGACATGAGGTTTGTGGCAAAAATGGGTTTATTACACTGAGAAGAAAAATATCTTTCTCAGCAGGCAAAATCCTGTTAGGATTTTTGCTAAGATTTGGGCACACAAACTTTGATCATATCAGGGTTTTTTGGTTTGAAGCTAGGGACGAATTTGAGGGCAATAGAGAATGGTGATTATGTTCCAGGCCAAAATTTCTAATTGAATTGTAGGTGGAGATCTCTATGGAAATTTTCCTTATGAACAGGAAGGTGGGGCCCCTCCCAGAGGCCAGGAGGGTTTGAGACCCAGGACCATCCTTCCCCCAAAAAACAAAGGGGATACAGTTTACATCAATATGACTAGAAATGGCTTTAATTTCTTCATCTAAAAATTGTCTGTTCATATCCTTTGATCAATTGAAGAATGACTTGTATTCTTATAAATTTAAATAAATTCTCTATATTTTAGAAATGAGGTCTTTATCAGAATCCTTGGATGTAATTTCCCCTCCTAGTTTTCTGCTTCCTTCTAGATTTAGCTCCATTGATTTTGTTTGTACAAAACCTTTTTTTTTTTTTTTTAATTTATTTGTTTTTACTGAGGCAATTGGGGTTAAGTGACTTGTCTAAGGTCACTCAGATCCTCCTGACTTCAGGGCTGGTACTCTAACCACTGCACCAACTAGCTGCCCCTACAAAAGCTTTTTAATTTAATATAATCAAAATTGTCCATTGTACAATTCATAATGTTCTCTAGTTCTACTTTGACCATAAATTCATTCCTTGTCCACAGATCTAAGGGTTATTCCTTGTTCTTCTAATTTGCTTATATGTCCAAATCATTTTATTTAAATTTTTATTTTAAAATTTTATTACGGTTGTAGACAAACATGTTAAATTTTAGTGATTTTCAACATTATTTAGGGAACACGTTATCACATGTATACAAAGTTTTCTACAGAATGACTTTTAATTCAATATCTAACCTCTTAGGGATTAAAATAATTTCTTTTGTACAAGCAACTATGCCAATCTGAAACCTCAGCTGTGCCCTTTTCTAAAGCAATGTATTCTAATGTGAACACTCTAGAGTTTTTAAATAAAGATTAGGGTTGGTATAACTGGACCATTAGTAGACAGCTTTGCATTTAAAAGCAATATGGGGTATGTATTGCCATAATGTTCCTGTAGCAATTCAACTTAAGAGAGGCTAGTAGACTTGTCTATCCAGATTCAAATAAGCAGCAAGTTAATCGACTAATTATGTGATAGTTGGAGCACTTAAGGCAATGCTCCAGGCTTATTTCCCCAAACTCCTATTTGAAGTGTCAAGCTGGGTTACCAGAAAGCAACTGCTACTCATCCTGATGTAAATTGTGTCCCCTTTAACCTTTGAGGGAGGGGCTTGAAACTGTGTCTCCTTTAGTTTGGGGGGGTGGAGAGGGTGTTCCTGAGCCTCAAATACCTTTCCCAGATAACACCCTTTTCCAAGTTAAGTGGTCTCAGTCCATTGGAGAGCTTGGCCAGGGGCATAATCAGCATCATCCATTGAATTGGAGATTAGTTCCTAGGATTGCTCCCAACTCCTGGGAAAACCCTGGAAAAGCCTTGCAAGGCTAAATAAAAGGTGACTCTAAACCCCAAATCTTTGCAGAAGTCCTAACAGAATTTTGCCCACTGCTAACGATATTTTCTTCTCACTTTTGCCAAATTCCTAATCAGGAAGGCCCACTAAAAAAAACTGGTCATCTTAGTGTAAATAAATCCCATTCTTTGCCACAAACCTCACAGGGTTTGCCAATTCTTTTGCAAAGCTTGCCACCAGCCAAGGGGATCCCATTGCTGTTAGGAGATCTCTTACCCTCAATTCTCCCATTTCATCAATCCCCTCAGAGTTCTAAGGGTAGCCATGAGAAGTTGCTTTTCTGGGAGCAGAGCTCTTTGTTTAAAAAAAAAAAATTTTAATCTTTCAAATCTCTAAAATTCACAAGGTCCTCCCCCAGTCAAAGCTTCCCTCTAAAAATGATTCCTTCTTGGGTTCTTAGCTTTGTTGAGGGGTGAGAGATATCCTAACAGTGATGGGGGTCCCCAGGTCAGTGATGCAGTTTTTGTGAAAGAATTCGTAGTCCCACTCTGCAAGTAAGGTTTTTGGCAAAAATGGGTTTATTTTCACTGAGAAAATTCATTGCTCTCAGTGGGCTGCTTCCTGATTAGAAAGATAGCGAAGTTTGGGGAACAGAGTCTTGTTTTTTATTTAGCCTTCTATGATTTGGGGATAGGGAGTGATTAGGGGCTAATTTCCCATCAATAAAAGGTGGTGATTGTTTCCCAGACCAAAGGGATTCCCAGATCAGTTCGAAGTGGGAGTTTCCTGTGGGAACCAGGTAGCTTTCCCAGAGTTGAGAGATTCATTTTTAGGCCAGGTGGCCCACCCTCCACAAAGATCAGGGGGACATAGAATCCTCTTACATCATCTTCAACCTTCATCATCCTGGTCACTCTTCTCTGGGTGATCCTAGGTCACCTCTCCAGTTTAATTGGATTGGGCTATGAATTCAAATTCCTTCAAACTGTTTATAATTTAATGTGGAGAAATAAGACATGGTATTGATAGGTTTAGATGTAGGGAACCAAAATGATATTGGGGTTCCTGGTGGTCAGGGAATTAAATAATAAGGTCTAGTGGCAGGTTCGGGGTTTAGGGAACCAAATGGAAAGGTTTGGCTCCCCTGCAACCCCTTGGAATTCGGCATAAGGATAGGGAGTTTGGGGGACTCCCTTCTGGCAGCACTGAGGTTCTCTGTAAAGGAATTTACAGACCCAAAAACCCAGACTGATAAAAGAGGTTTATTATAGGAATTGGAAGTAAGGTTAGAAATCCTGACAGAGAGACATAAAGTCTGATTAGGGAAATAGGTGAGGGTAAAGAGAGCGTGGCACTGGAAAAAAGATTCCAATGGACAGAGGCCCTTGGCATCCCAAGCATGGAATAGCTGGCATACTTGGAACCTCTGCAAAGAGAGGATTTTAGTTTAGCTCTTTTATACTGAGTGTCTTAATGGGATCTGGGACTGTTCAAGTTGGCTCAGACCCAGTGGGGGCTGGGACAAGCCTGGATCTCCTATTGGATCCTTTTTGCTTTTTGACCAGGATTTGTATTGAATCAAAGGCTCTGGCATCCTAGAAAGACAACTTGTCTGGGGAGGATATGCCTTAGCCAAGAGGGGCTGGGAATCTGAAAGGAATCACAAATCAATAGGAAATGCAGTTTCTTAAGGGACCATAACCGGCTTCAGTATCCTCTCAGAACTCTTTATCAAGGTCCATAAAATCCAATTAGACAGAGGGTTTAGAGATAGTTCTTTTATGTTCTCATAATCTTAAAAGAAGACTAGAAAGGCAGAAGAAGAGAAATATAGTGGACAGGGAGGGAGGAAAAGAAGAAGAAAATTGAGAAAAATTATTTCACATGATTAGGGAACACAAATAAAAGTCTTTATACATAAGTAGTAAGGAATGGGAGACCTGGCAACACTTGGACCTTGCTCTCATCTAAACTGGTAAAAGGAGGAAAGAATAAACACACAATTAGGTACAGAAATGCATTTTACTTAGGAGGAGAGAAAGGAGGCAAAGAAAAGAAGGAGAAGTAGGAAAAGGAGAATAAAAGGAAGAGTTTATTAATAGAGAGATTAGTTTTAACAAAAAGAATTCTTAAAGAGGGTTTGGGAAATAAAAATATATACAGAGTTAAAATAAGAGTTGCAGTAAATTTTACTAGGTTTCTACTCTTTGACCTAACAACTACTTACTAGGCATATATCCCAAAAGAAATTTTAAAAAGAAAAAAAAAGAGGAAAAGGACCTATACGTATAAAAATAGTTATAGTAGCTTTTTTCTTAGGGCAAAGAATTGAAAATTGAGGGGATGCCCATCAACTCGGGAGTGGCTGAATAACTTGTGGTATGTGATTATGAAAGAATATTGTTGTTCTATAAGAAATGATGAGGAGGATGCTCTTAGAAAAACCTGGAAAAGACTTCAATGAAGTCAGACAAAGTAAAATGTACTGTGTATAAAGTAATATCTATATTTGGGATGATCAGATATGAATGTCTCTGCTATTCTCAGCAATACAATGATTCAAGATTACCCTGAAGGACTTAATGATGAAAAATGTTATCTAAAACCAGAGGAAGAACTGATTTTGTCTAAATATATATTGAAGCATACTTTTATTTTTTAGTTTATTTTTCTTGAGATGTTTTTTGTGAGATGAGGGAGATCTAGATTTTTTTTTTCAATATGACATTTTTGAAACCGTTTTACATAACTTTACATATGCCTTCTTAATGGGGAGGAGGTGGGGAGGGAGAAAGGGAGAGAATCTGGAACTCAAAGGTTTAAAAATAAATGTTTAAAATTGTTTTACATATAGCTGGGGGGAAATAAAATACTTAATTTTAAAAAGAACATTGAAAATCTATAAAGTAAAAAAAAAAAAAAGAAAATCTATAAAGTCTCAACTGAAGTAAAAAAGACAGGTAACAAGCTGATCTCAAACAAAACAACAGCAAAAAGAGATTAATTATAAGTTATAACGAATCATATTTTGCTGAAAAGAGTTGTGGAAAAAACAGTGAATAAATATCAACAAATTTCATAGCATCTAAATACTTAAATAAAAAGTTAAATTAGCTACAGGGAAAATGGGTAGTAAAACTATAATAATGGGAGACCTCAATTTACCCTCCTTTCAGACCTAGACAAATCTAACCAAAAAAAAAAAAAAAGAAGAAGAAGAAGAAATGAAGGAATTGCATAGGGTTTTAGAAAAGTTAGTACTGATAAATGTCTGGAGATTACTGAATGAAAATAGAAATAAAAAATTCTATATATTTCCCAGATCTGCATGACACTTTCACAAAAACTGACCCTGAATTAGGACATTAAAAAACTTGCAAATTCAGAAAGGCAGAAATATTAAACATATTTTTCCAACCAAGATACAATAAAAATTATACTCAATAAAGGTTAATTGATTAAGCAATTTAAAATTAGTTGGACTCTAAACAATATAATTCTAAAGAATGAATAGATCAAAGAACAAATTATAAAAATGATCAAAAATGTCATTAAACATTGATGAGAGTTAGGAAAGGAGGAACCCTTTTGGTTTGGCCCAAGGATAGTCTAGTGATGGCTCAGAGTCCCCTATAAAGGAATTTACAGGTCTGAAAACCTAGATTGATTAAAAAAAAAAAAAAAAAAAAAAGTTTATTGTAGGGGTTTGGAAGTAAAGGTAAAGATAGAAAGACACCAGAGTCAGAGGTGGTCGGCGGGCAGACAGGAACCCTTACATGGCCAGAAGGATACCATGTTTTAGAGCTCCTGCCACAAGTGGACTCCAGAGTTTCCTTTTAATGATCTTGAAGGTGGGTGGAGTCCCAGGCTCCTGGCTGGTTTCGGCCAGGGTTACCATTGAATAGAATTCAATGGGTTTTTAGATAAGGAAGAAGCTGTTTGTGGGGATTGGGGAAACCTGAGCAGATAGCGGGGGCTGGGAAAGCCCAGATATCATTTGAATTCAAAAAGGGTGCCTTTTGACCAGGATTTGTGAATCAAAGATCCTAGCTTCTTCAGCCATGGGGGGGTTGGGAATCAGAAAGGAATCTTAAAGGGACCTCAATCCCCATCAACATGACAGCAATGAGAAAACATGCCAAAATAAGAGGGAGCAGCCAAAAAAGTCCTGAGGGGAAAAATCCTATCTCTAAAAACTTTTATCCATAAAAGAGAAAATGAACAGGTCAATGGACAAGGCATAGAAATAAAAAGACTAGAAAACCAGCAAATTAAAATTCCCGGTTAAACACAAAAATTGAAATTCTGAAAATCAAAGAAGAGATTAACAAAATTGAAAGAAAAAAAAAAAAGAAGCCTATTGAGTTAATAATAAAACAGGAGCTTTTTAAAAAAAGATAAATAAAACAAAGGATTAGCAAACAATTTTAAAAAGAAAGAAAACTAAATTACCAGCATCAAAAATGATAAAAGCAAATGACAACCAATGAAATAAATACAATCAATTATTAGGAATGATTTTACCCAATTGTATGCCAATAAAACTAATAATCTAAATGAAATGGATGAGTATTTATAAAAATACAAAATGCTTAAATCAACAACAAGAAATAAAGGGTTTAAATAACCCTTAGAAAAATTACAAATAAGTGCTAAAAATGGAAATAATAATTAAGATGAGGTTGGAGGTATAGGGCATGGCAGGGGAGAGCATGGATAGAGTCAATCTATAATAAGGGTCAAAGAAAGGATGATTCTTATTACCTGGGTGACTTGAAGTCATGTAATTCTCTGAGTCTCTTAAGTCATCTCCAAAGTCTCTTCATCTGCAAATCTCACGAAGCCCTCATCTTTTTTATTTCTTCCCAATCAGGGGAACTGAAACTGAGGCTGCACCTTTAGACCATCTTGGTTTTCTCAGAATTACTAAAAGTGCCAAAGTCAGATCTTGGTTTTGTTTTCAGTGCAGCGCTCCCAACTGAGACGTGCCCTAGTCTGGCAGCATCATTTACAAGCTTACAAGCAATCTGACCATTATTTCTCATGGCTTCACACATGACTGCTACCAACTCTTAGCCTTTGGCTGCTATCTGAACTGGAAATGATATAGATGTCACGAATGATATTGAAGATATGTGGTTGCATTAATAGCAAAAAGCATCTGTCACACAGGAAGGGAGTCATTTTTAAAGTGCAGGAGATGATATGCAAAGTTTCAATTCAATAAGCATTTAATAAGAGCTTACTTTGTGCCGGGCTCCAGGGGATTTAAGATAAAGTGAAGCAATCACTGCCCTCACAGACCTTATATTCTACTGGGAAAGTAGCAATAACTTTTCATTAATAATAACTGACATTTATTTAATACCGTGTTTCCCCGATAATAAGACACTGTCTTATTATTTTTTTGGGACTAAAAAACACCAGAGGGCTTATTTTCAGGGGAGGGCTTATTTTATCCTCCATCATGCCCCTTTTATCCTCCATCATGCCCATTTTAGCCTCCATCATGCCCCTTTTAGCCTCCATCATGCCCCCTGAGTGCTTATTTTATTCTCCATCGCTTACTGAACTTACCGAGTTTTTAGATGGTCCTGTCTCAGCTCTACTCCGCGGCGCTGCTCTCAGTAGCGCCAGCAAGCAAATCACCAGGGAAGAAGAGGATGACGCGCTCACTGCTGCAGCTCTGATTGGATGCAGCTCGGAGCGCGACGTGCGTTTCACCTGGGAGGGGAGGGCGGCGCTGCTTACTGAAGGTACCGCTACGCAGCATATAGCGCAGGGGATCACCATGATGACCGTTTTCATAGTAAGTTCGATAGGGCTTATTTTCGGGGGAGGGCTTATTTTAGCGGAATATTAAAGAGTATGTGGGTGTCTTATTTTCAGGATAGGTCTTATTATCGGGGAAACACGGTACTTCACATGCATTCTTCATTGTGATGTTCACAACTCACAACTGATTTGAGCTGTTACATCTATGACCAGTCTTTAAGCCTTGCATAACATTTTCCTTATAATAGCACTGTGGAGAAGTGAATAAAAGAAAAAATCTTTCCTGCAATATCTTATCCTTGAGAATATGTAATTGCTTAATAAGCCTGATTGTCTTTTCTAAATTTCCATTTTCAGCACTGGGAATGAAATTAACCATGACAATTGGGTTTCTCCATGGAAACCATAGAGCTTAGATGAAACTCATGCTCTCATGTTGTTTGTTGCCTGGCAACAATACTCACTGTTGTGACTCTCTGGGAAACTAAACTGAGACTCCAGAATAGTGCAACTTTGTGCTGGGGAATAAAATGATGAGTATGGTTTTCTCAGTGATTACAAGTCAGTAGAGCAGCAACATGTTTGACTATTTCACAAGGAAAGACCTTGGTGGGTGCCCAAAAGGAAGAGTGACTTTGAACAGTATAAAAAAAAAAAATAAAATCAGATAAAGTTTCTGAAAGAGTTCTATTCCCCAAGAAATGGGTCCCTCTGGTTTTATATTGGAGTGAATTTTTGGAGTGAATTTTTCGATTTTAGTTGATTCCAGTTGATTGCTTAGAAATAATATCAATTTTGTGAATACTTGATCTAGTTAATAAGGACATGTGGACATATTATCTGAGTTCTGAAAGGGACCTAAAATAAAAGTTTTTGGCCTTGCTTTATAGATGAGAAGAATGAGGGAGTTGTGGGTCTAACATCAGAGTGTGCATAGCTGGGCTTCTCTTTGAATGTTCATTTATTTGGAACAAAGCCACCTTTGACTTTAGTCATGTCTGAATGCT
Source organism: Sminthopsis crassicaudata (assembly GCF_048593235.1). NCBI lineage: Eukaryota > Metazoa > Chordata > Mammalia > Dasyuromorphia > Dasyuridae > Sminthopsis > Sminthopsis crassicaudata. Next base: position 19,199,116 of record NC_133621.1, on the reverse strand, counting down.
CTTAACTATATTGAGAATCAAAGCGTGCTTCCTCTGAAGAAAAATCAATAGGTTTTTCATCCATTCGGAAAAACAATTTGGAACTATTCCCAAAATGTTACTAAACTGTGTATGCCCTTTGGCCTAGTGAAAGTACTACTAGGACTATGTCCCAAACAGGTCAAAGAAAGTAGAAAAGGACCCACATATACAAAAAATACTTAGAACAACTCTTCTCATTATAGCCCCAAACTGGAAACTAAAGGGAGGTTCATCTGTTGGGGAATGGCTAAACAATTATGGCATATGAATGTAATAGAATATTATTGTGCTATAAGAAATAAAGAAATGGACAGTTTCTGAAAAAAATTGGGAAGACCTCCATAAACTGATGCAAAGCAAAGAGCTAGAGAAGAAATTATATGATGACAACAACATTATGGAGAAAAATCTTTGAAAGTTTTTAGAATTCTGATCAATGCAATGATAAACCACAAGTCCCCAGATTTGAAGATGAAATATACCAGTCACTTCCTGCCAAAGAGATGATGATCTTAAAATGCAGAATAAGATATACATTTTTGGATGTGGTCAATGTAAAGAATTGTTTTGCTGGACTATAATTTGTTTTAGTTTTATTTCTTCATTTTAAGAAATGCTCATATAAATAAATACAATTAAAAAGCATGCCTCATTTATTCATTCAATGGAAATGAGAGGCAACAGAATCAAAGTGGTTAGGGAACGGGCCTCAAAATCAGGATAACCTGAATTAAGACTGTGCTGGTCAGGATGTAATATAGAGAGGTTTGGGGAGACTTACATGAACTGATGCTAAGTGAAATGAGCAGAACCAGATCATTATACACTTCAATAACGATGCTGTATGAGGATGTATTCTGATGGAAATGGATGTCTTTGACAAAGAGAAGATCTAATTCAATTCCAATTGATCAATGATGGACAGAATCAGCCATACCCAGTAAAAGGAACACTGGGAAATGAATGTAAACTGTTTGCACTTTTTTCTTCCCAGGTTATTTTTACCTTCTGAATCTAATTCTTCTGTGCAATAAGAAATTCAGTTCTGCACACATATAATGTAGCTAGGATATACTATAACATATTTAACATGTATAAGACTGCCTGCCATCTAGGGGAGGGGATGGAGGAAAGGAGGGGAAAAATTGGAACAGAAGTGAGTGCAAGAGATAATGTTGTAAAAAAATTACCCATGCATATGTTCTGTCAAAAAAAAAGTTATAATTATAAAATAAAAAAATAAAAAATAAAAATAAAAGACTGTGTTGGTAAATATTTAATTTAATATTTAATTTCCTCTCCAGGAGGAAAATATATATAGTACTTACTTATAAGTTTAATTAGCATTCTTAACATTTTCTCTATGACTTTTTCTCAAGTCTAAGACAATCAACAAAACAATCAAGCCATAATTTATCACACTTCACCATTCCCTAGGTGTAAATGCTCACACTGAAAATTTAATAATCAGCCCTTACAAACAAGTAAGACCTGGTTCCAGCATGTCACAGTTTCAAGTCCAGTGTCTAACATAACTGTCTGCGTGACTCATGACAATTTACAACTTCTCTGTGCCACAGGGAAATCTCTAACTTTAGAGCAGGTATCCATCTGTGTTGCTGGCAGAATTACTAGGAATTCTGAATGCCAATTAAGTCACAGATCTAGTCCCCCTCCCCCCCAAAAGAAAGAAAATCCAAGTACTATTTTATTGATGGATTTTTTTTTCTAAGAAAAACAAAAACAAAATCCAAACTAAAACATATCTATCACTTCCTGATAACTGACCTTGCCTAATAGAAGTCCTCCCTTGTAATAAATAATTCTAGTCATATGCTTTATTTTCCCATAGCACCTGCTATCATGTTGTATATATATAGTTATAAATACATATTTGTTATATATAAATATATTAGCTTTTATTTACCTAATTTATAACATAATAATTATACCTATACATAAATATGTTTTATAATATAAATGTGTTAAGTATATTATAAATACATATGTATACTAGAAATAAATATAGAAATGTATAAATATATATATATAAACATATGTATTAGATACACATATCTGTGATATAGAAATACAATACATAAATAGATGTGTATAAGAAGTGATTTGATGTTGGATTTGTATATACTTATCTGTGTACATTTTGCTTCCCTTCCTTCCTAGTGGAATAAAAGCCCGGTGAGGAAAGGGAGTGTTTTATTTTTGTCTTTGTAACCATAGTTCCTATTAACCTTTATTAATCCTTGTCTTCTATTAAAGTTCAGTTCAGTGAAGCCTTCCCTGATGTCCCCAGTTGAAAATATTCTCTCCAGACTATGGGAACTGAGTGTGGACCACAACATAGCATTTTCACTCTGTTATTGTTTGCTTGCATTTTTGTTTTCCTTCTCAGGTTTTTTTTCTTTCTAGATCTGATTTTTCTTATGCAGCAAGATAACTATATAGATATGTATACATACATAACATATAATTTAACATATTTAATATGTATTGGACTACCTGACATCTAGGGAAGATGGGGAGAAAGAGGGGAAAATAACAGAAGGTTTTGCAAGGAACAATGTTGAAAATATTACCTATGCATATGCTTTGTAAGTAAAATAATATAATAATAGATTCTTATAATGAAATATAAAACAAAACAAAAAATAATAAAAAAAATCTCAGGAATTATTAACCATGATGACTCATTTTCATAACACTTCAGAGTATTCAAAGTACTTTCCATACAACAATCCTATGATCTATATTATACAAATATCATTATTCCAGTTTTATCAATAGGAAACTGGGGCACAGAAAGGTAAAATCTATCATCATACAGCTAATACCTGTTGAAGGTAGGATTTGAACCCAAGTCCCTAGATTTTAGAATCAACGTTGTTTCCAATATACCATTCTATATCTTAATTAAATACTAATAAATATGTCATTAAAAAAAAGAAAAGAAAAGAAAATATTCTCTCCATATATTTTTCTAGAACATTCTGAATGGATTTCTCCTTTGTCCCTACCCATTCTACCACGTATCATATTTGTGGATCTATCTTAATTCCATTTTGTTTCCTCCATGTTTCCTGCATATTCAAATGTTGACCTTTATTCCTATTAAGGAATCTCTCTGGTATATTTGCAGTTTACTAGGGAATTGTCAAAGCCAGAAACACTTTTTAAAACCATAAAGAACAGGGTTAGAACGCTGTCATGAGCCTTTTTTGCCATTGACATTTAGGACTAAGGGATCTACCTGGTACCTGTTGAGGGCCACAGACAGTGGGGAGCCCTGGGCGAGGTATGAGACCCTCCAGGCCAGTCAGGAGCCCGGCTGACCGACCTTCCTGGGCGTCTCAGCCTTCCTGAGAAGTCAAGGGGTTGTGGCCACCTGTGCTTACTCGTGGGAAACACCTGTCCTAATAAGTAGTTGGTGCATGTGCAGTACTCCACAGTTACAGGGCATGTAAAGTGGGAAAGCTGCCTTCATTAAACGGACTCCTGCTTAAACATCCTCCTGAGTCCTTCCTCATCACTCTCACCTGTATCAGGGCTCTGGCTGGTCCTAAAGTCCTAAAATTAGATACTCAATGCTCGGGGCCAACCCCAAAGTCCTCCCCTAACAATTATACCAGATCAATGTGCTCTTTCATGATTTATTTGAAAGATCTCTCTTGGATTTTCTTGGGAGGCTTCCAGACCATCACTCGCTCATCCTTGCTCATCCTACCACCTGCCTGGACTGCCAAAGCACTAGACGAAGGGGAAGGTGAATAAAGACAGAAGCTTTATTCTATTTCCCCAAAGCTCTTGGCTCCATATTACTATTGAGAGGGAGGAAATATTGTTAATCCCTTCATTAGTGGATCCTCCCCCACCAGACTGAATCAAGGTCACAAACAATGGATATAATTACCCTGAAACAACTGTGTTGTGAAAGTCTAGACACATTTAAAAATAAAGAATTGGAAAAGAGGGGAGCCCTTCTACCTCGTTCCTTTCCGTGTTACTATGCCAGGCTTGGGGGGTGGCATTCTTTGAAACCCCTACTGATAACTGCGCGCTCTCTCTCTCTCTCTATTTCCTTCTAGTAGAAGAGTCTGGGCTGGTTTAATATTTCAAGCATAGACATTTATTTGGGCAATTGCTTGGGCATCTCTCGAGCTTCACCCTTAAGGGAGATGGGCAAAATGGCAGAATGAGGCAAAAGTTTATTTAGAGAAAGGACAGTAGGAAAGAACAGGAGAATAATTGGGCAATCTCAAGTTCATTTGTACACCCTCAGATAAGATAGGCATGGGAAAAATCCCTGTGATTAGATACAGCTCAGATAGGATATACATTAAAAAAAAAAAAAAAGTCCTTTTGTTCTAGAGAAAGAATCAGAGTATAATAGCTATATATGCAAGGTCAAAGGTCCTTTTGTACAATCGGGACACTGGGGCTGGGGCAGCAGAGAAGCATCAGTCCTGTCAGTAAGCTGGAGATTTGGGCATAATTTGCCGCTTAAGCTCAGCCTGAAGAGATGGCTTCTGTTTCTGATTTATTTATTTATTTATTATAGCTTTTTATTTATAAGATATATGTATGGGTAATTTTACAGCACTGACAATTGCCAAGCCTTTTGTCCCAGCTTTTCCTGTCCTTCCCCCCACCCCCCCAGATGGCAGGTTGACCAATACATGTTACATATGTGACAGTATAAATTAAATACAATATATGTATACTTGTCCAAACAGTTATTTTGCTGTACAAAAAGAATCGGACTTTGAAGTAGTGTACAATAAGCCTGGGAAGGAAATAAGAAATGCAGGTGGTCTGTCTCTGATTTTTAGAAATATTAGAACACCCCAGACTCTGAGTCTGAATTCTTTCAGGGATGGCAAAATAACCCATGCCTGGGTACCGTAACATGTGCCCTAACGGGATGGCGTGGTAACTTGGGTCACTGCTGTCTAAGGTAAAATCAGAAAGGGTCCTGTGGATGAAAAGATCAGAAAGTTTGCCAGCATGAGCCATCATTTTTTGAAGTCCCCTTTTGATTTAAAAAATAATCTTGTTTTCAGAATTTGTACAAATTTCAAGTGTTTTCTCCTTTGTTTCAGCGAAAGAATGACATAAAGCCATGGGTTGGGTGTTTTTAGTTGTTTCTGATTCACTGACCAGTTCAGATAATATCAGGGGAAATGAGCCTGTATTTTGTGTGTCTATACATACAGGGCAAGCTGTGGAAAATTAAAAAGTAGGTTTGTATTTGAAATTGTATTCAATTAGACCCAAGTCATATGAACAAAAGACACTGAATCTTTAATATTTTCTTTCTCTTTCTTTTTTTTTTCATTTTTCTTCCTTCCTGTTAGAAAAATTAATCTTTTATTGAGACCTTTGGTTGTTATATCATAGTTATCCCCAGATGTTCTACACATCCCTTGTATATTCCAGAAGTCTTATAACAAAGAAAAACATTTAAATAAAACCAACCAATATAGCAGCTACATCCAATAATATATACAATTTAGATTTGGTGCTGGATGGGACCTTCAAGGCCATCTAGTCCAATTTTTAATTTTTCTATACACAAGAAAACTGTACCCTATGGACAATTTAAAAAAAAAAAAAAAGCTTCTGGTTGCTAGATACTAAATATCAATGACAAGATTTAAATACAGATCCTCTGATCTAAGAACCAGTATCTTTCTGATGAGATACAGAGTTTGAACCCCAAACATATATTGTGGTTTGGGATGCAGGGGTTGAACCCCAAATATATATTGAGGTTTCTGGACAATTTTTTGGTTTTGTTTTTTAATATTTATTTATTTTTGTTTTTTTGTTATAGCTTTTTATATACAAAACATATGCATGGGTAATTTTTCAACACTGACTCTTGCAAAAACTTCTGTTCCAACTTTTCCCTTCCTTCCTTCCACTCCCTCCCCCTAGATGGCAGATAGTCCCATACATGTTAAATATCTTAAAATATATGTTAAATACAATAGATATGTACATATTTATACAGTTATTTTCTTGCACAAGAAAGATCGGATTTAGAAAGAAGGTAAAAATAACCAGAGAAGAAAAGACAAAAATACAAGCAAACAATAACAGAAAGAGTGGAAATGTTATGTCGTGGTGTTTCTGGACAATGTTGTAAGGTTTCTCAAAAGAATTTGTTGGCTTAGACCATCTCCAAATCCAGAAGTAAAGACTTTATTATGCTGTTGGTAATAGGCTAAGTTCCAAAAGGGAGTTTAACAAAGAAGTTAGAAATTATGCCATTGACTGACAGACTAAGTTCCTAAAAATCTTCACAGTTAATACAGGGAAAGATGGGAATAATGACCTGATGTTATAAAACAGGTTAAATTTTTAATGAAGTAGCCATTGCAAGGAGAAAGATGCCATAAGGCAGGCAAAATTTTCTTGATAACTTGCTGCCATAAGGTGGGTAGTTCCTAATGAGCCTGCCATCAACCAGGTGAAGATGGGAATAATGACCTAAGCCTTGTACTAAGTTTCTAATGAAGTAATGATTAACAAAGGAGTGGGAAGTATCTTATATAGTCAAGGAAGAACCTCAGGGGCTTCAATACAAGGAATTAACAAGGGTCTACTGCAACTAAGGCCCACTTAAGAATAAAATAATCCCATCGATTTCCCTCCCCTAGTATTTTGTAATTTGGCCTCCTAAGGTCCATTTAGATTAATTTGGACTAATGGGGTATTTCAATTAAATGTGTTTGCTGGGAAAGTCTTTGGGAAATAGTGATTCTCACTATTATCAAGACAGGTGATATGGAAATTGATGACTTTTTGAGCAAGATTTGAGGGCCTAAGTCACCTACCCCAAGACAGCCCACCACCCTTTGATTAACCATTCAGAGTTGTTTGCCACCCCTCAGGAATATGTCCTTAAGACCCCATTATGGGTCTTTGGTCTAAGAGAGACAGCCAAATGACCATCCTTTTATTAATAACTTACTGGTCTTATTAATAAAGTGATTAAAGTATCCAGAAACTATGTATCTCAAACCTTTTTAAATGGCACAGCAGTCATGGTAACATAGCTCAGAACAGGTAATGCTTCCTTATATACTGCAACAAGATTAAAATATAATTGGGGCACATTTAACAAAATAAAAACACAATTGAACATAGATGATGTTTATATGTGGTTTTCTAGGTCAATATACAGCTAGCTAGGTTCTTACATATGGTTCTAGTGGCTTCTATTTCTACTGAGTTTGAAGGCCCTGATTTAGCCCATTTAAACTTTGAAGATTCTAATCTCAGTTCCTATTCTCACAGAGTCCCCAGTCATGGGTCAAGACTAACTCTCTTTCAGGATTCTGAGAGTACCCTGAGGAGTTGGGAGTTTTTTATCCTTCTTTTGTATCCTCTCCTTCAAACCTTTACTAGGCAGCCAAACTAGAGAACTCCCTGTTCCTGCAATCATCTTCCTCTTCCCTTTATCTTCCTTTCCCCAAGCCACATGGTCCATCAGAAGCCTTATCTTCTCTCAAGGCTGAGTTCCATCATCTTTAGTCATCAGATGGTGTTGCTAACCATGGTCCCTGACTCTGTTAAACCGGAAAGACCTAGCACTCCTGTGAAGGCTTTCCAGGCCCCTCCTACTCTTACCTTCCTGATGCTGGATAGAAGAGGAGAAAATAAGGAATGGACTTGTGATTTCAAAAATACAGAGAACTGAGGGATGAGGAAATTGCCCCTTCACCTGGGGAGGTCGGCACTTTCTCTGCAATTCTGGTCTTAGAGAGCTATCCGGGGTAATGAGAGGCTAAGTGATTTGCCAGGGTCAAACAGTGACTATATGTCTTCCTCCCTTCAAGATTCGTCTCCACTTCCCAACTTTCCTGGCTGCCTCAGGTCCCAGCTCAAAATTCCTCTTTCTGCAAGAAGCCTTTCCCAATCTCCCTTAATGATATTGTCTTCCTGTTGGTGATTTCTAATTTATCGTGTATATATCTTGTTTGCACATTGTCTTCCCCATCAGACTAGGGTCTTTCTTGGTCAGCAGACTTTTTTCTTCTGCCTTTCCTTCTATCACCAGCACTTAAACTGTGCCTGGAACACAGTGGTGCTTAATAAATGCTGATTGACTGCTTCTTTCCAGTACTCTACCCTGCCTCTCCCGGCCCAGAGGAGATGTCTCATAATCACCTCGTGAGTTGAATTGTTTGGTTGACATTTTGTTCTCTTCATATTTGTGTCAGTTTTTCTCCAGAGTAGTACGGGCAGTAGTAATGGGCTGTCAGAAGGCCTGCTCGAGTCTCCTGCTGGCATCGGGTCGAGAGGGCCCTCTCGACCCGATGCCAGCCCGAATCCCGGCCCGTCTTCACCACAACCATACGGCTGACCAGCTCACCGCATCAGACATGGCCCAAGCAGGAAGCCAAGCTGCTGGATCCATGCTAGGGACACAGACACCGTGCGGTCAGTTGTGTTCTCAGCAATACTATAAACTCCCCAAATGGAAGCTATTTCACAGGGCTTACACGAGGGCACCCAATAAATGTTGGGGTGGTTGTCAGCCTGATGGGACGATCATTTATTGGTTACTTAGCTCTGTGCTAGGCATGGGCCAGACTGGAGACAGAGAGCAGGACTCACAGGCAGGACCATTCCCTGAAGGAGGGCATGTGAAACCCCTTTGTGCCATCGGCCCCAGATCACTGAGAACAAGCTCCAGGAAAGGGGCAAATTTGACTTCTTGTACTTGAGGGATTCCAAAGCTGAACAGACCCAAGTCCCTGAAGAGTGAGTCAAAGGGTTCTCTGCTAGTACAACGAGTGAACAGAGATGGACCCCACCAACTTCCTCACTTTACACAGGAGGAAACCCCCAGGCCTAATTGGGGGAGAAGCCAGCCCTTGCTGAGGGGCCAGACACCAAAGGCAGACCCCATTTCTTTTCTGCTTTGATGAACAACTTTCTCACCTGGTACCTGGTGAAGTGGGCACTCTGACCCTTGTTATTTACGGCTCGCTGGTAGGTCGTCATTATGTTTCTGCCTCGTTCTCCAGAGGGAAGCCAGAGCAGGAATGAAGTCATTCCCCAAGGGTGCTGGGGGCCCTGAGGAGTTGAAAGGGATGTTCCTGCTCTACTGCCTTCAGCAGCTAGAAAACCTTGCCTCCCTGTCACTCTCATGCCTCACCCCTGTTATTGCACTGCACTGTTTGCCCCCAGCCACAACTCTAAAAATCAAGTTTCTGCCTCACTAAAGCTGGTCCCCTCCTCAGGGGTACGGCCCTGGCTTGTGCCCTTGCTTACAAGTTCTTTCCCTCATTTTGAAATTAAACTTCTGACTCCTGACTCTCCTGTCTCTATCCTGCTCTGCTCAGCTCTAGCATCCATAAGTTAGAGACTAGTTTGGTCCAGGTGACACCATCAAGTGTCTTAAATGAAGGATGAATTTTACCCAGAGAAAGAACAAGGACCAAGAGGAAAGCCTTTACTTCAACCTGATGTTTTACAAGAGAAGTTCAAAGCACCTTTCTAGCTAGGGACTAAGCTGAGCTGAGACTACAAACATTGGCACCTGTATTAGCATCCTAATTCTGCCTCATCCCAGTGCAGGGAGCAGGGCAGGACACACATCCTCCTTAGCTTTCTATTTTAATTAAACATTCTTGTTAAGTTTTATAGTTCTATAGTTTTTCTCTAGTAGATTTCCTATATTAATTCAGGCCAAGTTACATCCTACTTGTAGCTCTGCTTACAAGCTTTCTTAATTTATAGATTTTTGTCACATAAAACAGTGGTGACAACAGATTTCAATGGATGTGTACGTACTTAAAAAACCCAAAATTAACATTAATTATATTGCATTGTACTTTTATTTTGTTAAACATTTTATAATTATATTATAATCTCCTTCAATTACATTGGGGAAAAGAGGAAGGCTGATGGAATTTGGACAGCCAAGACTCAATAAGTCCTTGACCCCTTTCTTTGTTGAGATGAACTGTCATGCAAAATGGATATTCCTTTAATTACCTTACACTAATGTTGCTGTGTTAGTATTATTGGAAGGCATCAAGATGGTGAGGGTAGATGGAGAATTAGCTTTACTCCTGGGATGAAGATCTTGGACAAATCCCTTCACCACTCACTGGTCAGATTCTAAGTCACAGAGAAGCTGCAAATCTGCATTGACCAAAAAAGCGAATTAAATCATAGACCAATCTTCCTTCCTCTAAGCTCCAAATATTGCTAGGATAATTTTGAGGTAATTTAGGGGAAATTGGAAATGATTTGAGTAAAAAAAAAAAATCAACATAGAAGATGATGTTTTAAAAATCTTCAAGGGCTCACAAATAAGCAACCAATAAACATTTACTAATCACTTGCTGTATGCAGGGAATGGAGTGGTTTGAAGACTTTATAAAGACTGAGATCCCACAGTCCTACTCTCAGGAAGCTTGTCATTTCTCTTTCAATTCTCAGCTCAAAATAGCTTGTGACTGGACACAAAACATGGAGTTTCCAAGTGTTTATTTAGAATAACCCAGTAGAACCCGCCTACAGGTGTTTTAAATCTCCTGACTCTAAGAATACTGGGCCAGGAAGGGGATAAAGTCCCTCTGCAATGGGATAAACAGCAAGACTGTAGGGATGACCAAACAGAGACTTATTGGGACCTGTACCAACCAGTCCTTGACATAGACTTTAAGACCTGAGGAACAGATACCAAGTACTTTCAGATGACTTCTGCAGGGTGTTGGGAATGTAGAAGCCTGGCTTGAGCCTCCTAGTATGTAGGGAACTCAGGAAGCTCTATGTGGGAATTACCAAGACATCTAAAAAGATGTACATGCTATGAAAAGCAGCAAGTGGAAAAGAAAAGAAAAACATTTCAAAATGATTAGACGTGATGACATGACGGTATACTTAGAGAACCCCAAAGACTCTGCTAAAAAGCTATTAGAAATAATTCAGAATTTTAGCAAAGTCGCAGGATACAAAATAAATCCTCATAAATCCTCAGGATTTTTATACATTACCAACACAATCCAACAGCAAGAGATACAAAGAGAAATTCCATTCAAAATAACAGTCGATAGTATCAAATATTTGGGAATATATCTACCAAAGGAGAGTCAGGAATTATATGAGCAAAATTACAAAACACTTGCCACAAAAATAAAGTCAGATTTAAATAATTGGAAAGACATTCAATGTTCTTGGATAGGCCGAGCGAATATAATAAAGATGACAATACTCCCCAAACTAATCTATTTATTTAGTGCTATACCAATCAGATTCCCAAGAAACTATTTTAATGACCTAGAAAAAATAACAACAAAATTCATATGGAAGAATAAAAGGTCGAGAATTGCAAGGGAACTAATGAAAAAAAAAGTCAGAGGAAGGTGGTCTAAGTGTACCTGATTTAAAGCTATATTATAAAGCAACAGTCACCAAAACCATTTGGTATTGGCTAAGAAATAGACTAGTTGATCAGTGGCATAGGTTAGGTTCACAGGACAAGATAGTGAATAAAAATAGCAATCTAATCTTTGACAAACCCAAAGATCCCAAATTTTGGGATAAGAATTCATTATTTGACAAAAACTGCTGGGAAAACTGGAAATTAGTATGGCAGAAACTAGGCATGGACCCACATTTAACACCACATACTAAGATTAGATCAAAATGGGTCCAAGATTTAGGCATAAAGAACGAAATCATAAATAAATTGGAGGAACATGGGATGGTTTACCTCTCAGACTTGTGGAGGAGGAAGGAGTTTGTGTCCAAGGGAGAACTAGAGACCATTATTGATCACAAAATAGAACATTTTGATTACACCAAATTAAAAAGTTTCTGCACAAACAAAACTAATGCAAACAAGATTAGAAGGGAAGTAACAAATTGGGAAAAAATTTTTACAGTTAAAGGTTCTGATAAAGGCCTCATCTCCAAAATATACAGAGAATTGACTTTAATTTATAAGAAATCAAGCCATTCTCCAATGGATAAATGGTCAAAGGATATGAACAGACAATTTTCAGATGATGAAATTAAAACTATTTCCACTCATATGAAAGAGTGTTCCAAATCACTATTGATCAGAGAAATGCAAATTAAGACAACTCTGAGGTATCATTACACACCTGTCAGATTGGCTAAGATGACAGGAACAAATAACGATGAATGTTGGAGGGGCTGTGGGAAAACTGGGACACTGATGCATTGTTGGTGGAGTTGTGAAAGAATCCAACCATTCTGGAGAGCAATCTGGAATTATGCCCAAAAAGTTATCAAAATGTGCATACCCTTTGACCCAGCCATACTACTACTGGGCTTATACCCCAAGGAACTACTAGAGAAGGGAAAGGGTCCTGTATGTGCCAAAATGTTTGTGGCAGCCCTTTTCATAGTGGCTAGAAGCTGGAAGATGAATGGATGTCCATCAATTGGAGAATGGTTGGGTAAACTATGGTATATGAATGTTATGGAATATTATTGTTCTATAAGAAATGACCAACAGGAGAAATACAGAGAGGCTTGGAGAGACTTACATCAACTGATGCTGAGTGAAACGAGCAGAACCAGAAGATCATTATACACTTCAACAATGATACTGTACGAGGATGTATGCTGATGGAAGTGGATTTCTTCAACATAGAGAAGAGCTAATCCAATTCCAATTGATTAATGATGGACAGAACCAGCTACATCCAGAAAAGGAACACTGGGAAATGAATGTAAACTGTTATTTTTACCTTCTGAATCCAATTCTTCCTGTGCAACAAAAAATTCGGTTCTACACACATATATTGTATCTAAATTATACTGTAATATATTTAACATATATAAGACTGCTTGCCATCTGGGGGAGGGGGTTGGGGGAGGAAGGGAAAAAATCTGAATAGAAGTAAGTGCAAGGGATAATGTTGTAAAAAATTACCCATGCATATGTACTGTCAAAAAATGTTATAATTATAAAATAAAATAAAAAATTTAAAAAAAAAAAAACAAAAACAAAATGATTAGACGTTTTTTAAAAAAGTAGTTTCCCCCCCCAGTTACATGTGAAGATTTTAATATTCATTTTTACAAGATTTTTAGTTCCAAATTTTTCTACCTCCTCTCCTACCCTCCCCTCTTCCAAAGATGTTAAGCAGTTTGATATAGTTCATATACATGCCTTCATGTAAAACATATTTCCATATTAGTCACAAAATGTGAAAGAAGAAACAGATTAAAAGGGGGAAAAAACACAACAAAGAATAAAGTGAAAAAATATATTTCAATCTGCATTCCGAGTCCATCAATTCTTTATCTGGTTAAGGAGAACATTTTCCTTTGTGAATCCTTGCTATTTGTCTTGGATCATTGTATTGCTGGGAAAAGCTAAGCTAATCATAGTTGATCATCATACAATATAGCTGATACTGTGTACAATGTTTTCCTAGTTCTGCTCACTTTGACTTTATATCAGTCCATACAAGTCTTTCCAGGTTTTTCTGAAATCTCCCCATTCACCATTTCTTATTACACAATTAATTACATTCATATGCCACAGGTTGTTTAGACTATCTTTTTAGACCTAACCTGGGTCCCTGGAGTAACCACTTTGTATTATATTATATTAATTTGATTTTTAACATATTTAATGTTATCTTTTGCCTCAGTCTCTTCATCTATAAAATAAAATCTCCCCCTTGGAGAGAAAGAAATGGCAAACCATTCCAGTATCTTTGCCAAGAAAACTCCAGATAGGGTCAAAATGAATCAGATATGACTGAAAAATGACTGAACACATTTTATATGTTTACTGCATTTCTTTTCCAGAGAACTATACTTTATAACAAAAGTTAAAAGAAGAATAATATAGAAATTGGAATTTAATTTTCTTTCCCCAGTTTGGTCTTCCCAGTTTAGTTATCAGAACCATATCTATGTCATAAAAGGAATTTCGTAGGACTTTGCCTATTTTTCCAAAAAAAATAATGTACTATTGTAATTAATTGTTTTTTGGGTTTTTTTTAAATGGTTGGTAGAATTTACTTGTAAATTCATCTGACTCTGGAATTTTTTTTTCCTTAGGATGCTCATTGATGGTTTGTTTAATTTCTTTTTCTAAAATGGGGTTATTTCCTCTTCTGTTAATCTAGACAATCTATATGTTTCAATTAGATTGTTGGACAAAATAGCTCCTAATTATTGCTTTAATTTCCTCTTTGTTGGTGTACCCTTTTCATTTCTGATACTGGTAATTTGATTTTCTTCTTTCCTTTTTCTAATCAAATTAACTAAAAGGTTATCTTTTTTGTTATTTTTTCCCATAAAACCAATTCTTTATTAGTTCAATAATTTTCTTTTCCATTTTACTAATCTCTCCTTTGATTTTCAGAATTTCTCATTTGGTATTTAGTTGCGGATTTTAATTTGTTCTTTTTCTAACTTTTTTAATTGCATGCTCACCCATTTAATTTCTTAGACCAAGCTATGATATATCAAAACCGCATTGCAATGTGGAAGGGATAACTGTACACACCTTCTGGATCACTTTGTCAAGTTGAAAATCAGGTGAGTGACAGCATTTTAAAATTATTCAAATAAATGCTTCGAATACTAAAAAAAAAAAAAAAAAAAATGTTTTCAAGTGTAACTTGACATCATCTATCTGAGCTTCCCTTTCTTCACCTATGAAATGAGAAGGCTATACCAGACCAAGGGTTGAATTAGAACTTGTGGATCATGGCCCCCTTTGACTCAATCCAGTGAAGCCTGTGGACCCCTCCTCAGAATAGTGTTTTTAAATGCATAAAATAAAATGAATAGTATTAAAAAGGAAACTAATTATATTGAAATGCATTTTCAAAATGTTTTTAAAAAATAAAAAAGTTCATGGATGCCAGGTTAAGAACCTTCAGACTGGGTGACTAAGGTCTTTTCCAGCTTGACACTTCAATGAGTCTATGATCCTATAAAGCTAGGAAACCAGCATGGAATATATCTCAGCATTGTGACTTCCATGACCATGACAGGCAGTGTGGCCCAATGGAGGGAGCTGGATTCTGGAGCCAGAAGAGCTAGTTGTGAATGTTACCTGAGGGTCAGTGAGATGCTGCAGTGGATGGGACGGAGACCACAGACTCATGAAGACCTCAGTTCAAATTTGGCTTTGGTACTTAATAGCTGTATGATTTGCTCAGGCAAGTCACTTTACCTCGACTGCCTTCCCAAAAAACTCCAAACCAGAATACCCAACCAAAAACAACTTGTCCCTCTGACTCTCACTAATAAAGAATGTGAGCTGGGCAAAGAACTGGGTAAAGTATGTGGCCGTGGGCACTCACTCAACTTAGCTGGCCTGGGCTTCATTTGTTTAATCTGTAAAATGAAAGAGAGGGACTTGATATTCCTTGAAGGCCCTTCCAGTTCTAAATCAAGGTCCGGAATTACTTCTCCTTGGGCCTCAATTTTCCCCCTATAAAATGGGAGCAGTGGGGGGGAGGGGATAACTAACTACAGGATCCCTAAGGTACCTTCTAAAGCCCTGTACTTGGGTTAAGTAATGGTCTAGTGCCACCTAGAGATCAATGGCAATAGTTACATGCTCCTAATAAAGGTACCAAGGAACAGCTTTAAAAAATGAGCCAAACAACCTCAGTGATCCGCACTTCTACCATGGCCACATATAGGTTCATTCACTAATAACCTCTTTGCATTGGAGGCAGATGCTGGTTGTAGATAAGACAGGAAACATAAAATCCTTCCGGGTGAAATAAAAATCCTATGCTGTTATAAACTGGACTGAGGCCTTTGTGTCTCAGCACACGGACAGACAGCTTAATGGCCAAGGGGTTTGTGGGGCCTGAAGGCCTGAGTTTGAATCCCAGTTCTCCCAATGGGACTTTGGTAAAATTACCTTTATGAGCTTGAGCATTTTTACCAGCCAATTCTTATAAAATAAATGAAAAATAAGACCTTCCTTTTGTTGGCATTCGATCCAGACTTGGAGCACCAGACTCCCATCAATTTTATTATTTTGTTAATTGTCTAGACTCAAGAGCATATTAATAATGAGGATCAAACTTGGAAGTATGTGTACACACTTGTTTCCCCCAGACACCCTTGTTATTAAACATTTACTAGCTCAGCTGCTGCTGACCCAAAGTGTAGTTTGTGTTGAGGGAAGTTTCTGGGAGCACATGATTGTGGGCTATATGAAGGGCAGAAGGGGTCTCACGCTCTCCGTCACATCTCACCCTAAGGGGTCTCACGCTCTCCTTCACATCTCACCCTCTCCTTCACATCTCACCCTAAGGGGTCTCACGCTCTCCTTCACATCTCACCCTAAGGGGTCTCACGCTCTCCTTCACATCTCACCCTAAGGGGTCTCACGCTCTCCTTCACATCTCACCCTAAGGGGTCTCACGCTCTCCGTCACATCTCACCCTAAGGGGTCTCACGCTCTCCGTCACATCTCACCCTAAGGGGTCTCACGCTCTCCGTCACATCTCACCCTAAGGGGTCTCACGCTCTCCGTCACATCTCACCCTAAGGGGTCTCACGCTCTCCTTCACATCTCACCCTAAGCGGTCTCACGCTCTCCTTCACATCTCACCCTAAGGGGTCTCACGCTCTCCTTCACATCTCACCCTAAGGGGTCTCACGCTCTCCTTCACATCTCACCCTAAGGGGTCTCACGCTCTCCGTCACATCTCACCCTAAGGGGTCTCACGCTCTCCGTCACATCTCACCCTAAGGGGTGTCACGCTCTCCTTCACATCTCACCCTAAGGGGTGTCACGCTCTCCTTCACGTCTCACCCTAAGGGGTCTCACGCTCTCCGTCACGTCTCACCCTAAGGGGTCTCACGCTCTCCGTCACATCTCACCCTAAGGGGTCTCACGCTCTCCGTCACATCTCACCCTAAGGGGTCTCACGCTCTCCTTCACATCTCACCCTAAGGGGTCTCACGCTCTCATGGAAGTAACAGAATTTGGGTTCTTTTCACTGGCCATTTTCCCTCGACACGTGTTCCCTTCACTTTCCTCTCTTTTGGAGGGACCACGGATCACGTGACACCCCGTAGGAAATATGCCCCGGAGATGTTACGATGCAAGCTGGCAGACTCCATTGAGGAGCTCCTGTAGAGGCGGAGGGGCCCAAGAGCTCCTAAGCTTCCACTGGTCTCGTCTTCCAGGTGAGGAAATGGCGTCCCAGAGACTTTGTCGGACCAGGTAAGTGACAGCTGGGATTTAAGGGCGGCCCGTTACTTTCCACACGTCCCGGGCTTCCGTAGCTTGTGGTTTGTAACCCTGCCCCCAACTTGTTACTACCTGCAATCCATTAAAAAATTGAGAATGGTAGATAAGTGTTTAATGTATACTGTGAAAGACGTGGGCCAAAGGAAAAGACTAGATCCCTACCCTCCAGGGGCTTCCATTCTTTTAGGAGAGACACGTCCGTTGGATTCCTCGCAGGGGATAAGTACAAGAACCGAGGAGAACGTGGACAGTCCCGCCCTGTAGGGGGAGACGCAGACACAAAACTAATCCGGGCCTGCTGGATTCTGAGCCGGGGGGTTCAGATTCGGGAACGCGAGAGTCCCTGCCCTCAGGAAGCGTCCTCTCTAAGCCGGGACACTCTTTCAAGGACTGATGGTCGGGGAGCTGGAGGGAGTCACGGTTAGGAAAGTCTCCAGACGGCGAGGAATGCCTTTGGAGAAGCCGGAGCAGCCATCGAGAAAGAATCGCGATAACTAGATTAGATATTCCCTCGGGGGATAGCGCCTCCTGGCGGGGAGGGCCGGGGCCTGGGGGAAGGGGGCGGGGTGGCGCGCACAGAAGGAGGGAGGGGCCGAGGAGCCGGAGGAGGTGGGAGCTGATGTCAGCGCCACGAGGCGTGGTCTCTCCCGCCGTTCCCACGCTCGCCCCGCCTCTCCCGCGACCTCTCCTTTCCTCGCCCCGCCCCCCCACCTCCGCCGCGCGCGAGGCACCCGGAAGTCGCGTGTCAGGAAAGGGGGAGGGGCGGCCGCCGGCGGTGGATGGCGGGAGGTCTTCGCCCAAGCACCAGCGGAAAAGCAATCATCCCGCTGCGGGAGCGGCCGGGGGCTCGTGGCCGCTGGTCCGCGCTCCCGCCAGGGCCGCGGCGAGGGCCGCGAAGGCTGGCACCACAGCGAGTCGGCGGTCGCCCCCGCCGGAATCCCGGCTGCGCCGCTGGCCGGGAGGCGCGTGAAGCGGGCGGGGAAGATGGCAGCGGACAAGGCCGCAGGTGAGGAGGGGCTGGGCTCGGCGTCCTCGGGCGCGCGCGGCGGAGGGATTTGCGTTTTCCAGGGCCTGTGACGGTGAAGTTCGTGCGCATGCGCGGGAGGAGGATCAATGCGCGGTGAGGAGGCCGTGGGCGCATGCGCGGCAGCCTTAACCCTGGGCACGCTGAGCCCCCCGCCCCCTTCCTTCTGTCCCTGTCCCTCATGGGGCCATTCCCCTCAGGTTTTCCCTTCCCAAGACCTCATAGCTGGGACCGTGGGGCGTTGGGGAGGTGGGCGGTAGCAGCACGTGGGTTCGGTCGCGGTCACTTGCCTTTTGCGGGCTGGGACTCAGTTTACCTCTAGGTCCTTTGCTGCTCGTTACTTCAGAATTACTAAGTCCCAGGCTGTGGAGCTCGAGCTGGCCCCCTCCTCGCCCCCTTCTTCCCCTCTCTTCGGGGGTCCTTGGGCTGCTGACAATTTTGCATCCAGGCTCCGTTCAGTTTCTCCTGTGTGTCTGGCACCGGCCCTAGTCAGCCCGGGGCCGAGGGTCCGGGGCGCGCGTCCTCGACCTTGCATGCACAGCCCCTCGTGTAGGAAGCCCCCGGCCCCTGGGAATGTGTCAGAACCCAGCCTTTAATAAGCGCTTTCCAGGCCGGGACCTGGCCGGTGCAGCCCGCTGCAGGAGCGCCGGGAATCAGCGAGGGAGGGCCCCAGGTGGGCCCGCGGGGCCGCCAGTCGGCACCCCCGGGGCGGGAGCTGGCCTAGGGACGGGGTCAGACATTGCCCTTAAGGAAGTCTGGTTTGGCCGCCGGAGGGGCTTCAGTCAGGTAGAGGAAGGCCTGGTGCTCTGTGGCCTGTTCTTTAGATTCTGGTTAGCTTATTGTTTGTATTTTGTTTTGTTTTGTTTTGTTTTTTGGCATTTAAAAACTTTCCGAGAAGAGTGTACAAGGCTCACCAGCTTCCCAGAGGGGTCTTGTGACGCCCCAAAATGCACAGAGATCAGGTCCTGAACTAATGTGGGGGCTGTGTGAGGAGAGGAGCTGGAGGTAGTGGGCAGGTCATGGAAGTGACCAGGGGCCCAGACTGAGGCCGGAGTTGGGGAGCTGTAAGAGTAAGGCCCGGGCTTGGGACCTCCGGGAGAGGCCCTGAGGTGCCCGGGTATCCTTAGCCAGGGAGCACTCAGAGTTGGGTAGCATGGTGTGGCAGGAGGAGCCAGGCCCAGGACTGCTGTGGGCAGGAGCCAAGGGAGGGCGCCAGATGCTGTGGGCTAATTTGGGGAGGCCTCCTAGGTCAGGGTGGGAGGAGGAGCAGGATTCCCAGCGGGGGTGGGTTTGGGGAGACTTGGGCATCTTGGAAGTCAGTTGAAAGGAATCAGTTAAATAGGAAGAGGCTGAAGACTTGAGAAGGCGAAGGCCCAGAAGAGCCCAGAGGATGGGACCAAGTGTACAAATAAGAGAGGCCGGAGAGAAGCCAGCTTCCCCCTGACTCCAGGCAGTTCTTTTTATTGGACTGCTGAGCATGTTTCATTATCGCTCATTCAAACAGTGGTGCTGTCCATGTAATAAAGCCTGTGCCATCTGGGTGAGCCCCTTTTCTAAGACAACCTGGGGAGCTCCAGTCATTTGTGAAGTGTCTTGACGTGTCAGGTTTCTTTCCATTTGAAGCAGTAGTAGACTGACTAGGGCCTTAAAATTCTTTTTTTTTCCTCTGAAATTCTTTTTTTCTTGAGCATTATGGTTACTTAGCTGTATTTTGACAAATGAATTTAATTTGTTCGGAACACTAGAGTCCAGTGGGCTTATCCACCAATCAGATTTGAATTGTTAACATTCTGTGTTTGAATATACCACTGTATTTTCTGTTAACTGGCTTTTTCATTTGATGTACTAATGAAGATTTGGTTCCACTTTCTTTAGAAAGAGAGAATTTTGGGGGTCAACTTGACCAGTTTAAAGAATTTTGAAGATATAACGAATTCCTTTTTTTTTTTTTTTTTTCCGTGTAGTTTAGGCATAAAAGGAATTGTTTTGTCAAGTATGAAATCCATTAGCTCAAAGGGTATCAAGCCTTGGGAGACCCAGAGCTCTCTGTGTCTAAAGAATAAGCCCTTTTTATTAGATCAAAGTGGAAAGGGTGTCCAGGCTATGAATAAACAATCATTTACTATTTCAATTGGCAATGGTGATTTCTTTTGGAGAAATAAAGATGAATTGTGGAATTGGATGCAGACTCACTCTGGTAAGACTTTGTTAGTCTTTTTAAAATTTTTTAAAACTAATGTTTTTTAGTCGTAGAGTTGAAGAAATTGAATCAAGCACTAGTTTGTTGTTCTTCAAGTGTTATTTCCGAGGTTCATTTCTTTCAAATTTATCTAGAATTGGGTCTTTCTGGGCACAAAGGAAGAGAGGCTACTGTGCCGATACGGTCAGCTCTGGGGCTCACTGAGATCCAGTTCAAAACTTTTGTGTGGTTTGTTTTCCACATAGTTACTAACTTTGATGGTTTTTTATCTAGGAAAGTGACACATCATGTTAATGAAAAGTACTGATAGTGGGGAGATTTCTAGGATGGGAGATAGAGGATTATGATTATAGCAACAGCTTCAGGAACTACCCCTGGGCTAGATCAGTTTATCCTCGTAGGAAGACTATGATCACCTGCTTGGGTTTGAATTCTTGTGTTGTTTGAGTGAGAATCTCTTGAGGAGGAGGAGAGTTAAATTCTAACCTTCAATAGATTTATTGGGAGGATCCCAGTGGAATACTTAGAGGTGACTCTGAGAGCTGGACAGCATGAATCCTGTTTAATCTTGTCACCATCAGATTATAAGTTGATATTTATTGGAGTTAACTGAGGAAACACTATTAGGATCCCCAAATTTAACAAATATTGATTGTCTATTCTATGCAGAGCCCTTTGCTAGCAGTTGGAGGAGAAAGTTGAGATGAGATATCTTTATTCTCCTGGAATTTAGAATTAAGTAGTTCATTCAATCAGTAGGCATTTATTAAACATTTGCTGTGTGCCAGGCACTGTGCTATATAACACACATGATAATTGACAATAAGAGTCCTCAAATGCTTTCAATTTCATTTAATCTTCACACAAACCTATGAGGTTGGGGTCACTGTTATTGTTAACCTCATTTTATAGGTAAAATTCTTAAGAATTTATCTTATTTTTAGTTCCAAATTATCTTCTCATCTTCACCTTTTCCACCCATGGAGAAAGTAAGAAAACTCCATTATAAATATATATATCGACAGAACAAGTTCTATCATTAAGCCATGTCCAAAAAAAAAAAAAAAAAAAAAGTATGCCTCATTGTGCCCTCTGGGTCTTTCCCTTCTCTCTTGAACTGGGTAGCATGTTTAATCATAAACTTGGAAAATTTGAAAGGCAAGGACGTGCATAAAAAACTGCATGTTGGATTTTTAAAACTTCATTATTAATATTGGCAAACAAATGGTTAAAAACAGTGTATTTTGAAATGCTTAACCTCTTATATCTTATATCCTCCCTTTCCCATGATGTGTGGTGGTAACCTTAAGTTCTCAAAGTGTTAGCCAGAAAACAAGTTACTGATGCTTTCTTAGTTGGGAGAGGCTTCAAGATCCATCCTGGGGGTGAGCTGAAGGTCTCTCTGTTGGCTGCCTAGTTTTCCTAGATTTTAAGAAGCTTGTTACCCAATATTGACTCCTGGGGGATACTTTTCTTTTGTGGCCAAAATAACTTGTGATAGTCTTTATGTTGAGACATGAAAAAAGTTTTTAGTGATGAAATAGTGTGTCTTTTGAAGTGGGAAATAACACATTGAATACTGAGGGAACTGGAGGTGGTAATGTTGCGGTGTGAGGATAAGTTCCAAGGAACCTAGGATTTGGATGCCAGCTGTTTGTGTGATCACTGGGCTATGGGGGGGACTGAAGAGAAAGTTCTCCACCATTTTCCTACCAGTCTTTAGCATCACTAATGTGGTAGTAACCTTTCCTTCAGCTGAAGGGACTGCAAGGGCTTAAGGGGGCTAAAGAAGTCAGCTAGGGTGATACTTGCATATGAGTTGTTTTGCTGAAAAAGTCCCAATTATTAGACCATTTTAAGATTAAAGTTTAACAGATAATTTCCTCGGTTTTTAAACTATTAAATATTCCCCCATAAAATATCTTGAGTTGAAAGAGAGATTAGAGGCCGCCTATTTCAAATCCATTCTCCTCTCTCCCCTTTACCTCCCCAACCTTTGCTTAAGACCCCTATCTAGTACCAGGAAAGGTGCCCCTGCCCTCCCCTGTCCTGAGGCAGCCTCTTCTGCTTCTGACTAACTGGGATTTAATCAAGCCTAAATCTGCCTCTTTGCCAGTTCTACTCATTGTTACTATATTAGAGTCAAGCAGAGTAAGTCTGATCCCCCTGTGACATGACAGCCCTTCAAATAACATGAAGACAGTTCTCAACTTCCTCTTAAGTCTTCTCTTTTCCAGGCTAAATGTCACCAGGTCTTTAAGTTGATCTTCCCGGGTCACCGTCTCAAGGCCCCTCATCATTATGCTCGACTTTCTTTGGATGCTCTTCGACATATCAGTGTGCTTCCTGACATGAGGCACCCAGCACTGAGCACAATACTCCAGCTAGGATCTGCAGGTCTCTCATGTCCCTTATCCTTGACTTTGGTCTTTCTTAATGCAGCCTAAGATATGTTGGATTAATATCAAAACGGTAATTTATTTTGAGCTTGTAGACCACTAAAATTTCCAGGTCTTTTTCAGATGAACTTGTATCTAGATATGTCTCCCCCATCTTGTGTTCCTGAAGTTGATATTTTTAACGTAAATGTAAGTTTTTATGTTTATCCCTGTTAAATTTTGTCTTATTAAGTTCCACTTGATGTTTTAGCTTGTCAAGAATTATTTGGTCCTGACTCTATCATCTCTGTTGGCTGTTCTTCACAACTTTGTATCATCTGCAAATTTGATAAGCATGCCATCTATGCCTTTATCCAAGTTATTAATAAAAATGTTAAATTGCACAGGGCCAAAGACAGATCCTGGGGCACTCCACTAAAGACCTCCTTCCAACATCTAGCCATTAATGACCCATTGTGTCCAGCCGTTCAACCAGTTCCAAATCCACGTAAGTGTATTATTGTCTAACCCACATGTCTCCATCTTGTCCAGAAGAATAACATGAGACTTTGTCAAATTCATTGCTAAAATCTAAATAAGATATATCAAGTACCAGTCTCGAAACCCTGTCAAAAAAAAAAAAAAAAGGAATAAGGTTTAGTCTGACATGATCTGTTCTTGATAAAGCTGTGTTGGGTCTTTGTACTCACCATTTTCTTTTCTGGTTGTTTAGTAATTATATCTTTAAGAATGTGTTCTAAAATTTTGCTAAACATCAAAGTTTATAGATTTTACTCCCTTTGTACAACATTTGCTCTTCTCCAAACCTGTTAGTACTTCTCCATGATCTTTTTTTAAAAAGTTTTTTCCCATCTAGTAAATGTGCAGATTTATTATGTTTTCTGTAAAATTAGACTGGCATTAACATAAGTTTCCCCAGGTTTCTTTAAATTCCTTTTGTTTTGCTGTTTCTCACATTAAAGTGATGTTCCATTATATCCTCACCCACCCCCATTACAGCCCTGTATTGTTGAACAAGACAAAGTCCTGAGTTGACCACATCCCAAAAAAGACTCAGTTTATCATTTGAGCTCTATTACCTCTCTGTTGAGCAATGAGCTTTGTCCCGAGTCTTCTGGAATTGTGGTCAGTCTCTGTGCCAGTCAGAGTTGTTTGTTTACAACGTCTCACTTTCCGGTTCTTTGCCACCGCTAAAAGAATTGCTAATGATATTTTTGTACATTCTTAGAGTCTGTTTTGCTTAGAACTAATCTGTTCTTTATTATTCCCTCTTATTCCCCCTTTTTCTTTTCCCCTCTTCCTTCCCATTTGCCCATTAAATAATACATTTCTGAATCCAATGTTGTATCTATATTTTTTTCCTTCTTTAATCAGTTCAGATGAGAATGATATTGGATTATCAGCTTCTTTCTCAATCCTTTCTTACTTCTTTGTATAGACTTCTACTTTTTCACACCCATTATATGAAGTAATTTTCTTCATTTTTCCTCTCCACCCATTGTATTCCTCTTTTCCTTTCTTTCCATCTCAATATCATCAAACTAGGAAAGAATAGCTCCTAGGCCCTCTGTCTAATTAGACTCCCTCTGTGACCTCCAGTGATGATAAATTTCTTAGAAGTCACATATGTCATCTTCCTGTATTAGGATGCAAAGGATTTATCCTTGGGGGTTTTTTTATGTTTTTTGATTCCTGTGTTTTTATGCAGCTCTGGTCTTTTCATGAGGAATACTTGGAAGTCTTCTTTTTCATTAAAGTTCTTTTTTCCTTCTATAGGATTATTAGTATTGCTGGGAAAGTTATTGGTAGTTAGCTATCCTTTGCCTTCTAGAATATTGTATTTCAAATTTTCTGCTTCTTTGTAGTGGTGACTGCTAAAAAGTGTATGGTTCTGTAACTTCTGATACATGAATTTTTTCTGGGTGCTTTCAGTATTCTTCTTAGACCTGGAAGCTCAAGATTTTAGTTGTAATGTTTTTGAGTTTTCACTTTGGGCTTTCTTTCAGAAGGTGACTGGTAGATTCATTCTTCCTTCCCTCCCTCCCTTTCTTCCTTCCTCCCTTCCCTTTCCTTCCTTCCTTCCTTCCTTCCTTCCTTCCTTCCTTCCTTCCTTCCTTCCTTCCTTCCTTCCTTCCTTCCTTCTCTTCCTTCCTTCTCTTCCTTCCCTTCCTCCCTCCTTCCCTCCCTCTTCCCTTCCCTACTTCCCTCTCGCCTTCCTTCTCCCTCCCTCTCTTCCTTCCTTTCCTCTGTCTGTCTCTTTTTTTAATTTTCCGATTTTTTGATTTTATTTTAATATTGCCTTGTCATGTAGTCATTACATGTAGAATGGTCCATTCTACATTTTAAGGAGTGTGTTGTTTGACTCAGTTTTTCTTCCTCTTCTTCTAAAGTCACGCTATTAATCCCTTTCCCATTTTTTCTTCCATAGCTTTTGTTTCTTTTCAGGTTTTTTCTTTTAGCACTATCATTTCATTTATAAAAATCTTTAAAAAAAAACAACCACTTCGCTTCATCTCTTTGGGGAATTCTAATTAAATTTGTGCCCAAGCTTGTTTTGAACTTTGCCTGTAAATATTTTGGAGTCGTTTTTTACTTCTGGGTTTGTGTCTTGAATGTTTGATTTCTACAATAATTCTTTATGGTGGGGTTCTTTTGTTTGTTTGTTTTATTATTCTTCCAAGCACATCTCCTGACTTTGGACTTGTTGATGCTGTACTGTATACTTCTGGAAGGAATTCTTGGCTGGTCTTTTTGCTGTTTTCTTAGAGTAATGTGTGTAGTATTATTCCAGAATTTCAGGGACATCTCAGAATGAGGACCTACAAACTTTAGAGACCTTAAAGTAATCTCATCCACTGCAGTCTGATTTCTGCTATTTTCATCTAAATTCTACAAGTTCCTATCTTGAGTTTATATCTGAGCAACTGAAATATGGGCTTTCCCTGTTTGGAGTTCCAGTAGACTTTTGCTGGACTCAGCCCTTATCAACCATGTGGAAAATTTTGCTAGTTTCAGGATTGAGAATTGCAGTCTCTCTTTTGGTCGTATATCTTTGTCCTGGTTATTTCTCTGGAGGTCTGGGCTGGAGGCTGGCACCGAGACCCTGCTCTTAGTCTCCTGAAATGCCATCCCTTAGGTGTAAATTCCTTCCTTAGTCAGCTCTGAATCTAGCACAGAATTGGAGTTGGCATCTCTTCCTGCACCTGGTCTATGGTTGGGCCCTCTCTGTGCTGGGTTTGGGATCCTTTTTTGTCTGGGGTGGAGGAATGATTCTTCCTCATGATTTTTTCTTGGATTTCACCACTGGGACTTTGGTGCATTTTCTAGTGCTGTTTGTATAAGAGTCTTGAGGGTAGAGCTTGTAGCTGCTTCTTCCTCTACTGCCACCATCTTTTCTCTGCCCCATGTCTATGATCCTTCAAAAGTCACTGAGAACAGCCTAGCAGCTTCAGTTCTTGCAAATTTCCTGGGCCCTTTCTCACTGTCTCTCTGTTATCTTGGATTCCAGCCCCCTCTTGGCCAATTCTGTCCCATCCTTTCCAATCTAAAGGTCATTTTCTGGCAGAGAACACAAAAGCAAGTGAAGAATTAAATAGTCTGGGCTCTGTCTCGGTATGTGCTGTCTGTCTTCCATTCAAGGTGAGGGAGCAGGTCCAGCCCTTTTTTGACCCTCTTGTCCATAATTCATGAATCAGTCTCGTGGCCACCTTCATCAGCATTCTTTATCAGCCTTCTATTTCAAGCTTTTGACCTCTTTGTTTACCTTCCCTATGTTCATCTTCCAGGCCTGACTTTTTAAAAATAAAATACTCCGTGCATTTTTTGTCAATACACATACGTCTCCTCGGATGTCTCCTTTTCTTCCTCATCCTTTATAGTATCTCTTTGTCTCCAGAATGTCATTCTTGAAAACCATATTCTAACTGGGTTGATTTCTTTTGGAGGATCTGTGGGTCTATCAGACTATGCTTGTCTTTCCTCTCCATGGTCTTAAATTCTATAGAAGTGCAGTCCCTCCTCTTTAATTCCTATCCATTTCTCTACTTGAACAGCTAGGTCTTCTTTCTTTGTTAGGACGTTGACAAATAATTCTCTCCTCATAGCTTTTTGTGGGATAAATGCAGCTTTTTCCGTGTTGGGACTAAATTTAATAAATTTTCCATTTATATAGACATGGTAGAGAATCCTGTCCTGTCACTGTAACTTCACAAATAATAAGTAGATTTACCTATTTGTGACATCACTTTGGATATAAGCCTGATAGTTTTTCTATAGAACAGAAGATCTTCAAATAAGATTTTTAAAGACACAGCTTCAGTGTGATTATACCTGAGATAAAATTAAGAGATTTCAAGATAGTCTGGCAGTGAAACAAAATGTGGATCATATTTGACCTCTCGAACAGTGGTGATTCCCCAAGGCTCTCTCCTTTCCCTCTTCTCTTTTGAACTTCTTGTGGCTCTCTGGAAAGGCAGGGCCTGTCTTATGTCTATTTTTATAACCCTTGGGCTTAGCAGTACACAGCACATAGTAGGTATTTAATAAATGCTGGATGGTTTGACTTGCCTTCTAAAAGGAGGTTTTACTGTTATTGGAATTTGAAAAAACAAAATCAATGCAAATGTTTTAAATTGTGGCTCAAATAATGATTTACTTAAGCAAAAATAGCACCAGATTTTTCTATGGGTATGTCCCATCAGTTGTCACATGGCTCTGTTCTCTGTCTCTGTCACATCTATCTTCTGGGGGCTACTGCTGCCTCTTATCTCCTTTAGCCCTTCACACATCTTCCAGGGTCATTGTCCCGCTGGAATCAGTGCCTCCCTGATGCCTTGAGATACATGCAAACTGTCACCCTGGCATTTCAAATGCTCTGCAGTATGATTTCAGGCAGCATTTCCAGACTAATGTCATGGACTCTTGTGTTCCAACCAGCCCACTAACTGTTCCCACGATTAGGTATTGTCTCCTGCCTCTCTCCCTTCTTACCCTTCTATCATGGAATTCTGAGCTTTTTTTCAGGGCTTGTGGTGGGGTTGGGGATAAGGGGATTTCTTCTTGAGGAAGCATTCACAAAAATAACATTGACATTGCATTCTATATTTAATTAAACATTTACATGTTACATTTGAATTTGATCTAGAACAAGTTTGACAGCTCTGCCCTAGTACACTATAAACTCTTGGAAGAAGGGGACTGGTTTCATCTTTGATTTTATATCTCTAGTACCTAGCACTGGATGCTTTGTTCATAGTAGGTGCTTAAAAGATGTTTGTTGACCTGAATTGAGAAATGTGTAAAAGTCATACTTGAATCATACTGAGTGAAATAATTCATTGTCTTTGACTTGAAATTAGTTTCTCATATTTGTTTCTTTTAAAATAGTTTCACCAGCTGAAAATAGTCATATATGTTTGCTATCCTAGTTATTGGGGAAACTGAGGCTGGTGGAGTCTTGAGTTGGGGAGAAGGCCAGTGGTGATTGGATGTACACAGTATGGTCTGTGTCCATAATGAGGAGCCTTCAGGAAACAGCGTGAGCATCCCAGGGTGCTGAAAGTGGTATAGACTCACTCAGGTTGGAAATGGAGCAGATTGGTAGATCTGTATGTAGTTTGACCAGCATGTAACAGATACAGCTATATTCCAGCCTGGATGAGATAGAGAAACCCAGTCTTTTAAAAAATAATAATAATAATGGCTAAAAACATTACTGATGGCTCTGGTGGTTTGTAAATAGTTAACAATGAGGCACTTTACTTTTTACAAAATACTTGACATGAATGAAGGGCAGCTGGCCTAGGGTATAAAGCCCAGTCAGGAAAACATTTAGCAACTATGACCCAGGTCACTTAACCTCTGTTGATCTCAGTTTCGTTGTCTGTAAAATGGGGATAATAAAAGCACCTATGTCTCAGGGTTGTTTTAAGGATCAAATGAGATAAAACACCGTAAAATTCTTAGCCCAATGTCTAGCACATAGCAAGCTCTTTATAAAAGTTAGCCATTGTTATTATTTCACAATTATTAATCTCATTGTTTGCTTACAACAACTCCAGCTGACTTAGGTCTTCCAGCTCAGTGCTCTGTCCACAGTCCTGTGGGTTCGCGCTCCAGGATCAGCATACCCTTCTTTCTTGGGGACTCCACTCGTTTGCCTGTGTCTTGGCTTTCTTGGTCTCCAAATCATTTGTCTCGTCCTTGTAACGTGTTCTGTTCTGCTTCTCCCCTGACCCAATTGATGGCTTTCTCTCAATATTCTTCTTACTTTTAGAATTTTTGTTGATGGTCTTTAATGCCATTGGAATACAGTCACGGTCTGTGTCTGAGATCTAATGCCCTGTCCTGCACTTATTCCCTACCTCTACTAGAAGGAGAAGGCAAGTTCAGACCATCCTGACGTCATGATGAGCTATTTTGCATGGATCAGAGTTCTAAAGTCTTTCCTTGTTTTTCTTTCTGTTTTCCTGGTCACATTTCTTTATATTTTCTTGGTTGTTTCTTTTCTTTAGTTCTTTTTGCTTCCTTCCATATTCATCCTAAATTTCTCTGAATTCTTTATTTACAAGTTTTCTGGTGATACAGTAAATTCCATTCTTGTAGTAATTTCCTTTCCTATGTGTATAGCCTCAGGCTTGATCCTGGGCCCTTTTTCCTCCATCTGTTGGGAATAGCATTGGCCTCTTTGGGTGTACATGTCATTTCTATGCAGATGATTTCCAAATCCAACCCTAATCCAGCTCTATTTTCAGTCTGATTCCAATTCCCCTCCAGTCAATAAGTAAGCATTTATTAAGTATCTACTATGTTCCAGGCCCTGTGCTAAAAATTGGGAATAACAAAAAGAGGCAGACGATAATCTCTGCCTGAAGAATTGTTAATTTAATGGCTAAGACAAGAAACAAATCTGTACAAATAAGCTACATAGAGAGTAATAGGAAATAATTAAGAGAAGGTCAGCACTAGCATAAGGGAGTTGGAAAAGACTTCCTATAAAAGATGAGATTTTAGTTGATACTTGAAGAAGCCAAGAGGAGTCAAAGTGAACCCCTGGATATCTCTTCTGGGATGTTCCCTTGGGAGCTCAGACTGAGCACTAGCAAAGAAAGCCTGTCTTTCTCTTATGCATCCTCCTCTTCCTACCGAGCTCCTGCCTTCTTGTGGTTGCCCAGCTCTGTGGCCTTGGAGCATCCTTGTTCTCTTCCACTGCCTGGGTTCTGCCATTCTCCCTTCATAGTTTGTTGCCATCTTTTCTCCCCTTCCATGTGTTATTTTGCCTCTCATCTAGACCATTGCCTAGGCTCCTAATGGAGACCCTTCTTTCAGCCTCTCCCTTTTCCAAACCATGGCCATGTTCTGAAAGGACCCCTTTCTTAGCCTCCCATTGCCCAGGACGTATATGATCTCCATGGTTTTGGCATTGAATGGCCTTTTCAGTCTGGATCCAGTTTCTGTTTCTGGGATAATGAAGCATTAGCCTCCTTCATGTAGGGCTTTTCACAGCCACATTCACTTCTTAGCTATTTTCTCCACATTTCCTTCCATCTCCTTCCTTCTTCCTTTCCGTAGTGCTCTGCTTCTTAGAATTCCCTGCTCTCTTCAAAGGTTAGTCCAGTGCCACAAGACCCTAGGAGGGCTTTCTTCATTCCTTAGTTGTTAGTAGTTTCCTCTGAAATTACTGTATGTTTGCATTGGTTTTCTGTTTACTTCTCTATGAATATTTTGACTTCCCTTAGCTCCAGTCTTTAGTGGAGTGTAAAATTTTTAAAGAGATTTTTTTTTTTGTTTGTGTTTCTATGTCCCACTGGCTCACAGTGCAAGCACATAGTAGGTGTTTCATAAAGGCTTGTTGAATACAGTTTGCAAGGTACTATAACTGCATTTGGAAATTGTTTACTACAAGTATCATTTTAAAAAGTCATTTTTTAGCTATTATAAGAATGGGAAAGGAAAAATATAATTTCTCACATGCCTCACTAAATTGCCTTTTATTTTCTAAATAGTAAAAAATTTTTGATCAAGATTTTATTATCCCATTCGGGCATAAATCAAATTAGAAATTGGAGAAATTAAAGAAAGTCTTAATTTGCAGAGGTAAGCAATTAATTTAAGGCGACCTTTTATTCAGGGGGTCAGTGCCATCTTTTTAAATTAATTAATTTTGGTCAACCCCTGTTTAGATCTGTGTGATACTCTTATTACTGTTATCCATGGAACCCACAAGACTAAATCATACGAGAAGGGTCATGTTGTGAAATTGACCAGTGATTAAGAAAGTGCTTTTTATGATCCTAAACTTGACTATCCTGAGAAAATTAAATTCAATTGAGAAAAATCAATTAAAGAATCTGTTTTCTTCAGTGGGGAAAAGTTGTCATTTCTTAGGTTTGCCAGATAGCAGAGCTCCTCAGAGCAGGGCAGGCCTTTGCTTTGGTCAGGTTCATCAGGTTCAGGGGATGGAGGGCTAAAATTGATGGAGTCCAAGGAGAGGAAACCATGAATCTGGAAGGAATAACAGTAGTTGTGAGGGACCTCTCACTGAAAGTTAAGGCTAACAAATGCAGCTGCTGACCCTCTCCCTCCCCTCCCCAGAGCTTAATGGTAGTATATTGAATTCCCCTTATTTGTAATAGAGGCTAAAAACTTGACCCATACTATCATCCCACAGATTCTTATAACTTAACACGTTGTTATGATGATATTAATTCATGTGGAAAGGACTAGAAGTTTATTTTGAAAAGGAATTGGGTTGGGTTTTTTTTTTTTTTTGTTTTTGTTTTGGTTTTTTAACT
This sequence comes from Sminthopsis crassicaudata, assembly GCF_048593235.1. NCBI lineage: Eukaryota > Metazoa > Chordata > Mammalia > Dasyuromorphia > Dasyuridae > Sminthopsis > Sminthopsis crassicaudata. Next base: position 19,167,423 of record NC_133621.1, on the reverse strand, counting down.
TTTTTATAAGGAGCTTTGAGCAGTAGTGACCTTTGGGAGGCTTTTAATTTCTTTTTAGCAATTGTAGGCTCCAAATCAGCAAACGTTTATGAAGCACCTGCTGTGTTCAAGATAATGTCTGAAATACAAGGAGAGATGTTAATACCACATTGTCTCTCTTCACCAGGAGCATGTGCTGTGTTGTGGGGGGACATATAAGAACAAAAGAGATTGCTTTCCTCTGGGAGGGCTGGGGGAAGGGTTTTGTGGAGCAGCTGAGTTGGGCCTTGAACAGCCAAGACTTGGGGGACCCCTTTCCCAATCTGAAAAATACCACAGGCAAGATCAGTGCGAGAGAAGGGAGAACTAGGGCTAGTGTGGGGTAGGGAGAGATGGACGCACAGAATCATTGAGTTGTCCGGCTGCAATGTAGAATGTGAAAGGGGAGTGGTGGGGAGGCCCACTGAAGGTTATAGAGTCCAATCTGTGGGCCTGCTGGGCCAGGCCTGAGGATGCAAAGGCAAAAACTAGGCCCTCCTCTCAAGTGGGGAAAATAATGTGCAAAGGACTCTGTCAACAGGATCAAGTGAAGGTGATCTTAGAGGGGAGGCACTGATGATAAGGAGAATTAGGAAGGGGGGGCATCTTGAGATTGAAGGAAATGGGGGAAGCCAAAGAAGGTAGAGATGAGGGGGTAGAGAATCCCACACTTGGGGGTTGGCCAGGAAGCGTGCAGGGAATCAGGCAACAAGGGAAGGTTGTGTGTGAAGAAGGGCCAAAAGGCCATTGTCACGGGGTCCAAGAGCACATGGGAGCAGAGGAAGGTCTAAAAGAATTGGAAAAAGAAGGGGCTCGATGAAGAAGGTTAGTAAAGATCAGGTTTTCTCGGTGACTTGATTAACCAGGATAGTGACATGGTCAGATGTGCACTTGAAGATCATTTGACAGCTGAGTGGGGAGACATTTGAGACTGGTGGAAGAGCCTTGGAGGGGATGGGGGGAAGGGAGTGTGGGGAGTGTGGGGAGTGTGCAAGCATCCCTATGAGGCTGAGCTGCGCAGGAAGGGGAGATAAGGGGGAGAGGGAGAAAGGCTAGAGGAACCTGGGCCGCACAGCTGGGAAGATGGTGAGGTCCCTGACAGGGAGAGGGGAGAGCAGGGCTAGGAGATCACTCATTCAGCTTTGGACATGTGGAGTTCAGGAGAGATGGGAGACTGAATCTGTGCAACATCTGATCTGATGAGAGCACTAGGACTAGAGAGGAAGAAGAGGCCCAGGACAGAGCTTGGGGGTAGGGGGCTTCTGGCTGGCAGGTGAGAGCCCTGTCTGGGGAATCAGAGTGGGCAGAGGCTGCGGAACGGGGAGAGCAAGGGAAGCACTGAGGGGAGTGAGCCCTGCCAGAAAGGGGAAGTGAGACAAGCATGAGAAGATTGCCAAAGGGAGGAAGAGGGGAAGGGCCACTCCTCAGGGGACACAGATAAAGGAGGTCAGGAGTGACATCACACTAAGGATGTTCAGAAGAATACTCAGGAAGGGTTGAGGAGAAAGAACTAGAAATGGATGGACTCAAGGTAGTTTAGATGTGGGAATAACATTGAGAGAACTGCTCGCCAGAGTGGGGCTGTTCTTGTCTCCAGGTGGGCATCTTCACCCATCAAATGATTGAAGAAACATTTGTGTGTGTGCTGAGCACCAGACTTAAAATTTGCGCTCAACTTTCAAGGATGGGAGAGAAAACTCTAAATTCAGCTGTGGGGGATAGAGATGCCCCCAAGTGCTTTGGTTGCTGCCTGGCTGATCTTGAAGGTCACACCTGAAGCCTGGAGTTAGTGACTTCAGTTCATCCACGCAGCATGGACAACCAGGCTTCTCCTCCCCTTCTCCCCAACATGGTCCCAGGGTTTGGGGGTGATCTTAGCAGCATCTCAGGTGCCTGGATATGTTTTGAGATCATCCCTCCTCCCCTGCCTTCCCCCCCTCAACTTTCATTTTCTTTGAGATAGGTGAGCTCCCAACCTCAGCCTCCTCTTTATCTTTGACCCTCACGGAAGTGAAATTATGTTTCCTAGTTATTCGGGATCTCTTAGTTACCAAATTTTAATGTACTTTTCTCAGTGTTTATATGTTTTGACCTCATAGAAGCAATTGACCCAATATTGACCATTCTTTATTGAATACTTAATTTTCTTTCCTCTGGATTACTTAAAACTGTGTCATCTACCACAACATCCATATGTGCACATTTTAAAACTTAGAAACAGCACTTGCTGATTTGTTTAGACATCTTCCAAATAATGAATTTCCATCTGTTGGAAATATAGAAATGAAACATCTTCCAATAAGTTTAGAAGGCAATGGTTTAACATCAGGGAAGTTGCACATATACTAGCTAAATTTTGCCTAAACCTTCTAGATGATCAGTGGGTAGGATTAGAAAATAAAGTGTCAGAAAATGCTATTCTTCCATTTACATCTATGTGTCTGGGATGGGGGGAGGTGTCTTTTTTTTTTTTTTTTTTTTTTTTTTTTTTAAGCAAAGACTACATTTAAAATAAACTTAGACCTTCTAATTGCTGTATTACAAAATGTTAGACCAAGATCTTGAAATGTAACAAAACATTTAATTATTTTACTTTAATGATAAAGGAAAATGTATTTTGTACCCTTAGTAAATAAAAGATTTTCAAAATATTTAATTTGAACTTTTAAAATGTGTTTTATATATATATGTATTCATAGCTATTAGTACAGTAGTACATATAGATAGAGTTTATGAAGTAGGGGCAGCTTAGGTGGCACAGTGGATAGAGCATCAGCCTTGAATTCAGGAGGACCCGAGTTCAAATCTGGTCTCAGACACTTAACACTTCCTAGCTGTGTGACCCTGGGCAAGTCACTTAACCCCAGCCTCAAAAAAAAAAAAAAATTATGAAGTCAAGATTTTGTGCTTAAAGGTTTTGTTACTGATAGGAAGGAGTTCAGATTTTTAAAAAGTTGGACATTTCTGGTCATTAAAAAAAAAAAATTGGGAACCTACCCTCTGACACTATTGAATGCACAGGGAGGAGTAAACAAGTAGTAAAGCTGGATCCAGGTTTAAGGCCTGGAAGATGATAAAGGTGATAGTCTCTTAACTAGAAAGAAAAGAGACAAATTTTGGAGAGAATGAAATGAGTTCAGTTTTAGATGCCAACAAGATATCCACGTGACACAATCTAGAATAAAAATGCCAGACTAGGGCTCTAGGGAAAGGTGAGGGGTACACATAAGCATTTGTAAATGGATCGTATGTATCAATTGGAAAAGTTGTGTAGTAGTGGGTAAGAATCAAGACTCATCTTTCTAGCTGTGTAATCCTGGGCAAGTCACTTAACCCTCCTGCCTCAGTTTCCTCAAGCTGTAGAAGGAAATGATAAATAATCCACTCCAGTATCCTATCCAAGAAAAGCTTGATATGTTCTGACATAGCTGAACAACAATCTGTATTAATTATAAACATTTATTTTTTAGCCTTAGTGATTAAACGTTTTAATATTTGTTTCTTTGCTACCTCCTTCCTAAAACAAAACTTCTGTATTTTGTAAATAGGACTGGGGAAGAATATATTTCTAAATGTCTGTAATTATGCCTTACAGAGTTTATGCATGATTTACAGATAAAAGGGATTTGAAGTTTATTAAACAAAACAAAACAAAAACAAAAACAAAATCCCTATAAGCTTGTTATATAGCCAAAAAGTGATTTAGATTCTTATCACTCATCCTAACATCAAAGCTCAGAATTCCAAAGGGTTGAAAATTGGGGAAAATGTTCCCTTAAGCTAAACAATCACTCCATCAAAATATAGGTTAGCCCTGGTCTGTAAAAACCAAATGCAAACCCAGGAGCTTGTTCTTACTGAATGGTAAAAAATGGCTGGAAGTTGTTTGTAACAGTTTTAAAAAATATTTTAGGGTCATGGACTTTCTTGTCTTTGAGAGATTGCAAATTTTACTCTCCTGAGATTTTTTTTTTTTTTTTTTATCCTAATCTCAGGGGAAAAAATCTTAACTTGAAAAATGAAAACTATTGTAGTGAAATGTGTTCCTCATTCAATTCTTACTGAAAATGACATTGCTTTTTATTATATTTTCACTAAGCTTGAGTAACTTAAAATAAGATAAAAAGAAGAAATTGAACTGCTAATGTTCTGCCAGTTAGGGAGGGCCCTTCAGTTCCAACATTTCTTGATTTTCCCCCTATTTTCTGTGTCTCATTTTCCTTATGTGTAAAAGAGATTCTACCGCTAAAACTAATTTGAAATGACTCTGGTTCAGAACTAATTTGGGTTTCTGCTGTAGCAACAGAACCATAGATTTGTAATCCTTGAGAGAAAGGTCTAGGAATTAGCTATTTTATGTAGGCTCTTTGGAGCACTAAAATCAAGCTTCAGAAATGCTTGTTGGTTTGTGGATTGTAGATTTCATATGTAGATATTTTTTATAGAGTACTTATCATTAGTTATATTCATCATGAAAAAGTTTTAGCTTCTAAAAATAAGAGATAGTGAAATTTCATTGTGTTTGATAATGTAATTAACAGTTGTAGTTAGAGAATATGCCATTTGTTAAATATAATTATGACTGTAATTAGGAAGAGAAATAAACTAAGAAGAAAAGTTTCTAATGAGAAAATACTGGAATATTTTTGATTTCTAAAGAGTATTTGACATTTTATGTTTGTAGATCAAGGAACAGAGAAACATGAAGGAACAGTTTCTACTTCTGGGATCACTGATCAAGAGAAGGAATTATCAAGCAATGCTTTTCAAGCATTTATGGTAAGAAAATGTTTCATGTTAATCTCTTAAACTTTTAAGGAACTTGTTTCATGTTGGAAATTTTTGTTCCTTCTAGGAATATTATCTTTGATAAGCACCTAAGAAAACCCATACTTTTGTCGTTGTTTTTGTGAAATTTGAAAAACCATTGAAAGGATTTGGAAGAGCAGCCTTTTTCTTTGTATTGTTTAGACAAAACCAGAAGAACCATGCTCTGAGGTTTCTCTTCTATAGGCTTTTGAACTTTTGTTTAAATTTAGAATTGAGTTTCTTTTAATTTAGTGCCTGTCTTGGGTCCACTGAGAATATTGTATACCTTTGGCATTTTCCATGTTAGAAGAGTGAGGGGTTTTAGCTTATCACTCAGGGAACAGAAAGCACAGATTAGGTTAATGATGTGTTTTTAGGTAACATGGACTTGTGACCACCATCTCTTCATTAATCTGAGGGATTTTATTATGTCATAATGTGCATGAAATCGTTTTTGAAACTTGTAATTTATGAGGTGTGTATATGTATCTATGTGTATGTGTGTGTGTGTGTATGTATAACATGTATAATTTACAGCATAAGCCATTGTGTATGCCTTTTGTAGGCTGGGAATTATGATACATGTCTCCAGCATCTCGCCTGCCTGCAGGATATCAATAAGGATGACTACAAGATCGTTCTGAACACGGCGGTGGCTGAGTTCTGTAAAAATGAGCAGACGACCACTGATCATTTGAGAGCGACACTGAACCAGCTGAAGAATCAGGTGCGCCACCGTTCTGCTTCAGCCGGTGCGGCTCAGCACCACCGTTCACGTGGTCATATCCTTGTTTTCTTGCTGTAAATACAAAAGTGTGCTGGGTTGTTTTTCAGGTCCATTCAGCTGTGGAAGAAATGGATGGCTTAGATGATGTCGAAAATAGCATGCTCTACTATAATCAAGCTGTTATTCTCTACCACCTGCGCCAGCACACTGAGGCCATATCAGTCGGAGAGAAGCTCTATCAGTTCATAGAACCTTTTGGTATGTCATGGATTTGAAGCAAGTAATTGTCCACACATTTTCTCTGATGTAGATTTTTTAAATTCTTGAATAATTTCTACTAGGATCTTCTGGCTAATTTTTTTCTCTCTTTAATTGTCCCTTCTTAGTCTCCTTTGAAAGCAGCTTTCCTCTTTCTCACCTCTTGAGGTTGCTGTACTCTTGACTTGCTTCTCTGCTTAGTGCATACCCCATGGAAGACCCCAGGGCTCGACCGTTGAGCTTTCATCCCACATTTCCTTCTGGGTGTCCCACTGGTTTCTCAAACCCATTTACCTAAAATGGGACTTAGCTTTGTCTTGTGTATCTTCCTGACTGTATTTTCTGTAAATGATGCCTGATTTTGGAACCTAGTTGTCTTTGACTTATTGTCCTCACTTCCATCATCTGATTAGTTTATAAATCTTCTATATTTTAGTACTCCAGTACTTCCTCTGTCTCCTTTCCCACCCTACAGACCTCTTGTCTGTAAGCTTTTCATTGATCTTGCAACACATGCTCTCAGCTCTTCTACTGCATCTTTTATCCTGCTGCCAAATGAATCTCTGCTGAAAACCCTTTTGTGGGTTCTAATTTCTTTATGCAATAAACTCCATTGCTTGGCATTATAGGTCTTTTCGAGCAGTCTGTCAGTCAACTAATAAAAATTTATTTAACACTTACTGTGTGCCAGGCATGGTGCTAAGCACTGGGGCTACCAAAAAAGAGCAAAAGGCAGTCCCTGTTCTCAAGCCTACAGTCCAATGGGGAAGACAATAAACAGCAGCAAAGCAAAGTCTTTCGTTGTTATCTCATGCCCTTCATGGAATCGCTCTGAGCTCTAGCCCAACTGGACTACTTGTCTTGCCTTATAACTTCCCTGTCTCTGCCTTTGCACTTCAAGACTGTACTTGTTCATACAACTCCATGAAGTTTCAGCCTTCTTACCAATTGACCTTGCCCTGCCCCAGTACGTAGAAAGCAAGTTTTCCCTCATCTTTACCTTCTCCAGACTTTCTATTTCTCATTTACACACCATGTTCCATTTTACATTGTATTTGGATAAAGCTCTGCCAAATGTAAAGTATTTGGGTATATGTAATTTATCTCCTGCTGGTTCATAAGAGGACAGGTATCATAATAGTGTTTTTATTTGGAGCATCTAGCAAAGTGTTTTGAAAATGGTAGGCTTTAGATAAATGTTAGTTCAGTTGAATTAAACTGAGAATCATTATGGTAATAAGCTATTATTTAATGATTAGAAAAAGTTTTTTTTTAAAAAAGATACAAAGATATTGCCTTCTATCAGGATGGTTTTATGGAAAGCTGAAAACATTAGATGTATTTTTTTCTTCCATCTATCTCCTGGCTGTTTGCTGTGTGTGATAGCAGTCAGATCTCCAGGCACAGAAAGAGGGCATGCTGGTGTTTTCCATTGTGAAAATGAAAAAAATGAGGAAATTCCAATTGGCTTTAATTTCCATTGTTAAGAAAATTTGCTATAGTTTTGTGTACAAATGATAGTGTTAATGATCCAAGACAACTGAAGGACTTATGATGAAAATGCTATCCATATCCAGAGAAAGGTGTCTGAATGCAGATTGAAGCTGACTTTGTTGTTGTTGGTGGTGGTGGTGGTGGTGTTTTTTTTTTTGTTTTTTTTTTGCTTTTTTTGCTGAGGTAATTGGAGTTAAGTGACTTGCCCAGAGTCACATAGTTAAGTGTGAACTCAGGTCCTCCTGACTTCAGGGCTGGTGCTCTATCCACTGTGCCACCTAGCTGCCCCAACTTTTTTTGTTTCTTGAGGGGGTATTGTTGTTGTTTTTATTCTTTTGGTTTTTTTGGTCAATGTTTTCTTTCATATGACTATTATGGAAATGTTTTGCTTGACTACAGTGTATAACCTATATTAAATTGAATTGCTTGTATTCAATGGGAAAGAAGGAAGGGAAAGAATCTGGAACTTTCAAAAAAAATTAATGTTAAAATTGTTTTTACATGTAATGAGGGAAAGATAAAATAATTTTTTTTTTAAAGAAAGAAATTGATGTTATTAGCAATTCCATACAGAGAATAGGCTTCAAAAACAGTACCTTTCTGAATCCCAGTGTAAAACCTGGGGCCTCCTTGTCTAGCATTCTTTGATCTGGAGTAGGAGTTCTGTACCTTTCTGGTGTGCCCCTTCCCCCACAGTGGTTCTAGGGCTGTGCCCTGGGTGGGGTGTGGTTCTGAGGAGGTCCCCAAGCTGTGCCCTGCGGGGCTGAGGTACAGGATCTAAGCAGGGGGTAGGGGGCACCTTCCCAGCCTTGTTTGTTGCCTTGACGCCTTTCTTCTTTTGCCCTACCCAGAAGAGAAATTTGCCCAGGCGGTGTGCTTCCTGCTCGTGGATCTCTACATTCTAACTTACCAAGCCGAGAAAGCACTGCATCTTCTTGCTGTCCTGGAAAAAATGATCTCCCAGGGCAGTAATAACAAAAATGGCAAAAACAATGAGGTAAGCCTGGGTTCCAAGCTTGGGAAGAGGGAGGGAGGGAAGTGCCCATTTTCACAGTCAGTGTGTCAGTCGAACTTAGAAACGCCCAGTGAGCATCAGGCCTGGCCCAGCTTTGGAGAGAGGCGAAAAGACCGAGGAGCCCCACTTTGGGGGAGCCAGCTGGGGCCAAGGTCAGATCCAGCCGAGGCTAGCCACTGACCACTGTGGAGGGTAACAAGAGCAACCCATTGGCCAGGACAGGATCAGATGAGACAGTGCCATGTAAATGTTACTTGTCATCATCATGATCATCATTAAAAATGTGCAGACAAGCTCCATACTAGGAAATTGGGAAGCAGCTCACAGAAAGGAGGGAAGGAATCTAAAGGGATTAAGGAAGCCAGGTTTGGGCGACAGCGGGAGAAAGTCTGGAGTCCCCGTCCCTGCATCAAAACTTGTGTGTTGGGCATTGAGATGTGGGGAGACCAGGAAGGGCCAAAGTAGAGGGGCTTTGAAGGCCAAGCAGAGCATTTTGTGTTTCTTCCTGGGGGGAGACACAGGAGTTTATGGGGGAGGGGTCCTCCAGACCTGTGCTTTAGGAAAACCCCCTTTAGTGGCTGATAGAGGATGGATTGGTCTGGGGAGAGACTCTATCCTGAGCAGGTCAGTGCAGTAATCCAGCCTAGAGGTGACAAGGGTCTGCTCCAGTATAGTGGCAGTGTTCAGGGGGACAGGGGAGTGTGCTCAAGGGCTATGAGAGAGCTTAAATGGACAGGCCTGGGCAATAGCATGGCTGAGGGACTAGGGGGCAGGAGTGGGCTGCCCTCCATAGTGATTGGCAAGTTAGAGGAGGAAAGATGGTGAGTTGTGTTTGCATGTGTTAAGCTGGTGGTGATCCAGAGGGCCGAGCTCAAGACAGCTGTCCCCTGGCATCAGGATGTGGTCAGGACTGGTGAGCTTGGCTTTGGCTTCCTCTCGTTTATTGGAAGATTGTACACAAACAGTAGTTGGGGCAGAGGTGCCTTTTGCTTGTAAATAAACATCTCCTTCAAGTTTGTTACCAAAGAGGAGATAGCAAAGTGATCTCCATCCAAGGTCTTTGTACTGCAGTGGCCCGGGTAGCAAAAGCAGCTTGGATTTCCTGGGAGCATTTCTTTTTCAGCATTTTAAAACACTTATTATTTTTATTTAAAATGAAAGAAATTAAAGCCTGATTGATTAAATACTGGTTTGTTTTGATTCTTTGATTTTTTTTTTTTATTTTATTTTTTTTTTTTTTATGCAGTCAGGAAATACTACCGGCAAAGAGGGATCAAATCATAAAGCTGAAAGTGGAGCCTTAATAGAAGCTGCAAAGTCTAAAATTCACCAGGTGAGCCAATATCAGAGCTGAAGTCTGCATGCACACTGTGGTCAGCTTGGTGATAGAGGCGGTAAATTGAAAACAGGAAGCAATCTCCAAACATCTGTCTTTGCCCTTGCAGGGTATTACTTAATTTTGTGGTTGATTTATAGACATAACTCTGTTTCACTTCAATTGTCACTAACAAAGAGGCATTTTTAGTGGTTATATCCCTCAGCCAGGCAGTGCTGTAAATGGGGGGAGGGAAGGGGAGAAGGTAAGGGCAAAGGGTACTAGAGCATCAGCACAGCCTTCATTCCTGCTTTAATATGCTGACTTTGCTCCTAAAATAGGATATATTTGAGAGCATCTTAAAGCAGCTTTTTAGCATTAACTGCAATTATGACATTGCATTTTTAATTCTATCTCATAATGTTGAACACTGTTTTGTGATGTTTACATTCACTGTAGTTCTCATGTAAAAAATTTTCCCTCTAACTGCAGTATAAAGTGAGAGCCTATATCCAAATGAAGTCCCTGAAAGCTTGCAAAAGGGAAATTAAGTCTGTCATGAATACAGCTGGAAATGTAAGTGTCTGGCAGTTTTTATTTATTTATTTTTTTCGTGTAAGGGCATGCTGTATATACTTACCTTCTAAACTGACATTGAGAGGTGCTCCACTTATGTGTGTGTGTGTGGTTTTTGGTTTTTTTAATAAGCTGACATTGAGAAATGTTCCACTTAGTAGTTTTTTTAATTGGGGCTTTGATTTGTTTGTTTGTTTGTTTCATAGAGGTCAAAAATTCAATTTAATCACTTCTTTAAAATACTCATTAATAATAACTTTTAAAAATAATTGATGTAAATTTAGCCTTTTCTTTTTTTGCACCCATTGGTGCCGGGAACTCCTTACAAGGAAATCCATCTCCCAGTCCAGCACCTCGTATGGAAAATGAAGTCAAGTGACTCACCTAGAATCCCATAAGCAATGTGGGAGCTTGAACCCAGATCTTGTGTACTCCATAGCCAACTCTGGCTGTCTGCTGGGCTGTCTCGGGGTAGCAACAAACACACCATGCAAAATGAAAATGGTCATCTTACATAAAATCCCCATCATGGAGTAGAATAGAACTAAGCACATTAGCAGAAAATAAATCCTAGCAACCTTTTTGTAGTAGAATCTACCTTTCAATTATGTCTATGATAACACTAGTCTGCTTAACCCATTGTAACTGAAGTGTATTTGTGTTTTGGATGGGCTAAGATTTATATTGATCTTTTGTTCAGATTCACTACAACATGTGTCTATACAAGGTACTCACTGTACCTGAGACTGTGAGCCCTGAAATTTGCCCCCTCTCCACTTAGAAGACTCTTAGTGGCATCCAGAAGTGGGAAGCCGTCTGATGCTTTGGGATGGCTTCTGAAAAATCAGGGAGGAATGGAAGCAAGAAGAACTCCGCTTAGTTGAGTGGCTGGAGGAAAGGGGATGTTGAGACCTGAAAGTCTGGAGTGAGCGACCAAGGGAGGGAGGACAAGGGGCTGCAGGGAGAGATCAGGCTTTGCCCAAACCCAAAGGTCGATCTGGAGCTGGGTCAGAAAAAAATGGACTTCTTAGTGATCAGGAAGCTATTAAATAAATGAGCATTTGAGGCAGAAAAGGGAGCCAGGCTGTGGAATGGCTGCTTGAAAAGCCAGATGGATTGAGAAATGTTTGAGTCTTAGTAATTTTTGAGACTGGGCCTGGGATTCCCTTCTTGGGTTACTCTGGGCAAATGTGTGTTTTAAATAGATTACAAATAAGTTGATCTATAGGAGATACAAGGAAAATTTATAGGAAGAGGGGAAGGCTGTGATTACAGTTAAGTCTTTCTAAAAATGATTGCAGAATTGCTTGAGTTAGTTCTGGACAATTACAACTTCCTTAGGAGAGTGTCATTTTATTTTAAAATAGCTTTCTTTTCTCAACACACACACACACACACACACACACACACACACACACACACACACACACACACACACACATTCTCTTTATCTTTCTCTCTCTTTAATGAATCTGTGATTTCATCCATGTGGCTCTCTTTTAATGGCACATGGTAACTACCCGTTCTTGTCTTCTTGTGTGGTGTGACAGTAAACTCCAATAGTCAGGCACATCCAAAACACACATCTGGATATCATCTTTCCTTCTTCCTCTTCAGAGCTTATATCCTTTGAAATTCTCCTTTGCACTCCACACATTCTGCTGTGTTATTTCCCCTCCACCGTCCAATTCAGTTACACATTCTCTAAGGACAGGGCTAGCTGTGAGTATGTTCCCGGTTTGGCACATTGTGGGTGTGTAATAAAGTTGAATACATGCAGAATGCTTACTTTGCCTCCACTGACTTGGAAAAGTATTTAATTCAAGTTTGTTTAGAAATACATGAATTATCGGTCTCTGTAGTAAGTGATTGAAATGCTTGTTTGTCTCAATTTAGCGATGTAACAAACAAAAAGCATGTCTTCTTAAAGTGAATTTTTGATAGTTTGCTCTGTTGTTGACAATTGTTTTTTAATTTCTTTTTAATAATTTCCTGTAGAAATAAAAGACTTAGAAACTAGGTATTAAAATACCAGCAACAAACAGTAGCTTCTGTTGACTATGTCATAATTATATTGGTTTATTGCTAACTTGTTAGTATAGTAATGCAAATCTGAACTCAGAATCATTACCTCTTTAAGTTATAACTTATGTTTTTTTACAGTCTGCTCCTTCTTTGTTTCTTAAAAGCAATTTTGAATATTTAAGGGGCAATTATCGAAAAGCAGTGAAATTGTTAAATAGTGCCAACATTGCTGAACATCCAGGATTCATGAAAACAGGTAAAAGAAAATTGTGAAATTTGAATAATGTATATTCTTTATCTCTTCCTATTTTCTCTGTTCACAAATACCTCTTGAGAATAATTTCTAAGTGGATAATTCTAATGGTGTCTCATAGTGGTAATACCGTGTGGAATCTCTATTTTGCCTTATCCCAAACTTTTGTGATTTCAGTTTATTGCACACTGACTTCTTACTCCTTGTTTTTCATTCATTCAATCGTGTCCAGCTCTTTTTGACCCTGTGGACTAGACTGTCCACATGGGGCTTTCTTGGCAGAGGTCCTGACCTGGCTTGCCATTTCCTCCTCCAGTGGATGAAGGCAAACAGAGATTGAATGATTTGACCACAGACCCAGCTAGTGAGTGTTTGGGGCCAGATTTGATACCAGACCAGTGCTCTACCCATTGAACCACCCAGCTGTGTCCTCAGTGATTCCTAGAGGAGACAAAATTTAAAAAGTTTTTGTCTTTGAAAAACCTGCTATCTTAAATAGAGAATAACTTGAGGGTATGTTGGTAATACAAGGCAGAGGGATGAGAAGAGAAGTAAAGTTCTGCAATCTAGGACATCAGTCTGTCTCACACTGGTCCAGTTGTGAATTTCTATTCCAGGGATGTGAACTCCATTGTCAGATACGACACATTGTTTGTAATCTCAAGAAATGGGGGAAAAATAATTAAATTAATAATGACTTCCTATAGCCTTGTGAGTTTTCAGGCTGAAGTATATATTTTACAAGTGAATAATTAACTGATCCACAGTTATGCTTATAACACTTCCAAAACTATTGTCTTGGAAATAGGGATTTTTATTTTAAATTATTTTGAGTTTTAAAAAATAGTTGGAGGTATATAGTATAAATGAATTACAAATATTTTCTTCCAAAAAGGTGGAATTTCATAAATGTCCCTGCTAGTCAGCTAGTAGTCATTTTTCAGCATAGTTTATTTTTTATTTTTCAATGCAATTAGAAAAATAAAAATGAGTAATTCAAAATCATTGATAAACCAGAAATTTGCTTTCGAATGCAATCCGCCATATTTGGCATAGATGCAAGTCAGTTATCAAATCCTGACATGTGTAAATTTTTTTCAGTACATGCTTTCGACATCTCTAAGCCCAGCCAGGCCATATTGTACATGTAGAGGAAGCATTAGGGAAGGGAAGTGCGCACTGGGCAACACTCACAGAGTATCGGCCTCCAGCGCTTCTGGTTGACATTAGAGCAGTAGCATGACAAGAGCTTGGTGGGAGGTGCAAGAAATCCCTCCCCTCTCCTCCAGCATCAGTTTGAGGAGTGATGTCTTCCCCCTCCTTGGGGAGCTTGCCAGTTTGTGGGCAGGGTTTTTATACTGGGAAATCTGTGGGGATACACACACACACACACACACTCACGTGCACGCGCCTTTGTTGGATCATTGATACTTTAACTGTCAGGGCCCCTGGACCTCTTCCTTGGTCCAGATATCACAGTATGATTTGACATGCCACCACAGGCCTCGCATATCAGAGGGGCTGACTCAGACAGAGTTCATGACATCACTAGTGCATGGTAATGCCCACCAGAGGGCTGACCACTGTCTCTCAGGGTGCTGTTTCCTCATGGCCCAACCACAGGAGGAGGCTGCCAGGGCTGACTCAGCTTGGACAGTACCAGGGAGCAGGCGGGCTCTTGCCCTCTGAGAAGAGCAGCTCCTTGCTCTCCCCTCAGCAGCCTCAGCATGGCCTGAAGGCCAGCCCAGACAAGCTCAAGGGATGTAGAGGTTTGGCGAGGGGCCCACTGATAGTCCATGGCTCTGCTTGCTGAGGCCCAGCCCAGGAAAATGGCCCCTCTGGGGTCCCTGCAGTAGCCTGGCTTTGTGTCCCTGCTCTGTGAGTGCTCTGTCAGGGGAGGGTGGGAGCTCCTCCATTACAAGATGGTGTTTTGGCCTCCAGTACTTTGATGTGCTTGTTTTTTTTTTTTTTAATTTTCAGGTGAATGCTTGAGGTGTATGTTCTGGAACAATCTGGGCTGCATTCATTTTGCCATGGGCAAGCACAATTTGGGGATTTTCTATTTTAAGAAGGCTCTCCAAGAAAATGATAATGTCTGTGCCCAGCTTGGAGCAGGCAGCACAGACCCAGGTAAGTGTCCTTTTAGCTGACTGGGGACAGGCAAAGCTAACTTGGGGAGTGCCTGTTTGGGTTCATTTCAGAATAATAAAAAAAAAAAAGTTGTAAAACAAAAGAAAATACAAGAATTTGTGGACAATCAGGACAACTTTGAAAGTTAGATATTGAATTTATATCTTTTTCCAAGGGGAAAAAAAACTAGTTGATGTACATAGTAGCCATTTCGTATTTGTCCCTTTTTTGTTCTACAAAGTAGAACTTGGGGTTTTTTTTTTTGTTTTTGTTTTTTGTTTTTTTGGTATTGTAAATTCAGGACAAGTTTTAAAAATGAAAAAAATAAGGTAAAGAGCACAAAGATCTCTAACCTCAAGTGCCTGTTGTGTGGCAGACACTTTGTGAATATAGTCTCATTTGCTCCTCACAACAACTTTGGATGGCAGGTGCTGTTCTTATCCCCTTTTACAAAAGAGGAAACTGAGGCCGCCAGTGGATTAGGGTACACAGCTAATAAGTCTCTGAGGCCAAATTGCAGCTCTCGTCTTCCTGATTTTCATTATCACTGGGCTGCTCAGCTGCCTCAAATGAAATAAGGGATGTGAAAAAACATTTTCCTGGTTTTTGTTTCCATTTTATTCAACAAACATTTACAAACTTAAGGAATTTAAAATTAGAAAGATGTCACCTCACTGACAAGTTGATAAAAAACCAACCTGTGCATCCCCTTTTCATGAAATGAGGGCTTATGTGTGTGCGTGTGTGTGCACTTTTGTTGTACTTGTAGCCCAGCTGCTGCCAGTGACCCTCCTAAGGCCTGAGCCCAGGAGCTGGGACTTGGAGTCCTGGGCTTCTCAGGAGGAGATGCTGAGGCGCCCGGGCCCTCCATGTAGCTGTCAGGGTGCGAGGCGGCATCAGGCCCCGCTCAGGGATTCTGGCTGCTTGGAGTCTGGCCTATGGGCTCCGGCCCCCTGAGGGGCGATGTTGAGATTTCTGCTGGGACATGTGGGGGTGTTGGTTGGTATGTGCAGTGAGTGTGAAACAAGGATGAAGCTTCAAGAAGATCTTCTTGTTACCAGGGAAGAAATTCTCAGGGAGGCCCATGTGCACCCTGCTGACCAATAAGCGCTACGAGCTCCTGTACAACTGTGGCATTCAGCTGCTGCACATCGGGCGGCCCCTGGCAGCCTTCGAGTGCCTGATCGAAGCCGTCCAGGTTTATCATTCCAACGCCCGCCTTTGGCTGAGGCTGGCCGAGTGCTGCATCGCTGCCAACAAGGGGGTGAGTCGCTGCCCTGCCGGCCCTGCCCTGGGTCGGCCTGTGGCCACAGAGTGAGGCCATCGTCCTCCTTTGTCTTTCACTTTCTGTTGGGTAGCTGTGGTATGGTAGAAGAGATTCGGCTCATTTACCTATCTGCTAAAACCTTGGTGTGCAGGCACGGTACGTTAGCCATTTTTAAAAGAAATCATTGACTAAAGCCCTTCCAGAGAGAGTGTGGGGGTAGCCCCAGGCTGAAGGAGGCTCCCAGTCTGTTCTGGCTGATGGGAGCGCTGCGATTGTAAGATTAGACCAGGCCCCTTTTATACTCTAAAACTCACAGAGGGCCTCCTCCTTCCCTCCCTCCCTCCCTGCAACTTTGGTTGGGGTGGGTTATATCTGTGGCGATTGCTGTGTTAAAAATTAGAATGTCTCCGTATGGTTGGCCTCCTGGGCCCCAGAGTCACGTTGGGAGTTGCTGCTTTAGAGATATAGGCAGCTAGCTAGTGAATCGTCTTCCCTATGTTTTTGAATAAGTGGAGTTAGACAAACAAAGAAATTTATTTCCACTAGGAAAAAATAAAGGTTTTTCAGAAAGGGCCAGAGGCAGAGCCTATTTTTCTGGTGGCCTCCAGGGAAGGAGGATTGTAGAATGCTGTTGTACACTTGCCTCTGACTGGGGGTGGGGGAGTGAGGGTTGCGGTGGTCACAGCCATGGCTAGCCCCTCTTCTGGGGAGCCTCCCACACTGAGCTGCTGCCCAGCTGAGGGTCTCTAGGAGAGCCCCTGACCTTTGAGGAGTGATCTTTTGAATGTTGAATGTCAAATTCTACAAGATGTACAAGGAGAAAATTGTTAAAGCACATCTGGAAATCCCCTGTTCTGTATCTTGTAGAATTTTATCTTTTAAATTTTTGTTTCATGTGGAATCAAAGTCCTATTATAAGGCCTTCCTCCAGCAGATTCTTTCTAAGTGGAAATAGTCGTGGATTTAAAGCTGAAATATGGCTTCCTCCCCCCCCCCCCCCAATATCATTGCATCCAAGCCCCTCCCCCCCTTTTGCAGACCAAGACTTAGATGTTGGCATCTTGTTTAGGTTTCCATAGGAAATGAGCACCCAGACTAAGGGGAAATTTGAACCCTGATCCTCTCTGTCAGATGCCTTCCAATGGGTCCAGCAAAAGTAGTATGTTTGAAAAGAAGAATGGTAGAGAGGGAAGGGGCTTGGATTTGGGATTTCAAACTCTGCTTCTGGCATAATCTGTAGGATCCTGGGAAAGACATCTATGTTTTCTGGATGTCAGTTAAATAAGGGCATTCAAACACAAATTACCTTTTACCAGATCATGCTTTAAAAATTCTAATTTGGGGAACTAGGAACTTCTAAAACAGATGAATAAGGGCAGTGGATTGTTTTAATATGCCAAGGCACATTCTTTACAGAAAGTGTTGCTTCAGATGCCCAACTCAGAGACTTGGATCCATGTCTGGTTCTGCTGCCCTGGGAGCCCATTTTGGGCCACCTTCCCTGCCCTGTCCCCCCTCACACACACAAGTGGCCTCCCCAGGGCCTCCCAGCGTGGAGACTCCCTCTCCCCGGGCACAGTGAATGTCCGAGTAGTTCTCATTGGACAACACTATGTGCAATTGTTGACCTGTGGGCCTTTATCTTGGACGCCAAAGATCTTTTTTTTTTTTTTTTGCTTTAGGCCAGAGTTGTTCAGATCTGTTCTTCTTCTGTGAGCCCTCCCTCCATGTCACTTGTTTGTCACTGCTTTTTCCTTCCGTGAAGTGAAATGCTTCCTGCAACAAATTCAGTCTCCTCAGGGACGCCATCAAATCTCAGAAAGACTTGGGTGCACTTCCCAGTGGTCTTCATTGCAGATGTCTCTCTCTGCCCTTTTCCCTGGTACCAGCTCTCTCCTCGCCTTCCCCCATTTATCTGCGTGAGATGTTTTGGGGAGGTTTGAGACTTTGAGAAAATTAAAATGAGTTTGAAATGGATCTGCTTGTCTTTATAGATAACTCTATTACTGTGATCATGAGGCTCCTTGAACACTTTCCTTGTATGTTTTGTAGACCTCAGAACAGGAGACGAAAGGTCTTCCGAGCAAAAAGGGGATTGTACAGTCCATTGTGGGGCAAGGCTATCATCGAAAGATAGTCCTGGCGTCCCAGTCCATACAGAATGCGGTTTATAAGTAAGTATGGGGGCAAGGTGGCCCCCTCATCTTGTTGTTTATTTTGTTTTGCATATGGGGGTTTTGCTTTTTTCTTTGAATTTAATGCCTTAAGTCATAGATGGGACTCTCTTATAGCTAGCCTTGTGTTACTTTCCAAACAAAACCTCCATGATATTGGTGCGGACGAAGTTGGCCTTGGTCGCCTCTGTGCACTTACCTCGTCTCTCCAAGAGAGGGCGGTGAGGGATGTGTGATGTGTCCTTGGCCCTCCTTCCATCACTCAGGCTTTTGTTTAGAAGCTTCTTTCTCTTGGGTAGAATATTTCAATATGATAATTTGTAGTTTAAAGGGCTCAGCAGAGACTGTTTAGTTACTGGTATGTGTAAGTGTCCAAAACAGCTTGGAAATCCTTAGCTGCCAGAGGGATCTCTCAATTTATGGTCTTTCAGAAATGCAAGGACCACTTTCTATATAAATATTCCAGCTAGTTTCCCATATTTCTTTGGTGATAGAGCCAGCAGCTGGAGGCTTAAGCAGGCTTTCACAGCCTCTTAGATGAAGGGCTGCCTGTGGATTTTAATGTTCTGATTAAAATTATCAGTGACTTCACTTCTATCACTAGTAAAACAAGACATTTAAAAAATGATAATTAGCTCCCACCTCCATAAACATTAGGGCTAAATTTTTTATTGACTTTTCATTTCCTCTATTTGCTTTTGTTCTTCTAAGTGATGGCCAGTCCTCCGCTATTCCTGTAGCCAGCATGGAGTTTGCAGCCATTTGTCTCAGGAATGCCTTGCTGCTGTTACCGGAAGATCAGCAGGAACCAAAGCAGGAGAATGGGGCAAAGACGAGCAGCCAGTTGGGCGGGAGTGCAGAAAACACCGAAAGTCAGGAGACTTGCAGGTAATGCAGCCCTGGGATTTCCCAAATGAGGAAATGCCCCCTCCCAGTCAGCAAATCAGTACCATTGCTCCGTCTAATGGTCTCAGGGAGTTGCCTCCATCAGCAAGTGGTAAAATGATTTAACCATAGTCCATTTGTATCAGAACTCAGTCCCGTGGCTCCCTGGCTCAGAGGCTGGTTCTCTATTCATTGTGCCCTGGCTGCTTCTGTTAAAAGATACAAAAACATTTAGCAGATTTAAGCTTTTTTAAGATTAATGGTAAACCAAAGGAGCAGAGTATGTTTATGATGAAATGGCTGTTTTTCTTAATATTTGTATCATAAAGATATTAATTGAATGTAAATACATTCTTTAAGAATTAAGAATATTCACCAGCCCTGAAGTCAGGAGGACCTGAGTTCAAATCTGGTCTCAGAACACTTAATACTTTCTAGCTGTGTGACCCTGGGCAAGTCACTTAACCCCAGTTGCCTCAGCAATTATTAATCAATAATTAAGAATTTAAAAATAAAACTTTTCCGTTGAAAAAATCAAGTATCTTCTGTTTGTTTGGTTTTGTGGTAGGAATTGTGCCACATATAAATGAGAGAACCTTTCCTTTCCACTCAGGTAGCCCACTCTAGCTGAAAGAGGCAGGATGTGCTTAAAATAAAACAAAGTGAAGCTTTAAAATGACAACTTTAGAAAGATAACTTCTCCAGGCCTCCTTTTAAGTTTCCCTCGATGTAACTTCCTACCCAAGGCTACGGATTGCCAGGGCCAGTCCTCCCTAGATAGACATGGAGACAAGACTGGTGTTAAAGTGCCAAACAGCCTTTCTTTATTGGTAATCTCAGCAGGGGTTAGCAGGAAGCAAGAGCAGGTATATGTATGTCTCTGCTTCTCTCCACATTCTTCTCCTTTGCCTATGGCAAAGCTGGCCCTTTATATTTACTCTCCTCTGGGATTATTGTGTGTCTAGCCTACTCAGCACTGCGTAGGTGGATGAGCAGAAGGGAGACACCTGGAATTAGTGTCGCGTCCTAAGAAAAGTTCCTGCCTCAGAGGCCAAGCCCCTTCTGCCTCCTGGGTCCACCCTACCTCTGACATGGCGCACCTGGTGATTCTCAGAAGGAAAGTCTCTAACGCCTCACTATATAATAATAGTGCCCATTTATGTAGCTCCTTAAGGCTTGCAGATTACTTTTCAGTATCAGCAATACTGACTCAGAACAGAGTCTAGAGGAGGGGAAGGGTCCCAGTGGGTGGAGGAGGCATTCCAGCAGAGGAGACATATTCGAGATGATTGATACTTGGGGGGGAGGGTGTTTGGAGCTGAGGGAAATAGCATAAGTAAGGGGGTAGGGGTAGGGGTGGGTGGGAAATGATTTGTGTAGGGAAGTAGTGGAAGGGAGCATTTAGGGTCAAGTGGTTGCTGTAGACAGTCTTAAGAGAGTGAGTGACGTGATAAGAGCGACAATTTAGGCAGGATAGACTGGGGCAGGATGCAGGTTGGCAGACTGGTTATGGTGCTGCCCTGGGTGTGGCAGAATTGAAGTGAGTACTTGGGCTCGAGGGTGGGGAGTTGGTGTTGGTGGGGAGCAGAGAATGTTGGGGGGGGGAATTGAACCTAATGGTGGATTTCAGAGAAAAGAGAAGGGTCTGAAGCAGCTCTGGTGTGTGATTCTGGTGAGGACAAAAGAAAGTTAAATGGAAAAGCCCTCCTGTTGCCTGGGAGCAGGCGGGCAATTTCAGATTTGAAGTAGTGACAGGGACCACTAAGTGAAAGCTAAAGGATGAGTTGGGGAGAAATTGAAAGGAATGGCCAGTCCAGAAAACTGGGTAACTACCCCTGGGGATGAAGAAGGGATATTTCTAGGGTGAAAACTGGGGTCCTCGGTGTTTGGGTGCAGCCAGGTGGTGATTCAGAGGGATGATCCCATGGTCTGGTGAGCACGTGGTAAACTTGTTGTCTCCCTGTGTAACAATTGTCACCCTAGTAAGAGGAAGGACATATTTCTATGGGGGAGGCCGATGTAAAGCTCAGCCTCATTTACACTAGGAGAGTAGTGGAGGCTGTCAGTGACCTTTCTTCAAAGGTGTACAGGCCTTCACTGTATTGTCCTGGTGGCTGAGTCCTGTGGGGTCACTGACCTGAGAAAATCTTGGCGGAAGGTCCTGGGGGGCAGATGCCTGTCTGCTTCCTGGTGTGGAAAAGGGCTTCACAGCTGCTGAGGAAGAGTTTAGATCCTGGGACTTTTTGCCCTTGAGAAGCACAAATTTCCCTCCTCCTAAGTAGACTCGAAGAGTCTGAGAATTTAGGATTAGGAGAGAAGGCTCTTAACAGGATATCTGGGCCTTGCCCAAAGCCTCTCCAGTGCCCAGTCTTCTTCATGCCCACATTTTCCCTGGTGCAACCTCCTGTGGTGTCCACACTTTCTGAGGAATTGGGCAGCAATGGCTAGTGTTGAAGGGAAAGCACAAGGGCCTTCTTTAGGGCCCGTCCTGAAACCCCCCACCAGGAGCCCTCAGAGCTGAGGTGGAGAGGGTAGAGATGAAGGACAATAAGGATGGCTGCTTCCATTCACACTTTTAAGATGTTGGAAGAGGAGGAAGGCTAACTTGAGAGTGTTTGCTCTTAACCGGAGAGCAGCCATGAGCCTTTGAGCTCCCTCCAGGCTATTATCCTAGGGAGAGAGCATTTGGGAACTCCGTTTCATTGAGATGAGGGACCATTGATCCTAATACAACTGGGGAAGTGGGAAGAATCCAGAGGCCTGAGATCAAATTCTGCCTGTGACCACTACCTTATAGGGAGTTCTGAGACTCCAATGAGATCATGAATGTTGGGTGCTGCTAAATTTTAAGAATTGTTTAAATACTAGTATTTGGTTAAGAGGTCAGTGGTCTTTAGATAGTATTTATAAATACTTAGCACAGTATCTGGTACATAGCAGTAGGTGCTATGTAAGCCTTCCTTCTTCCTTCTCTTTTCTCCATCTTTTCTCTACTTTTTTTCCTTCCCTCTTTTCACCTATGGAATTATATTGATTTACTTATATTTTAAAAATAAGGATCATCTACTTGATAATTTTCTCATAAGTAAGAATTGATGTATGAAATAGCTTAGTAGTTAAAGGCAATAGGAGCAAATCATTAAGCATTTATCATTTAATTCTTTTTATAATATAATATAATATTCTTTTATAATATAAGTACGTATATAGTGTGTGAGGGGTGATATGGAAAACAAAAGATTTATTGGTTAATCTGTACAAGTAATAAGATGTTTTTATTTCAGCAGTAAAAGTCATGATGGAGATAAATTCATCCCAGCTCCACCGTCCTCTCCTCTCAGAAAACAAGAATTAGAAAACTTAAGGTAAGTGCCAAAATAAAATTGTTTTAAATTTAGAGCCAAAATAAATGACTCAGTTATTTTCATAAGCTTGCTCAGTGTTAAAATATCTCTTAAGAAGTGAGAGAAAATATTGATGTGACATTCCATTCAGAAATTAATTAATGCTATTTGATTTCATATTATGTTCATTTTTGAAAAGAAAAAAAGCAAAGCCATCTGAGAAAAATGATTGTTAATAACCAGTGATTTAGGGAGATCCAGAGATCCCCTGTTTCTAAACTCCTCCTTTCAAAGTTTAGTCTCTAAAGGTTAAATTTCTATTCTCATTCATGGTCAGACCCCACTCAGCCTCAAAAGAAATGTAATCTAAGGTGGGGAAGCCAATGGTGATCTACTGGTTTGGGTGAGGAGAAATTCTTTGATTATGTTGCCCAAGGCTGGGGATAATTTAGAAGTAATCCGAATAATCAAATTTGTATCTCAAGTCCTTCCTCAGAATAGATCCACTCTCATTGTAATGTTCATTCTCTCATTGTTAACCAATCAGAGTGGATTGATATCCTCAGAATCTACTCTTGCCGGGCGGGGGACGTGGGGGCATATATAAGCTCACTGCCATAATTGATCTTTGGCATTTGTGAGTATTGTTGACCCTTTTATTAATAAAAATGCTAGCATTATTAATAAAACGATTAATCACTCAGAAACTAGTTGCTAAACTTTTTAAATATCACACATCTAACACAGACTGTCAGAAGGTCTAGGAAATATTCTTTACCCTCAGTCCCCCACTTCAGCAATGAAGGGAGAGAGGTAATCAGTTTTTCTTAGGGATCAGCCTTTGTTTGACACTTCCATTTTACTGGGTTGTTTTTTATTTGGATTTGGATTGTCGTCTCATTGTCTTCTAAGTTTTGCTTCTTTTGCTCTGTGTCATCAATTCATATAAGTTTTCTTATACTCTGAATTCTTATATTTCATATTAGTAATTCATTACATTCACATACCACAATGTATTTAACCATTTTAGAGCCAATGGGCACCTAATTTGTTATCAATTCTTTGTACCAAAGTGTTAACTGAATATTTTGTTAAGTATAATAGGAGCCTTTTATTTTTGATATCTTTGGGATATATTCCCATGGCATTGCAGCCTTTAAAAGGTTTTAAGTTTGTCTGACAGTCCAAGCATGTCAGGTATGGAAAAAGGAGAGGTCTGATGGGTGTTCCAGCATTGATCATACATAATTAGCAAAATTGTTGATCGGGCCTGTTTATTAGTTATGCAGTAGAATTGACAAACAAACAGTACTGTCATGAAATTATGCTTAGTCACAGAATTTAAAAGTTTCTCTCACAAGGTGTTAAGAAAGAAAAGTAACTGCATATTTCACTGATAGAAAATTAAATGTTCTTTAATGCAATCAAGACATGGAAAGTGGCTTGATTTTTTTTTTTTTCCTTAATGATGGGCAAATGTTAATTTTCTTCACAATTTTTAATTGTTTTTTGATGAGTGAATATCTTTAACATGATTCAGTGGATCCTTTTCCTATGGAGACAAGTCTTTGTGGAACTTATAATGTTGATTATGTTTTGAATAAATCATTATTGAATTTGGCTTTTCCAGCAAATCCAAGTAGTTTTAAGTTCATAGTTGTGACTCATAAAGCTTTTCTTCTTTTCTTAATAATAAAATATTAGAAGCATAAATATTTTATCAAAATCATTATCTGTGCTCTCTGAATGCAGGAATTTTAAAAATGTTTGCTAGCCTTGGTTTCCTGAGAAAATCAATTACCTCTAGCTGAGGGTGGTGTAGTAGATATAGTACTAGTCCGGTACAGTAAGGGCCTCAGATTGTAGGCAAGTTATTTAATCTCTGTTTTCCCCACTTTCTTTAACTGTAAAATGGGGCTACTATAGGTTATTATGAGACTCAGATGAGGTCAAAGTGTACAGTGCCTGGCACAAGGTAGACTCTTTAAATGCTTATTCCCTTCCCTTTCCCTGAATACCTACCAAACAATATGGTAGCTTGTTGTAGATTTGTTAAATGAAAGGAAATTCTCAAATAGAAAGGAGCTCACATCATAACCCATATAAAAGATATGTGTACCAAATTGCATTGAAATCCCTAAAATTTAAAAAAGTTCCCATTTAATAATTGTAAAAATTAGTCATCATTTGTTCCAAGATAGTGGGTTGAATGCTAGTATGAATTTTTATGATTGTGCAAGAAAAGTTGGCACAATCTATTTGTTGAGACTATCATGGGACTAAGACAAAGGCGAGAAATTAGGCAGTTGAAAGAGCTTTCGCTTGCAGTCAAATACTATTTTTTATTGTTGTTGTTGGATGTATTTTGGAGTTACATTGCTTTGAAATGTATTTCCTTGCACTTCATCTCTTATTCTATGTGAGGTGGGGACAAGAAGGGAGACGTGTTGGCTAATGGAATCCATGGTCGGGCTCCAGGCTCTCCTCAGCCCAATAAGCCAAGGAAGGTTTGGGAGCATTTGTAAAAACAAATAAAGCATGTTGGCCTTGGGTCTTTTATTCTTTCTTTGGTTTTATTTTATTTCTGTCAAAGTGCACAGTAATTTCCCACTTCAGCTGTCAGTAATATCCTGTGAATCCTGGATGCTTACCCTCTGTGTCCTGTTGTCTTAAGGGAAGAGTTCATCCTTGTTGTTCTTTGCTTATAAGCAGGAAAGCTGAACCTAAATATCTTTCTAACCTGCCTCTCAGAAGGAAACCTTGCTTTTTGAGTTTTAAAATTGTGTTTTCAATATTATTTATGTTCTTGAATTAAGCTACAGTGTTTTCAGTTCTATATTTTGGATGCTCCATGGGGTGTTAATTTTAAGATGGCCCCAAAATGCAGTCTGGAGGGGCTGATCATCACTGAAGTTCAAAGCAAGAAAAACAGCTTGCAACTTTCTCATGTGAAATGCCTCCATAAATGCAACAGAATCCCAAGTTCTGCATAAAACTGGGTTTGTTAGGTCTCAGGAGCTAAATCTAGCCCAAGGATCTAGGCAGGCTAGCACTGCGCTAGGCTCTCCCTGCAGAAACTGAAGTCACCTTAGTCTAGTTAATTCTTTTAAAGAGTGGAAGTGTTTTCAGATCAAGGAACCTCAGTGAACATAAAAAGAAAAGAAGGGAAGTTTTGAGGGAAATGTCACAACTTTGACACTAATGCACCCCAAGAAAGACCTACTTTCCTAGTGTTTACTCGTGGTTTGAAATATTATTGGGGAAGTCACTTGTTTTCCTTTTTTTGCCAGGAAAATTTGTAATAAAAATGTTGTAATTTTCAGTTAATGGATTTATGAATAAATTGATTTGAGGGAATGAAAAAGTCTGAATTTTTGGTTTGCTTTAGTCATTCCATATATATATATATATTTTTTTTTTTTTTTCCAATTATGAACCTGAACAGATGAACCTGAAATTAGTGTGATTATTTATCTCCTGAGTGTAGCTTTTAAGAGAAGTGCTGTAGGAAAGAATATTTCTTCTCTTGAATGCTTGTCCCTTTTTTGTTTAGTCAGCTATTTTTTCTGTATGTCCTGAGAGTAGGAATGATGATTTCTGGGATGAGGAAGTGACTTCCTTTTGTCACAAAAAGAAGCACCTTTTGGAATAGTACAGTACTACAGAATCTCCATGAGGGAATTCCAGGTTCACTACAATGAATTGTTAAAAATTAGTTAGCTAATATATATTAAGCTTTTATTATGTGGAGCAGATGGACCAAAGGAAGTGAACAAGATGGAATGGGCCTTGGGAGTGCAGAAGCAGGCAGTTGTGACAGTGTTGTGGAGACATGGGCTGGGGAAGGGATGGGAAGCAGAGTGGTGCCGTCATGGTTTTCAGAGCCGTAAAAAGGGTGCCTTAGAGAGAGAGGGCTGGTGAGGGTCTGTGGGCTAGACTGCCGAGAAGAATCGAGAGGACTTTTCTGTGAAGATTCTGTCAGAAGGATGGGCTTCATTTCAACTTGATACTTTCTTAGGACCTCCTCCCTTGAATTCGCTGGGAGGAGAGAGGTGTATAAGAGCGGGTAGCTATTTCTGTAGGCTGTTAGGTTTGACCCCTTGAACTCTGTAATGCCCAAAGCAACCATAATATAGGCCATTTCCTTTTTCTAGCATTAACTAATATGCAGTAACTTATGACGGCTCTAATGGCCATTTCTTGTGACATCCTCTTAAATGTGTTCTTTTTGTATATTTGTACATAGAGAAACATAGGATTAAATTTTCATTGACATGTTGGCATATATGTGTACGGGCATCATATTTATAAATTTAGTATGGGTATTTTCAGAATGTAGGCAAAACACAAGATTCATTATATTATATGTTAAAATTTAATATGTGCTATGTAGTAAATATATGCATATTAAAATATATATAAATAAGTTATATTTAGTATATTGTAGGAGTGTTTTTAGAATGTAGGCAAAACAAAAAGACTTCATTGTATATTATTGTATATATATTAAAATAGATAAACTGAAATTCTTTTGACTAATAAAAAAAGAAATATCTAAAAAATTAGGAGAATGTCTCAGATAAATTATGTACTTGAATTGTGGGCTTCCTCTTGTGCTATAATGAAGGGCCAAGGAATGAGTCCTAATTCCATCTCATAGGTAAGCTGATTAGAAAGATTTTTTAAATAATAAAAGTTGTGTATATAAATATGTATACATATATTGTATTTAGCATATACTTTAACATATTTAACTACCTGCTATCTAGGGAAAGGGTGGAGGGAAGGAGGGGAAAGTTGGAACAGAAATTTTTGCAAAGGTCAATGTTGAAAAATTACCCATGCATATGTTTTGTCAATAAAATGCTATTTAAAAAACAATAGAAGTTGAGAAATCACATATTTTATTCAGAAAATTGGGGTTTAAAAAATCTTTAAGCCTTAATTTAAATGAGTGCTATAAGTAGATAAAATATTAAGATTTGTGACTATTCTTAAAATGTATCTAAGGCTTTAAAGTTGAAGTCTCAAATTATTTTTCCCTTATGAAATTGAGAAAAAAAGTTAGATCTTAGCTACCAGTAATTGGTAAGAAATTGTTTCCTTTGCCTGTCAGTTGTGACAAATGGAGAAAAGGCAGTGGGAGAAAAATGATCTTGTGTCTTAACAGAAAAACATCCTCTTGCTCTTCACTTTGAATCCTTATACTCTAAGGCTTGCTTACATGGCAATGAGTACAGTAAGTTGCAAGTGTAAAATTGTGTGTATTCCCACAAACTTTTAATTCAGCATCATTTCTAGATGAATTCTATTCATATCTCTAATAGTTGATTAAAGCAAGTAGCATAGTGATGCAGTGAATGAGTAAATATTTAATTTTGTTACAGTTTGCATAAAGATTAAGTATTTTAATTTTTTAAAGCATTTTAATAAGGGTGTTCCTTCTTTTAGCCCTGTGGATTTTCTTGTATAATGGAAATACTGTGCTGAATCTAAAGTCAGCAGGTTTTTGAATGCTGATACAAAAATACTATAAAGCCCCTGATGGTTAAGAAATTCACAGGTTCATTCAGTTGTAGTCTCTAGGAACTTAATTTGTTTTCCAGTTCCTTTTAGTCAATAATGAACGAGACTTTGATGCACTGATTTTTTCATTTGCTTTGAAGTTGAAACTTTAGTGGAACTCTCATTTCCTAAAACTCATGAAGGTTGCTGCTAGGGGTGAGTAGAAATTGGGTGTACTTGTGGAAAGAAGTGGGACATGACACGGGCTGGGGATTAAAGTATTTAAAAGGGTTTACCCTAAATTAAAGTTGAAAAACATCCCAAGAAAAAGGAACTTTTAAAATTTGTCATTTGCTACAAAAATATAGGCAGAAAAAACAATAAAAGGAAATATTCCCTGTTAATCCCAGGCCTGCAAAGTCTACTCCCTAGGCATCATCAGTTAGACACAGAGTATTCATTAGTCTTTTCAGGACACTAAAGTAGGTGGAGCAAATTCTTTTCCGTTGAAGTTAATAAATACTTGTGTGATCCATTGTTTTGTTTTGTTTTTTAAATAGTGATTTAAAGATAAATGAGAGTTATGCTCTAAATATGTTTGAAAATTATTTTTAAATGTATTGAAGAAAATTACATTCCTGTGACTTCTGACTTGCTGCTGTTAATATATAAAAAGTCCACGCCACTTAATCCAATGGATAATTTACTCAATACTGTGTCTGCATATTCAAACAGCAGAATAGCTCCAACAGAAACTTTTCAACAAGATTTACTAGCACTTGGTCCTGTACACAGAGATGTGGAATGTCTTTGGACCGTTCCTAGCAAGTTGTGATGAAGAATTTACATTTAGTATGAGGAGTAATACATACTGACTCTGTGGACCCAGACCTGCACAGAAGAAGCAAATGTCGTATAGTCAGGGACACCATGATGACATTCTCCTTGAGATTGGAGACCTTAAAAGATGAGGCAGAGGAAGACCCCAACTTACTTTTTATAATTAGGGGAAGGGAGAGGAGAAAAGTTTAGTCTAAAGTCTCCTGAGAAATCAACATTTAATGTAAAGCAGCATGATGAATTTGAGAAGCATTTTGAACCCTGTTTGTCATTTCTGACTATTTGCCATATTTTATTTGCTGCCGAAATGTTAGTTTGCTGTGTAGTAGGAATGCTTCGTCTGCAGCTGTAGCTGGACTTGATGTAATCTGACATGTTTCAGTCCTTGTAGCTGGATAAGCTAAGATGCTGAATTGAGAGTTAGGAACACCTGGATTCTGAGCCTGTTTCAAGTGTTTGCCAGTTTGCTGTTCTGGACAAATCAAGGGAAATGGCAACTAACCATGGGGGTGTCTTTTCACAAAGTGGTTGTGAGCTCTTTGGGGATGGGGGGTGAGGAATATGACGAGATGTGAATCCGCTCAGGTGGAGCGCGTTGCCTTTTGGACCTGCCAGGCCTGAAAGACAGTCTGCTAGTTAACTACAGGATGTGTGGGTTGGCAACCTTTCCCATTATTCTCCAACAGGTTGTTTGATGTGATTTGGTGGCTTGAAAAAAGAGGTTTTTTTCCTCCTTTTCTCTAGTCCAAATCACCAGAATCCAGAGCTCTGGGGGCCTGGGACTCTGTATGTAGGGGGCCTGTGGAGTTTGGTCAAATCCTTGGGGGTGGGGAGGAGGAAGCTTGTCTTTTCCCTTGTGGCACAATTCTTCCGGTCTAATGAACTGTCAAATCTCTTGAGTATTTGGTAAAACAGATTGGACAGTGACTCGGAGATGGAGTTTGGGGTTGGGGGGTGGGCAGGAGGAACAGTATTTTGAGTGGTAGTCATCAAAATCAGTGTTTTCTACAGTGGTCTCAGGAAATTAGGCCATATATGTTTGTAGTGAAAGTAGATAACTACCAGATTTACACAAACTTGGGTGAGGGGCTTTAAAGGGGCTATTTATTTCTCTTACATGAGATGGGGGTGAAGTAAGAGGACAAAGGGAAAGGCAGACTGTTAGGAACTGGGAGACGGGAAGAACAAATGTAGCTTGGAGAATGCGTGCAGGGGGAAGAGATAGCTTTGTAGGTGTGAATTTGAATTTTAATCAGAATCTTAACCATTTGTTATTAGGTGAAGATTTCAAATTGGAAAGAAAACAAACTTCACTAAGTAAATTTTTTGTTAGAACTTTTATCACTGCTGCAATTAGATGTGACATCTTAGCCTGGAAAAGCCAGGGTAGAAAACAGAAAAACAGAGCTTCTTTACCTCCTTGTTCATAATGAATGTATGAGCTTCCTGGGAAAAAGGAATAAACCAGTCTCAGGCCCTGCTACAAATTACATGACTGACTTCTGGACTCAAAGTGGACTTGACAGTTGCTAGAAATTTGAAGCTAGAATGGCCCACCAATTGTCAGAAGAGTTCAGGCCAGACGTCCCACAGCATGCTTGACATGAGACTTGTCCAACAGCGTTCATATTTCATCCCTAAAGAGAAAAAAAAAACAAAAAACAATAATTGCTTTCTCAGCAAGAAGCCCTTTAGCAAACATACTGAAAAGATTTGAGCTTTGAGCACACAATCTCAAAAGAGCTATTTTTTGTGAAGTGGAAGAATCTCACCAAATCCAGGAATTGACAGGAAAATGTGTATTAGGTGCCTGCTTTGCACAGAGCACGGTGCTTGGAAGATGCAAAGATAAATTAGGTTAGCTCTTTGTCTCCTGGAGAGAACTCACATTCTGCCCCAATCAGACTTAGCCAGTGCAATATATTTTGAGGGTCTGGCCAAGAGAAAGATGGCAAAAACCCAGATTCAGAAACTTCTTCGAGTTTCTCCTCAACAATTTTTCCCCAATCTCACCCTCCACTGCCACTTTGTTTTAAAGGGTCCCCCAGGTCAGACTTCAGATTGCAGAGAGTCAGTTACAGAGAAAACCCTAGAATCCAAGAGAATGAGAATGGGAAAGGGAAAAAAAAAAAAAAAGGTCTGCACTTCATTGGGACATAGTGGAGGAGAAGTAGAGTATCTGGGTGGGGATGGGAGGAGAGGGAGTAGGGTAAAATGAGCAAAGCAGAGAAAAGTCTATTAAAAAGAAAGGATCGATAGAAGAAGCATCTTTATATCAAGGACACTAGAAAATTCAAGAGTGATGGCTAAAAACACAGAGTGAAGAAAACAGATGAGTAATCCCCCAAAAAGCTATTTCATTGAGCAAATCCTTCACAGTGAAGAAAAATAAGATATCTCCTGAGAAAGGTAAAAGAATTACAACAAATTTAGCCAGGCCTTCAAAGCCAAGAGGAGAACAATTCTTTAAAATCTTCAGAGTAGTTCAGAAATATAATTTTAAAACTGAATGAAAATATCCAAGATATTGTTGTATTTGACTCTTCATGACCTCATTTTGGAGTTTTCTTGACAAAGATATTAGAGTGGCTTATCATTTTCTTCTCTAGCTTATTTTACAGATGAGAAAACAGGCAGAGTTAAGTGACTTGCCCAGGATCACACAGCTAAATGTCTGAGGCTAAATTTGAAATTGTGAAGATGAATTTTCTTGATTTGAAGCCCAGTGCTCTCAAATATTAGGCATCTAACATGATTTGGACAGAAAGAATGATACCATAAACAAATTAGGAGAACAAAGGACAATTTATCAGATCTTTGGAGAAGGGAGGAATTTATGACAAAAGAAGAACTAGATAACATTAAGAGATGAGATTGAAAGAATATAGGAGAATTGAAAAAAAAAAAGACTTTGGAGTGATCATATCTAAACATCTCTGAGGTACCACCTTACACTTCTGATTGGCTAAGATGACAAGAAAAGATAATGATAAATGTTGGAGGTGCTGTGGGAAAACTGGGACACTAATTGTTGGTAGAATTATGAAATGATCCTATCTTTCTGGAGAGCAGTCTGGAACTATGCCCAAAGGGCTATAAAAAACTGGTTATGTCCTTTGATTCAGCAGTGACATTACTGAGTCTGTATTTCAAGGAAATCATAAAGGAGGGAGAAGGATCCATATGTGCAAAAATGTTTGTAGCAGCTGTTTTTGTGGTAGGAAAGAGTTGGAAAATGAGTAGATGCCCTTTAATTGGGGAATGGTTGAACAAGTTGTGGTATATGAAGATAATGGAATATTATTATTCTGTAAAAATGATGGACAAACTGATTTTAGGAAGGCTTGGAATGATTTACGTGAACTAATGCTGAACTAAACAGGTAGAAACAGGAATATATTGTATACATTATTAACAGCAAGATTGTGCGATGAGCAACTATGAACGATCTGGTTCTTCTCAGTGGTTAGTTGATCCAAAGCAATCCCAATAGACTTTAGACAGAAAATTCCATCTGCATCCACAAAAAAGAACTAAGAAGATTGAATGTAAATGAACACATAGTGTGTTCACTTATATTTTTTAATTTGTTTGTTTTATCTCTCCCATGGTGTTTCAAGAACAAAAAACAAGAAATATTGATATCAAAACATTAAATTCTCAGAAAAAGAGAACAGCAGGATGATGGGAGTGAAAGGAAATTTCACTGAAGAAAGTTAAAAGATGAAATTGAAAGAATATGGGGAATTCCAAAATAAAAGTGTAGACTTTGGAGTGCAGAAATTATCTAAGGATTATGGATGTATTTTTAAAAAAAAAACTGAAAAATAAAATTTGGGTACCATGATTCAAGAAATTCTTACAAGGAAGTTGAGAAGAATTTATTGGAACCAGATGGCCAAAAATAGAGTAAGAGAATCTACAAAATATCTCCAGAAAAAAACTCTCAAGTATAACTTGTCAAGAAAGTTTATAGTCAGACTTCATAGTAACATCATAAAACAAAAAATTTTGCAGATATCCAGGGGAAAAAATCAAAGGGAAAACTGGAAAATTTATATTTTAAAAAGTTTGCACTCAAAAAACTGAACCTAAGTAACAGAAAATAATTTGATCTTCAGAAAGGGGGGAAGCATTTAAGATATTCCTTCTAAAGAACAAACATAATGACAAGTTGAATCAGATGAGTATAAGCAAAACCCCTGATAGAAGCTACTGAGATGAAGGAAAAAATACAAATATATGAATTATGTATAATTAGTGAGAGAAAACACAGATTTAATAATTAAGTAGGAATGGATTAAATTCCCCCATATAAAGTAAGAAAATGGAGAAATGACTGATTTAAAAAAAACAAAAAGTTAATACATAGATGGAATATACCTAAAAGAGTGAAAATAGAGGATATTTAACAAAATGTTTTTCCTCAGACTATACTTTTTAAAAAATTCTTCCAATTTTTAAAAAATAATAGCTTTTTATTTTCAAAATATATGCAAGGTAGTTTTCAAAATTCACCCTTGCAAAACCTTGTATTCAAATTTTTCTCCCTTCCCTCCACTTTGCTCCCCTAGACAATAAGTAATGCAATATAGATTAAACCATGTGCTTCTATACATATTTATCATGCTGCACCAAAAAAAAAAAAAAATCAGATCAAAAGGGGGAAAATTAGGAAGGGGAAAAAAGCAAGCAAATAACAAAAAAAGATGAAAGTATTTTTATTCAGTCCCCATAATCCTCTCTGGATGCAGATTGCTCTCTCCATCACAAGTCTGTTGAAATTGGCCTAAATCACCTCATTGTTGAAAAGAGCTAAGTCCATCAGAGTTGATCATCACATAATCTTGTTGCTCTGAACTATGTTCTTTTGGTTCTACTCACTTCACTTAGCATAAGTTCATATAAGTCAGAGTACATTTTTAAAAAGGGGTTGCAGTCATGATTTCAGATAACACTAGTAGAAGCAAACAGAGAAACTACAATATGTTTAAGGCCTGATTGTGCACAGTAATACTATTTTTAAAAATCACTAAGTTTAAAAAACAACAAAGCAAAGCAACACCCTAGATCGTGGCTTTTCAAATTTTCTCCATGTTCTGTTTTCAGTCAAGAAATTTTTATGTGACCCTGGGCAGACATATATAAAATAGGTATACAAATTTAGCATTTACTGATAATAAATCATTTACGAGATCCCATAAAAGGTCACAAACCATAGTTTAAGATCGTTTGCTCTACATGAATAACATAAAGATCTTGATAATAATGCCATAATATTAAAAAAAAAATTCTTTCCTCAGAAGTCAATTAAAAACTATTAGAAAAATAAAAAGTTTGACAGATTTTTGGAAAAATTAAATTTTACTGATCTTAAGAGACATTGAGATGAGAATATTAAGATAGATTTCTTGCATCCCATGGTATTTTTATGTGCTAAGACGTAAAGGAATCATAAATGTAAAATGGCAGAAATAATAAGCATATCCTTAATAGACCATAGCAGACTAATAGTGGTATGCTATTTATAGGAAATAAAAGCAAAAGAAACAGACCTAAATGGAGACTAAGTAATGGCATTCTGAATAATGAGTGGGTAGAAGAATAAATCAGAGACATAATAAATAATTATATAATAGTGAGAAAGCATACTCTAAAGCTTATGGGATGTAGTTAATGCAGTCCTCAGAGGAAAATCTTTGTCTAAAAAATTATATTAACCAGTTAAGAGAATCACTGAACTAACAAACATGCAAAGGGTAGGAAATCTACAGATTAACAGAAGTAGATAAGTTTGTCAGTTAAAAAAAAAAAATTTAATCCATCAACTGTTAGATGATGAAGAAAAAGAGGAAAGTCAAATCAACAAAATAAATTCACAATAGACTAGAAATGAATTGTTAGAAATTACTCCATAAAGCCACATGTCAGAAAAATTAATAATGCAAAGGAAGCAGATAAATATCTACCAAAACTACAAAATACTCAAATTGACCAGACAATTCTTAAACTAGCATCAGAAAAAGTAAGCGCAGCCATTAGAAAATACAGAAGGAGAAAACATTATCTTGGGCCAGATGCATTTACAAGTGAATTCTAGCAGATATTTCAAGGGTATTTAGGACCTGTACAACCAAAAATTATTTTCAAAAGACAGCATTATTTTATGAGAATAATACGGTCCTTAAATTCTAACCAAAGAAGAGACAAAGCAAAGAATAATTATTATAGACCAATTAACAAATAAAATTTTTACAAGAAATTTGTAAAAGAATGCAGTAGTCTCCAGGAAAAACTGTTGGGCAGGGGAAGGAAATACTAACATTTTATCTCATATAATAGAACTCCAAAAAGTGTTTTCCTAACCTGAATATAAAATATATAACATTGAGAAAATTAGAGACTAGAACAAAATACATTTCATCAATAATGATTAGATTTCTTTTCTAATTTTCCCCAATTACACATAACAAAAAACTTTATTTTTAATTATATATGTACTTTCTTTTGGGTTTTTTTAAACTTGTTTACTTATGAATTATGTTGGGAAAGAAAAAAAAGAGAAAAACCATGACAGAAAAGAAAAGGGGAATGAACATAACATGTGTTGATTTACATTCATTCAGTCTCCACAGTTTTCTCTCTGGATGCTGATGGCATTTTCCCATCCAAAGTTTGTTGGAACTGCCTGGGATCACTGAACCGCTGAGAAGAACCAAGTCTGTCATAATTGATCAGCGCACAGTCTTGCTGTAACTGTGTACACAGTTTATTTTCTGGTTCTGTTTGTTTTGCTCAACATCAGTTCATGTAAATCTTTCCAGGCTTTTTAAAAATCAGTTTGTTTGACATTTTTTTAGAATAATAATATTCCATTACTTTCATATACCATAACTTATTCAGTCATTCTCCAATTGATGATTATCTACTCATTTCCCAATTCTTTGCCACCATGAAATGGGCCACTACAAACATTTTTGCACATAGATTCTTTTTCTTTGTGAAAGATAATTTGAAAGAATGCTTATGGTGATTTGTAAAACACATATGACCCCGCATTCAGAGGAGGACTTATGGAGACTAAATGTGGATCACAACATAGTATTTTCACCTTCTTTGTTGTTGTTTGCTTGCTTGTTTTTTCTTTCTCATTTTTCCCCCTTTGATTTCTTGTATAGCATGATAAATGTGGAAATATGTTTAGAAGAATTACACATGCTTAACCTATATTGGATTATTCACTATCTAGGGAAGGGAAGAAAGGAGGGAGAAAAATATGGAATACAAAGTTTTGCAAGGGAGAATCTTGAAAACTTTGCATGTATTTTGAAAAATAAAAATCACACGTGGCCAATACATGGCTTTGTTAATCAATTATAGTGATTACAGAGGCAGATTTCTTACATTTTTCACATTTCACAAATCTCACAACTATTTCTCTCATTTTCTTGTTCCAGGTGCTCTATCCTCGCCTGTAGTGCTTATGTTGCTCTGGCCCTGGGTGATAACCTCATGGCTTTGAATCATGCAGATAAACTACTTCAACAGCCTAAGTTGTCAGGATCTCTTAAGTAAGTTTGACTTCATTATATGTATTAAAATTGTTTTCCTTTTGGTTGTTTTCTTCTTCATACCCTTTGTTCAGCCAACAAAATTTGACATAAGATGATTTGTTTCTTACTGGTGTCATACCATTCCTGTCCTAAGACTTATGGAGGCCTGGTCCTGCCATAAATTGTTGTCACTTGAGCTGTCTCAATGAGGGACATGGCTGGCTTCTTTGTTTTTGATTCATGAACCCTCGGGGCCAAATATTTACAAACCTAATCAGTATCTAATCTTGGCCACTTCAAATCGTTCTTAAGACCATGTGTATATCTGTTCGCATAGAAACAACTTAGTCCACATTTAGAATGAATGAACCAGGCCGTGTCCTGCACAGCCAGATGGCGAGGGTGGCACTTGTTCCTTCTAGACAGTGCTCTTCATTAATCAGAGATGAAGCCATGGAGGTCAGGGCTGTGTGGGATCAGATGAGACACATGTTTCTGATCCACTCTTGGCATTTCTGGGACTCTTGCCTTGGGCCCCACCCTCTGAATTGAAGACCGAGTGTCATAGCTCAGACCAGGCTTCATTTTCCTGCACCAACATGCTCTCATCTGCTAGGTACTCCATGTATTCCCTGGCTCTGGGAGCCTTCATCAGCTGCGGGAGTAGAGTGGAATTGTCTTCTGGATTGAGTCGTCATTCTTAGGAGATCTTAAGTCAAAACTCCCTTCCTTTTCTCTCTCTCATCTCTATGGTATTTTCCCCACCAGAACATAACTCTTGGAGGGTAAAAGTTGTTTCTCTTCACGTTGATCTCCCCAGCACAGTGCCTGGCACAATACATTCTTCAGAAGTGGTTTTTTTTTTTTTTTTTTTTTTTTTTTCATTTTTATTAAGTTACCTATTCATTCAAAGACCTGAATTTGGAGACCTGGATTCTAGTCTTAGCTTCCACTTGACTAGGAAACCATGAGCTGTTATCGCACCTTACTTAGCCTCTATTTCCTCATCTATAAAATGGGGGGGATGATGATAATGTCT
Organism: Sminthopsis crassicaudata; assembly: GCF_048593235.1. NCBI lineage: Eukaryota > Metazoa > Chordata > Mammalia > Dasyuromorphia > Dasyuridae > Sminthopsis > Sminthopsis crassicaudata. Next base: position 19,130,196 of record NC_133621.1, on the reverse strand, counting down.
ATTCTGTGAATCAATATCATGAGGTGAACTGATGCCTTAGCAAAGCCTGCCCTCCATCTATAGAATGGTTTCTCTCCTTCACCTTCAGAACTCGGTTCAAGTACCCCCCTCTACCTAAAACCTTTCTTGATTCTTCCCAGAGTTACTTTATATATCCTTCTATATGTATATGTTGTACTCTCAAACAGAAGATGATTTGTTTCTTGCTGGTGTCACACCATTTCTGTCCTAAGACTTAAAGAGATGGAGGCCTGGTCCTGCTACAAGTTGGCAGGTGAGGCAGGCCATTTTTCTTTCTTTTTTTTAAATCTTTATAGCAAAAGCCTCTACACTGCAGTGCTGAGGGCCTAGCACTCCTGCAATCTGGAAAATCCAGGTAAAATACTTTGACCCTCCCTTCCCAGCAGAGAAGATATTCTTCATAGAGTTAATGCATTTCTCAGTTTCTTGGAGGCTTTGGATAATAGGACTTTGTTTTCTTCTTCTAAATGTTCCCTAGCACCTTAGTTTTTTCCTGTGGTTAGAATCCTTCCATTGTTTGCTCATTTTCCCAGCCTATTATTTGGTTTTTTACTCTTGTTTTTCTAGAATGGAGGGTGCCCTGTCCCAAGCTTCAGGGGTTTTGTGCAGTTGTTTTCAGAGATCCTTCCAGGGACTTTTTAAGTTTTCAGTTTTTCCAGGGTAGTGTGCTCTAAGGAGAAGTGTGTTTACTGCTCTCCTGGTCTGGGAGTGACCACAAGCACTCTTGTCTGCCCTGCAACTGTGCAGAAGATCCCCAGTCCACTGTGGCTCAGAGTTTGAGTGTGCTAGTGCTCTTCCTTGTCCTGAGACTGCGAGCCAGGACTATATGTCAGATCTGAGGCAGAGCAAAACTTCCCAGTGCTAAAGAGACTCCTCCTAACCAGCTGTCCAACCCCCTTCCCAGTTGCGGCCTGAAACCTCCAGGAGCCACCACTGCTACTGCCCCCCTCCTGCCAATTCAGTGGCTCCCACAGCCCGCTCATCCTGTGAGTCAAAGCTTTTCTGAAAACCGCTGTTTCTGCTGCCCACCCAGCCTCAAGGCTGTGCTACTCTCCCACCCTGCTGTAACCCACCTTTTCCTGAAGAACTTTTCATTAGTCTTTTGGCTAATATGTAAAGTTCTGTTGTCTCCAGAAACTGCTGATCACTCTCTGGGAGGAGATCTGCTGTCTCAACTCAATCTCTCGGTCAGATTCTTCTTCCTCCAGAGAGCCGCCAACTATGGTCCAGAGTAGACTGCTGCCCTTCTTTTATCCTCCCAGAGAATAGGCATGTGAGACTCAGTAGGGCGTGGGGAAATACTTCCACCAATGAACTTGCTCCTCTTAGAATTCCTAAGGTGTAAACTCCCTTTAAAGGCCCGAACCAAAGGTCTAAGCCAGAGAGCTGTCAAGTCAACCTGAGTTCTCACCTTGTCACTGCCCAGACAACCTGAGTTCTCACCTTGTAATCCTAACATGGCTAAGTTGAACCCCATCTTTTTGTAGGTTCTAAAAATCTAAAATTTGTTTAGAATCATTATCTAAAGGTATTTGGAATGGTTTGGGGGAGAGCTTGAATGAGCCCCTGCCATCGTGGCTCCACCACCCCATTTCTGAGTTTTTAAAAATTTTTTCTGTGTTATCTGCTGACCTTCACCTATGGTCAGGGATTATTGCAAAATTCCCCCAAAATCCCCATTGAATTTCTTGTGCTGAACCATGATATATAGAAACTGTGTTGGGGAAAAGTCAGGAGGTGAAAGGGATAAGTCTCAGAAGCTAGTTCAGTGCTTGGCTTAATGTCGGAGGCGTCACGCTTGCTAATTGATGTTCATGAGGGACATGGTGACCCTTCAGGTGCAGCATAAAGGTCAGCACTCATTAGATGCTGAACCTGAAAAGCAAGGTCAGGTTCTGAGCACACAGAACAGGAAGGTAGCCAGAGTGAGTGGCAAAGCATCAACATGTACGTATGTGCCTTCACCGGGGAGAATTCTATGATTAGGCTAGAAATACAGAAACCTGTCTGGAATTGAACTAACCTTGATTGGGATTGTGATGGATGATCGATCCAGAGCTGGAAAGGACCTTATAAGCCAGAGAGGAAACCGAGATCCAACCCAGAAAAATCAAGAGTAGAGACAGGATCTAGACTTGGTCCACTGGCTTCTTGCAAACACCCCATGGGGTTGGTTTGTTTGGGTCAGAACCATTTACTGAGTGTTGTCAGAGCTTTTGGGAATTTGGACTCTTGCATAAAATTGGTAGCTCATGCTCATATTTGAGCATGGAGGTGTCACAAGCAAGCTGTGTTTTGAGAAAATTAATTAGATGGACATATGCAGACTGAAATGGATGTTTGAGAGACTAAGGGGAAGGAGACCTGCAAGGAGACTTGGTTGCAGTTCAGGTGTGAAATGAGGACAGATGGTTGGAACCAGGGGGCTGCCACTGACACAAGAAGGAAAGGGGGGAGGGAGAAAGCACACCCCTGGAAGAAGAAATAAGCTCTTTACACTGAACTAAAACAGAGGTTTTTAAAAATGTTTTTGTTTTTATATTATGTAGATTTCTTCTTTCAGAGAACCATCTCTTATAACAAAGGATTTTTTTAAGAAGAAAAATAATTCTGACAACTACAGAACACTTCACATAAAAAGTCAGATCTAAACAATTGGAAAAATAGCAACTGCTCATGGGTAGATCAAGCTAATTTATTTTTAAAATGATACTTCTGCCTAAATTAGGCTACTTGTTCAGTGCCATATCAAACTTCCAAAAAGTTATTTTATACAACTAGAAAAAATAATAACAAAATTATCTGGAAGAACAAAAAATCAAGAATATCAAGGGAATCAAAAAAAAATAAAATAAAATAACAAAGGACCATAGCTTAGCCATACCAGATTTAAACTATTATGAAGCAGCAGGTTTTGATAACTGATAGTACTGGCTAAGAAATAGAATAGTAGACCAGTGAAAAGGATACGTATGACACAATACTCAATGACTATAGTAATCTGGTGTCTGGTAAACCTAGCTTCTGGGATAAGAACTCACTATTTCCAAAAATTTCTGGGAAAACTGGAAAATAATATGTCAGAAATTCGGTATAGACCTACATCTTAGAACTTACACCAAAATAAGGTCAAAATGGGTACATGATTTAAGCATAAAGGGTGATGCTATAAGCAAATTACGAGAGCAAGGGATAGTCTGCCTGTCATATTTTTAGAGAAAGAAAGATGGAATTGATAGCCAAAGAAGAGCTAGAGAATATTTTAAAATGCAAAAATGGACAACTTTGATTACATTAAATTAAAAAATTTTTGTACAAGCAAAACTAGTGCAACCAATATTAAAAGGGAAGCAGAAGGCTGGGAAATAATTTTTATAGTCAGTGTTTCTGATAAAGGCCTTGTTCCTTTTCTTTCTTCTTCTTCTTTTTTTTTTTTTTTTAAATTAAAGCTGTTTATTTTCAAAATATAAATAGTGATAATTTTCAACATTCACCTTTACAAAACTTTTGTGTTTCCCCTCTATTCTCCCACTCCCTCCCCAGATGACAAGTGATCCAACATACGTTAATCATATGCAGTTCTTCTATTTATATTTCCACAAATATGCTGCACAAGAAAAATCAGATCAAAAAAGGGGAAAAATTGAGAAAGAAAACAAAATGCAAGCAAGCAACAACAAAAAGAGTGAAAATATTATGTTGTGGTCCATATTCAATTCATACTGTCCTCTCTCTGGATGTAGATGGCTCTTCATCACAAGGCCATTGGAATTAGTCTGACTCATCTCATTATTGACAAGAACCAATCCATCAGAATTGATCATCATATGGCTTTGTTGTTGCTGTGTTCAGTGATCTCCTGATTCTGCTCATTTTACTTAGCATCAGTTCCATGTGTCTCCAGGCTTCTCTGGAATCATCCTACTGATTGTTTTTCCTAGAACAATAATATTCCATAACATTCATATGCTATAACTTATTCATCCATTCCCAACTGATGGGCATCCACTCAGTTTCCAGTTTCTAGCCACTACAAAAAGGGCTGCCACAAACATTTTTGCACATGTTGGGTCCCTTTCCTCCCTCTAAGATCTCTTTAGAATACAAGCCCAGTAGAAAAGGCCTCATTTCTAAAATACATAGAGAATTGTTTTAAACTGATAATACAAGTCTCTCCCCAATTGATAAATGGTCAAAGGATATGAACAAAGAGACAATTTTCAGATCAAGAAAGTAAAGCCACCTGTAGTTATATGAAAAAATGCTCTAAATCACTATTGATTAGAGAAATGCAACTTAAAACAACTCTGAGGTATCACCTCACACCTCTCAGATTGGCTAAGATGACAGGAAAAGATAATGATAAAAGTTGGAGAGGATGTGGGAGAATTGGAACACTTATACATTGTTGGTGGAATTGTGAACTGATCTAACCATTCTGAAGAGTAATTTGGAACTAAGCTCGAAAAGGGTGCATACCCTTTAACCCAGCAGTATTTCTACTGGGCTTGTATCCAAAAGAGATCATAAAAAAGAGAAAAGAAACTATATATGCAAAAAAATTTTGTGGTGGCAAGAGACTGGAAACTGAGTGGATGCTCATCAGTTGGAGAATGGCTGACTAAGTTATGAGATATGAATGTAATGGAATATTATTGTTCTGTAAGAAATAATCAGCAGGATGATTTCAAAGAGGCCTGGAGAGCCTTACAGGAACTGATGCTAAGCAGAACAAGCAGAACCAGAGAATACACCGTCCACCATAAAGGCAAGAATGTGCAATGATCAATTATGACAGACTTGGTTCTTCTCAGGGGTTCAGTGATCCAAGGTAATCCTAATAAACTTTGAATGAAAGATATCATCTGCATCCAGAGAGAAAACTGTGGAGACTGAATGAATGTAAATCAACACATGATATAATCACTTTTTTTTCTTTTCTTTTTTCTTTCCTCATGTTCTTTCTCTTTTCTGATTTTTCTCTCTCAACTTGATTCATAGGGAAATATGTCCAAAAAAAAAATAAAAAGAATGAATGAATGTACTTACACCCACCCCTGCTGTTTCTGTATGTAACTGAGGGGGGAAAGTTTAAAAAAAAAAAAAGAAAGAAAGAAAAATAGTTCAGCAAAACCAGAGAATGTTTCTGAAAAGTCTGATGTTCCATGTAGCCACGGCCATGTCCTCCCACCCTTTTTTTTTTCCCCCTTTTCTTTTGCAAAGGAGTCGAGGAAAGCACCTAGATAGATTGTACTGACTGTGGCCTGGCTCAGAGTTACAGTTGGGTGTAATGGAGAGGGCCTGCCCCTGAGCGCTGTGTCCTCAGGCAAGGCACCAGGTGGCCCGAGGGAGGAGAGCAACTGCCCTCTCCAGCTCAGGTGCTGGAGCGCAGCACGTCTCCCCAGAGGCAGCGGTGAGACTGCTGGGATGCCTTCTCAGCTGAACATCCTCATGCTTTCAGGATAGTTGCATTAGTTTTAGAATAAGGAAGACCTGAATTCAAGTCCTGCTTCCCTGGCCACTGTATGACCTCTTTGTGACTCAAGTAACTAAGTTTGTGAGTCGCAGACGAGTTGGGCAGTCTTAAGTGCAGGTCAGTATCATGTGGCCTGATCTCCCACACTGAGGAAATCACATGTATAGAAACTTCCCCTCAGAAAGGGCATGGGATTGAGAGCCAGAAGCACTTGTAGGGATGATCTGATCACTTCCCTCATTGTACATGGAAAGAAACTCAGAATTCCACAGGAAGAATAGGGTCCTGTATCTAGAAGTAGAAATGACCCATAAGGCCATCGACTCCCAGTGAAAAACCAGGATCCTTGCCACAGCCACACAGATTTGAAGCCAGGTCCTCTAGTTCCAAATTCTGTCAGACCAGGTCCCTCTCCAAGTATGAACTGACTGAATTTTCTAACTGTTCTCCTGTTGTGCTCAACCAATAACATCTTTGATTTTTAAATGGATTACTAACATTTAAGTGAGGCTGAATGATTGTTCCATTACGTTTAAACTCTTATATTTCACCTCCTTTCTTGTGATCGGAAACCTTTAAATGCAGGCCTGCCTCTTCACAGAAGATTTTGTGGCAGAATACTTGACCATTTGACATTGATTACTTCATTTTGTTTCCTACTTTAGGTTTTTGGGCCATTTGTATGCAGCAGAAGCCCTCATCTCTCTTGACAGAATCTCTGATGCCATTACGCATTTGAACCCTGAAAACGTCACTGATGTATCTTTGGGGATCTCTTCAAATGAACAGGACCAAGGTTAATGAAGATATATTTGATTAGAAATGGTCCAAGTTCCTACTTTTCACTGGAATTCATAATGTATAGAAATTTAAGGCTGTAACCATTGTGAAAGCAAGTCTTAACGTAGCTTCTTTCCAGCCTTTTAATGCTGTTTCTTTTGCAATAATTAGCTAGTCCATGGAATCAGGCATCATTTGAGATAATTTTCTGTTTTTAAAAGGCTGTCTAGCAGAGTGTGGGTTATTTTAGTCCTGATATACTGTTTTTTCCTTCTTTGGAGTTGTTCTAGACTGTTTGCTAGCCCCTGTGTGGTGAGATGACATGACTATTTTAAAAATAAGATTTAATTGTTGTCCAACTAATTTATAGGCTTGGCTAAACAAAATCAGGGTATTTTGAAACTGTGGTCCAATTCTTAGCTTTGAAGAGTTAGTTGATATTTGACTAAATGGAATAGGAACACATGGGTCGGATTTTTTTCCCCCGCCCATTTAAGCTTATTTCATTGGTTTATGCTGCCATGCTCTGATGCTTTTAGATAAGAGAAATCATTCACTGAAAATTAAAACTCAAAAGTTATAACCAGCTGTTTAAGGTTAGAATTCTCATTTCATGGAAGAGTTGGGTTTTCAGAAATGATTCCCTTTTGGCCTCAGACTGGTTTTTCGTGTCTTTGTTGTAGGATCTGACAAAGGGGAAAATGAAGCAATGGAATCTTGTAAGTAAGAAGTTTGTAAGTTCTTAGTAAATGTGTAAGACTAAAGGGAATGTAGCCTAGATTTTTAGACGAGAGTGTTGGGTGTTAGGAACCCTGAGGGAGCTTCGCCTCCTTCCCAGACACTTGATGCCTTAAGCTCTGGAGTTAGTTGTTGGTTTTTTAAATTTTATAGTGACTTTGGGTAACATTAAACTATGTAAGTTCATCTGGGTTTGTGTTTTTAATAACATTAATATTCCTTTTTAAGCTGGCAAGCAAACACCTCAGTGCTACCCAAGCTCTGTCACCTCTGCCCGGACGATGATGCTATTTAATCTCGGCAGTGCCTACTGTTTGCGCAGTGAATATGACAAGGCTCGGAAGTGTCTCCACCAGGTAAGTCCACGGTGTTTGGACTGCCATTTTCTTTGCAAAGATCCCAGAGCCGGGGCCTACATCAGATCAACATCTGCATTGTTAGTCAGGGCGAGAGCCCGTTTTCTCAGAATAACTGGAGGAACCAGAGAGTCACTAATCAACTCAAGAACTCTTCCTTTTGGTCCCCAGAGCCATGAGAAAAGTGGAGACAACCCCTAGCCTGAGGCCATGGGAAGAAAGATCACTGACCTTAGGTCAGAAGGGACCTTCTCTAACCAGAGTTCAAGGTTCTGTCTGTAATCCTCAGTTTCCCAGCGAGTGTCCCAGCTCCATTTGAAAACATGTTCAGACCCTCCTAGTGCTCAGGACGTGGGAGACATTCTGATGAGGAACGACACTGGCTGCCTGTAGCTCCTGGTAGTCCATGTTTAGAACTGGAATACCTGGACACATGGGGAGAAGTTCAGGGTCATGGGCCTGAGCAGAGAGGATGTAACTCGGTTATTCTTCATTGAAATGTTCTTATGAAGGTGGGGGAGGGAAGGCATTAGCCCCGTGATCCTGTCCTTGAACAGCCTTGCTCACATCAGTGCTGGAGGACAGCGGCCAGGCTGGGGCGGCCAAAGGGCGCTGCCTTCACCAGCTGGAAGGTGGACGGAGAAGGGTCCTCTCATAAGTCTAAGGAGCTGCTGTGATGTGATTTTTTTCATTCAGTCAGAGTGGCCTCAGCCATGTGGTCAGTGGGATTCTGGCTCTAGAGTTAGAGAATTTGGGTTCGAATCCCACTTTTGACCCTTATTTTCCATGTGACATAGACAAGTTATGTTACATTTGTAAGATGAGGGATTGTGTGGCCCTCTAAGTCCCATCCAGGTATGGCTCTAGTCCTTGCAGGTGCCTTAAGAACCAGAGAAAATTGTGGGCTTTGCCCTAGTCTCCTCAGAGAAGATGCAGTGAGGTTGATGGTCAGGCTGTCGACATGGTTCACCAGTTAAATGTAAGCCATGTGACTGGCTCTTTGGTGTTGTTCAGCAGCTTAGGCTAATGAAAGAATCCCGTATCTCAGAAAGAGTAGAGACCCCGAGCCTTGACACTGGGGAACTCTTGGCCTTTAGGGCTGACCTTTCCTCCTCCAGAACATGGTTCTGAAATGCTGATTCTGTGCTAGTTTAGAGGAGGTATGACCCCAATGGAACAAGTTCTGTTCTGTTCCATGTACTAGCCCAGCAGTGTCAGAAAACCAGATTAAAACATAATTGGAAAGTGATCTCAACAAAGCAAAACTCTACACTGAAAATGGGAATTTGTGCTGTTCTGAATTACTGGGGGGGAGGGGGAGCGGTCCTCAGGAATCTCTCTAGAGGTTTGATAGCATTGTACCTGCCAGCACATTTCCCTTCATCCCAAAGGAAACAGGCAGGACTCACAGTCCCCGGGCTGGTGGAGGTGATTAGGAGAGGATCCCATGGCCTCTAAAAGGCGCAGTAAGCCATGTCCAGAAGGAAAGCAAGAGGCCGAGGAACTGGCCGGTACTTCTTAGATCCGCTGCTTAGCGGGCTGTGAATGCCAGGGCTCATTGCTGGTGACCCATCAGGCCTGGAGGCAGAAAGACCTGAATTCAAATTCAATCTCAGGCACTCATTATTTGTGAGACTCTGGGCAAGTCATTTCACCCTGTAGCCTCAGATTTCTCATCTTGAAAATGAGCTCAAGATGGAAATGACAAAGTCCTCCAGTATCTGCCAGGAAAAACCCAAATGGGGTCATGGAGAGAGAGCAAGGCACAAATGAACAGCAATCACAACTACAGCTGCTTTGAAGGCACAGACCTTGTGCCCTTTCTGATCCTTTTTTATGTCCTTTGGCAACCCTGGAACTCTCTAAATGCCTAAAATAAAATCCAAAGGGTCACCAAGGAAAACTGTGATCTTGAAATGCAGTTATCAAAATATTTTTACAAGATCCTCAGCACTTAGTACCTTTGTGCTGATTTTCACACTCAGCCCTTGTCAGAAACTGAATCGAGTCCCTGCCCTCCTGCATCTAGCAGCAGGTATGGTGAGAGGAAAAAGCACCAAAAACATAAAAGGGACAGAGTCCTTGTGACTGGAAGGGGTGGAGAAAGGAGGAAAGACAAATCATTTCTTTGGAAGGGCAATTGTGAGGGAAAGGATCTGAGAAATGGCCGCTGCTCCTCCCTGCGGCTCTTTTCCCCCCAGCACTGCCCGGGACTCTCAGGGCACCTGGTGAAGGCCGGCTTTGGGGTGGTTATTGCAGTCCACCAGTTCTGGGGTTTTGAGAAGTTCTCTTTTGTTTTGTTTTGAGAAAAGGCGGCTTCCATGATACATCCTAAAGAAATCCCACCCGAAGCTATCCTCCTGGCCGTCTACCTCGAACTACAGAATGGTGAGTAATTAGAATGCCTGAAGTTTCAAGTCCCGAGTCAGAAAACATTTGCCCCAGCTAGTGGAATTATTAAAACATATTAAATTAAAACAAATTAAATTATTAAAGCATATTAAAACAGTCCATCTGGTGCAATCTGGGCCCAAGGTCACGGAACCTTCTCTTTGCAGAGGGAAATTGACCTCTTCTTTCTCCAGACAAAAAAATGCTCTGTAGACACCACCTGGATCCACAACCACCTCTAAAAGGGACACAGGCTCTTGGAAGGAACCCCCCCCCCCCTCCATGTCAGGGCTCCCTCCAGGGATGCAGCAGCAGGACGAGCTGGACACAGGCCTCTTTCTGCTAAGGGTGAAGGGCTGATGTAGAAGTAGGAGCTGGGGCAGTCTTTGTTTGCACACAAAATCCCAGAGAGATTCAAGACTGGTCAGAACAACAAGAGTGGAGTATGGAAGCCAGGCCCTCCGACCCCCGGCCAATGCTGCAAGAGCTCTGGAGCTCTAGAGCCTGGTTTGTCCACAACCCTCAAGGAAGCAGGCGGGAGGGGCCCGGGACTGGGGCCTCGGCTGTTTTGTCATCACCCCTTTCTTCCACCCAGGTAATACTCAGCTGGCCTTACAGATCATCAAAAGAAACCAGCTGCTCCCTTCGGTGAAGACGCTGTCAGAAATCCGCAAGAAGCCGGTGTTCCCGTCTGCTCAGCCCATCCAGCCCATCCAGATGCCAGCTTTCCCCCCTGGGCAGAGAAAGTGACCCAAGACCCCAGGATGTTTTGTAATAGCCAATAAAGGACATTGGCTTGTGCGTTGGTGGCTCTTTGGGGGGGGAAGGGGGTTATTGAGCTTCCACCTCTGCCTAACTGGACACTTCCTTGCGGGAATGTCCATTTCTGATTGATAAAATGACCTTATTAATAGTTTGTTCACAAAAGTCCTTCTTGTGAGCCTTCTTCTCTTCAGCTCTCTCCTCCAGATCAAACATTTCTCAGGCACTGCCGAGCACAGGGGGGAGGACAGGGAAGGCAGCGTAAGAGACAGCGGCCATTTGCTAAGCAGCTCTTCAGAGGCAGCAGCTATGGAGAGAACCAGGCCCTGGTCTTTGGGGGGGGGGGGGGCAAAGGAGGGCTGGTGCTGGTGGGGGACGGACAGTGAGTCTAAAGGATAGTTCATTCTGTAGGGAGAAGGGAAACACCCTCACGCTGGCTTTCCTCAGCCCCTCCTGGGTGTCCCAGACCAACTCCTGGCAGTAGCTTAGAACTAGCCCCGTGAGAAAGCCAAGCCCAGGTTTATGCCGACGACTCCTCGAGCCTGGCTGTGGGTGGGGAAAGGAACACTAACCCTTCCACCCTGGGCCAAGCCCGGGGAGAAGTTGGGCATGTTCTTGGAGCTCCCAGGGAAGTCAAGAGTCTCTGGAGCCTGAGTGACGCGGCCGAGGGGCTGTCCTGAAAATCACTGGTGCTCGCTAATTAGCTGTGCTCCAGTGAGCTGCGGGGCCCCAAGTGAGACCCGAGCCATGGGAGCTAACAAGTGACCAAATGGGGAAGGGATGCTCTTGGCGCCCTGGGGGGGAAATCACTTTAGATGATGGATGGGAAAGTGAGGGCAAGCGGGTCGCCAAGCTAGCTGAATTACAGCTTTTGCCCCAAAGTCCATTTCTTGCCATCATGCCTGTAAAGGTGAAGGTTCCTCTCCTCCAACTCCTAAAGCTGTTTTCTGGTCTTAATTTAGAAAAAGAAATCTTAAGATGATAGTAAACCAGCCGGAATTCTAAATAAATTAAGGTGACATCGCAAGTTCAGATTAGTTGGCCCTGGGTTTTGGATGGCATGGGTTGGGTTTTTGGATTAGGCAGAAGATGCCAAAGGCACAGCTGCCTTTTTGGTCCTTACTCAGACAGGAAAGACAGCTGCTAAACATCTGTTAAGAGTCCAACACTGTGGACTCCCACTCTTAGGCGGAGCTGACCTGTGGGGTCTCCCCAGAGAATTGTTTCAGGAGCTTTGTGACCTTGTAAAGGGAAGAAACTGTCCTAGATGATCCCGAAGGTCCTCCCACTCTCCCAAGACGCAGTTTAAGGGCGGGCCCCAGAACCTATTGAGAGCAGGAGTCTGTGCCTCAGCCTGAGCTGGAGCTGCCTGCCTTTTGAGGGAGAAGCCGTTCTGAGGCTCAGGAGGCCTTCTCTGGTAGGGGGCAAACTCCATTGGCAGCTGCTATCCATCCAGGAAAGTGTCATGCTGGTGCCATTTTGGGAGGTGTCCAGGAGAAGCCGGGCACTCTCGGGACCACAGAGACTTAGGTATTTGGGTCTTCATTGTCTCCATGGGTTCTTCACCTGGCGGGCCTGGCCCAAAGCCCCCGCTGATTAAAAGGGGAGCCATGAACTTGGAGCGAAGTCCAGTGTAATTTTTTTCCAGCACTTACAATTTGATACATTTAAAAACTTGGTTTTGAGAAGTGCCCCATGGGCATCAACAGACCGCCCAGAACCTTGGGACACTGAAGAGGTCACCCCTCCCTTCCAGCTGGAAATCCCCCTTGAGATGGCCCAAAGGGTCCAGCTGCAGGAAATGTTGGGAGAGGACTGGCTGTAGCTGAGGGTCCTTCCGGAATTATGTCTGATGTGGAAGCAACGAGTGGTGGGGAGACACTGGGACCCTGGGCAGGGCCCACGGGCAGTACGGGTTCCACAGTGTCAGAGGCACAGGGCTGACTGGCCACCTTCACACCAGCTCCCAGAGCAGCCAGGCCTTGGCCACCCCAGGCTCCAGGTGCTCAAACCGAGCTTTTATGAAGCTGACCATGGAATACCAAAGAGAATGGTCTGCCACCCCCCAGTGAGGTTCACGGGGTCGGCTGAAACATATCCTTGATCCAAGCAACAAGAGTGTGAGCTTGGGGCAGTGATTTGTCTGTCCCCCCCATGCCCGGGCCCGTGCTAGGCACCTGCCTAATTTGGGTAATGCCCAACTACCAGAAAGGCTGGGACTAGTGGGGGCCCATATGCCTGCAGAGGGATCCAGAGAAAATAAGAAACCAGGAGCTTGTGCTTGGGAATGGGACGGGCATCGGGGCCACCCGGACCCTGTCCCAGAATCCTCGGCGCAGTGATGATCTCCATTGTTTTGTATTGAGAACAGGAGCCCCTCTTCCCCACCCAAAGGAGCGGGTGTGGCCCAGAAGCAAACACCTGTTTAAGGTCTGACTTGGGGTGAAGGAGGCCCCTGGGAAAGATGCAGCTTTTTAGATTGGCTGAGCCCCGGGGGGTCTGGGGGCTGTCAGCTTGGGTGCCTGCCACCAGGGCAATGGCTCCCTTGCATCTGCCTCTGGGCGCCCTCTCCCAGCTCCTCGGTCTCCTAAGCGTCTGTGTGGTCCCTGCTCCTGAATGGCCCCCAGCCTCCCTCCCCTCCCCCACTACGCAGGGCCTGCCCAGGCACCAAATGCTAATGGCCCGGTGCAGCATCCCCAGCTCCCGATGGCGGCTTCTGGAAGTCCGGCCGAGGTTTCTGGGCCCCCTTATTGTCCCCGCTGTGGCTGTGCTGATTTGCATGGGAGCAGAGCTTTCCTCTGAAACGCCTCCTCTCCCGGGGGAGAGGCCCTGGCCTCCAGAGCTGGGTCTGGGCCGCTTGCAGCACCGCGCTTCAGGCCTCGGTGCCGGGCTGTGCATGTGGTCCAGTAAGAATGAGAGAAGGGAACTTCGGGCCTTCGGGTGCACAATCTTCCGCTCCATTCTGAAGGGATCACCCGCTAACGTTCCCACTCACCTCCGAAGGACCAAAGACCTAGAGACTGGGTCTGGAGGAGAACGGAACTTCAAGGCTCGTACTTGGACCCTTGTACAGGACAGCACAGCGTGGCGAAGCTGGCAGCTTCTCTGAAGATGGGAGGGTCGGAGGGGGCAGCCGCGTGATGCAGGAGCTAAGCTGGAGAGTGGGGCTTGGCGAAGGGGTTCGAAGCCTTGCCATGGGGGGGACTCGCTGAAGGAGCTTCTTCACCTACAAAGCACTTTAGGTGATCCCCAGGGCTCCTCCTGGCACCTCTCTCCTTGGAACTGGGGGTTCGAGCCCGGAGAAAACTCGGGGTGTGCACACTAGTCTTCAGAGATCTGCTTGGATACAGGGCACTGGATGTTTAGAAAGAAGCCAAGCTTCCTCAGTGTGAAATGGGTGGCCCTAAATGGGGTGCCCCTCATGGGAGGTCCCCGAGCAGAGAACAGCAAGCCTGGCGCAGCGGGCATTGCATGGATAAGCGGAAGAACGCATCAGGTTGCCCGCCTCCCTTCTTAGGGCTGAGCAAAGGATAGGCTGGGGAGAGGAGCCTGTGAGGCCCCCAGTCTGCAGCTCCTGCTGGGCCCTTGTCCCAGCCAGTTACCTCCCAGACGACAGGGGCCAGAGCCAGGCTTCCAAATCCCACTGGGTCTCTGAGCTTCTCACACGAGGGCCTGGACTAAATGGCCTCCGAGAACCCGCAGTTCTGAGGCCGTGTCCCGTCTCCCTCCTCGGTGCCTTCCCCGACAACTGTCACTTCAGGGGTCCTGTTTAGGCTTCCTCGTAGGGGTGCTCTCTCCATCAGCAGCCAGAGGTCCTGGGAACCTGTGGGCAGACCTTGGGACACATGTGCAGCTCTAGATGACCCCTCCCGGCCTCCCAGCGGCCCCCAGCTGCTTAATACCCACATGGAGAAGGGCAGCCCCCCCTGCTTCCTGGGAGCGTTGGCTTGGTCCAGATCCAGACCCCACCCATTATAGATGAGCAACGAGGGCCAGGAGAGGGCCAGGGAGTTGGCAAACATCAGGGGCAGATTGAAACCAGAACCAAGTTCATTTTTTTCATTTTAATCACTACAACAGGAAAATGTTAGCAGAGTCAAGAAGGCCTGGCGAGAATGCCCTCTGCCAATCCGGGGCCTCTGGGGAAGTGCTCTGCTTGCTCAGTGGCAGTTCCCTGTGCCAAGGTTCTTGGTCTCCACCCCACGCCCCAAAGCATAATACAGCAAAGTGCCGGTTATGGCAAATTGGGGCAGGAGGGGCGAGAAGACAAACTATGCACAAGGAAAGAACGCGCTCTGAAACGTTTCTATGGGAAACGTCCCTTTGAGGATTCAGGGGACTGCTAACTAAAAGCACTGGGGCAAAAACGCACTCTTGTCTGACAAACCTGACGAGGCTGGGCCGGGGGACTCCCTGATCGCCCACCGAGCACCGTGTGGCAAGGGTCAGCCCGTGACTACAGGGCGCCCGACGTGTCTGAGGAGACGGAACTTTAATTTACCAGATAATAAATCGGACAACAGGCCTCTGCTAAACAGAACACCTCGATCCGCCGCAGGATCGCCACTCTAGGAGCTCAGAAGGGCCTTGCACAAACCATAGTCCGGCCTCAGGTAACAAACAGGGCCAGGAGGCCGGCGGCCTGGCAGAGTGATGACAAAGGGGCAGGCTCAGGTGAGTGATCCTGTGGCCTTCCCCACCACCCCGAACCCCTACAACAAGAGCAGAGGATTGTGGCTGGAGAGCGGGAAACCACAGGGAACTTGAACCCTTCATTCTCTAAACAAAGCCACGAACAGAGATGTAGGAGAAAGGGGCCTGTGGAGAGGAATAAGGCGTCAATAAATCACCCTCATTTGAGCTTCCAAAATTCCATCTTCAGCCTTCGACATGTGCTCCCCAAGAATGAATCACACGGACACGGCTTCAATGGAAAAAAAAACCCTCACATTTATTTGATTAAACAAAAATAAAATAAACTGCATAGGAACAATTTTAAGGTCCAGAGAGACACCAACTTTGTTTTAAGGCTGCTGGTAGCTGACACGGCATCTCCTTGCTACCTTCTTCAGCCTCCTCCGTGGACCACAGTGATACATTCAGAAGCCTCTGTCTACACAGGAGTTTTTGAACACCTCTGTCTGCTCTTCCTCTGGCCATTGCCCGTCACGCCCGGCTCCCTACAGGGCCTGGGATCTGATGGTCAAAACAGCCTGCCTCTTCTCCCCAAGGGGAGGGGGACGGAGCCTGCCAAATTAAAATGAATTAATGCCCACGAAGTAGCAAGGTTTGTCCCGGGGAGAGCCCTGACGCTCCGGCCGTTCCTTGGCCAAGGAATGGCCAGAGCAAGAGCCGCCCAGTTGCTGAGGAATAAGGAAATTCTCCTGGGAGGCTGGTGGTCTTCCCAGCTCATGTCTGATCTCAATAAGGTCAGCTCTGTCACAGCGACACCAGGATTCCTTTCCACCTTGCTCTCGATTTGTCCTCCAACGGCCAGGTCTACCAGTCCCACGCTGAATAAAGTGTCTCTGCCAAGGCGAGGCTGGACAGGCAATCGACAGAGGAAGCCAGGTTCTCATAAACCATGCTAACGGGCCCCACCCACCCACCCGACTAACCTTAAACTAGTTTTTAATGATCCCCACCCACCCACCCAATAACCTGTACTGATTTAAGGGAAAAAAAAAAAAAAAAAAAAGGAAAAACCCACCCTTCACCAGAAGATAACACACTTCAGAGCCCCAGGGCCAGGACACAATGTCCTCCAGGGGACAAAACAGCTACTCAGACTAAGAAGCAAACTACACACAGAAAGGGGCAAAGGCCTGGCGGGCGGCAACTCCGTTCACTGGATAGACAGGTAACATTCAGTCTGGATGCTCTGTGAAATAAGAGCCTTCACAACCAATTCTACCTGAGTTTGTAACGTTCATACAATCATTAAGAGGGTCTAAGACCATGCAGGTACTCACAAAGCTTTTAGAACCATCATTGGTTAAACAACGGCAGGAAACGTCCCACCTATCTGGCTTAATGTTAACCCGTAAGATCATTTTCTTTTCTTTTTTTTTCTTTTTTTTTTTAAATAGAGGCATGTCTTCTCACCATGACACAAACCCAATGCACTGTAACTCTGGGGGGTGGGGGTGTTCTAGACACTCCCATCAGTCCTCCACCCCCAACTCAGAAGATCCACTTAAGCTAACTAGGAAAAAAAAAAAAAAAAAAAAAAGCAAGTGAGGGGAATGGGAGATCAACCCTACTTTCTAGTAATGTGCTTCTCGACTTTTATTTAAAACCAAACCAAAAACAAAAAACAAACCCTGAACCCTCCCCCCAACCCCCCTCAGATACCTTTGGTAGCAAAAAAAAAAAAAAAAACCCAAAAAATTAAAACCACATTCACTCAAAGAGTTCTCCCCAAATGTGAAGAGAAGTGGGTTATTGTAGGTCATGGTGGAAGACATCCCACTGGGTCAAGAAAACTACAAATACAATCACAAAGTCAAAACAATTCTCATTCCCTTCCAACATTTGGTATAAGATAGCTCTGCCGTCCAAAGCATTAAAGCAATACAATCTTCTCTAACAGGATGTATTTGTAAACATCCAAACATAAGATAAAATAAAATATTTTTCTCTTGAAGAGAGGAGACCTAAAGGTCTTGAGGATGTAAGAATGCTGCAAATTCCAATTCCAAATCAATTTCAAATGACTAGTCGTTTTTGTTTTTAATACTGAAAAAAGTGGATTTCTAAAATAAGTTTGCATAACTCTTCATTAAAATAAAGAGTCCACTTTGTTAAGAACTATTTGAATTTGGTGACTAAGTTTGCTTGAGTTTTGTAAGAACATTTGGTTTCAATTCAGTTTCTCTAACCAGAACAACTTAACAGTCCTCCTGAAAGTCAAAGTCAACAAAATCCCCTGTAGGTCGATGGACGTATTCAACTTGTAGGAGTGGGAGAGCTCTCTTTTTTCCTCAAATGGATTAATACTATTTCTTCAGAGACCTGTTGAGTGCTCCAGTGAGGTAGATGCTGTCTCTCTAAAAATGAGGTAGAAACAAAGCAAACAACGAAAACCCAACAACTTTTCAAATAATAATTTAGAAAAATAAAACCGGTGTAACGGTTTGTGCATCCTGCGCCATCAGCGAGCAGGGAACCCGAGTACTCGAAGGGAGGGACTCGAGGATCAGAGGCATATTTGTCTAACGCAAGTACCAGTGTTTGATTTTTATACAGCTCCAGACTGTTGGAAACAAAACTCCAAAGAGAGGTGTTTAAATAAATACCCTACTTCCTTTTTTTTTTTTTTTTTTTGGCACCACGTAGATTTTTTTTTTTAAAGAAAATACAACAAAACAGACAAAAAAAAAAAAAAAAAAAAAAAAAACTCCACAAAACTTTGGCACGACTTTCACTCATTTACCAAACATAGAAATCTCACAATCTTTGAAAGAAGAAAACAGACAAACAAACACAATTCTGCTAGACCAAGCCTAAAGACTTCTCTCTTCAAATAAATTAAGCTTTGGCTTAACTCGAACTTAAAAAAAAAAAAAAAAAAAGCCCATCTCAAGTTATCCCATCGGACGCCAAATACGATGTGCCCTAATTCCGACTCGAATCTTTTGGCCCAATGTTAGATTTCAGGTTGTTTCTATGGTATAATCTTCTGGGGTTTCCTCCGAGTTACACTTAAAACTGGTACCCACGGAGGGGTTTTCTTCTAGCTCACCCAGGGACGTACTGCACTACAAGCGTCAGGGCTACCTCGGAGAGGTTCTGTGTCACAGGCTTGGCAGCAGGATTGCCTAATGGTCACTTTAGCCGTAGGAAAGCAGTTTCTTTTAGCTGACCACACTTTTGAAAGGTCATCAGCTCCCCCCCACCCAAAGTAGTTTTACCCCTTGATTCTATAAATTCCTTCAGGAGTTTTAATGCACAAATCCATCTGCCTTCGCTAAAACTAGAATTCACTGGAAACGTACCTAGTCTTTTTTCTTTTGCTCTTCTCCCGTCTCTCACCTTCAGCGCCCACTGGACTAGGGCCAAAGGAGACTCCTGGAAGGTTTCTCAAAGCCATGTCTTCGCAGGAAGCAAACTGCTCCCTTCTGTCCCTCTCTCACACAGTTGATTTGCCTAAGTTCTACCTTTCCTGGACCCTATCTGGGTGCTTTTTGAACAGCCACACCCCTAGGGGGCACTAGATGTTGGGCTTTCATTCTAGTCTTCCCTTTGACTAAAGATCCACCGGACTGGGAGCTGGACTAAAGTTCTTCCAGAGCGCTCAGCACTCTTCCAGGGGGAGCGTCTGGGGACCCACAGATGGCAATGTTTTACAAACAACGGGCCCCCAAATGCGACACACATGTCTCTGGGCGCCGGGCACATCGATCCGCTCAATTACAAGGAGCGAGGGACACGACCAGGAAAGAGAGCCAAGGATGTTCTTGGGACTTGGGTCACAGAAACCCAGGGCTTCCGTGGCTCCAGATACAGGGCAGGGAAGGTCCCGCTCTCAGGACGAGAGCCAGAAATAAAACGAGTTTTTGCTACGCGAGTTACTGCCGATCGACAAAAAGGTAACTCACCATCCAGGTCTCAAGATTTCCCCCCCAAATGGCTGGGAGAACAAGCAGGACACTCTTGGAGGGGAAGCCGGGAGAAATAAAAAGGATAAGCACTGAAAACGTACCGTAATACAGACAAAGGCAGCGTGACTATTCCTGGGCAGACCACCTCGACCAACCAGTAACGTCAACATGAAGGAGGGAAAAATCCGCAAGGATTCCCAGAACTGAAATTTAATTTTTTAAAGCTTTTAAAACCACGTTGTCTTTGGTAATAGGGATGCTAGGATAGTATTTTCTCACTTATAAAATAAGACCATCCCCAACTGTCATTTAACCATTAAAAAACAAACCAAATCAGTGAGAATTTGGAATATAGGCCCAAGGGGGGGCAGCTAAAGAAAATGGGGAAGGTTTCAAGGCATTGCGCTGGAGGGAATGGCAAACGCTGCCTGGCAGTATTTCTCGGTCCTTCCTGCTCCTTCCTGCCTGCTGATACTTAGTCTTGCCTCCACTACCGGATATGGTGGCTCAGCTTCCACAGGGCGAGAGGCTCCCGCAGGAGGAAGTGGATACACTTGAGATTTTTTGTTGACACTGAGGATTTTGTGGATACAGTATCCTTTCTTCCCGGGATATATACTAAAAGTCATTAGTTTAGGGACAGAAGACCTCAAGAACATAAAAAGGGAGAAGGAGAGAGACAGACAGAAATAAAGCAATAAGGGCCTGGGAGAGGAGACAGCAACAGAAGGCAGCGGCTGAGCCGAAGCAGAGACAAAGCTGCCTGAATGAGGAATCTGGACAAGGGGATTCAGGGGTCACTTTCCTCTCGGGGTCAAAAAGAAATCGCTGTCTTCCCCGGTACTAGATTTCTTGAGCTCTGACTCTTTTGGAACAATGTCTCATTCCTCCTTCCAGGTTGGAAACAAGGTGGTCCCTGAGGCTTCTGGCAGCTCCCAGAAAGAGCCTCCCTCACTGAGGACGAAGGCAAGGCTGCTTTCTTTTCAGAGGAAGGCGAGAGAAAAAGTGAGAAGTCGCTGGTATCTCAGGATAATGGAAGAAAAGGCCAGGCTGTGTCCCTGCACGATGTGGACAATGTCTGCTTTGTCCTTCAAGACAGATAAGGGGCCCTGGAAAAGGTCATGAGAAGAAATGTGTGCCCAGCTAGAATCAAAGTGCCCTCCCAAGTACCACCGGTCTGACCACGGGGTTCATGCTGGATGCTCCCATTGGGCTTTGGTTCTTTGGTACTGCCTGAGGCAGAGGAAGGAGGAGGCAGCCTCCTCTCCCACTTTCATCTACCACGTCAACATCTGAGGGGGGAGGAGAAGGCGGATATTTCAGAGGGGAAAAGATCTTTACATTCAAAAGCACTCCAAGGAATTAATGCTGACTCTCAGGCCTCCTGTGCAGCACCAGTTTTCAGCAAATGATGCATTAAAGTGACTTCTCAAAAGATCCAAGAAAAAAAAAAAAAAAAAATTTTTTTTTTTTGGTTGGGGGAGGAAAAGGAAACCAGGGGAAATGTTAGCAAATCTGACAGTAAAGATTTTTGTTCCCTGAACTTCCAAAGCTGTAAAAATTGTGCTTTAAAATAAAAACTTTATCCTTCCACCTATCACCATCACTCTTAGGAAAAAAACAAACAAACAAACCACAAAACAAAGACACAACTTCCTAACTATTACACAAAAAAACAACATTCGCTAGTCCATGCCCTTGACAACAATTTTGCATGTTCTTTTGCTTCTACTGGTGTGTACGTACACACACACACACACACACACACACACACACACACACAGCACTTACATTCACTCCAAACAAGTTTTAAAAGTTTTAAATCCAAGAAATTAGATGACTTTCACTCTTCCTTAACCAATTTTTTTCTAACAACAGATTATACCCCCTCCCTCCCCCACCAAAACCATCCCCCAAAACCTTGAACAACATTTTAATAAAAGTCATCAAAAAACTTAAGATGTGTGCCATCCCTGGCTTGACCATTTGGGACAGGGACACCGCATACACTCCTCTCAACAGAACCCCCAAACGGGAAAAGCCCCCTTTTCGGAGATGGCACATCCCACCCAGATTTTCCAGAAATAAGAAAAAAGATGCTGAACAGGAAGTGAAACATACTGAGGTATAAAAGGGTAAGAGGAAAATGTTCTCTGTTGCAGCATTTTAAAAAAGTTCTTAAAAGGCTTACCAAAACACACTTAACATAGGCAGAAACCCACAAACCACAGTCTAGAATCCAGAACACAGATGCTCTAAGTATCTAAACCCTACTTTTTTTAATCTTGTTTTTCTGTATTTTTTTTTTTAAACTTAGAGAGCCTCATTTGGCTTCCTCTCTAGAAAGCTTTGATCGAAGACGACCAATCCAGTGACAGTATGAGAACCAATCCATTCGTTGGCTTGTGCATTCAATAACCCGTTTTGGGGATGGAGGTAAATACAAAATCTGCACTGGGCTGAGAAGGGAGAGGATGGGGAAAGGAACAAAGGGAGGAGGAAACCCAAAGAACATGAGGTAGATAGAATCTATAACTTCCCAGGCTCAATCCCTGCAGAAAGATAAGTACATTCATCTGTAAAAAAATAAAGATGAGGTAGGTCTTCAGTAACGTTGTACTTTTTTTTGTTCTCATATTAAAGAAAAAAAATTTCCCTGAGACGGTTTCTTCTTTGAAATTCAAAATGGAGAAAACAAAAACAAAAATCAAAACCACGTCCCCCAAAAACCACCGCAAGAACCACCACAAAGCCAACACTTTCTATTAAAAGATGAGGATCCGATTGTTTCCAAAATCAACCACGACGATCATGCCATCTGGAGTGACGGCAATGCCCGAGGGGCGGTCCATTTGGCCAAAGCCACTTCCCTGAGCACCAAATTTGCATATGAAACTGCCGTTGGATTCGAAGATCTGCACCCGATGATTCCTGGAATCCGCCACGATGATTCGGCCTTCTTGGTCCACCGCGACCCCCTGGGGGCGCAGGAACTGCCCGTTGCCGGTGCCCTCTGACCCCAGGAAGCGTGCAGACTGGCAGTCTGGGTGGATGACCAGCAGGCGGTGGTTGTTGAAGTCCGTCACCACCAGATGGCCTTCGTGGTTGAAGGTCACACCCCGGGGGGAGTCAAAGTGCTTCCAGAGAGCCCCTTCAAAGCCATACTTGTTCAGGAAGACCCCATCGGGCCCGAACAGCTGGACCCGGTGGTTCCGTGTATCAGAGACCAGAATCTTGCCTTCCGGATTCACCGCCACGTCCCAAGGATAGTTGAACTGTCCGTTCTTCGTGCCCTTCTCCCCAAACTTGAGGAGGAACTGCCCTTCGAAGGTGAATATCTGGATGCGATGATTGTCCTTGTCCGCCACCACGATCCTGCGCGAAGAGTCGCAAGCCACTCCCGCCGGGCGGTCAAACTGGCCGGGCCTGGAGCCCAGCGTGCCGAACTTGTGATGGAAGGTGCCGCAGGGTTTGAACACTTGGATGCGGTTGTTGCTGCGGTCGGCCACGATGATGTAGCCTTCCTTGTCCACGCTGACGCCCCAGGGGCGGCAGAGATTCCCGTCGTTGTCGCCCTCGCTGCCAAAGGCCAGCCCGGGCAGCCCGATGCCCACGTAACTGCGCCCGGACTTGACCAGCACCTTGAAGGGGCTGTTCTTGATGTGCTGGTTGCACATCATAACGGAAACGAGGTGCTCGCCCTCCAGCTGCGGCCGGTAGCTCACCAGGTAGGTGCCGTTCTGCTGATCGCTGACGTCAGCGCCGAACAGGTTCCCGTCGGGCCCCATCACCACCGCGGACATCAGGTCGCCGCCCGAGAGGCGTGGCTCCCCGTCGTGATCGTACCCGATCACCGTGAACGATGCCACCTTGCCCTGGAGGGCGCGTTTGAGGCCTTCCCCGGTGGCCTTGGTCAGGGGGGCAAAAGCCCCGCTGCTGACAAAGCCTAAAGATTTGATGGCCAGGTAGAGGGCCTGGTCCGGGGGGGTGAACATGACCCTGTCGTCTTCCTGCGGTTTGAGGAGGCTCCGGACGTTCTTGAGCTCCTGGACCTGCGCCAGCATGCGGTCTCGGGCCAGCAGCACGTCCATGGCGCGCCCTTCTTCCAGGACCTGCTGCACGGCGCTGATGGTGCTGTCCAGCTTGTTGAGGTTCTGACGAAGCTTTTCCACCTGCAGGTACAAAGACTTGGCCTTGACCTGGCGGATCTTCTCCACCTACAAGGAGAAAGGGAAGAGGCTTTGGTGAAAATTATACAAATAAAGGACCCGGTGGCGGCCAGCCTTTGGGGGCACAAAAGGCTACCCCCCAGCCCAAGGAGGAAACCGGGGCCCCTGGGAATTGATACTCTGGGAACAAAGTCTGTTTACTGAAAGACTTTTAGGAAAAGATTCTATTAATATATTTTGCTTCCGCCCTCCCTCCAGTCCTTTTAAGGAAATGCCATGACTGCCACCCTCACAAAATCATTCCCTCCCTCGTAACAAAAAAAGAGAAAAAAATTTGTGTATTTAACATTCTGTGACCATAAGCCGCCACCTCTTCCCAGAGGAAGGAGTCCTGGAGACAATCCTTCTTTTCCGCAGTTTTACTAAGGGTTTTGCCAAGGGTTCTCCTGTTTGTTCCGATTTTGGCTTCTCTTGGGGGACCTTTTAATTTATTGTTACCAAGCAATTATTTCCGGGGAGCTTATCAGGAATGACCATCACTTGATAGTGGAAACAGGACAAGGCAAGCCTAAGTCCAAGGCCCAGATCTCTCACAGGGACGGGTCAGTGGAAATCCAGCTTCCCTCTCCCCAGATCCCCGGCCTCTGCACTCCCACTCACCCCACCCAGGCCCAGTGTGGACTACAGTGTCTGCAGGTGGGCTCCGGAGGCGTTTCATTCAAGCAGCGTTAATGCCGTCAGTGACAGGGATTTACCAGCTTCTAAGGACAGCCGGCCTGCCCTTATTTACACTACCGAGAAATTACTGTAAATAAAATCCCTACATTTAACAAAGCACTGATAGTGTTTAAATTAATTTTGCACAATTAAGTAATTCACACACCAATTAATGATCCTCAGTCAATCTAGGGTAGAGAGAAATGGTCTCGGAATCTGGAAGATCTGAGTTCGAGCTTGCTTCTGGCTCGTCCAGGATCTCTAGACTTCTTGGTGATCTAGACAATTTCCTAAGGCTCTGAGGGTCGCCAAAGACCTGCCTCGAGGACTCACTCAATTTCACAAAATCACTGGTCCAGGCCCTGATCCATGAGGATTCTTCAGCTTCGCTAAAATTCCTCCTCAAGCCAAGTGCAGGACACCTTTCTCCACACCACAGGCAGGCTTTCTCCCAGGCCCACAAGGCCCCACCCCACCTCTACTTGGTGACATCATGGTTTTCTCTTCAGGTTGGTGGCTAACGGGCAGGCCCACCCAAAACGTCTGCAGCACTCCACAGAACTGCAGAAGAGCTGATCCGTCCTTACCGAGATGAACCAAAGACTGGGGCCTCTTTAGCACACTCATAATCACTCCAACTGAGGAGACCCAGAGAAACAAAAGGTAGATTGTGAACCACCCCTTGAGATAGAGAACACCATGGTGGGGGTCTACCAGTAAGAAATATCATGGAATTGATGCTAAGTGAAATGAGCAGGACCAGGAGATCATTGTACATGGCAACGAGATTGTACGGTGATCAATTCTGATGCACATGGCTCTTTTCAAGAGATGATTGATGCCAGTCTCCAATGATCTTGTGATTAAGAGACCCACCCCTACCCCCAGAGAGAGGACTGTGGGAACTAAGTGCGGATCACAACATAGAATTTTCATTTTTTTCTTGTTTGCTTTCCTTCTCAGATGCTGAGATCCATGAGATTTTTTTTTAATTAAAGCTTTTTATTTTCAAAACATATGCATACACACACACACACACACACACACACACACACACACACACACACACAATTATCTTGCTGCAGAAGAAAAATCAAATCAAAAAGAGAAAAAATGAGAAAGAAAATAAAATGCAAGCAAGGAAAGACAAGTGCTGAATGGGGAAGGAAAGTTTGGATGGTTAATGACAGGATAATTAATATGAACCAGGAGATGGAGAAAGCTTCCCACAAGAAAGTTTATGATTGAGATTCAGAGGAAAAAGGTGACACAGTAATGGGAAATGAGAATGGATTGGAAATGTGGAGGAGAAAGACAAGGAACACGAATGTCAAGTCCTTGATGGCAAGCTGGGAAGAGGAGCCGTCATCTGGAACCCAAGGCAGGGCCAAGAAAGAAGGAAAGACCTGCACCGAGAAGGGTTTGCCAGCATCTAGCGGGCCAAACACACCAAGAACATGGAAGATGAGAAAGATTTGCAGCAATCGGCTGGTTTGAGTTGGGTGGCTGCAATCAATGTCATGGGAAAGAAGTCAAGGACACTTAAGATGAATTAAAGGCCCAATGCTGAGACCTGAGTGGCTTTCAGAAAGAAAACCCAAGTGAAAAGATAAAGGAATTTTCTGGGAAATAAAATCCATCATTCACAATAAACACACGCCTGACAATTTCCCTCCTGAAAGGTTACTCCATGATACTTAGGACTGGAGAAAGAAATTCATCATTTTCTCCTGAAAAATGGAAGACGGCAGCCCTGAGACCCAGAGCGAGGCCCGGGAAGAGAGAGGTTTTGCATCACTGAAGGTGAGCATTCAAAAGAGCACCCCCCCCACCCTCAGCAGACGACAAAGACCCTTTCATCCAGAAATCCAGAAGAGCAAGTTTGGGGCTCAGTGTGATACACCACAGACAGTCTTCTCAGATTGCACCAAGTAGCTAGCTCCTCTCCTCTTTTAATTAACATTTGGGGATGTTATATAAGATCGGAACAATGAGAGCATTGGAGAGTCTACAGCATCTGAAGGCTTGGGGACCCACAGTTGGTCTTCCACGAATAACCACTGGAAACAAAAAAGTACCCAGCCTTTGCGGGGTCTGGCTAACTTCTTGTGGAAAAGGCACTTCATAAAGTTAGGCCCAAGCTATGCTCCGGACCACCCCACCAAGAAGCACCCAGAAGTCCGGGAAACTTCCCCGCCATGCTGGGTATTCTCAGGGAGATTAAGAGTTTGGCGGCAGCCAATGGCAGGCCCGGTCCATGCTGTTAGGAAATGCAATTACAGCCCATATATTCCCGCAGGATGCCGTCAATTCCTAAGCATAAGTGAAGGATGAGACCGGGCAAGAAGGGGGCCTCTGATGGGGGCACTAGGGAGGGGGAGAAGTCATTTTGTTCTATCTGGTTTTCAAGCAGCCCTCTAAGGCGAGGAGTCTCGCCTGCTACAATTGGAGGAAAGGTCTTAAGAACAAAAAGGAGGCTGCTCTCTAGTATGAGCCAGGAAATGGAGCCATCCAGCAATTCCCCCGAAGGCCTCTTTCCTATCAGTCAGCTGGCCTTAAAAAGCTCTCCTCCTGCCTTCTCCACACGGGCGCGATTCATTCACGGCTATCTCACAGCTCTGAAAAGCGCCCTTGTTGCCGGACTGGGAGAGAAGGGCAGACAATGCGCCAGTGTGTCCGGCAACACCCGCGGCTGGGCCCTTCCTCCCCCAAAACACTTCTGTGAAATGCGCCAATGTTCCGGATTTAGAACAGGAGCCGTGGAAGTCTAAAATTAGGACTACTGGGAAAATTTGCCCTTGGGACCATGGGGTTTGGCAACCGGCGGCCGGGTCCGGCACAGCATGAGTCTCACCTTCCACAGCAACTCGCACTCCCTCTCCTCCAGGGCCTTCTTGTGCCTCGTGGTGACCGCCTTGACTTCCGACTGGACCACCTTCGCTTTCATTTCCACTTTCTCCGCCACAGCCTGGGCCTGCTCAATGCTCAGCTGCAAACAACAAACACAAAAGGGCATGTGGGACGTCCGTCCGGAGGGGCAACGGTGACCGCAAAGGGAGCCTCCCCCGGGAAGCTGCTCTCACCGAGCCCCGCTCCGAGCAAAGGGCTGGCACGGCGAGAGACTGGCACCTGTCTGACATGTAACCAAAGGAGGCCTTGGCAGCCCCCGCTTCCTCTGTATAAGAAGTTACACCTAAATAGTGTATGTCAGGACTATTAAGAGATACTCTGACACGGGAAAACCAGTGTAGCCAAGTTACGGGCGAAAACTTGAAATGAAGTATCAAATGTAGCGTGTATCAAGCAGCTGTAGGGACATCGGCTCGTGTGCCAGCTTTCAGCCAATCTTGGGCCCCACTCTGCCTGAATAAAAGCCGCTTCCAGGAGAGCAACCTCAGGAGATAGGGCTGTTTTCCAGTGAGTGTCTCCTACCCCCAACCCAGCCCCAAACACAAAGCTGTTAGTTTGCTAGAAAGTCAAGACAGAACTGTTAGGTCCAAGGCAACCCCAATAAACTTTGGAAGAAAGCGCCATCTGCATCCAGAAAGAGAATTATGGAGATTGAATAAAAATCAACATCCGCTCTGTTCACTTTTTTGTTCTGGGTTTTTTTTTCCCCTTTTGTTCTGATTTTTCTCTTTCAATACGATTTATAAAGAAATGTATATAAAAAAGTTAATATATATGTATAACCAGAAAAAAATAAAATAAAGGAATGCAGATAGTATTAAAAAAAAGAAAAAGGAGGCAGCTAGATAGCACAGTGGATGGAGCACCAGCCCTGACCTGAGTTCAAATCCAGACAAGTCACTTAATCCCAACTGCCTCAGCAAAAAGAAAAGATAAAATTGTTAAGGAAGACATCTACACATTTTCTTGAAGGAAAAAACTGGCACCCATATCAAGTATACAAAAGGAACTTCATCCTGCTTAGGTAAAAAATCAGACTTCCTAAGATTTTCTTAGCCTTCAAAAGTGACGTGAAATTATTCATGAAGAATTATTTTAAAATAAAAAATCTGGTGATTTGAAGCACTTATTATATTAATGCCTCTTTCTAAATCCACCAAGAGAGGCAGGGGAGTGAGGGAGATACAACACCAGCCTGAAAATTAGGAAAACTGGGGCTCAAAACCCAGCCAGAGACAATTCTGTCCTTGTGGATAAGCTGCCAATCTACATGCAGAGATGGGGTGTCTATACTGGGAATCCACGTCCCTTCCCAACCTCTTCTACCCCACTGCTCCTAATCATACACAGAGATTCCCATGAGATGGGACAGAATGAGGCAAAAAGCTCCTAGTACTTGGCTCAACTGCGTGCCCCTGGACAAGCCGTAACATCTCTGGGCTCCCCGTGAAATGAGGGTTGCCTAACAATCTCAAAAGACCATCACCTTTATGGCTCCCACAGCCCAAGAAGCTCTGCTTGCATCAGGCCCCAGACTCTCGGGAATAGCACTCCCCCAGTTTTTAAGAGGCAGCCTTGTAGACTGTGGGATGCACAATAGAGTGAAGGGAGTGGCAGAGGGTGCCAGCACCGCCAAGGGAATCACACACACACCGTTCCTCGCCCTGATCGTCAGGCCTCCTGATTTCTCAGAAAGGCCACGATGCCCTTAAGGGGATGGGGAGCCAAACCAAACACTGTCAGCGGAGTTCCATTGAACTAGTGTCTTATACATCACCCAGAGCTCCACACTACCTGTGACCCTGTAAATTGTCCCACACCCTGTCCTATCAGCACCCCTAACGAGAAGCTGAAAGACCCTAATAAAATCCCAACCGCACAAAGGTGCTTCCCATGCTGAAAAGGGACCGAACATGAAGGGGTGCCCTGCTCCTATACGCCTGGAATTGACTAAATCAAATGTAAATTGCGCAATTTCTAATAAATAGCTATTCTAAGTGAGGTAAGAACTTCTCATTTGTCTCCTCCCCCCTTGCCTTCCTCCTTCTCAATACACTCTGTTACTTCCATTCCATATGAAATCTCTGCCTGCCATTTAAATACTTCCCAAGCTGTTCCTCCTGACTTCCCTTCCACGCACTCTCTAATCCCGGCATACTGGTCTTCTGAAGGCTGATGCTCACAAGGGATACTCCCATCATCCACCTATAGGCCTAGTCACTGGTTCTGCCCCGAGCCTGAAGTGTGTTGTCACCTGTGCATCCCAGCTTGCCTTTGAGGCTCAATTCAAACATCCCTTCCTCTGCAGGTGACCTTTTGCAGGTTGACCACTTGCTAATGAGCCCTCCCCCACCCCAACCACCCATAAAGTTGCCTTAGACTGGGCAGATACACTGTCTGTCCTTAATTATGTCCAAATTGTGTCCCCTTCTTTTTGCTGCTTCTTTGACTATGCAGCGCTTGGTATACAGTAAGCACTAAATAAATGCTCCTGATTGGCTGATCTTAAAAAGACCCATGTATATGTAAAGGGCACCCTGGCAAATGGAATTCCTTAATGCAAATTTCCAGTCCTGAGCACTCATAAGTTACCCCTACAACTGGCACTGTCAATTGTGAGGAAGGAGCCGACCCCGCGACGGCCCCTGGCCCTTCCTCTCCTCACCTGGCCCAGACCGGGTAAGATGGCATCTTCAAGGGACAGTAGGCGGCCGCTTTGAGCACGCCATGGGATAGTAAACGGGACAGGGAAACCTCCCATGTGAGCCAGGTCCCTGAGGGGGGCTTGGGAGAGGGGCACAGGCTGGGAACACAGGATGCTGCAGGAAATCCACATCGGTAAGATCCCACAAGGGGCAGGTTACGCTGGCCAATGTCAGCGGGGGAGGGGGATATATGTGTGTATATATATATATATATATATATATATATATATATATATATATATAATTTTGGCTTTTAAATTATCTTTAGGCAGAATCTTTGTAATTCTGTCAAAGGGTCAGAACAGGACGGATGCTAGTGATATAGTTAGTTCACAATAGGGATTAAAGCTATGTCAGTGAAGTTAAATCGTTAATGGCTTCTCCCTTATTTTCATTTCTTCGGCACTGAAAAAATCCGAGGTTATCAGGTTTGTTTTAGAATCTCTCAAATTTCCTGATTTATCCAATTATTGGAGGGGGGACAGTAGGGCGACACGGGCACCTTGGTACAACTAAATACTGATGGCCAAATGGAAAGCGAGGATTTTACTGAGTCAGCCCCGGTGAGGGCCTCGTGCATTATCACCACCGGGCAGGATTAACGAAGAAGCAAACTCGATCGATCAATCAGCACTGCTTCCACTAAGAAGAACAACTTTTTCATCACGTAATCAGTTTCAACCAATCTTTGATGATTCTTTCCATTAAACGAATGTCTTTGCAGCGGGGCTCAGAATGGCACCTCCCTCCCAGAGGCACCGGGGGAGCAAACTCTGAGACCAGCTGTTTCAGACAGGCAGCTGCGGCTCTAAAATCGGCAAAAGAATCATCAAATATTGACCAGGGCCCACATGCAGATCAGCCAGGACGCCTTATCACGACCACTTTCCCCACTCTCCTTATCAGCATCAGCAGCTGGGGGGAAACGCCGGCCTGGAGCTTACCTCCCGGACACGGCTCACTCACTCGCTTCCCCCTCCCCGCTGACTGGCTTTGATAAACAGGGGAGGGGGTGCTGGGGTCGGCCACAGCGGGTGTCACCGGGCAATGTGACTGCTTAGAGAGCAGCCGAGAAATACCTCCACTGCGAGACCGGCCACAACAAATGGCAAAGAGATTCCAGGCCCGCAGCCTGCCCCTCCATTCTACAGGTGACAAAACTTGGGCCAAGAGCCGGAGACACGAAGAAAAGCCGAATTCTGCCCAGCTCCTGCGTGGGACTGGCTGCCCGGGCAAGCGGCCACTTACAAAAGGGGGAGGCGAGAGCCAAGGGCACCCCCCCAATCTGTGGCTGCACACGTGTCAGGGACGTTCTTCTGCGGGATCTCAGGAAATCTCAGGGCCAACAAATGAGAAATCGCCATTCACAGCTCTTGACCAAAGGGGCCACTGGGCTCCGGGGGGCTACCCAGCAGGGCTCTTTGCCGCTCTTGATCTGCTAGGCCCTCCTGCACTTTTGTACAATCCAATACCATTTCTGTAGAGTTGTCCCTCATTTTTTAGCATGCTGTTGTTGCTCTTTAAACATCTCTGCAACGAGGGCAGAGCAGAAAAGAACCGGAAAGCCTGGATTTGGAGCCTGGGCCCTAGGCCACTCGGCTAGCCGCTTGTCTCTCAAAACAAGCCTCGGTTCCTGTAGAATGGGGATGGTGAAAGCAGGAGGCTGACCCTTACGGAATAGTCACAGAAAGTAAGACACCAGCTCTGAATGTCCGCTGAGATGGTCCCAACCGGCCCAGCTATCTCTCAGTCCTGAAACCGGGCAGCTAATGGTCCCGAGGCATTTCCTAAGGACTTAGACTCATGGAGAGAGCCACCTCCATTCAGAAACGGGGACTGAATGTGGCTCACAACATGACACATCCACCTTTTTCTTGTCATTTGCTTGCTTTTTCTCCCTGTTGATCTGATTTTTTTTGGTGCAGTATGAGAAATGAGGAAAGATATAAAAGAATTGCACATATTTAACATATATTGGATGACTTGCCCTCTAGGGGAAGGGATGGGGGAAAGGAAGGAGAAAAAATCTGGAACACCAGGTGTTGCAAAGGTGGATGCTGAAAAAACTACCTTTTGTACGTATTTGGAAAATAAAAAGTTAGTTTTTTTTAACAAGATTTTAAACAATCTTCCATCTCCACATGCTAAAAGTTGTGGAGGTAAAAAAAAAAAAAAAAAAAAAGCAAAAACACCCAGAACCTGCCCTCAGTGGGATGGATGGATGAGGGGGACGAACAGAGATGCAGAAACCCATGTTGGAAGACAGGCTCTTCAGCACCCTGAGGCAAAGCCCCGGTCACCCTGCCTTAGGTTTGGCTTTTCCATTCAGCAGACACATTTGGTTCCACCAAGGAACTTCTGGCAAAACTTCGTCCGAGGAGCTGGGTTGATCCAAAGACGGGGGAGTTTCTGCCCAGAAGGAAATCCTGAAGCGTGGGGAGTGACTGCAATAAAAAGCACCCCCAGGGGTTCCCAAATCAAAGTTGGGGCTGGGTAGACTCAGCCGCTAGGCCCCAGGGCCAGCTCTGCATGGGGGCTAGACTCCGGATGGAAAGCAAGGTCTCAAGTGAGAGCCCCGCCTCCTTCAGCTGTTCCACGAGACCCAGAGGTGGGCTGCAGACTCTCACGCCGGAGCCCGACTTCTGTGTCCTTCCTGCCTCCCTACACGCCGGCTGGGAGACCTCATCTACATGGCTGGTGCCATGGGGCCGGGCCAGTGTCTCCAGAGGGCTCCTTCTAGCTTCTGGGCAAATTAAAATGTCCAGCAAAAGCAAACATGGAATAGAGAAAATGACCTCGCTAAAAAAGCGTGGGTGGGCTTTGATTTTGTGGAAATGTGAAGGTGCAGCCACGGGGGGAGGGGGGGGGGGATTTCCAAATGCCCCTCTCCCCCTGGGGGGGAGGGGGAGGCTGCCATCGCAGCTCCTCCCCCAGATCTCATGTTCTGAAACTAGTCCAACGTGTAGATCAGCAGGAGCCCAGAACACGGAAACATGCCGGGGAGCGAGTCGCCGGCCCCCGGAATATGTGGGCCCTGGGCCATGGAGGAGGGGGAAGGATTAGCCCATTTTAGGAAAACTCTAATAATTGCTTCATTCAAGTCACTCCAATTAAAAGCCAGGCCACATTTGGCAGCCAACTGTGTAATCTGCCCAGAAATGAACAGTGGCAAACTGAGCGGTCCGTCCTGCCGCACTGGAAACAAGGGCCTTAAATTGGTGGAACAGGGATCAACCATCCGGAAACAACCCTGATTACTCGCTAATGGAAGGTGAGATCTCAGACCCCCCCAAATTTCCTCTGGCCCATGTCACTCCCCCACTGAACAGAGAACACGGGACAGGCTTCTATTTGCTCGGGGGAGATCGAGACCAAATGGTTCCAGTTTTAAATGCTTAGACTCCTCCCTTCGTGGCAGGCACACAGTAGGCATTTAATAATGAACGCCTATTGACTAGGGAAGAGTAAACCCCCGAGAAATGGAAGTGACGCCCACTGTCAGCTGATGTCACTCTTGGGGGGTTGGATGTCTGTTTATGGAGGGGGGAGAGGATGTCCGCTGGGCCCTGAGAAAAGACAGTAAGAAAAGAGACAACGCACAAAACGAAGACGTTTCATGGAGCCTGTGACTTGGGGAAAGCAAGATTTCAGCCTTCTCAAACTGACATCTTTTAAAATCAGAGGATTGGGCCCAGAGCTGACAGCTGGGAACGGGGGAGAGCTGGTTCCGGTTCAAAGGTTTATGGGTTGTATGTCCCTAAGCAAGTCACTTAACGTCTGTGCCCCAAGACTGTGCTCCCATCCAGGTGCCGGGCAACCAATAAAATCACGGGTTCAGAACACGACATGGCAGGAAGCCATGGCAACCAAAGCCACGCTTTCACCTCATTTTTAAAAGTTAAAAATAGCCAA
This sequence comes from Sminthopsis crassicaudata, assembly GCF_048593235.1. Lineage (NCBI taxonomy): Eukaryota > Metazoa > Chordata > Mammalia > Dasyuromorphia > Dasyuridae > Sminthopsis > Sminthopsis crassicaudata. Next base: position 19,096,656 of record NC_133621.1, on the reverse strand, counting down.
GTGAAGGGCAACGTGCCATATGGGTCAGAACCTCAAGTCTAGAGCGCCTGGACGGGTCCGAAAATGCGCAGCGAGCAGGAAAGTCCAAAGGTGTCTTATGAGGGTAGAACATGGAGCGCCCGAGGGCTACTGTGGAGGGGTGACCTTGAGTCCGGACCCAGGAGTGCTTGGGAGAGAGCTGGGAGGGGCCTTGGGCCCCCTACTCTAAATCCATTTAGCGTTTGAGGAAAGAGACAAGACCCGGAGAGCCTAAGTGAAGTCACACATTGAGCGAAGCATCGGTGATGGGATCTGGAAAAAGCGACTTACCTGGATGGCCTGGCGACCTTGCTGAGCATCGGCCAGCAGCTGAATGGTGAGGGTTCGAGAGTCCTGGAGGGCGTCCTGGAGGTAGATAAAGCTATGGCCGACGTGGCGCCCCATGGTACACTCTCGGCAGATGGGCACGGAGCAGGTGTCACAGTAGAAATGAAGCACCTACGAGACAAGATGGGAGAGAGGGCGTGAGGGAGGCGTCCGTGGGGGCCAAACGACGCCCCCGGGAAAGGGGAGAGCGTGGCAGGGGCTCGGGGACGTGCTCAGCCACCCCTCCCGAGTCATCCTCGAGAAAGAAAGTTCCGGCGTCCCGAGTCATCCTTGCAGGCGGGAACAGATGCTCCGGGCCCAGAGTGAGAACTGGGGCCGGCCACTAACTTCCCCGAACTGCAGTTTCTTCATCGGTAAAAACGGGGAGAAAGCATCTGCTTACCTACAGCCCATTCTCTCTGTAGGAACAGCGCTCAGAAACAAACAAACAAAACTGTAAAAAAGGAAATTTAAAAAGAAGGCGGCGGCAGCTCGGGGCCCTGTAGCAGCGCTGGGGATCGGACCACAGCAGAGAAAGGAGCCTCGCCTCCGGCGGCTCCAGTCAAGGCCAGGCCAGGAAGCCGGGAGGCCAGGCTAAAAGCCGCCATCAATCACCTTCCCACAGATGCTTGTTACCATTCCCATCTGGCGAGGGGAGAGCAAAGTCCAAGGCTGCGGCCGGGGAGCGGGGAGGCCGCACAAAGGGCGGCCGGCCGAGGGAGCGGGCCTTCAGGCAGCTCGCCTGGAATCCAGCCAATGCCCCACCAACGCTTCTCCCACACGCGCTTATAGGTGACTTATTCAGACTCCACACCTGCCCCCCCCCCCCCCCCGTCCGAATAGCCGGCCCGAGACGAACACCTAAGGAGGAGGTCCCTTACGGACAAAGTCCACCACCGGGTAGCCAATTTCCCTTCTCTTCTCAATTAAGTTGGGTTAGCGTTGCCCCTGGAGCACACAGCAAACCCAGTGAGTGGAGGTGCCCCCCAGAAGCCCCCACCACGGCACGCTGCATGTACAGAGCCCCGACAGGTCTGTATGAAACACGCAGAAAGCAGTACTGAATGCAGGGAGGAGAAGCAGCCACAGCCTGGGGCTGGTGCCCACTTTCACCGCCCTCCCCCCAACACTATAATTACAAAAGTGCTGGGTCCACCCAACCTCGGAACGGCCAACCTTCAGGAGCAAGAGCAATCGTGCCGGGATGAGATTCCCCAGCTCGAAGCTCTCAAGTAGAAGATGAAAAGAGCAGCAAAATGAATCGCCACCGAGTTGTTCCAATCCCACCTGAGTCTTTGGGACCCCATTTGGGATTTTTCTTGGGGAAGATACTGCGGTGGTTTCCTCCTCTAGCTCATTTTACAGATGAAGGCATGGACACAAACGGGGTTAACTAAGTAACTCACCCAGAGTCCCACAGTAATTGTCTGGAGAGACTGGATGTGAATCCGGGTCTTCCTGACCGCCAGCCCAGGGCGCATCCGCTAGGCCACCCAGCCGGTCCAACAATTACTCAGCAATAACCGAAGCTAGCATTGGTCCATTCCCCCACATGCATCTGTCTGAAGAGCCTGAGGAATCCCTGCCCTAGACTTTATGGCTCCGTGCTGAGCTCACCTGTAAAATGGGGCTAACGATCGCGCTGCCGCGCAGGATTAGCCCGGAGACCAATTGTCCGTGCAGGCAAGCAGGCGCTCTGCAATCCTTTACCATCCTCCTCCTCCTCATCAGTTACACCCATCCACTCCTGCACATGGAGGAACCGAGGCAAGGACGGGGACGTGGCCTTCAAGATCACACGGCTAGCCAACAGCAGGCCCGGGGCGAGTCTCTGGCGGGCACTGCCCGTGTGGCCTCTGCCTGCCCGCACCAGGAGGGATTTTTCCCTTTTAGAAGCATTTCCTGCTGTTTAGGGAATACTGCCACCACGTGGTGGGGATCTCATTCCGGGCTACCTCTACAAGCAGAGGCAGAACGCACCTTAGGGAGGCTCTAGATCCGGAGAACCCGCTGCGGTTGGGGACTCCCCCGACTCACCTCACATACTTAAATCCACAAAACCAGGTCCACAAGATCCCCAAGAAAACCGATCCTGCTGAAAGACAGCGGTGATCTGATGCAGGCTGGGAAGCCTGGCCGGGTCTCCCCAGAGAGCCAAAGGGATGGCCAGGTTTACTTCTTTAAAAGCAAAGCAACAAGCCCAGGGCAGCACCTCTCAGGAGCTCCTCAGGCCCCTCTGAGGCCACCCAGAGGAAGGAGGGGCCCGGCCACGGACCAGCCTCCTTGGAAGCAGCCGGCTTTCCGGACACGGATGTGTTGCTCCCGTCCCTTGACTCCCGCTCTAACCTTAACCGGACTGGATTAGACAGAGCAGAACCCCAAGAAAACCAGTTTCTCTGACAAACAAATAAATGCCACTAGCATTTCCGTAACTCCCAAATATTTCCTAGTCCGATTCTCCAAGCAACGATGGGAGGCAGCTACTATTCATATCCATTTTACCGATGGGGAAACCAAGGCAGAGAGAAGAGAGGTGAATTGCTCTGGGTCACACCACTCAGTACCTGAATCAGTCAGGACTCAAACTCAGCACTTCCCGACTCTAGGTCCGGGACTAGGCAGACTGAGGCACCTGGGGTTAAGTGACTTGCCCAGGGTCATACAGCCATAAGTGCCTTAGGCCAGACTTGAACTCGGTCCTCCTGACTTCAGGGCGGGTGCTCTATGCACTGGAGTCTAGGAAAACTGCCATTCTCCAAAAGCTGACCTTGCAGGCGAGTCAGCCAAAGGAAACGGCTTCCATCTGTAAATGACCCTTGGCAGAATGTCGGCGAGCCTCCATCTCAGCAGGTGGAGGGACCAAGCACTCAAATGGGAACCCCAAAGACAGTGGACTCCACGCTCTGTGCCCTTAGCTGTCACTCTGAGACTCGGTTTCCTTGTCTTCCAAATATAGGCATTGGGGACCAGACCGTCCCCGAGGTGTCCTCCCTGCAAGCCTACAGCTCTCCCATGGAAAGAATTCTTCTGCCAAGGGATCCCCCTTCGGGGACATCTCGCTAACTCGACACTTTCTGTAGGGGAGCCGAGGCTCTGAGGAGAAAGGGGAAATTAATTCCAGGCTGTTCCCTCACCCCAATCCCTCAGCCCGACCACAGCCGTGGGAGAAGCCCGTCAGGAAGCCAAGGACTCCGGCAAAAGTCTCACGCTTACAAATGTTCAAGCAGCATTTTTTGTCGCAACAAGGAAATGGAAACGAGACAGATCCCCGACTGCTGGGTGAGCGCTGAGCAAACAGCAGTAAAGGAGGTGGGGAATTATCGTGCGGTCGCAAGTACCAGTGATGGGCACGGAGAAATATGGCGGGATCCCTTCCAACTGATCCACGAGAACAACGTGTGAGATGGCCACAATGAGAGCATTCAATTCATTTTAATTAAGCACCTACTATGTGCCTGGCACTGTACCATCAGGAGAGGAAAGGCCATACAAACCCCTCAGGACTCTGCCCAAGGCAGCAAGAAATCAGAACCTCCTGAGCTGCAGACAGGTGCCAGAACCAAGGTACCAGGGCCAATGGGTATACATGTAGACATGTTTCTTTTTCTTTTTTTTTTCTTCCTCTCTCTCTCTTGTTCTTTCTTTCTTTTTTTTTTTTTTTTTTGCTGTGGCAACTGGGATTAAGTGACTTGCCCAGAGTCACACAGCTAAGAAGTATTAAGTGTCTGAGGCCTGATTTGAACTCAGGCTCGGTGCTCTATCCACTGAGCCAGCTAGTTTCTTAAAGACAGGATTTCGACTTGGAAGGAGAGAAGGTCGGGCAGGCAACAGCGCCAGCCCCAGCTCTCCCCCCTTCCTCCCAAAACAGCAAATAAAAACGTTCCTAAATTACTGAAAGAAAAAAATTACCCAAGGGGACACAAAGAGTGCTTCTGTCACTAACATGTTCAATTCTGCAGTGGCGGTAACAGAGAGCTGAACCTCCGAGCGGAGGCCATCTGATCTTGGGACAGGGCCCCCACCCAGCCCCGCACCTCCCTTCCTTGGAGTATCAGAGGAGTCCTACACTAGCTCATCCCTGTCACCTATCCAGCTAGCAAAGGGTGCAATAATGTGGGGGGGGGGTGTTTGTACGGACTTCATTTATAATTCAGAATGGGAAAAACTCCCCCAAATCCTTCATTTTCCATTTCCAAGGTGAAGAAATACTGTTTCCTATGAATCATTTATTACACCATCCCTTATTCCCCCAATTTCTCTCTGTCTCTCTCTGTCTCTCTCTGTCTCTCTCTCTCTCTCTCTCTCCCCCTCTCTTTCTGTCTCTCTGTCCTTCTCTCTCTGTCTTTCTGTCTCTGTCTCTGTCTCTGTCTCTGTCTCTGTCTCTGTCTCTGTCTCTCTCTCTCTCTCTCTCTCTCTCTCTCTCTCTCTGTCTTTCTGTCTCTTTGTTTCTGTCTCTCTCTCTCTCTGTGTGTCTGTGTCTCTGTCTTTCTCTTTGTCTCTCTCTCTCTCCCTGTCTCTGTCTCTCCCTCCTCTCCCCTCCCCCATTGCTCTTCCACGGGCATTTTCCGAAAGTCAAACAAAACCTCCTTCCTCAGTGGGAAGGGGAGGCAGGCGGCGGGCCAGCTCTCGCGGCCATTCCCACGGACATCTCGAGCAGCGAGAAGTAGGCCCGGCAAGCCATAAACCTGAGGACTTCGGGAAAGGCTCCCCGGCCCACTGTGAAAACATCTGCAACAGCAGGAATTCCTGGGGCTCTTTCGCCCCCCCTTAGAGGGAAGAGTCCTGGCTACTTTCAAAGGGAGGTAGGGGCCGGACAGATGTTCAGAACCTTCCCCCGGGATCCGGCCACAATCAGCCGGTAGCTGATGAATGGACCCCGGGGTTAAACTCTGACCTGAGTGAGTGACAATTCCTGCATGGTCAATGGCCAGGGCTCCTGGCCTCCCTGCTTGGCTTATCCTCCCACCCACCTTTCTTCCCTTCCCCAAATTTCCCCAGCCTGAGCTCTACACAAAAGCCGTGGAATGCAGAGGGCATCTCGGGGCCTCTTTGTGTTGGGGGGCGCACTTTTTGTATAGGGAAGTCGTTCTGAAGAGATGCAAATAAATGAACAGAACCGAGGGCCCCGACCACCACGGGGTCAAAACTTCGGGCGGCCTGCAAAGCCGAATCACAAAACGGCAGCCCCGGGAAAGACTGTTCCCAATCACTAGTAAGAAAAATGCGAACGAAAACATCCCGGTCCTTCTATCGCCTCATACATCACAAAGTGACAGGGAGGATCAAAGTCGGAAGCAGACAAAGTTGGAGGCTGATGGGAAGGCGGCACGCTAACACCCTGTGGGTGGGGCTGGGAGCGGGGTCCAGCCAAGTGCCAGGAAAACAACTTGCACTCTGCTAGAAAACGGAGATTTATGATTCTGAGCCAGAAATCCTATCACTGGGCACGCGACCCAAGAAGTGCAGCTAGACACAAGGGTCCCACCCGTGCTCAAGTGTTTACAGTGGCACAATCTGCGCCGAGGAGGCTGGAGCCCGTCAGCTCCGGGAACGGGCGGCCGAACTCCGGGCTGGGGACGGAGCGCGACTTCTCAGGCTCCGTGCCGAAGGAAGTCGCAGAAGCGGGAAGAGGAGCAAAGGAAACAGGCCCAGACTCTCATCCTCCATGATTCTCAGACTAAGTAACTAATTCTACCTGCAACGACCATCGCCTCCTCTCAGAGAAACCCATGGCAAAAGGCCCATCCCCCGCTCAGCAGGTGACACTGATGAGCACCATCAGTCCATGGTGCTCCCTCCTGTAAGGAGAGTCCTTGGTGCTCCTTCCAGTAACGAGAGTCCATGGTGCTCCCTCCTGTAACAAGAGTCCTTGGTGCTCCTATGACAGGTAGAGAGGCTTATGGGAAAATGATGATACAAAAAGGCGTGCAAGTGTGCACACACACACACACACACACACACACACACACACACACACACACACACACACTCGCACTCACTCACACCATTCACACTCCCACACACTCGCACTCACTCCCATACACGCACACACTCACAAACAGCAGAGCACTTGGGGAAAAGAGCTTTTTGTCGGACAACGTTCACAGCAGCTCTTTCTGGGGTCGCTAACAACTGAAAACGGAGATGATGTCTCCCCCGGGGACCGGCGGCCAACTGGGCCCCGAGCGCGGCGGGACCCGCGCGGGAGAAGTTCAGAAAAGCTCGGCGAGACTTCTGGGAACCGACGCAGATGCAGCGGGCAGAACTCGGAGGACACAGCACAGCAGCACTGCTCCACTGGGACACGTTCCCAGCAATACCGCGTTATCACTCCGCTCCAAGGGCTCCCAGGAAAGAAGCCCCCCGCCCGGCGGCCCCAGCACAGATCCACAGCCCCCTTTTTCTCTTTCCTTCCAAGATCTTCTTCCACAAAATGGACTGAGTGGAAACGTCTGATGGATTGGCACAGATTCCTTACCGTCCCCGAGGAGAAGGGAGGGAAACAATTCTGGGACCCCGAAACTTAAAAAAACAAACAAAAAGAATGTTAAATCTATATATTTTAACATGTGTAACCTATATTGGATTGCTGGCCATCTAGGTGTGGGGGTGGGGAGGAGAAGAAACACTATCTGTGTGTATGTTTTGAAAATAAAAAGCTTAAAAAAAAAAAAAAAAAGAATGTTGGAGACAGCTAGGGGGCGCAGTGGACAGAGCCCCAGCCCTAAAGTCAGGAGGACCTGAGTTCAAATCCTTAACCTTCCTGGCTGTGTGATCCTGGGCAAGTCACTTAACCCCAATTGCCTCAACAAAAAATAAATAAATGATAAAATAATAATAATAAATGCTTGTGGATTTGTTAACATGGGGGCTACAAAGTATCCTTCAAAGCTTCAAATTCTATCTAAATGTCACCAGCACCTCCCCCAGCAGCACCACGACCCCCACCTCCACTGCCACTCTCCCCCCCTCGGCTTCCCCCGGGCCTGCTAACTAAGACTCTGGGTAAAACCACCACAGAACAGGGCGGGGGGGAGCTCGGGGAGAATGTGGGCGCTTTAGTGCCGTCCCCAACGCTCTGGTAGCAGCTTCATGACCACGGGCATTTCCAAGCCTCTGTGAGCCCGTCTGTGCAACGGAAGCAATCGCCCCGGCTTCCACTTGTTAGGAGGCTCAAATGAGGCAGTGGAGGCCAACAGCCGAGCGGCTCCTCCGGCTCGGGCCTGCTCCAGGAGCACTGAGCCCCCACCCAAGCGGGGGACAGCCCCTCACACCCCCAGGCCAAGCTCCGCACCCCACCTCGTGTTCTCCATCCCGTGGAGTCCTCCGCCTCCAGGTCTTTCCTGCCTCATCCCGGGCCTCTCAGTGGCCAGTGTCTCCCACCACAGGAAAACAGACAAATAAGTGAATAAGGAAGTAAATAAATGGGAGGGAGGAAGGAAGACTTGCCCCAGATCATTCAGAAATGCTCCCAGCTTCCCATGAGAGAAGGCAAGCAAGCTTCCCGGGGACAGGGCCGGTTTTCAGGGGGTTTTCTCTAACATCCTTCCCCCAAAACAAAGGATCCAGGAGAGGGAAATAATAATGTCCATATCCTCCCAAGACCAGAAAAACTTCAGGGGGGGAGGGGAGGAGACTATCTACAACTGAGCTGAGGCAAGGAGAGAAGGGGGGGTACCCCAAAGGTAGGAGGCGGCAAGGCCTGCTCCAATCAGGCCAAAGGAACTTCCTGCAGGCTCGGCTCAGGTAACTGCCCTAATTTACACTTGGGAGATTTTCCCCAGATGTATTTGATGATGATGATGACGATGATGAAGAAAGAGACAGAGAGAACTTATACTGAAGACCACAGCCAAGGCCAAATCAAGCGAGAAGCTGGAACCCCCACAGGTTCTTGCCCTCCTTGGGCTCTGGCCCCTTTCTAAAGAGAAATCTTGCCAATGATCAAATTTTAAAACTACCATTCGTAGAGCCCCAGCTTAAGAACCTCTGGACTAGACACCTGCCCCAGAAGCCTTTGCTCCAACACTGCCATTATCCTTTAACAATAAGCTTTTATATCCAGCCCGGAGGGCTCGCAAAGAGCTTTATAGCCGAGATTGCCTTTGCGGCCTCCCCCCAGGCCTGATTACTCCCATTTCATAGATGGGTTCTCGGGCCACACAGCTCAGGAGGGCAGAGGGACCACACTTTCTTTCCCTCCAAAGCCCCAACTCTGAGCAGAAGCGTTTTCGGGCACCTGATCCTTGCTCCCTTTTTCCCACCACATCAGATGAAGTGAGACTGAACGGCACCAGAGTGCTCCATGCAAAGGAGGTGCTCCGGGCCCCCCCACTCTCTCTAACCCCTCATCTCTCACCCAGTGGGGGGAACCTTTGACTTCGGACAGAAGTTGGTCCTTCCATCCCTCCATCCCAAGGCCCTCCTCCTCCCCCAGCCCTTCAGCTTGCTCAATGACCCTGGCCCTCCTCTTACTGACCCCAGCCGGACATTAGGAGCAGACGGGCATTTCCCAATAGCTCCCATAGCTTTGTATTTCTCTGAGACCATCCCGGCCCCTGTCCCCTGGCTCCCACCCGGCTCTGGAGCCCTAACCTCTCCGGGCTGCTCTGAAGGCTGGCTGGGTGTGGAGGGCAGCCCATCCCCATGTAGGTGCATCAGACAGTCAGCGTCTGGAGGGCAGGGCAGAGGGCATTCAGGGGGAGGGAGGGCCGGGGACACAACTCCCTCTGGGGAAGACGGGAATGGCTGCACCCACAGGACAATGGACCGGGCCGGGTCTTGGAATCGGGAAGGCCCGAGTTCAAAACCCACCTCAGACACTAGCTGTGTGACCTGGACAAGTCACTTCTCCTGTCTGTGCCGTCTCTAAAACGAGCTGGAAAACGCCACACGGGGTCAAGGAGGAGCGGACATGCCCGCAAGGCTCCAACCACATCATTCTTGGGGCGAGACTCAGAGCCTCAGACGGCAAGGTTTGGGCCCGGCCAGTCCCGCGCCTTGTGGGCAGTGTGCCTCTTCTCTCCCCAGGGAGCCAGCCCAGGCTCTCTGCCGCCAGGCCGTATCCATCAGCCATTTAGAAAACAGCACCCATGGCGAGCATAGGAAAGGCACCAAAAACACCAGACGGTTTGCTGATGAGCCCTGGGCTGCCCCAAGGCATCTTGGGATCAGAAATCCCAATTTTATGGAACAGGTCTTTAATCTCTCCCTGTTTTCCCTTTTGTTCTGATTTTTCTCTCCCAACATGATCCATAAAGCAACGTGTATTAAAAACAAATAAACCTGGGGGCCGCGAGGTAGCACAGTGGATAGAGCACCAGCCCTGAAGGCCTCAGACACTCAACACTTCTTAGCGTGTGACCCTGGGCAAGTCACTTACCCCCAGTTACCCCCAGGGAAATAAATAAATAAATAAAGTTTGAGATGAAGTTGCCAAGAAAACGGAATGTACACGGGAAGGAAAGGGCATCAAGGCTCAGAGAATGGTAGAGAGAGAGTGACAACCAGCAGACTTTGGGGTCGAGGAAACAGAAAGAGTTCGTGTAAAAACCACCAGACCTTCCCATGGCTGACGAGGACTGGGGGGTCCTGGCGTCCAAAGACTGCCCCTTGCTGCTCCCGCCCCCAGAACTGAGCTTACTGATAAGGGGGTGCTTACTTATGGCAATAGTTGTCCAATGGATTGATTTCAATTCCTCAATAACAAACTTAATTCATCTAAAGGAGCATTTATTAAGTGCCCAGGGTATACAGGCCACTGTTATATGCTGAGGTCAGAGAAACCGGGCTGGCCCTCAGGGAGCTTACCTCCTCCTGGGAGGGAGCCCAAGTACACGAACTGTCACAAATCGATGAAAGGCCGGGTGCGAAAGGGCCAAAGGCGAAGCCCCCGAATGTCCCCGAGGAGGAGACCCGAGCAGGCTGTGAACCCCCAGACCATGCACAAGGATCAAAAGTCTCCATGGCTTTCCCCAGGGCATGGGATTTCTCCTGCCCTGTCTTCCAGGGAGCTCCTGGGCCAGGGCCTCAAGCAGACACTCTTAGAAAATTAAAATCTGGGGCCCAAGTGGCAGCCCAGGAGGGAGTCAAAGGTCACTCGAGGCGGTAGGGATCACTGGTTTCCCAGCCGCTCCCGAGGGCCGCAGCTGACCTCCCCAGGCGTAACGAGTGCTCCGTGCCTTTTCCAGGGGGCACACAAGGAGAAATCCCTTCTAAGACTGGGATCGCCATCTCCGAAAGATCTAGATTTCCAAAGACATAAAAAGGAGGTTCTCTCCCGGGCGCACAGGCTCCCCTTTGTCTCTGGCTCAGAGTCCGGGAGCGAGATGTGAATCCAATCTCCCGTCTGCGTTTTCCGCTCCTCGTGGGGGGCTCTCCTCCTCCAAAGAGCTGCCGTGAAGCTTGGTAGGTGGGCTGTGTAACCGAGTCCTCCTCCCCCGAAAACACTGGGAAACATTGTGCGGCGGAGAGCGCTAAGTAGCCGGCCGGGTGGTTTTCGGTTGCCCTGCGGATGAGGGTGGATGGGCAGGTGGACGTGGGGGGGAGGGGACCACCAACAGCAGAGCCCAGGAGTCCCAGCGCCGATCCCAGCACAAGCCACCCCTGCGCATTCCAAATCACCTAAACTTCATTTCCGTACCATGAAGTGTTGGCAATGAGAGAATCACCAATATTGAAATTTATTCAATTATTACAAGTTCCTCCTCGTTTCCCTAAGGACAAAACCGCCTGGTGACTTTTTTTTCACAAGATACATAATACATATACTGGAAGCCATTAATTGATTTGCTCGTCTCTCCAGGAAAGAGGAAATGCTTCCTCAGTCGGGCTGGGCATCGGGAAGAAGGCCTGCAGAGGCCGCTGGGGTACCTCGGAGAGGGCCCCTAAATCCGGGCCCGAGTTACCACAAATATCCGTGCCCTTCGGAGGGAAATCGGGACAGAATTGCTCGACTATGCTCCAGCCGTGGCTTTGGAGGCAAAAGCCAAGTAAAAGTCGGAACTCAGAGCCCTGGAGGTCAGAAATCCCACCCGGTAGCGCTGGGCTGCTGCAGATCCCTGGCCACAGCACAATCTCTCTAAGCCTCAGTCTCCCTCTCTGTAAAATGGGGGGGGGGGGGGTGGTTGTTGTTCCAGATGCCTCTTAAGGACAAGTGCTGAGACCTTTGAGTCTACACTTGGGTTTGCCAGCAGCAGGAGCCCTAAAATGCCCTTTTATGGTTTTGTCCCATCCACCTCTTCATAACCCATTTGGGCTTTCCTTGGCAAGGACGTTTCAGTCGGCCAGCTCCTTCTCCAGCTCATTCTTTGGGTGAGGAAATTGCAGTTCACAGGGTCGTGTGACTTATCCAGGGTCACTCAGCCGGATTAGATTGAGATTTCTGCCGCCAGGCCCACAGTACCACCCGGCATGGGTGCCTCAGGGTCTCAGAATCTGTGATCTAGCCAGGGCTAAAGGAGAAGGAGGAGGGGGAGGAGGAAGAGGAGGAGGAGGAGGGGGGGGGGGCCTTCTTCAATCCCAGCACACATCTGGAGCAGCTGGGCCCACCCATCCAGGTAGGTCCACAGTCCCTACAACCACCCAGCATCCCTTCAAACTAACTGTTGTCACTCCTTCGGCTACATCAAGTCACTCAAGGCCCACAACAAAACCAGCCTCAGGGGCACCATAAAAGCCTCCAAACAGCCCAACCCAAGCGGTGTGTTCTTACCCATAAGACACCGGGCCTTTATTGGGCCAAGCCCACCAGATACCACTCCCCTAAATCTAGGGGTAACCAAGTAAACAAGGTATTTACATTTTAAAATCCCCTCCAGGCCAGAAAAACCCCAAAGCCAGTTAATTCAAGTAGAAGGGCTCTCCTCCTCCGCCTGGGGCCGCCCACAGGATTACTTCAACTCCCCTTTCATGGGGAGGTTATTTTTGACCCGTTCTCACAAATGCTAATGAAGATCCGGACAGCAGGATCCCAGGCCTGAGCCAGATGGGAAATGGGTGTTTTTGAAGAGAGAAGATCCGGAGACCTGGGCAGGAGTGGAGCCCAAAGAGGAAAGTGGCAGCTCTGGAAGGTAAAAGAGGGAGGGAGGGCAGCCTGCGTGCGGGAGCAGCCGGGGCCAGCAGAGGGCACTTTGGGGGTTGACTGGCCGAGGGTCACACAGGCAGGGGTGCTCTTTCATCGTCGGATAAAGGCCTTTAACCACTCCCAGCACCCTCCCGGTGGGACAGCCAAGGAGGCAGCAGGAGATACAAGGGGAGGGGCGGGGCGGGGGTCCCCAGTCTCAGGGCCTCCAGGCTGGGCCATCTTGGGGCTCCTCAGCGGTACAATCTCTGCCCCAGCAGGCAGGAACCCACAGGAGGCGGGGAGCTCCAAGTCCCGGGGCACAGAGCAGAGGGGCCGCGTCCACTCCACCACTCATGTAAAGGTGTTTTACAGAAAGCGGTGATATCGTTGCAGGCCAGAGCCGCTTGCAGACAACGCCCCCTGAGAAGGGGGGGGGCTGGAACTGGGGGCCCGGAGGGGGATTCTGGAGGGAAGGGTAGACAAAGTACAGGAAACTTGGCCCCTAGATAGGGCTGCTGGGGGAGGGGTGGTGGGCCTTTGAAATGCTAATCAATGGGGGCGGGGCTGCCCCTCCCCCCAAGGAAGCCAGCAGCCTGAAGCCCCAGGATCACATGGTCAGGGCCACGGATCGGGCCAGTCCCCTCCCCCCTCCACAGCCTGCGCCCCTGACTTGGGGGGTCAAATTCAGACTTAAAAAAGCAAAGCTGGAGCTCTGACTAAACTAGGGTCTGGGGCCCCCAAAGTTGGGTTCTGGGTAGCAGCAGCCTGTGAAGGAAGAGGCAAGGTCCTCATCGCCCTGCGGTTCACCTGCAGTTATCTCCATTTTAACTAATAAGGAACCTGAGGAAGCAGGATCTGAATTCAGCTCTTGTCCCCGGCGAGGAGACAAGGCTCTAGAGGAGATGGAAAAGCTCCTGCAATAGTCAGCGCCGCCCTTGGGTGGTGAAGAGCGGCCCTGGCCCTTCGGCGGCCGTTCCTGGGCCTGGACACCCGGCCTGCCTCCCTCAGGCCACCGGCCCGGCCCCCACCTGCTTCCGGACGTGGCCCGTGCTCCCCGTGCTCCCCGGCAGCCTCCCTGGGCCCCCTGCTCTGCTCCAGCTGCCTTTTCGGGATTCCCTTTCCCCTTCAGCATATTCCTTTGAGGCAGGGATCGCCTGGTAACCCCCACCTTAGGGGACTGCCTGGCATACAGCAAGCACTTAATGAATGCTCCATCCCCCTCTCCTTTGGAGAGTTGGGGAGAACAAGGGCTTTAATGGTCCCTGGGCTTTACTTAGTCATCCCTGCCTTAGGGATTAAAGGGGCTGTCCTGCCCACAGGACCCCTCACCGTTTCTGGGACCCCCCAGCTGTTATTACTGGCGCTTAGCCCTCTCACCCCACCCCAATAGTTCTGGTCCACCACCACAAGGGACTTAATTAGCGCCTTCCCTGGGACTTCCCAAAGCAGCATGGCGCCTTCCATCCCTGCATCCTCCTTATCCAGGTGCTTAATGACGTTGAGTCGCGAGCCCCACGCCGGCCCAAGACCTCTGGATCCCCTGCAATGATCAGCAACTTGAGAGAAGCTTCTGCTGAGCAAGTTTCCCAAAGTGCTCTCCTCCCGGCGTCAGCGTTGCTGTTTTATGGAAGAAGAAACGGGGCCAACCGCGGGTGCCGATAGTTGTGAAAACGCAACATGGGAAATCCTGAGCAGCCACAAGATGGAGGCGTTATGGCATCAGTCTTTCCTGTGAACGCTGACCTCAAGAATCTGCGGGTACTTATATGAGCGGACAAGCACCGGACAGAGCAAACCCCTTTTTATAACAGCCACGGGTGGGTGAGCGGCCTGTTACCCCAACAAGGCCCTGCCCTCAACGTTACCCGTTAGTCCGGTAGGAAAGGAAGCAAAATCCGCACATCTCAGCGACTCCTCCTGAGGAACTTCAAGGAGCAGCTCCCGGAGGATGGCAGGATGCCGAAGCCGGGCTCTCGGAAGGCCTCGGGGGGGCCCGGAGAACGGCTCTGAGATCTGCGGGGTCTCATTCAGGCGCCGAGCCCCCCCGCTGACGCCTCGATCCCTTTTCCCACCTTGCTGCTCACGGACGAAACGCCCGCCACCCCCAAAAGGAAGGGGAGCGGGAGGCCCTCTGAGTCCCGTACCCTGCACCGAAACAGCTGGGACCAGTGCCTTACATCACACGAGGAGGAGTTCACTCACTGCCGCCAAAACAACTAGGATTTCCAGGCTAACTTTCGTCTCTGCTCAAACGCTTCCTTCCAGGATGGAAAATGAAAAAGGCGAATGAAACTGGAGGCTTCCACCCCGCAGAGGATGCACATCCCCGTCCCTTCCTTGCAGGGAGGCAGGGAAAGATGATCCAGGTCCACAAGGTCCAACAGAAACTGAATGTAGGAAAAGGAACTCCCGGATTGTATTGGAAAGCCTCTGCCCATCCAGCGGGAGGGCCCGGCCGTGACTCCCACGCAGGACAGCGGAAAGGAGGCGGCTTTGGAGTGAGATGGGAGGGGGGGAGGGAGACCCGCGGCACTGAATGCTGCATAGTCAGACTCAGCTGGTTATTGGCTGGTTCTGATTAATTTACTTTCTTTGTCATAAGAAAATAGACTCACTTGGCAAGGGGGAGTGGGGACCACCAAAATTACTATGACGGAAAAACGAGGGACCAATTGGACAAAATGGCCTCCAACGCCCCTGCAGCCTTGCGTCTGATCCCACGCCATCACCATAACCCAGGCAGTAGCAGAGAAGCCACCTGTCCACCGGGTGAGTCCCGGAGCTTCCAGGAGATGCTTTGTAGGAAGGGAGTTAGAAGAGATCTCTGCGGGGTCAAAGGAGAATGCCAGGTGAGAACAAGTCTCGTTCTGCCCCGTTGTCCTCATCCTCCCATCCCCTCTGTCCCTCAATCCCCCCTACGATGCACCTTCCCCCCCAACCCCATAAACTGCAATTGGTCCCAAATCTGAGACATGGCAGCACCTCTGATGGATGAGTCTTGCCCTTGGTGACCCCCGACTTTCCCTTCTCTCCTGAGAAAAGCAGCTTTCCGAACTTCTCTAAAGGTAAACCATGACACGAGCCGGATTTTGTGAGTGCTCTGAGACAGCGGGCACGAATGCAATTTTTGTAAAGATAAGTCAAGAGTGACTTCATTCAATAATGACTACTCGAGCTTCTTCTCTCACCTTGGCTGGCAGGGAAGCTTTCAAATTACGATGACTTTTTGGGTAGAAATACAAGGTACCAGGCCCGGAGCAAAGAACTTGGGTCCAAGTTCAAATCCAGCCGTAGACACTTGCTACAATCTGTGACATGGATTGCCCTCCCCCTTCCCCCCAAAAAGAAGAAACAGAGTACAGCAGTTGGAGTCAAGAAAACTGGCTTCAAATCCCACTTCTGACACAAGCCGTGTGGCTGCGGGCAAGTACTTCTCTGCCGCAGTTCTCTTGTCCCCAAAATGGGGGTAATAGCACCAACCTCACGGTTGATGAGGAGCAAATGAAAATGGATGTAAAGTCCTTTGTAAATCTTACATATGCTCAGTAAATATCAACCAACATCATTTTTCTTAAGACTCCGGGTATGTTCTCACCCTACCAAGGCAGGATGGAAAGGGAGTTCATCTCTCCCCTTATTTAACAGACCAAAGGATTGAAATGATTTGGCCAATTCCCTCACGGATCGCTGGTTAAAAGAGGGGAGCAAACAGTTCTCCAAAGACGTACAAACCATTTACCACATAAAGCTGCTCCAAGCACCAACGCCCACCTTGAAAAAGAAAAAAGAAATCTACTTCTAGGGTTTTACTTCATACTAGCCAATTGGTAAAGATGACAAAAAAGAGAATAAGAGCGGTTCTAATAAGGTCGGCACTGTGGATGGAGCTACACATTGATCCACCAAGGTGGAAACCGGGTTTTTGTTTTGTTTTTTATTTTGTTGTTGGTTTGGTTTTTTTTTTTTAAAGGCCCGGAAAACATGCCTCTCCTCTGAACCATAGCGCTCTTCCAGGCACAAACCAAAAGAAAAATTACCAAAAAGGAAAGGCTCCACATATACCATAGTAGTATTTTCCTCGACAATAAAATGCTTGAAACAAAGCAAACAGCAACTAATCATTTGGGGACGGCTAAACCAACTGCTGCATGGGAAAGTAATGGAAGGTAAGTGCTACAAATGAGGACATGAGGAATAGCATGGGACACGAGCCGACGTAATTAAAGCAAGCAGAACCAGGAAATCAATCTTTACAATGACCACAAGAAGCAAATAGGATGGAAACAAAAACAAAATCAAAAAATCAAAGTTAACCCCACTCTTTAATTCCCAATCGAGCTTGAAGAAAAAGTGGGTAAATGACCCTCCCTCTATTCTTTCCGGAGGTGGGAGGCCTGGGGATGGAACCCCGAACCGACCTGTTGGACTCGGCAGATCCGGGGGTGAGTTTTGCAGGAACTACTTTTCTTTTCTTGCCCCTCTTTTAAATTATTTATTCTAAGAGTAGACCCTCTGGAGGGGAAGGGGAGAGGGACATCTTGGGAAACAGAGACGGAGAAATAAAAGGGAAGGGAGTGAGGATGGAAGGAAGGAAGAGCTCAAACACTGGGGATGGGGATGGTTTGTGTCGAATTCTCCACAAAGCACCTAAAGCAAGAGGGATTGTGGTATTGAGGGATTCCAATCCCAGTTCTGGTTACATCCAGTATCAACTGAGCCTCAGTTTCCTCGTCTGTTAAATAAGGTCAGGAGTTTACAAGATGACCTTGGAGGTCCCTTCCTGTCGGGGATGCTAAGGTGAATTCTACCCTGATGCTGCTGAAGAGCAAGGAAAGCGAGGGGACCATCCTGAGCGTTCCTCACAATCATGACGAATGTGCTCCTTATGAAGCCGGAGCCCTTTTAAGCCAGAATGTCCTGTTCCCATCTTGCCTCTGGTGATTCCTGGTAAGTCACGTTCTAAGGCGCCCAGAAGGCGCCCGCCTACACAGGAAGGGGAGCTCCCTCCTGCCCCTCACAGTGACAAGTGCCTTCACACTCACAGCTGGAATCTGGACAGGTTTGTAAGAGCACCACTGACTTCATTTGGGCCTCCTCATGATCCTGTGTCCAAGGCAGTATTAAAGCAGAATTATCCCTCTTTGGGATGGCTCAGTAGTAAGAGCCCTGGGGCTGGACTCAGGAAGATGTGAGTTCTGAACGTTTGCTAGCTGGGTGACCGTGAGTGAAATACTCGCCCGTCTGCCTCAGTTTCCTCATCTGGAAAATGAGCTGGAGAAGGAAATGGTAAAGCAGCATCTCTATCAAGAAAACCCCCCATGGGAGCATGAAGAGTTAGACATGCCTGATATATGAACAACAGAACCCCCTTTTTACAGATGGGGAAACTGAGGCTTTAAGTGACATCTACTTTCA
Organism: Sminthopsis crassicaudata; assembly: GCF_048593235.1. Classification (NCBI taxonomy): domain Eukaryota; kingdom Metazoa; phylum Chordata; class Mammalia; order Dasyuromorphia; family Dasyuridae; genus Sminthopsis; species Sminthopsis crassicaudata. The sequence goes on along the minus strand of NC_133621.1, from coordinate 19,078,832 downwards.
CATGAATAAATTCCATCTGGTTTGGATGACAATTCTCTGGGACAGAAGAGGGGGGCCTGAATCTCAAATCTGCTACTTACAACACAGGACTTTAAGACATTCATTTAAGTTGTCCAGGGCTCAGTTTCCCCATTTCCAAATTGTGGTGACCTGGCCCAGAACGCCTCCGGGGGCCAGATCTGGTCTACACCGCAGGCCCCAGGGCAGGATACCGGGCAGCTTCCCAGAGCCTTCCAGGGCTCGGGGTCCCACTCCACACCTGCTTCCTGCGAGGACTTTATGGGAATTCACCTTTAACAAACATCAAGAGAACCTCTGAGAAAAAGCAGCTTTCAGGATTCTTCCTTGGGTGGAGCCGTGTCCATGACTCGTCTCCCACAGGAGATGCTGGGCCCAGTTTCATCTCCGTTACGCCCCATGGCCCGTGGCAGAACAAAGCTTTCTGGCTGGGCTTTGGGCTCCAACCTGAAAATTGCCAGGGTCACTCCCTCACTCTAGTCTCCTCCATGCCTCCCTGCAGTCCCCGAGAGTGAATCCAATCTTCTCTGGGTCTTCCACCTTCTGCTCTTCCTCCATCCCTAGCCATGTCCCAGCTGCAGCCTCCAGACCTTCCCGGAGGGGATATTTTCTCTTTATGTCCACCCGCAGTGGCCTGAAGACAGACAGTTCTGCACCAGTCCTACACTAAGCTCTTCCTCCTTCTACTTTCTTCAATCTCCAGGACTCAGTGCTGTTCCTGGTAGGCAGCAGGCACTTAATATTGTTTGCTGCCGTTGTTCTGACTTTTCCACCTTTCATTTTGGAATCTGAATGGGAAACTTTCCCTTGTAATCTTATCTTTTTTTTTTTTTTTTAATAAATAACAAGAATTTCTTCGCACTGTTCTTTGCCAAGTATTAGAAACATAATTATGCAAGCTCCAAATTGTTACCAAATTCTGTCCTTCCTGCTTCCATTTCTTACGTGCATCTTGCCTCCACGCTACAATAAAAAGTCCTCAATTTTTCTTTCTTCAGCCCCTTCCCTCCAATCCAACGTCTATTATAAGTGACCAAAGCAGTGTTACTGAACAAAGCTCTTCTCCTGCTCAAGAAACTTCCATAACTCCCTGTTGCCTCTAGGAAAAAATACAAACTGTGGGGAGGCATTTAAAGCCTTGGGCTCCCAGCTGCTTTTCCACACATTTCATACAATAATATGCAACTCGTCTCTTTCCATTCCACCTTATTGTCCCTTATACCATTCCATTTCAGGCCTTGATTGTCTTTTTTGTTGGGAGGAGAACTTTTTTTGGTCAATATTTCTCATCTCCCCCTACACTGAAAAGTTTTTTTAAAAATAGCTTATCACAAATATGCAAACTCAAGCTCATCCCTGGCTGTGTCTGGGGTTTCACCGAGTCCCTCCCTTCTCCAGAGGAGGTGGGCAGGCACCGTGTGCAGTGGTTAGGTGGTCTTAAACCCTTCGGAGATCGGCTGCATGCGCCCTTCTCCGGGTCCTGCTCACTTCCCTCACTCTCACACCAATCTTCTCGGATTTCTCCAACCACTCTCACTGGCGTTTCTGGAAGCACAGCAGTAATCCCTTACTTTCGAGCACTACCACTTGTTCAGACATTTCCCAGGTGACAACACTCCCCTCCCACCTTTCATCCCAGGCTGTGGTACATATGGCCCCGTTGCTCTTTCTGAGAGTAGAGGCCAGGCTCTGTCCTTCCCAAGGCCGTCTGGCCTCCTTCCCAGAATGCCCCCTCCCCCTGCTTTTTTCCCCATCACCTTCAACCTTGGAAATCCTGGCTCCTCTCTTTAAAGCTCAGCTCAATTGTCACTTTCCCCTCAATTTCTAGAACTCACATTCTCAAAATAAAGAAATGAATAACTTCCTATGTATTTTGTGTTGGCTCCACAGAAGACAAGCTCCTTAAGGCTGGTTTGGGTTTGTTTGGATTTTTTGAATTCTCTATTGCTAGAACACAGTTGAGGGGTAGGAGTGGTTAATAATAGAATTTTTAGTTTATAATGGTAGGAACTAACCTTAAGTTTCTCCCATGTGGATCATTGAGCTTAGGGACCTATTGTCTCTTTAGAACTGCCTGGGAGAATTGCCCGTGTTTAACCTATACTGGATTGCTTGACATCTAGGGGAGGGGGTTGGGGAATAGGAAGGAGAAAAAATTTGGAACACAAGGTTTTGCAAGAGTGAGTGTTGAAAACTATCTTTGCATGTATTTTTTTTTTCTTGCTAAGGCAATTGGGGTTAAGTGACTTGCCCAGGGTCACACAGCCAGGAAGTGTTAAGTGTCTGAGACCAGATTTGAACTCAGGACCTCCTGACTTCAGGGCGGGTGCTCTATCCACTGCCCACCTAGCTGCCCCCTTTGCATGTATTTTGAAAATAAAAAGCTCTTATAGAGTTTCCTGGGAGCGTTGAGGGAGAAATGATCTGCTCAGAGACACAAAGCCCATGACAAAGTGGATAGCACTGGACTTGGAAGCCTTCCAATCCTGCTTTAGGTACATATGACCCTGGGCACACTCTCTCCCTCAGTTTCCTCACCTATAAAATGGGGATAATAACAGCCCCTCCATTCCAGGGTTATTGTTAGGATCAAAGGAGATCAAATGAAAAATGTTTCACAAACTTTAAAGCGCTATATAAATGACAGCCATTATTTTGGTCTAGAAAGTCAAGGGCTGCACCATATATCTCCCGTCCCCACGCCAGCAGTCTGTGGTCAGTGTCTGGTGCCAAACTGCAGGAGATCATTCTAAAGTAGTGGGAAAGATGCTGGCATCCATTCCAGTGGGATGGAAGCCTTACAAAGCATTTCCTTCCTCTCTTCCTCTCCCCCTGTAACACTTTCCTTCTCCTAGAATCACAAACCCCTGATTTTACAGAAGAGGGAACTGAGGCACAAAGAAAGACCAGGGACTGCCCAAGGTCACAGCCAAGTGAACTATCGGAAGTAGGTCCTTCCAGACTAAAGGAAGGCACCAATGTGGCTCTTCCCCCCCACCATACCCCAGGTACATCTTTGAAGAGTTTTAGGACACTAAAAACAAAAGGGGGAAGCAATGGGCTGAGGAAAAATGGGGGATGGCTCCCGGTGCAAATAGAAGAAAAGGAGATTTCAATGTTCCTTCCATTTGATGGAACTCAAATGCTCCATTCACTTTTGGATGATCCAGTTAATTTATTCCTGTTTTGTCAAAAAATCCTTTCCGGGTCTTTACTGGTTTCTTCAGCTGTCCTTTCCAGAAGGGAGGAGCTTTTCCCCAGCTTTCTCCACTGGCCTACACACACCATCCTCCACGTCTTTCTTTTTCTCTTTCCAGCCAACTCTCCATTTTCTTTGCTAAGGCAAGAGCAGAGGCCCAGACCAGACAGAGCAAGAACAATCCCAACGCTTCTGCATTGGGCTCGGCTGGGGCCATTTTAGGGAGGAGACTTCAGAGAGAGCCACCCCATTCTAGCCGTGACCAGTCCAAGCACTCCTAGTAACTCAGCTCTCTATTAGCTGAGGACGGGGAAGCCCAAGTAAGGATCATAAGGTAACTAGGTCAATCGTGCCGTCTAACACCGCCCATCCAATTACACAAATAGTAAGTAAGCATCAGCAGCAAAAACTGAATCCAGCTCCTCCGCTTTCACTGTTCTCCTCACAACAACTAACCCCAATTCAAAACAAAGCCCCCCAGTCTCCTTTACTTCCCTCTCTCCTTGACCCCCTTTTCCAGTGAGATAATGACTTTATGGCTGGCTGTGACTACAGCTCCCACGGTATCCACAACAGGGCCTTGAGATTCCCAGAAATGGCAAAATGGCGCGATTCTGACACGTGCATAAAATGGACTTAAGTGAAGCAGGGTTGGATGAAGTGGACAGCCTGGCTCTCTTCTAAAGCCGCCATTGCCCAGTGACAGGACACTCGAGATGCAGTGGAGGATGACCTCGGATCTCCCATGTGTTGTGGACCCCCCAACCCCCAAGGAGATCTGAACCAGCGAATACAAATTTCTTACATTTCCCCCAGTAACACTTGGGGGACAGGCCAGGCCAGTATCGGTTCCCACAGTCCTAAAAACAGGAAATAAAGGGCAAGTTTTTTGTTAATTTTGTTTTTCAAAGAATAACTCTAAAAAATAAAAACAAAGACCCAAACCAGGCAAGCTGCAGTCGCTGATTAATAAAAAAAATCTCCCAGAATTCTCAAGAAAGGGGCAGGGCATCCTGATCAGAGTAGCAGGTCAAAAGGAAATAGTTAATCCCTTACAGAAACGGGTTAGATGGGCCTAGCCTGCTCTGCCCCACTGTGCCCACCCCAAGAATCAGATCAAAAGACGTTCCTGGGTAGAGCCCAGTGGTCCCATGGGGAGAGCTGGTGCTTCTCCCACCGAGGCTTCAATCTGCTTTTAGTCGAAGGGAACACCCAACTCAGATTTCCAGGTCCCTTTTTTTAGCCCATTTCTAATTGAGAATGAGCTCCAAGATCACTTCCAGGTGAGCCTTTGGCCACATCAGGAATCGAAATTGTCACAGAGAGGGTCCTATCCCACAATGGGAAACCTGAATCCCCCCCCAAAGTCAGCCCTCCACAGACTGAAACCACTGTTTCTCCCCAGTAGAATAAAATAGAAAAAAGAAGGTTCTCATTTACATGTTTTTCCAAAGTCTATTTAACACATTTTAAAAGACAACAACCATGTGTTAAGTATGTGTACACTGCACACAAAAGGACCCATGTGTGTAAAAATGTTTGCCCTCAAACAGCTTGAACTGAATTTGACTCAATGGCCCCCCAGGAAAGCAAACCTCTTCCTCATCTCTGGAGCTCAGTTTCCTCATCTGTAAAATGAGCTGATTGGGAGAGAAGTCCTGGAGAAAAGAATGAAACAGCAGAAGAATTGGGTGGCTAACAGGACAGAACACGTATACACCGTCACTCAAGAGTTCTCCGTTTGAGCTTCTTTTCGTCCCAAGGGAGGAAAGATTCCAACTGCTGGGAGGTGGCCGTCATCAAAAGACAAAAGGCAGCAAAAAATGTGAGGGCACTCACCCATACACAGCTACCTCTCCTTCCCATGTCTGAATGCTGGCTATCAAAAATGGCGGCTCGAAGTTTTGGTGCCTCTTCTATAAAAACTGCCCATTTCTGGTACAACATACACCATTCCTGCCTCTTACTGAAAGGGGGGTGACACGAGCGGGCCTTTGACAAATCAAAGTAAAAAAAGTAAAAAACGAGCCAACTATCGCAGTTTGCTCATCACCCCCAGCCTCTCTTGAACTCTCCGGTCTCCTAAACAGATAGTGGAAGAGGTCGCCATCTGTACTTGGCAACAGCCTTGCCCATGTTTGTGTTTAAAAAAAAACTTCCTCTTTATACAAATCATTCCCCAGTTGATAAATGGCCAAAAGATATGAACAGATGATGAAAGTAAAGCCCTCTATAGTAATATGAAAAAATGCTCTAAATCACCGTTGATTATAGAAATGCAAATTAAGACTACTCTGAGGTACCACCTTACTTACACCTCTCAGATTGGCAAAGATGCCAGGAAAAGATAATGAGAAATACTGGAGGGGATGTGGAGAAACTGGGACACTAATACATTATTGATGGAATTTTGAACAGATCCAATCATTCTGGAGAGCAATGTAGAACTTTGCCCAAAGGGCTATATAGAGCTCTACCTATGACCCAGCAGTGTCATTACTGGGCCTGTATCCCAAAAAGTTCATAAAAGAGGGAAAAGGACCCATATGTGTAAAAATGTTTGTGGCAGCCCTTTGGGTGGTAGCAAAGAACTGGAAAAGGAGTGGATGCCTATCAGCTGGGAATGGCTGAATGAGTTATGGGATATTATCGTTCTCTAAGAAAACAACCAGCAGGCCTGGAGAGACTGACAGGAACTGATGCTGAGGGAAGTGAGCAGGACCAGGAGATCACTGTACATGGCAATTATTTGATGAGATTATTAATACATGAGATTATTTGATGATCAACAAAGGAAGAAAAAAAAGATGTGGAGCATCTTTCTTGGATGCGCACACAGAATCTGTGTGAGAATGTATGTGGTGGGTGTGTGTGGGTGTGTGTGTGTGTGGGTGTGTGTGGGTGTGTAGGCGAGCATTAGGAACCTCGATTCTTCTCAGCGGTTCAGTGATCCAAGGTAATCCTAATAAACTCTGGAAAAAAAACCGCCATCTGCATCCAGAGCGAGCTGAACACTGAGTGTAAATCAACACATGCTCTGTTTACTTCTTTCTTTTTCTTTCCTGTCTTTTTTTTCCCTCTCCAAAGGTTTTTTTCCCTTTTTTGTTCTAATTTTTCTCTGAACATGATTCATAAAGAAATGTGTTTAACAAGTTAATATACATGCATAATCAGAAGAAAAAAAAACTAAAAAAAAAAGAAAAGAAAATCTTCCTCTTCTTGGAGGCTCTGTTACTTTCCAAACTTGTATAGTTAAGTAAGCTAACTAATTTCTCCTTTCAGAGGCTGACAGTAGCAATGGCTACTTTTTAAAAAAACTAAACTTCCATCTAAGGGGGAAACAAAGGCAAGAGGGCTCAAGGCTCATGACCAAACCCTCCTTCTTGAAATGAAGTCATCTATGGTTTCCCCTGGTCTCTTCTCCAATCGAACCGGGCCAGTCCAGTGCCCTCCCCTTCACCATCTCTCTGCTGCTCCACTGCCACATCTTTTCCTCCCTCGGGCCGCCCATCTTCATCTCTCCTGGCTTAGCATTCTCCGCTCGTGACACCCCATATCACTGATCTCCTGGATAATAAGGTGATTTCAAAATGGGTCCTGGTTTTCAAAAGGACAAAGGCCTGAAAATCTGCCTCTTACCTGCCCGGTGAGCTCAGCTCTTTCTCTCTCCCTCCCACCTGGCTCAGCCTGATAAAGAGGCCTTTAGGTAACTGGATCCCAGAATTCTCCAGTCCAGCTTGTGAAACTGAGAGTGAACCTTTATCTCTCTGGTCTCGCCCTCAAGAGATCCCCCCGAAAGAACCTTCTTGTAACTACAGAAAGGCAAGGGAGGAGGAGGTTTCAGATGAGAACAAGGAAGCCCACCCACGGTTTCACGGTCTTCAGCAAACTTTAGAGGCAAACTAATGAATGGGACCGTTTCCTTGCCCATCCAGCATTCAACCTCCCGGGAAAGATGGCACTTTTATGCTGGTTACTTCGGGCTGACCTTTAACGGCCCCCGTGGCACCGCCGGGTCAAGGCGGCCTTTGTCCTGCTCCTCAGCCCCCTGACTGCTGGGAGGGATACCAGCCCCCAGCGCCCCATTCTCTCTGGCCCTTCCCAAAGCGCTGTAGTCTGGGGAATTCTAATGAGGAACCAAGGCTTCAAAAAATGCCACGTTTTGGGAAATCCCATTAAGAAAATCCCTGAACAAGAAATTTTCAAATATGACCTCACCGAAGTAAAAAGCAAAGGCACTTTGAGGTCATTCTCTCTTTCTTCCCCAGGTATGGGCAAATATACAGTCCAATAAATGAGGTCATTTTGACATCATCCCTCCCTTCGTGGTAAGAGAGAGGGGGTAGGGATGCAGTCACTGCCCATGTCAGGAGATCTGTTTCTGCTATAATCTTTTCTTCTCTTTTTTCTTCTTTGTTCAAAAGGATGGCTGGATGGAAGAGGTGGCTTGTGGGAGATATGCGTTTAGCAGTGAAGAGGACATAAAAACCGAGGATGTTGCTTTTTAAAATGTAAACAACACTTGATCAATTTCTAGCAAGAAAAAGCAACAAGAAACAAGCAGGGAAACTTAAAAAAGAATGGAAGGAAGGAGGCACAGGGGGAAAGGCTTTGGGGCAGCTCTAAGCGCTCCAGAGTCCAGAAGGTCACAGTTTTCCAGGAGCCGTTCCCCACGCCCACGTTAGAGTCTGGAAATGAGGGCTGAGAGATGACCGCCCAGTGGCAGGAGGCCCAACCTCGTCCGCCTGCCCTCCCCTTTCTAGGATTTAGTAATAAGGCCAAAGTGATAAGGGGGGGGGGGGGGGGGGAAGCTGGAGGCTAGTCAGTAGGACCCAGGCTCAGGGTTCAGGCCCTTGGACTTCAGCCACTGACTAGCCTCTTTTACTCTTCCTTCAGCTGAGTATGATAATTCTGCTTGTGCCCCAGGGTTTAGGGAGAAAAGAATGCTCTAAGGTCAGATAGATCTCTAAGATCATAAGGAACCCAAGTTAAACCAGCTACAGTATGCTTTCACATCTATATTATTTTAATAAAACAATCTATAAATAAATACCAAACAAAAGGGGACCTTGGGATCTCTTCCAGCCCACTCCTGTCATCAGTAAAATGGTGGTTTGGCTCTATGGTCTTCACAGAGGCAGCTGGGTGATACAGTGGAGATATTGTGGGGCTAATTAGCAAGATTCAAGTTCAAATCTTGCCTCTGCTATTTAACGGGTTGTGTTTCCCTGGATAAGTCACTCCCTATCTCTTAATACTTTCTAGCTGTGTGACCCTGGGCAAGTCACTTAAACTTAACTCCAGTTACTTCACTAAAAGAAAAAAGAAAAGAAACAAAAAGGAAAGGAAAGAAAAGAAAGGCTCCAAAGCAGGTTGGACAGGCTCAGCAAATCCAGGATGGTTCAATAAAATGGAGGCTATGGGCAGATCACAACAATCTTCTGGAGTTTTCAAGTCAGGTTTTAAGAGCCCAAGGCTGACCTGGCTATCATGATGCTCTTCCACTAAAGTCAGAAGTCAGTAAGCCGTATCTCGCCCTGCCCACCTCCTCAGCAATGAAGAGGAGGCCTCTACTCAGCATCTCTGGTTCTCTCCTCCCCTCCATCTTAGACAAGACCCTTCTCCTCCCAATGGCTCCACAGGCTCTGAATCAAGGCCATCGGCCACCCAGAGAATCTACAGTCCAACTAACCCCAAGGATCACCTGCCAATTCTGCCTATTTGGGACCATCCCTAGGGAACACTTGGGCCCCAACCAAAAGAACAGGAACGGCAAAGACAATTTGGAGCCCACTGCTGCTAACTGGGAATTACTTGGATTAAAACACACAGGACTTGAGCCAGACTCATCCATATGTTAGGCATGAGAGACGCCAAAGTCTGATCATGGAGGCGGCCATCGAGACAGGAACGGCTACCACATCCTACCTCTCCTAGACCCACACAGATAAATGGACAGACAGACAGATCTAGAGAAGCAGGCGATGGCCCGAGGTGTGTGGCGGACCGGCCCCAGCCGGCTTCGGACAACAGCAAGGTGAATAAGTGAGTCACAATGCGCACAAGGACGGACAATCCCAGGGATTGTCACCCTCCTTTATTTTAGGGACAGTCCTGGGTGTTTCTTGGGGTTGAAAAGCTAGGCTGGAGTCCCTCCGTCCCAGGCAGACGGGTAACTGATGAAATCTCTCCTCCTCAGTCCTCAAACCCAACATCCAAATCCAGAGGGAGCCCACTTGCAGAGTCCCCGCTGCCCCCGGGGGAGGAAGTAGGGAAGGAACGGAGATAAGGCTGAGGACATTTGCCACACTCTTTATGGAGAGTATCCATCTTGTTCTGGAAGTACTGGGCTACACTACCAAAAGAGTTTGAGGGACTTGCCAAGTATCCCACAAAGGGATGTATCACTACCGGCCTGCCTCAGTGGATACATTTTCCTTATTTCCTCAGATACATATTGTTACATCCCCTCTCTCTTTTCCGGGACAATGTCAGCTTCTTAAGGAGAGAGATTGTTTTTGTGAACTCCGTATGTAGGATAGGGGAGGGCCATGCACATGCTGGAGGGACAACCCCGGATAAATTAGCCAGTGTTTATCACGTACAGCACTGGGTGTCGGGTGCTGGATCTTTCCTGCTTCTTCAAACAGCCTTTTTTGTCCCTCTGTCCTGGATAATCTGGAACCGGGAACGTGGTGGCCTTGGAGAGACCCAAGGCTGATGTCCCTACACCTGTACTTCCCCGGGTCTCTCCCCTTAAGATACATCCTCATCGTGGGATCCTTGCCAAGTCCTTCAACCTCTTGGGGCCCCAAAAAATTGCCTAAGACTGTAAAGTGCAGATGCATGGCAAGAGATGAGTTCAAACGATACCTCCTATCTTTAGGTGCTGGGTGATGCTGGGTAAATTACTAATCTAGAAAATGCAAGGTGGGGGGAAGGGGACTAGTACTCATCTGCAGGGGTAAAGGGCAGTCCCCTTTGGGTGCCAACAGAGGGTGCTGATAAGGCAGCGGAGATGCCCAAGGAGCACTGAGCAGCAACGTGGAGATCGTGCTAGACTTGGTGACCAGAAGATCCCTGTAACTATAGACAGTTTTAATTTCATCATCTAAACATTGTCTGTTCATACCCTCTGACCATTTATCAATTGGGGAATGCCTTGTGTTACACATTTGACAGAGTTCTTTATCTATTTTAGAAATGAGGCCTTTACCAGAAACACTGGCTGAAGATTTTTTCCCAGCTGCCCACTTCCCTTTTAATCTGGTTTCTGTTGGTTTTGTTTGTGCAAACCCTTTGTAATTTAAGGTAATCCAACTGTCCATTTTGCCTTTCCTCATGATCTCTAGTTCTTCTTTGGTCATAAATCCCTCCCTTCTCCAAAGATCTGACAGATAAATCATCCGCTCTCCTATTTTGCTTAGGGGATCATCTTTTGTGCCCAAATCCTGTACCCATTTAGACCTTATTTTGCTCTGGGCTGTGAGATGTGGGTCTATGCCAAATTTCTGACTCATTACTTTCCGATTTTCCCAGTGATTAGAAGATTAATTGTTCCAGTTCTGGGCTTTCAAGATTGCAACCAATAAGCATTTACTAAGCCCCTAGCCTAGTAGCCTTTTAAAGACAGAATGGTCACCATCCCTGCCCTCAGGGAGCTTGTGCTCCAGGAGAGAGTAACCCTCCCTAAGAGATGACCTGGAAGAAGGGAGGCTGCTGGGGATGGAGGCCCAGAAGGGCAGGAGACAGAATGCAGCAAGGTGACCAGTTTCACAGGGACATCCACACAGTGTATAAAGGGGCAGATGGGAGTGGGGGAACCCACCCAGGCCGGGCCTCCAGTCAGTGCCCATAACTGACATCCTGGCCAAGGCCGGGCCAACATCGAGGGCCTTCTCTCCCAAACCATGGCACAAGCTGGAACAAAGACCCACCAAAGCCCCCGGCTGGCTGAATCCTTCCCCTGTGGAAAGGATGCCGATGAGGGTCTCCAGTCATGAACCATCAGGCCTTGTCTGTCCCTCCCAGTCTACCTCCTCTACAACTCTGCCCTTCCCGGACAAGCAGCGGGATCTAAAAAGGGATATTTTACACACTTATGCACACACAGACCAACGCAATGAGCCGACACAAACATAAGTGAACCTGAAAACCAAATTAAAACTCCTTTTCTCTAAATTGGGCTTAGATTACAGATGATAGCATCAGGCCAGAGCCTGGCCAGGTCCTAGATTTGGACCCCCGCCCCCCCATTTCCCCTGACTCAGCAAACTGAGGCCTGAGAAACATTCGGCTTTCCACTTCGGCACACAAGCAGCTCTAGAGGGAGTGGTCCAGCATCACCTTGAGGATCCGCGGGCCCCAGCTCCCAGCAGTCAGCCGGGCAGCCAGCCCTAAAGGCTCATTGCCCAAGAGAGACAGGTACCTGGCCGGGGGCCAGATGGCTTCCGTTCAGCTCCATTTGGATAGATGGAATGCCAACTGGCACAAAGACAGAATCTGAAGGCCTGGCAAGGAATGCGACCTCACCCTCGACAGCTGGGGAGGCTCAGGGAATGTGCCTCCGAGTCCGGGCTCTCTCAGTCCCAGGACGGCTAACCTAGTTCCAACCTCCTTTGTCTAAGGTGGGGACAAAAAGAAAAAAGAAAAAGAAAACAAGATTGGAACACACTTGTTTTGACATGTTTTTGGTGGGTCACCAGTCTCTCAACAATCAACGGAATCATCATTACGCAAACTTTTATTGCTCCATGCAAATCAGATGTTCATGGAAATTTTCATACCACCAACCCCTGGCGATCCGGAGAGCAGGGCACGGGAGGACAAGTCGCCTCCTTGGGAGACCTAAGCCTGCCACCCACTTCTAAGCCCTCTTTGCTGGGGGGCACAGGCTTAGAGAACCGGGGACGAGTTTTTGTGGGGGACGAGTCAACATGAATGACATGAACAGCCGCCTCCCCTGCCTCAACTGCAGCAGACTTTGAGTTCAGAAACAAAGAATAAGATCAATTTGTGGCTGAAAATTAGGAAAGGCCGTGGGATAGTAAGCTAAAAGAGCACTGGCCAAAGAGGCAGAGAACAGGGTCCCAATCCCAGCTGGGTGACCACTAAGGGTCTGACAGAGTATTCGCTCTTCTCATCTGCAAAATGAAAGGAGCACACCAGATACTGGACAGCTGGGTGATGGTCTGGATTCAAATCCAGCCTCAGACAGACACTAGTTGTGTGAACTCGGGTGAGTCAATTCCCTCTCTTGACCTCAGTTTCCTTATTTGTAAAATGAGCTGGAGAAGGAAATGGCAAAAGCACTCCAGGAGCTTTGCCAAGAAAACCCCCAAAGGGGTCACAAAGACTGGGATGTGACTAGAAAGTGAGGAAACAGCAAAAAGCAGCTGCACCCCAAAATCTTTGTCATAAATCTGTGACCCCGAGTTTGGGAGCAGGAGGTAACGAGGGGGAAACGCAGCCAAGTCCTGCCTGCCAGTTAGTGCCCGTGGCTGGGGGCAGCCTTCGCTTCTCTACGCCTCAGTGCGACCAATAAAGTGGGAGTTAGAAAAGGATGATTCACCTCCTGAGCCTTAATTGGCTCTAAAATGGGGAAAAAATATTAACCCACCTCCCAGTTACAGTAAAGAGCAAATGAGGAGTAAACAAAGTCTCTGCTACAGGATTTGGTCTAGTGGGGATTTTAATGGAAATCCTGCCAAGTAAGTGAAAGGAGGAAGGAAGAAAGGGAAAGGAAGAAGAGAGAAAGGGGGAAAGAGAAAAAAAAAAGGGAAAGGAGGAGAGGGGAGGGGAGGGAAAAGGCAGGGAGATTTAATGTTCTGCCTAACATGAAACCATCTCCTGAGATGCGGAGGAAGCGGTTAATCTCCCCTTCTTTCCCTCTGGGTTTTTATGGGCATCTGTGAGCCTGTCCCTACCTTAGCCCCTAATGATCATAAATGACCCTCTCAGAGGGCAGGGGCCAGGGCCAGGCTGTTCTCTTCACACACTAACACATGCAATTAGGTGCTTAATAAATGCTTTTTGATGATGGCGGAGCCCATGGCCTCTGTATGGGGAGAGGGAGGAGGTGAGCTGGGGGAAAGGGGGTGGGGGGTAACTTCTGGATTTAAAAGTCGGTTGCTCACAAAGAAGGGAAGAGGGGAGAAAAAAGGGAAAGAATAATAGTAATAATAATAAACACCTATTTATTAAGCCCATGTGGGGTGCTGAGGACTCTACTAAACACTTTACAAATATCCTCTCATTTTGATCCTCTAAGAGGAAGGTGGCACTATTATTAGCTTCATTTGACGGCTGAGGAAAGCAAGGCAGCCTGAGATTAAGTGACTTTCTAGTCTTTTCGATTCTGGACTCAGGGCTCTCAGGGCTCTCTAAGGCAGTTGTTCTATCGAGGATGGCATTGGTTTTGGCTTTGGGACTCTGGGCAAGGGGGTCACCTACGTGTCTCACTTTCCTTATATCTAGCATAGATGGATGCCCACAGCATGTGTCTCAGAGAGTTGTTGTGAGGATCAAATAAGACATAAGACGTCACTGGAAAACACTCGATAAACATTAATTCTTCCTCACCCTAAAGGGCAAAAATCTGGCTCCTTTCAAGACCAGAATCCACTGGGAGTCCTTATCCAAAAGGCCCCGGGGGAGTCTGGGAGCCCCTCAGAGGAGGCCTTGTCCTTGGTTGGGTTGGAAATGGTCCAGAGAGCCAGCTTCCAGGCCCAGCCCCGCAGCAAGTGAGGAAGGGAATGAGTTCAGGGACAGACCAGGGAAAAGCCATTGAAAGAAGAAGATGCAACGAGGAAGGGAATGGTGTGAGGAAGTTTCCCTCCCAGCTCTTCTGCTCACTACCCTGGGAGGGCTTTCCAGGCTCACTGGTAGCAACCCCGGCCCAAAGTGACAGACACCGCAGAAGGAGCCCCTTAAAAAGAACCCCAATCCAGGCACCCTTCCCAACCCTTTTGGCTCCATTCTCTGCCATCACAGAGCTGCCTAAAAGAAGCCTCCCACTATAAGCCTTTTTTGCTCCTCCAAGAGTTCTGTCTGGAGAGGACCAAGGAGACCAAAATTGGGGAGGCCGGGGAAAAAGGGCCAGGGCTGATGGCGGAAAACCTAAACTCAATCCATGGAGACTTGTCCATTCAAGCAGACGAGCAGCTGTGCTGTTCAGTTGTGCCTGACCCCATTTGGGTTTTCTTGGCAGAGACTGGAGAGGATTCTGGGTATCGCTAGGCAGATTTACTAGAGAGGCTTGTGTCCTTCTCCAGTTCATTTTACAGATGTGGAAACTGAGGTAGAACAACAGGGTGATTCACCCAGCTACGAAGTGTCTGAGGCTGAATTTGAACTCAGGAAGATGAGTCTTGACTCTAGGCCCAAGAATATCTACCGGCTAGTAGCTACACGCTGGGAAAGCATTTCTGCTGTTTGTCCTTCGTCCAAAGGACTAAGACAGTGGTGAGCTGATGCTCTGACACCCGAGGAACTGGATCCTCATGAGGGAGGGCTGGGCAAGGTCCCCTGCCCCGATTATCTGCCAAGACTGGCCACATTCACCAGCTGTGTCGCTGGGCAAGTCACTAGGTCTGGATCTATTTCCCCTCTAATGACTATAGAATCCTACACTTGAAATCAATCAACAAGCACGCATTAAGTGCCTCCTGTGTGCTAGGAACTGGACTTCAATAGACAGAAAGGAAACAGCCATCCAGTTCAGCCCCACTCATTTTACAGATGGGGAAACTGATTATGGTCTTAAAGGAGAAGAATTAAGGCCAGGATTTGAAGCCTTTTGACTCCAACTACAGCAAGCAAGCTCGTGCCAGTTCCTAATCCATGCTCCTTGGAGAAGAGGAAAGAAGAGATTCCGGTCTCTCTGCTCCCTCTGGGGTTCCAATGGCCGCATCCAAGAAGCCAAACAAGACTCCCCAGCTCCCGGCCACACCCGGGCTCCCTGCTCTCCCTGCCTCCCACAGAGCAGCCCAGGCCCATCCCTGGTAGTCATCAGCCTCGTTCTGAATCAGTAAAGTTGCATGAAAATCAACCAAAAAGGAGGGAAAGGGGGGAAATACCTTCCCACGCCCCCTCCTCAGCCACAATTTCCTGGGTTTGAAGGGCGATGAATCACTGCCTCCCTCCTGGCTGTGAGTCACCGACTCTTAATCCCTAACCCCCCCATTCTTACTCTAGGTAGGGGACCCCCCTCCCAACTACAGTGAGCCATGGACTCGGTCATCATCAAAAAGCATTTATTAAGCACTTAATTGCATGTGTTAGTGTGTGAAGAGAACAGCCTGGCCTTGGCCCCTGCCCTCTGAGAGGGTCATTTATGATCATTAGGGGCTAAGGTAGGGACAGGCTCACAGATGCCCATAAAAACCCGGAGGGAAGGAAGTGGAGATTAACCGCTTCCTCGGGCACATCTCAGGAGATGCTTTCATGTGCTGGTAGACATGCGGAATTCCAGGCTCTCTGGGGCCCCGAGCAGGGCGAGGGGGGGCTCCCAAAGGGAGCCTGGGTATCTCCACGTTTTACAACTTGGCGCTGCCCAGACTCACATTTTCACAATATTTCATGAGAAGATCAGGGACAAGAAAGAACAAACCCCAAATAAAGGTGGGAGAACTCCAGCCCAGAAAGCCAAGTAATATCTCTCTCTCTCTCTCTCTCACTCACACACACACACACACACACACACACACACACACACACACACACACACACACACACAAAGGATTCTGGGAGCAAGTCCACCCAAGTCAACAATTAACTCCGGAATTCTTCTGCATGCTTGCACCCAGTTTCGTCCAGGGCTCTGGATGAGTGGCGTTCTCCGGGCTGGGAACCGCCGGCTTTCCCTGCTGCTCACAATCCTTCCTTTCCCCCTCTTATACACAGCATCTCTCTCCAAGGACAGGAAACCATCTCTGGTCCCAGCCTCACTTCAGGGCCCGGAGGAGCAGGAACAGTCTCATTTTCCCTTCTTTGGGGCTTTTCTAAGCTAAGTGGAAATCCTTCCCCACACCCAGGCCCGAGCAACAATGATCCCTTTGGGTTCAGGAGGAAGCAAAGAACATCTAGATCCCCGGAGATTCCCTGACATCTGCCCAGCGGGGCCGGCCACCCATCTGAATGCTCACCGTGGTGCTTGTCACATTAAAGAAGCCCCCCAGCCCCGTTCTTCCCAGTGGCCATAAGGGGCCAGCAGCCAGCCCCAGGAAGGGCCGCTCTGGTCAACAAATTACAGGCAGGGGGCAGTTTCCCAGCCCCCACTGCTGGCCCGCCTAGATCTAAGGCAGAAGGGCCAGGCCGCTGTCCTCCAGGGAGCCCCGAGCCATTGGCCCCTCCTGGGGCAGGGAGAGGGATTCCTGTTAATTACAGTGGCCACTAGGCTCCCCCCCACCCCCAGCTAACAAAGGCCTCTCTGGGTTAGTTTGGAGACCTCACGGTGTTTGAAAGGGGGGAGGGGAAGCCAGTGTCCATCAGAAAGGGATTTTGCCCCTTTCTGGTCAGGGATGAGCCCTCCCCTAGGCCCTCCCATCCAGCTCGGTAAGATAATCCTTCTCCTCGCTTCTCTCCCATCTGAACCTATTAGGTATCCGCACTGAAAAGGCTGGCGGCGGGGACATTTAACTGTGTCTATTGTGAGCAGCTGGACCCCGCACATTGAACTGTCCTTGAAAACATTTGGTGACTGAACCTTCCCTCCCATTTCACTCACGGCGAGAGGGCAAATCAAAATGTGGTGGTTTCTGGGGTGGGGGAGGGAAGGGGAGAAGGTCACATGCTTCAGGTGTTGAATTACATCCTTCATTTCCTTGTAAATAAGGATTTGCCCCCTTTATGAGCAAAAAAACACACACACAGTTCAAGCTTCTATCTCCGACCTAAAGAATAAATGGCCAAACATTTCCACAAAGGCAGAAAGCTGCGCTCGGAGAATTTGCATAACAGAACAAAAAGGGCGCCAAGACGAAAATTCGGGCTTTCAAGGGCTGGGGGGAGGGGGCTGCGCCCCACGATCCGAACTCCGCCGGGACCCGCGGGACCCGCCCCGCCCCCAGCCCCAAACCCGGCTTTCTCGGCCTTCCGGCCCACGTGAAATTCACACTGTTTATAACAGCGCGAAATTAACCCAGCGCGGATTCTCGTCCGTGCCGGTGGGGGCGGGGGCGGGGGCGGGCCGAAGGCTTTCCGTATTTATTTGGCCTGGTGTTTTTAATTACGGAGGCGCTGGGAGAGAGGCGGTTAAGGAAGGGCTTGACATTTTCGGGTACCCCCCTTTCAAATTAAACGCTTTAAATTCGCCGGGTTTAAGGGGTTTTCCCAGGGTCCACCCTCCGCCAGACCACCCCTTTATCCACTTCGTCTGAAAGCTTTTCTATTAATTCGGGGGGGGGGGTTGCCGCAGGCCCCCCCCGGGGTTACAGTATACAGGAAGATGAGGTTTCAATGCTCCCCCTGGCCGGTGGGTCAGGCCAACAATGGGTTTAAAGGTCAGCGCCTGGGCCCGAGCAGAAACAGATAAACATTCCAGAGAGATGCTTCATTCATGACCACAGGGGTGTTTAACAAGGCACTCCAGGAATGAATTCCGGCCGGGAGCCGGGGCCGGGGAGCCCGCCCGCCAGCGGCAGCGCAGGCCCGGCGGCTCCCCCTCAATGGCTGAGAGGGCCATGCAAAATGGGGTTAGAAAAAGCGCGGCCACAAAGAGACGGGGGGCTTTGAAGTGGAGCAGAAAGAAACCCGGGCCCGAGTTAGGCAGAAAGAATGCTTTTAATGCAGAAAGGGGACTTTGCAAAGAGCTCGGGAGGGGGGAGGAGGGGGGAGGAGAGGGGGCGGGGCCGCGTGCGCTTTCAAAGCCAACTCCCCGAGATTTTAACTCGCTCGCTTTCCCGGACCACTTTAACCGAGCACAAAAGTAATAAACCAGCGCAGCGGCCGCGGCCCGGCTTCAGCCCCGCGCGCCCGGCTCCATTTAACCCCTGCAATTCCGGGGGGGGGGGGGGGCCGAGCCGGGGATGCCGGGAACGTTACTGAACTCTCGCTAAAAACGCTGAGCGGGAAAGTGACAAAACCACCGCCAGCCTCGTCTTAATAATTAACCTTCCCTTGCGGCTTGTCTATTCCTGGATGCGCTGAATAAACGGGGACGGTTATTACACAAATTAAGTTTATTACATCTCCCCCCACCAGGCTTCCCCCCCTAGAAGGAGGGGCGGCCTCTTATCGTTCACTAAAGCTCGGCGGCGGCGGCGGCGCTTGGGTTTTAAGAGAATTAATAAATTACTAAAAGGCGGCCCGGCGGCGGCGCTTCGGGCCCATCCCAGCAGGCTCAGGGTGGTCCCGGCGGCTCCCGGGACGGGCTTTGGGAGAAGCGGGAGAGCGCCAGGGCTTTGTGTGAGCATCCACTCCCCCACATAGATGCCGCCCCAGGCTTTTGCAAAAGCATTTGTCTGGCGAACACCCCGAGAAGCCGCTCCATTTTACAGCTGGGGAAACTGAGGCTCCCGGAGGTTAAGAGACCTGGGAGTTCTGCCTCTGGGGCGAGATTCCAACCCAGGTCTTCAGACTCCACCCCGGGGCTCGGTCCTCCACACCCCGCTGCCTCAGATTTATTTCCATTAGATAGGATCAGGAAGCATTTCATATTTGCTCGGAAGCTGCCACAAGTCTGCATGATTGATTTAGCATTTCACTGATGGGGGTGGGGATGAGAATGGGGTGGGGGTGGGGAGGCTGCAGTGGAGACTTCCTGTGGAAGGCAGAATGTGAGTGAAAAACTAAGGCAGAGGGGTAACCAGGCAGGCTTTCCCAGCAGCCTCCGGGGTAAAGGCGCTTTCCAAGGGGGAAACTTTCACCGGCAGTTTGGTAGGCCGCCTTCCCGGGCCTGATACCCACTTTCTCCTCCCCTCCCCAAAACTCCCACTGTCACTCATTCCTCCAGCTGGGAAACTGAGGTTCTGAGATTAAGGGATTTGCATGTCATCAGCTACTTAAGCTTGAGGAGTGGGGGTCCCAGCCCACCAGGCACTGTCCACTTAGCCAACACCATCCAGCTCTCCTAGAGAAGTTACTCATTTGTATCTGATCACCTAAATGGGATTTGAGCTTTCAGAGTGGGAAACCAGGGCGTCCCCTTGTCCCCAAGAGACCAGAAGCTGGCTTCCGACCTCCCCATCCGAGAGAAGACTCTGGAGGGGGGAGGGGGGAGGATTGCAACAATTTGCATCTTTAAAGCTTTCTTATAAACTGGAAAGAAGGGTCTGTAGAAATGTCATCAACACCAATTCCAATGCATTTCATATTGTGTTTGCAATGTCGTGTTGTGACCAAGAGCTCCTAGTGGTGGGATATTGACAATTTCAGACTTTAATCATCTTTTCTGGACCTGACCCTATGTTATGATTGTACAAATAGTAATTCCCTCCAAATCACTGTTTTTCCTTGAGATTTAACATTGTGTTTGTGATACTAAAGTATTTCCTTTAGATCTAAATAAATTTATATCATACACACAAATACACAGGAGAGGATGAAGGGCCTGGATCCCGAGTCTAAAGTGAGAAAAAAACAGATCTTCAAATAGTATCATCAAAAGAGTAGGAGCCAACATAATAAAGTGAGGAGGGGAGAAGACAGAGAGAGAGATACAGAGAGAGGGAGAGAGAAAAACAGACACAGAGAAGGGGGGGGAGAAATCATTCAGAGTGCTCACATTAGGCCCCAGAAATAAAATAAAAACCCAAGTTCTACCACATAATTCATCATGCCCCGTTAGTTTCATAAAATGTCTAAAATATTCACAGTGTAGTGCATTTTCTCAAAAGCATTCTGAAACACAAAATGAGTGAAATAATTTCAACTTCCTTCTCTTTCCTCCCTCTAATCCAGGCTCCCCACTACCGTGCTTTCAGCATCATTTGAGCAGGTCACTTCTTTCTCACACTAAAGCTCTGTGCCCAGCATTTCAGGTCATTTCCAATGTGGACAACCCCACCCTCCCAGCTTCCTCTCAGAGCCCCCCCTTCCATGCAGCAACTCAATTTAGTATACCATTACCCAGCACCCTGTTTTGGTGGGAAAATTGCCTTCAAAAAAATTCGTTCTATTGGAATGGAAGCAGAGGCTCCTGACAAATAACCACCCCCCCCATCCTTTCCCACCTAATTGCCTTGGCTGCCTGCACCCCAATGGTGAATTCATCCTTAACCCAATTCAAATAAATATACCTCCGGCCTACACCCCGCCAGCACCATCACTATCATCACCACAAAGCAGTACGTATCAGAGCCCCCAGAATGGGCCTGGTCTGTGCTGGGGAATCAAAGCAAGGAAAATCCCCTTGGTCCCTCAAAGGGCTCCCAAGAGATGTCCTAGAAACAATCATATACACCCAAAGACCTCCACGGAGTGAGTGGGAGGAAATCTCCACTGGAAACACTTCCCAGCCTCGCATGTTCTGACTTGTAGGGTTTGGTTTTTTTTTAATATTCTAGTTATTTGTCATATTCCCCAAATGAAGCAGAGTGGTGGAGGAGGGTGGGGGTGGGGAGAGGCAACACTGCCTTGGAGCTCTAGAGTCTGGCTTCTGGGTCTCTGAGAGCGTCCCCAGCTCCCTGGGTCTCAGTTTCCAGACTTCGAACTGAGGGGGATGGGGCTGAGCTGCCTTTCCAGCTGGAGATCCACAAATTCTAGGAACTTTATCTAAACTTCACTCCCTGAATGTTTGTGGAATTCGCATAAGGGGCAGTTTTCAAGACTGTTTCCTCATAACAAAGGGGGGGGGGGAGGAAGGGAGGGTGTTTTCCCACTGGGAACCTGGGTGATTCGCTGGGGGAGGAAGGTCACTCCCAGAAAAGTCCTTCTTTCTGATCCATCTGTCACTCCCTCTATTTCTGGCATTGGGGAAACTCGGAAACTTTAACCAGGGGCTCCGGAACAAACTCTGGCTCGAAGCCAGTTCAACTTTAACCCAAAGGCCTTGGGCACTCACCTAGCAGAGGCCTCCCTCTCTGGGCCTGGCAGCCAGGGGGCCGTAAGGGATCGTTTACACCCAAACGGGGAGTTTTATTTGAAGGGAGGATGTTACTGCAAGCCACAGTGGACAGCAACCCACCGAAAGGGAGAAAGTGCTCCCTGCGTGCCCGCCCCCCACAAGCAATACACTTCCCCGAGTGCTGGGGCTCGGTGATCCCGGAGTAATTCCCGGCTTTGTCCCCCGGAGGAGTTTTTGGGGGCTATTCACTCCCAAGCCACTTGAGGGGCTGTACGCCAGCCAGCCCTCGGCAGAAAACAAACAATGAGGATTCTCTCCAACTGCGCGCGAGGAAGCCCCGCGGCCCCCGGGAAGAGAATTCCCGTCCATTTCGGAGGGTGTTTCCCAGAAGGGCAGACGCGACCAGTCAGGGTAGCCCACCCCCACCCCCAGCGCAGGCTCGCTCCAAGGGGGATTCTGATCGGCCAAGGCTCACACATGAACTGAGACTTTTGGGACATCCTGAAAAACAGAAATATCTGTTCCCCCCCCTCCCCTAATGATCTTCATGGAAACGAGCACATCTGCAGGGAATCGAGCACATCTGCAGGGAATCGCGCTTTTTTTATGAGCGCCTATCAAACAATTAAAGGAGCCCCAGCGTTCTAGATCGCCCCTGGAAGGATGGCCCTAGACCTTTGAAGCCCCAAGCCATTGTGAGCAGATAGGAAATGGGGTATAATAAATGGAGGCAAACAGCTCCTGCTCGAGCATCCTTCCCTCAGGCCCTCACGTGCCCCAGGCCCCAGAGCCCAGAAGGCCTCTCCGATGGGATTAAATCCTCATTAACCGAGGGGATTCTAGATCCATTAAGATTCTTCAATTGGAAGCAACTGGGATCCTAGGGAGTCCTATCAGCTAATACCAAAGAGCTGGAAAATCCAATCATTTTTTAGCCAGAAAAAGATGAAATTCAAAAGGTGGTGATCCGAAATCTCACACGGAAAATCCAGCTAGGCTTTCAGAAGTGGTCTGAGCTATTGTTTTTAAAATAAAAAACTTTTAGCATGAAATGAAATATTCTCGCTGTGGCAGAGAGAGGGGGGAAGCCGCACAAAAGGCCGAGGCTCCAAGTTCACTTGCCCCCTCCCCCCCGGGCCCCACCCCCATTCTTAACTAGGTATTTAGTTTGCCAGCACTTGTTTGTTTTAATTTAAGAAAGCTAATTTTTACTATTTGGCCAATTTTTCATGGTTCTACTTAATGTATTTCCATTTTGTTCAGCCCGGCCCGAGAAATATGTCACTCTTCAGATTTCCAGTGATTAAAGGGCAGCAGAAGCTAGCATGAAATTCTGGGAACCGGCCTAAGTGCGGCCACCCGGGCTCCGATCCCCCAGTCGGCTCAAATTAGAAAAGCAATTGAGATAAAGCGGCCTAGATCTGGGCCCGCCCCTCACACCTCATTGTTATTTCAATCACTCAATGGGAAAAATAATCAGCAACACTGTATAATTATAATGACCAAGCTCTGACCTAGAAACCGAGGCCGAGCAGAGCATCCGCTCCCCTACTCGGCAGGGCAGATAGATACTCTCCCGCCGAGCGGTTGTTTTTTTTCATTCCTTTGTTACCAGAGGGTGTGAATCCATGGGGGAGGAAGGGCGAGACACTCAGAAACGAAGGGGATAGGACCCCCCCCTCCAGGTATCGATTAAAACACCGCCACCATCGGGCATGCGCCATTGGGAACCCCAACCCGTCTGAGGGGCTCCAGTTTTAGCCCTTCCTTCTAGCAGACGGACTGGAATGGCCCACTTTGTTCAGTTAAATGGGGAATACAAGAAATCTCCGGTGTAGATCTCTACAGGAAACCATGGGCTCAAGTGGGCCGGATATTTATGATTCTTTTTCTTCTATTTTTTTTTTATTTTAATAGTTTTTATTTGCCAGATATATGCATGGGTAATTTTACAGCATTGACAATTGCCAAATCCTTTGTTCTAATTTTTCCCCCTCCTTTCCCCCCAGATGGCAGGTGGACCAATACATGTTAAATATGTTAAAGTATTATTTACGATTTCTTTAAAAAAAAAATTAGTATTTGTTTTTACATCCCATTTATTTTTCAGTCTCCCTATCTAAGAGGCCATCCTGAGCCATGAAGATTTTTTAAAGAGGGGCTGGGGGATGGGAGAAGGCAGTTCTGCCAGGCTAATCCCACCCGCTGGGGCTGTACAGTATTTTACACTGGGAGCCCTTGCCACCCACCCTGGTTTCAGGGAGGCGCTCCTTGGTTCAATTTCCCTTCTCGTTTCCATGGCATTAGGTGGTTTGTCATTTTCGTGCTCCTTTTCATCCATTCCCAAGTGTTTGCTGACGTTGCAGAAGGGGAAAAGGCGGCAGATGCGGGAGAACAAGTGGCCTGGTACTTCTGGGGTGGCCAGCCAGCTCCTGGCCCGGCCTCTCCCTCCCCAGGCAAAGGGGTGATTGCCCACAGAGCCGGGGCTCCACCATCCGGGCTCACTCCTGTCTGTTGCACAACCGAGTCAAGACACCAGAAGAACATGATGAAATCCCGAACTGTTGGGACACGTTCGGCAAACACCCGGCACTAACCACTGCCCCCCGACAGGAGAGCGGGCCAGATCTCAACAGCAGCTCGGCTTCTTCCCAACGGGGATAAACACCTTTATGGGAAACAAGCAGGAAGAAAGCAAAGCGCCAGAGCCTCAATCGTCGGGCAGGATGCAAAGCTTTATGGGAACGGGTCAGCCCTCGGTGCCCCCAAGGAAGGGGACCACTCCTGAGCATCCCCTCCCCCTCCCCGCCCTCCCCACCAGGATTACTGGTCAGTCCGGCCTCCCTTGAGCTGTCTGCAAAAGAGCTCTTTGTTGAAGGAATCTTGGGGGATTTAAGCCCCCATCAGAGTCTCCGATTTGATCACAACTCCTGCACTCACCACCAAATTCCAAATGGACTCTTACTAGCCCCCCCCCATCACTGGGAATCAACTGGATAGAGGGGGACTGAAACAAAGGGAGGGCCCGGCCTTCCCTGAGATCCTCCCTCACTGGGGAGTCCGCCAACAATCAGCCACTTAGGATCATGGCGGGAGAGTTAGCCTGGACCTCGAAGCAATGGAGGTGAACTCTCCCATTTTACAGATGGAAGAAGCAGGTCAGGGAGTGAAAGGCCACAGGTAGGAAGTACATGGCAAAGCCAGAATTCCAACCAAGCCGGGGTCTTTTTGTCTACTTCAAAGGGCAGAAGGGAGGGAGGTTCCCGTGGCCCAGATCAGAGGAAAGCTCCCAGGACACAGCCGGAAGGCTGGGGACCCTCCAAATTCCCAACATCAACGGCCCAGGAGGGGTCTGAAGGCTGCCCCAAGAGCCCACCCCCCACCTGGCTGGGACTCCACCTAACCCTGGCCACAGGCCAGCCCCTCCCAAGCCACTGTCCAGCTCCCAGCTTCCTCCTGGAGATAAGTTTCATAGAAAACTAAAAATAAATCCGGCACTTGTTAACTCAAACAGCCCTGCCCCTGAAGGTGCCACGGCCACCCTGCCAGGGCCGGCCCACTGCCCTCCCCACCCTCGTTTGGCCTCCATCTAAGGAAGGGAAAGGGAGCAACAGCAACTTCCCGGGTGATGGCTCTGCCCGCTGGAGCCCAGGAGTGAGCTCCTCCTTCCCCTTCCCCTCCCTGTTATCAGAAGGCTGACCTTGGAGCATCCTCCACTGCCCCCCTCCCTCCCACTCCCAGCCCAGTTAAAGGCAAAACTGTTCAGCAAAGAACAGCTAGGGCATTAATCTACACTATCCCATGTCCAGACAGGCAAGTGCCCACCCACCCCTCACCACAGAGGAGGAAACCCAGGCCGAGGTCACAGCTTCTTCCTCATGGGAGCCCAAATCCCAATCTGGTCTTCCAGGTCTGGTGCGCTAACCACTACCCACACTCCCTCCCAGCTGCCAGCCCCACCTCGTGGGGTCACAGATTTATGGCTTTAAGGCCATTTTGGTAGAAGTTTCAAAGCCAAGTGCGAACAGGAAATCGGTATGGGTATTTCCGTCCACAAATGAGACCATTTCTTAGGAAGATTAGATTGAAGCCCTTTATTACGAGGAACTCTCTAAAAGTCTATTTCTTGGCCCGCTGCTCTCCTCCTCCACGTACGGTTTAAATGTCTCGCCGACCAGCTTCCATTTTTTTCTCATCACCTCCCTGGCCCCCAAATAATAAAAGTCTCTTTTGTGACAAACTTAATCATGGCACGTTTTTATATATTTAAAAATAAAAGTAAGGTCCCCCCAAATAATAAAAGTCTCTTTTGTGACAAGCTTAATCATGGCACGTTTTTATATATTTAAAAATAAAAGGTCTCCGTAAATTCTCCAGCCTCTTGTCCATTCCTCCCCCTCCTTCTACATACTTCCTCTCAACACTGGGCATCCCTGGCTGCCCCCTCCCTCCCTCCTTATGGTTCCCTGGCTCCCTTGTACACCTCTCTAAAATCTCACCTCAGAAGCTTTCCCCAAGCCCCCTTAATGGTCATACCTTCTCTCTGGGGATTATCTCCAATTCAGCTGAATGTGGAGAAATTATATTTATTTCCTCTTTTATTCGTTTTTAAAAACATCTTTACCAGAAAAAAAAAAAAAAAAAGGGGGGGGGGGGACAATCAAGTCAAATAAATGTGCGCTATATCGAGTCAAATCAGAAAAGACATTTTTTCTTTTATCCCAAAAAACCCATCAGTCTCCTCCTGGAGGCGGGAAGCCGGACTTCCAGAGAATCCTGCCTCTTGTCAAGTTGTTTTCCTTTGAAAGACCATGGGTGGCCATGGGCTCCATGCTCCTCCTGCTGCTGCATCAGTACATCCCAGGACCCCCAGGGGGTCTCCAAAATCCATCCTCCTCCTCATGTCTCACTGTGCAATTTCATTTTATGATAATATTTCCCACAGTTCTCAGCTAAGCCTCAATGAAGGGCACCCACCCGAGTGATTTCCAGTTCTTAAAGCAATGCCTTCAATATTTCTGTACATCTGAGCCCTTTCCCCTCTGTCTGTCCTTGAGCTACTGAATAGTGTGCTTCTGGATCAAAGAGTATATATACAATTCAGTGAGTACACACGAGGGA
Organism: Sminthopsis crassicaudata; assembly: GCF_048593235.1. Lineage (NCBI taxonomy): Eukaryota > Metazoa > Chordata > Mammalia > Dasyuromorphia > Dasyuridae > Sminthopsis > Sminthopsis crassicaudata. The sequence continues at coordinate 19,052,490 of NC_133621.1, read as the reverse complement.
AACTGAGGCCCCCAAAGTCATTTTGCCCAAGGTCTCCCTGGGTAATGAGTGAAGAGGAAGAAGTGGAACACAAATCTTGATCTGATCCTCTGAAATGAAGGGGGATCCCACCCCAGCCCTAGATGAAGTCAAATAATGACAATTTTTGGGGGGGACCCCCACAAATAAAAGACAAAGAAAGGTCCAAGGGTGCTGCAGGCATGGAAGTGGGGGGAACAGTCAGGGATGCCCAGGGTTGACAGATGAAGTCTAGAATGTACAAGAAGCTAGAGAATTTCTGGAGAGCTCACTCTTAATACTAGAATGAACACCCTTAAAAATAATCATTGCTGGCAAAAAGTTCTATTTCACAGCTCTTTAGAGAGAGATAGAAACACTGTTTATTCACATATTTTAAAAAATACTAAAATTTCAAAAATGTTGCATTAATGAGCCAGGTTAAATCTGGATACCAGATAATAAGTCCTTTTCTTTATCAAACATTAGCTTGAACAGCAGTAGCACCAGAGCTCTGGGCCTGGAACCAAGAAAACTTCCTGAGTTAAAATCCAGCCTCAGATACTTCCTACCTGGGAGACCCTGCACAGGTCACTTCACCCTGGATGCCTAGTGCCCTCATTTACAAAATGAGCTGGAGAAGGAAATGGCCAATCCCTCCAAAGTCTTTGCCTCCAAATGGCGTCATGAAGAGTCAGACACAACTGAAAAACAATTAAACAAAACAAGCCTCCTCCAAGAGCCCCTTCTCCTTTCTTCCAAAGGGGCAATAGGAAACGAGACGCCGGAATCCCTGGGATCTCGCCCTCCCCGGCCTTTGCTCCATCTCCTTTCCATACAGTCCATCTGAGCCATTAAAGCAAGGAAGTCCCTGGTCTGGTCCTTCCAAATGTTTCTCCTCAAAATATCACTTTCCTTTCGGAATTCATAAATCCATTTGTGTCTCCAATCTTTGGTGCTATTTCCCATGACTTGTCTACACGGTCAGCCTGGGCTCAGCAACTCAACACACCCTCAACAATGACCAAAACCAAAGTTCCTCCTCCATTTATTAAGCACCTACTTTGTGCCCTCCTTTAGGCTCTGGGGATCTAGATTAAAAACCAAGCCCCCAGTCTCAAGAAGCTTCCTTTCAGGGAGCCGAGATATAATGTCAACCACTGAATAGTTAAGTAGCATCTCCTGTATACCAGGCGTGAGGGATTCAGAGTCAAACATGAAACACAATCTCCGCCTTCAAGAACACAGAAAAATAAGGGGATCGGATATGGTGGGTGCCCAGGAGAGTCACGAAAATGACCCAGGAAAAGCTGAAGAAAAGGTAGATGACAGAAGTGGAAAGTCTTTTTTGAACAGGCAGCATGTGTCAATCAACAATTATTAAGCACCTACAGAGTACCTGTCTCTATGCTAAGAACTGGGGATACAAAGAAAACCCCATCACCCACTCTTTCCCTGTCTCCGTGTATCCCCTCGTCCCTCATTTTTTCTTCCCTCTGTCCCTCATTCTTTCACCAGGAACTCAAAACCTAATGGGGAAGACACATGCAAATAAATACATTTGTCCCAATTTGCTTCTCCCCTCATTTCTGTCTTGTCTCTTTCCCTGTCTCTCTTTCCTCCCTCTGTTCCCCCGCTTCTTCTGGGTCTCTCTGCCTTTCTGTCTTTCCCTTCCCCTCTCTCCCCACCAGGAGCTCACAATCTAATGGGGAAGACAACATTCAAATAAATACATGAAAACAAGGGCATTAAAGGAGGAGGCAGCTCATTCCTGGCCAAAATGGCACCTACTCTGACCCAATGCAGGGCACGTAAAGCGGAACAATGGAAAACTAGGCTGAAAAAATGAAAGGAGCCAGATCATGAAAGGCCTTTAATGCCAAGTAAAGGAAGCAAGGCAGGAGGAGAGGTGGAAGAAGGAAGGAAAAAGAGCAAAGAGGAAAAATAAAGCATTTATTAAAGTCCCTACTGCGTGCTAGGCATTGAGCTATGTCCTTTTTGCAAATATCTTATTTGATCTTCAGAAGATAAATGCTATTATCACCCCCATTTTATAGCAGAAGAAAGGGGTAAACTAGTTAAGTGACTTGCCAAGATTCATAGCACAAGGAAGTGTCTGTGGTCCAATGTGAACTCAGGGCCTCCAGACGACCCTGTTCTGGCCAGCGTGGCGCCAGCTGCTGCTTTAAAGGTGGACTCCAGCAACTGGACACCAAAACCAGCCACAAAGTATCCTTCGATCAGCCAGCAGCACCTACTGCCACTGATGGGGCTGGATTATGGGCAGCGCCAACCTGAAGCAAGCGTTCCTTGATACACGTGCAGGCAGCAGGGTGAGATGGACTGGGTCTACTCCTGGATGAAACACACCAGATTACAGAGGGCCAATCAATCAATAAAACTTTTATTAAGCACCTACTATATGCCTGGCACTATGCTGAGCAAAAATCTTTTAGGATGTTCTTTAGAGGTCCGGTTTTTATTTTTTTAAATGACAAGTCAGGTTCCAGAGAATCGGCTTCTCCTTGGCCAACATTTTCGTTCCAAATGACCAGGGAATGTCAATGGAAAACTGTTGGTTTTGTTCCTGCGCCAACTGGAACACCCAGTTTCCTCATCTTTAGAATGAAGATAATAAGTTCCTATTTCACAGAGTTCCTTGAAGTTCAAATGCGTGAGTCTCAGTTAGGAACGGGTTCTAGAATGGCACAGGAAACATGCCATAAGGAGATGCCCTTCAGCAAGGGAGGCGCCTCGGAGCAGCCTAGAACATGGGTCGGGATTTCCAAACCCACGCATGAACACTATCTGAGCAGAATTGTGCTTTCACTCATTTTGTCCGTTTGATTCTGCTTCGGGCCACAAACATGAGATGGTTAAATAACTGCAGAAGTCCCCCGGCCAGGTCCTGCTGGCTCCAAGCCCAGGTCTCTATCCACTAAACCAGCTGATTGCCAGAAGTGGTCCGGGAACGGCCGAGTATTCCCAAAGCCGAAAACCAGTTTTGTAAAACGGAAATGGTTTCATTTCTACTGTAGTTAACTATCGATAAAGAAACAAAACAATGAAAATTAAAAGTTCTTGGGGTGGAGGATCCTTATTAGTTTCTCAGAGTACAAAGGTCCTGAGGTCGTCTCCGCTGTATACCATACTGCCTCTCTAGTGGCTCGATGTCACTGTATTAATCACTGCATTCAATACAACAAACAGCCAAACAGGGCTTTCTTCCAAGAGAAGAATACTGCTAGGCTAAGCGCAGATGTCCGCACGAGTTCACCTGAAACGGGGCTGGCCACCCCATGATTAATCAGGGAGCCACGCGCTGCCGTGACACTCTGCCGTAGCTCAGGGGACAGCAGATCCACTCATCCCTCTTGTTCAAGCACAAACCCCAAAGGCTCTTTAGGGACAGCCTGGTGGTACACAAGAGGAAGGAGAAGGGAAATCCTATATCCTTTAAGAAAATAACCCACTTCTGAAACTAGTACGGGGGGGGGGAAGGGCACCTGAGAAATGCTTGGTTTCTTATGTGCAATTTCAGATACCTAGAAGGCATCCAAATGGCCAACACTTGGGGTGAACGGCCCAGATCTAAAGGCAAAAGAGGGAAATAGGATACAACCATGTCAAGGAAGTGATTAACCAAGGAAGAGAAAAAAGATTAGGGGAATACTTCCATGATGCTTTAGAAGCAATGTCACCTAACAATAGGTAATATTTCTATAGCCCTTTAAGGAGTATGTGTGTGTAAATTTGCCTCTCACGATAGCCCTGGGAGCTAAATGCCATCATTATCCCCATTTTACAGATGGAGAAAATAAAATCCCGAAAAGGTTTGTATGGATTACATAATCTGTATCAGAGATATGATTTGAACCCGGGTTCTCCATCGTGCAACAAAGCGCTGAATCTGGATCCATGAAGACTCAACTTTCAAATGTGGCCTCGAACACTCACTAACCATGTGACCCTGGGCAAATCACTTAACCCTGTTTACCTCAGTTTCCTCATTTGTAAAATGAGCTGGAGAAGGCAGTGGCCAATTGTTCCAATATCTCTGCCAAGAAAAGCCCAAATGGAATTGCAAAGTGATCACACAACTAAAATGAGACTCAAAAGCCACCTCTGAATGTAGCTGCAACAGTCTTCCCAATGTTTCTCCCACTCGCACATAATCACACTGCTAACACTCATTTTCTTTGATAAAATGGGGGTACAAACTAGCAGCTCCCCATTGGTCTGCCATGAGGCTCTAAGGGGACCCGTTATAGGCAAATCATTTTGTATACAGGACACCCCAAAGTCTCATCTTTTAATATCTTTCAGAAGTTACAGATTCAATAACTTTGAAAAAAACAAGTGATAAGGTTTTAAAATACTGACTTGCAGGGACTTGACAGAAAAGATTAGGAAGAGAGGGTTGCTTATTAAAATTTAACCTACCTACCTTCTGCTACACATGGATCTAGTCAACCAGTGTGTCAAACTTGGCATACAGTAGGCACTTAATAAGAGCTTGTTCCCTTGTCCCCTCCCTCCTTCCCTATTAAACCCTTCGACAACTTTTCTCAGCCCATGATCAGCGAAAAGACAGAGTCTGTGCCTTGGCTTTAAGCTCGATCTTCCAAAGAATGAATGCTTTTGATGCATCCAGGACGGCGCTGATGACGTGACCCCCAAAAATAAGCTGAATGGGGAGAGTTGGGTGACCAAGATGGCCAAGCAGGAAGAGGGGCATCTTCTAATGTCTCCCCAGTCTGAGCGTCGAACAAAAGGGGCACCCGCAGGACACATAACTCAGAAGGCATGCCCAGTCTTGTTCAAACGAAACACGGATTGTACAAAACTCACTTCACTAAATAAGTGTAAAGTAAATCTAAATAACCTTCCAAATAATTTTTATGTTAGAGGTTAAATTTCTATTGAATTTATTAAAGTTTAAAATTGTACTTCGGTGTGAGGATGTTCTTTTTAATGTAATTAACTTAAGTAACAGCTAAATCGAACAGACATTTCTCTGGATGAGCAGTCTTGAGCATCGTTCCCATTTCACATATGAGAAAACAGAGACTGTAAAAAAAAAAAAAAAGAAAAATTGACTTGTCCACAGCCCAGCCCTTTCCTCACTCTACCGTACTTCCCTGCACTAGAAACCTTTGTACTGTCATGCTATATGAAGAACACAGAACACAAACAATCTATGCGTGTTGCCTCAGAGTCTAAAAAGGTTACACGCGCGCACAGACATGGATGATCAAAGGGAAAAGGGGGCTGCCGAGGCGAGGAACAGTCGGCCATTACAGGTCATCCTTGTACGGAAAGGCAATTTAGCAGTCTAAAGGGTGGTCAATGTACTTTTTGTTGCTAATTTTTTTTAAAATTAAGCCCTCTGATGCATTTTATTTTTATGTTACACATTCTCAATACCCACTGCACTGGCTTCATGTGAGCTCTCTTACAACAAGGGTAAACCCAGTTAGCAAAGCTCACACCTCTCCCACCACACACACACACACACACACACACACACACACACACACACACACACACACACACACTACACAAAACACAATACACACTCACTCTCACTCCTTTTGTTGTTGTTTTTTAATTAAGAGAAATCTATTTTCTCTCCCTCCCACCCAACCCCACTGGGGAGGAACAAAGAAACATTTCTTTAACAAATATGAACAACCAGGCAAAAGAAGTTCCTTCAATGGCTGTTCTTGGCTTGTTCTGTCCCAAAAGCCGACGCTTCTCCCTGGAAGGGAGCTCACGTATCACTGTCAGCTCCCGGGGAGGATAAATGGCCTTCGCCTGGATCATGGCTCTGAAAGCCTTCTAAGCTGCCTGTCGTAACAGGGCCTTGGTCCAGCTCATCTCAGTTTTCATCCATTTCTGGTCCGTTCTGATCTAACAGATCTAACAGCACCATTGTTCTGGGTCTGCTCGATTCCCCCTGCATCAGTTCATACAATTTTTTCCATGTCTTTTTGGCCTCAATGATTTCATTTCTTGTGTCCCAAGTGGACCCCATCACCTTCAGAGAGCAGAACCTAAGAGAGCTCTGCTCCAGGGGCATCCTTAGCTTTCTGCCATCATATAATGTGTTTCTCTCCATGTAGGATCTGCCCTCCTTTCTTGGATCTCTCTGGGCTACAGGCCTGCCAGGGAGGTATGGCTGGGGCGGTGTGTGAGACTTCAAATAGTCAGAAGTCTATTTACTCATAACTCTGCACGGAGTTTGCATAGGTAAGTAAGAGCAACTGTGGTCAGTACACCTGAAAGCAATGCTACCTCCCATGTGTCAACCAGTGCGACCTTACTTCGCTGAAAAACACGTACAAATCCAGACACTGCTGCCAGAATAAAAGCCCCTACACGCGCTCAGAAACTACTTTCCTAGAAAGATACCGATTTTGTAAACGTGCAACACTTCAGTTTCATTGCAGAACAAACATGGCACCTGGGAGTTAACTAAGGCCTAATCCCATTTCAAACACCCAGCAAACTCTGTGAGGTTAAATAACGCAAATTATTTTACTATGTGCCTCAGTTTCCCTCATCTGTAAAATAGTTACCTGCATAACTGATGACACACACAAAAAAACCCCACCAGTTGTCAACCTTCAACGACTCAGAAAAAGGTGAGCAGTTTGCTTTCCCCTCCCCACAAAGTCCCAACAAAGTTTACCTGCCCCTAGACCTTTTCCAACAAGCATGTATTCTCTCTGTCCCAGCTCTCGACCATTAAAAACAAAAAATAAAACCTTGTAACAAATATGCAGATTTGGAGACTGAAGGAAGTGAACATGCTACATTCACTTTTCTTTTTTATTTTCTCTTTCCCATGGTTTTTCCTTTGTTCTGATTTTTCACTCCCAAAATAACTCATAAAGCAGTGTGCATTAAAAATAATTAAATTTTGCACGTTTAACATATATTGGATTACTAGGAGATGAGTTGGGGGAAAGGGAGGGAAAACATCTAGATTTTGTAAGAATGAATGTTGAAAATTACCCACATAGAAATTGTGAATACATCCAGCCATTCTGGAGAGTGATTTGGAACTATACTCAAAAAGTTATCAAACTGTGCATACCCTTTGACCCAGCAGCGTCATTACTGGGCTTATATCCCAAAGAAATACTAAAGAAGGGAAAGGGACCCACATGTACCAAAATGTTTGTGGCAGCCCTCTTTGTAGTGGCCAAAAACTGGAAACTGAGTGGATGCCCATAAATTGCTGAATAAATTGTGGTATATGAATATTATGGAATATTATTGTTCTGTAAGAAATGACCAACAGGAGAAATACAGAGAGGCTTGGAGAGACTGACAGGAACTGATGCTGAGAGAAATGAGCAGGACCAGGAGATCGCTGTATACTTCACCAACAAGACTGTATGATGATCAATTCTGATGGACGTGGCCATTTTCAACAATGAGATGAACCAAATCAGCTCCAATAGAGCAGTAATGAACTGAACCAGTTATACCCAGTGAAAGAGCTCTGGGAGATGACTATGAACTACTACACAGAATCCCCAATCCCTGTTTTTGTCCGCCTGCATTTTTGATTTCCTTCACAGGCTAATTGTACACTATTTCAAAGTCTGAATCTTTTTCTACAGTAAAACAACTGTATGTATACATATATCGTATTTAACTTATACTTTAACATATTTAACTTGTATTGGTCAACCTGCCATCTGGGGGAGGGGGTGGGGCAAAGGAGGATAAAAACTGGAACAAAAGATTTGGCGATTGTCAGTGCTGTAAAACTACCCATGCATATATCTTGTAAATAAAAAGCTATATTAAAAAAAAATTATCCACATATATTTTGAAAATAAAAAGCTCTAATAAAAATAAACGCTTTTTTAAAGATATGCAGAATCAAATAACAGATTTCTACATCAATAGTCATGTTCTAAAACGTCCATCTCATTCATCACTCCCAGTCCCACCACTTCTTGTCACATGGGGGGGGGGGAGCAGACCTCATCAAGGCTCTTCTAGAGTCTCCTTCAGTCACTGATCTTATCTCCTTCAAAGGTGCTGTGGTTGAACAGAAATCGTTCTGGTTCTGTCCAGCCCACTCAGCCCACTCTGCATCAGGTGGCAGAAGTCCCACCAAGTTTCTCTGGAGCCATTTCTTTTATAACAACAACACTCCATCATACCCACATGCCATAATCTGCTGGGCTGGTATCCGGTTAATGGGCACCCCATTCACTACCAGGTCTTTGCCACAATAAAAACAGAAGCTATTCCCCAATAGCTGCCTGGGGCCCGGGCCTGGTAGTGCTGCACCCCACGGCTCTGTGGCTTTGAGGCACCTTCCCAAATTCCAGCAAGCCCCAATTGATTAGCTATAATTGGCCACATTGGCAAATGCTTTTTCACACCTTTCTGGAAGAATTTATTTCTGGAGCACAGTTTCCTTACTCCAAGGGGAGCCCCCCTTTCTACCTCCAGGTAGATTTCTCCCTTACCTGCCTGGCAGAAACAACCTCCCCACCCTCAGTCACTTTTACTTGAAATCCCTAATTAATCCTCCTCCTTAAGGAAAATCTGGCGCTAGAGAAATTCTATCATAACCATCTAACAAAATCAAGTGTGTGCATTTTAAATAACATTTAAGGGAAAAGGAGGAGGGGAAGAAGAGAGGGAAGGGAACAGGGAGAGAAACATCCCTGGCCCCACTCCCCAAATCTCCAGGTTGCTAGGTTGAGGCCGGAGCCATTTTCAAGTACACTGTGGTACCCTGGAAATCCAGGGTCCTGCATCTGCTCCCTAAGTCCTTTGGCCCCATTTCCTCAACTGTAATCGTTAAAAGGTCAGCAAGGATGGCTTCTGAGGGCCCTTCCAGCTCCGGCTCTCGGATCCAGTGATCACAGCAGCCTTCAGATGCCCATCTCTGAAACGCGAGCCGAGTCAAGGCCAGCAAAGAGTCCGTCTTTCTTCTCTCCTCTGCCCCACACAAAGGCTGCCTTCTAAACCCCAAGGTCAGGTCCCCAGCTCTAGCTTCCCAAGGATGGCTCACGTTTCTCTAGGGCTTTTAAGGTTTGCAAAGGGCTTTCCTCCCCAGCACCCTATCACTTTCCCCATTTCCAGAATGTAAGTGACTTTTTCAGGACCACACAGCTAGCTAAGTTAGACACTTAAGGTACCATCTGAATCCCTAGTTTGGGACTCCAGGGTCCATCCGGCACCTTCCCCACAATCCCCGACAGTGTCATTCTCTGACCAGCAGGCCTCCAGCCCCCTAGAAGTGACCGCCCACTAACGGACACACTTTCTGCAGGTGCTACTCATTGATCAAAGGAACTTTGATGTCCCCCCCAATTTTCCATCCCCTCACTTAAAGACAAGTCCCGTCCCTGCACAACCTAGCACAGGGGAAGCACTCACTAAATGCTCACTGGTCTGGAGCTGCAAGGTTACAAGGTTATCTGCATTTTACAAACACAAAAACCGAGGCCCAGAAGCTTCCCAGAATCACAGAGAGTAAAGAGCAGAACCAGCAGAATGGGAATAAACAAGGGCCCCACCCCTAATTTTAGAAAAATCCTTCAGAGTACCACAGGATGATAATTTTGTCACCCAGCCCTATGGGGTGGAAGCCCACCGTTGTGCCGGATGCTTTGGCCCCCAGACAGATGCACGCGTGCTTAGGATAACAGAACTTTCAAGCTAAAGGGACTTTCGAGACCAGCTGTTCAGCACTCCTCATGTTACAGAGGGAGAAAATGAAGGCCCGAGGACCAGAAGCCAATCACTGCCCTAAAGTGAGCCAGCTGAACATCCGGAGCAGGGTCTGGCCACATCTCAGATCTCCCGATTTCTCACTAGCCTAGGGAGCTTTCCACCACCTACAAGTGCTTTCCCTGTGGCGGACTGCAGCTCCCATCTCAGGCACCAGAGGCCCCAAAATAACCAGCTCGGCCAGCCAAGAAAGACCATTTAGGGGAGTAACCAGAAAACCACTTCTTTCCACCCGGATTCTAGGCAATGATTTTGTGCAAAGTACAAAAATCAAGATTGATTTAAGAGGCAGCCAAAAAAAAAAAAAAAAAAAAGCTAGTGTTAACTAGAATGACTGTAGCCAGAAATATCCATATATTATGAAAAGGAGCTGATAGTGTGATGTTCACCGGACAGAGAATGGGTTTGGTGGGAAGAAGTGTTGTGGCTGGGAGCCAAGCGAGTCACGTTTACCTGGATCTCTGCCTTCTCTAATATAAAACAGGTCTGATTATACCCATAACGATTCACAAAACGAGATCTGCCCATAGTACGTGGAAGCCCTGGGAGGGACAGATGGACAAATTCATTCCAACATGCATGTCTTGCTCACCCAGGTACAGGTTCCTCAGCAGCTTGTCAGATACAGAGCAGAATGTCATCTGTGAGAGGGAGAAAAAGCTGTTCCCCTTTGAACTTTGGATCCCTGGCTGGAGTCCATCACTGACCCGCTAAGGGATTTGGCTTAAATGAACTGAACCATCTATCCTAAGCATTTATGCATCCTCCTTCCCCATGGATCTGCATTCAAATTCAGCCTTAGACACACACAGGCTGTGTGACCCTGAGCAAGTCACTTTACTTCTGTTTACCTCTTTTGTAAAATGGAGATGATTGTAGCAACAAAGTCATTGTGAGGATCAAATGTGATAACATTTTTAAAGTTCTTCACAACCTTCTAATATGTTGTGAATGCCAAGAAGACAGGCTAGTTATCAGAAGCAGCCTTTAATTCTTATCTCTTTCACTAGAGGAATTTTCCTCCTCTAAAATGACCCCCTCAGGATTTGATATTCAAAAGAAAACCATTCTAACATTTTTTTAAATATTCAAATCAAAAATAAATAAATAAAACAAATTTTTTTAAAATCTTCAAATCTTTGGATAAGGGAATATTGACCCCATCATTTATCTTTCTACCTCAACAAGTATACAAGCCTTGCATATAGCAGACAATGTTGAATTGATGGATATAATCTTTCTCTGTAAACCAGCTGATGAGAGATCAACATTTTTAAAAATGTTTTACTCTAGAAAATGACTGATTGCAAAATTGCAGCTTTCCAAAAGTCAATCTTTATCCTTAGCTTAGGGAATCCAGAAAAAGAAGTACAAAGACCAGTAAGGTTGGAGAGACAGCGGCCATATTCTCCAAACCAAAAATTGGGACAAATGACCTGACAAATGATACTCCTTTCCCACAGCTTCCTTCAATGTACACTTTGTCTTCGAATCAGGACCATGCCAGGAAATCCCAGGCAAATGGTCGCCGTAGCGCTAGACACAAGATCCTCTCGGTTATATATTTTATTAATTATCTTGGTTTGCAATAAATTCTACCGCACCATTAAAAGATCATAGCTACTGGCAAAGGGCATGACAAGTGCTTCACCCTAAAGGGAAAGCCCCAGAAAAGTCAGGGGGGAAGGAAGACTGACAACAGCCCCCAGAAATGGATCAGGGCTAAGACCTCCACTCTCTCGCTGGCTCCACACAAATACAAAACAAGGTCAAAGGCACTTGGAGCTACAGGACTTTCTGAACAGTGTCCCCTTCCCCTTCCCAGGGAGACAGGACCTGACCCCCAATTTCTAGGTCTACAACTATCATCAAAGGCTTTGAAACGAGACAGAAAATAGCCACAAGGTTCAACAAAACCCATCTTTCCAAATCAGCGGTTTTGAGAGGTCCTACTCCAGAGTTCCTCCCCACAGTTTTATTTTATTTTATTTATTAACCAGTTTAGCCAAACTATCAAGTGAAGGCTTCCATTAATCCAGTCAATTCTGTGCCTGAGGGGATGTAGACAGAGCTACAAAGGCAGAGGAATTATGGAATATGGAGCATTCTCTATTGAGATAACCTAGTTAAAGGAACCTTCCCATAAAAGATTTGTCCTTGAGAAACACTGAAAATGGCTGGTGAACTATGGGCCCTGCTGGCTCAGTTTCCTTTTTTATCACCTTGGAATCTACAGGGTTTACTTTTTTGAAAAGGAACTGTGACTTCATTCTTTGTAAGTTGTAGGCAACTCCAGGGTGAGAAAATCTCCTTTACCTTGTTAAGCTATCCTAGATTTAACCTGCCTTACACCCTGAAAGTGTCATCAGGCCAAACCACTGTCGTTCCTGGCCAAGAAGGGTTTCTGATTCTTCCCTGTCCACAGTTCTTACACTCCCATCATCCCATGCCTTCTCTCCTGGTTCACTTAGATCATCCACTGGGGGCCAGAAGGGGCCTGCGAAAGGGTTCAGGTCCAGCCTTTGCTTTAGCATCCCACTAAGGACTTCCTTTCATTTTCAAGCCTGGACCTGACAGCAAAAAAAAAAAAAAAAAAAAAATCTTGCACCATTTTGAAAAATAGAGGAAAGATCAGTAAGAATGAGGAAGTCACAGGTAGGAAGTAAAATTCTCTGAAATTTCAGGAAAACTGAGCCCAAAGCCCACACAACTGCTGCTGAAAAAGACCTATCTTGGAGCTGCTCCGTTTGGAGTTGGGAGGAGAGATGTACAGATTTCTAATCATCGGTTTTATGGTAAACGAGGTACATCAAATTCTAATGAGTCTTTAAAGGTTTTTTTACGTAAAGGAAAAAAATATCAATCTCAGCTTACTAAATTCAAGGCATCTTGTTAATATTTAGTAAGTAGTACAAATCATTTTAACTTAAAATGGTTTTTCTTTTTAATTCCTAATTAATTTTATCATTTCACTGTTTAAAATGCCAACTTCAAAGTAACATAAGACTGTCATCTCCAAAGCCAGTGACAATACCTTATTCCATCAACATCCAATAAGCAAAGCCAAATTAGAGAATGCTGAGCTGTACTTTGAGGAAAAACAGAGTTTGCTCTCCAAAGTGTCCCTACCCAAGGCCCCGTAGCCATGGGAGAAGAAGAGCTAAATACACTATAGTTTAAGAATACAAAAAAAAATTGCTGCATATCAAGAAAACACCCAGGTCTAAATCATTCAGAGAAGACTGGGGAAGATGTAGAGAACTGATGCAAAGTGAAGGAAGGAAGATCCCAAGCCTGGGCAAAGAAAGATAAAGTAGATTCAGGTAAGTGGCCTAAACTTAGCCCCAGGGAAGAACCCCTTCCTTCTCCCTTCCTAGAGTCTAAGGCTATGGAATATTGTATGTGTGTATATATATATATATATATATATATATATATATATATATATATATATATATATATATATGTACTTAGAGAATGTCAGTTTCTATGTGTGTTAATTTCATATATATACTTAGAGAGAATGTCAGTTTCTATGTTTGTTAATTTCACATATATACTTAGAGAATGTCAGTTTATGTGTTAATTTTGCTGAACATTAATTGCATATATATATATATACTTAAAGAACATCAGTTTCTATGTTAGTTTTACTGAACCATTAATTTGCTTATATACTTAGAGAATGTCAGTTTCTATGTTAGTTTCGCTTAACTATTAATTGCATATACTCCAATTGCTATATTTGTTAACTTTGCCAAATCATTAACAAGAATCTTTTTTTATGAGAAAAGGGTAGAGGCAGGAGGCAGCATATTCAGAAATTAATGCAATGCAAAAACACTATGTCTTCAAAAATTAGCTGACAAAGCACAAGGTAGCTTGTATATCTAATGTGGCAACGTAGAAATGATAAAGTACACACTGAGAAGCAGAAATAATGTGGATATCCATCGATTGGAGAATGGCTGAAAAAAAGTGGTCCAAGAACCTTGAAATTATTACTTCACCATAGGAAAGCAGAGAAACTCCTATAAAGTAATGTCAAAAGAAGGTACTTAGGTGGAACTAGCACCACAGTTTACAGGGTGACTCCAAGAAAATGAAATCAAAATTGATGTCAATGGTTTGACTAAGCTTGGCCTGAGCCGATAGGAAGAAATAAAGATGGTCACAAACCCCAACCAGCCAGCTGGTTAGTCTTTGTTATAAAAGAGGGATTATTACCTAGAAACATAGTAAAATAAAATTTTAAAAATCAAACTACTTAAAAAAAAAAAAAAAGACAATAAAGAACACATCTACAGAGTAATAACCATTTTCCCCTTACCTTTTTTGGTAGGTTCCATAAAAATATCTCAGTGCCCAAAACCACTACAACACTGGGCCACTAAAATTCAAGCATCTCTCATGATGAAAATGTCATTTTCAAAATAACTATTTTGAGTCCTATAAATCTCACGGTATTGGGGACAATATTGATGGGGGCTTCAAGGGTCTGTGAACTTGTTTTAGAAATATCTGAATAATTATTTCGATATAATTAGTTTCCTTCATACCTTCTGTATCTGTTTAGAGGCATTAAAGGCATGGCTCTGAGGAGGGGTCCCCGATCTTCAAAAGATGGCTAGTGTAGTTCCGCTCTCCCAGCTCCAAAACTCGGTCCCTAAGTTAGACTGACCCCCATCCCAGGTTGAGATCAGAGGCTGGATGTTAGAGACTCTTCTAAAGTTTTTTTTTTTTTTTTTTTACCTCTCTGAAAAATTTAGGTAGCTACAAAAGGCTGGACATTTAAAGCTGATCCCTGCCCCCACCCCATCTGGCTTACTCAGCTTGTATCTCCTACCCATGGGAAACACCCGCCATGCTCCACAGCACCCTGGGCTGTGTGAGGGCGGCCTGTCATCTTATGAGGGCCCAAAGAGTTCACCCAACAAAGTTGCCTGAGTGGGGGCCCTTCTCAACTGAGAAGTAACTGTTTTAGCTCAACCTCACCACAAGGCCAAGGAACTGGGCCAGCCCCCTCGATTGAACTTTCCTCTTTTCCCAATATCCAGCCAAGGTTGTTTAGTTGTGAACCCTGTAAATGATACCTATAAACCTGTGGGGGAAGGGGGGAAGAAATAAAGAAGGGGGAGAGAGAGAGAGAGATGAATTCAAAAACTGGCAACTTCTTTAATCATTCCCTTGGAACAAGAGGCCTGGAGGAGTTTCTTTGGATGTGAACACACATACATTCCCACCTTTCCAGTAGAGCTGCCCACTCACTGGGTGTAAAGGTAACTATCCAGAAAAAAGGCCTCCGAGTTACTCCCAAGGTGTCACAACTGCTCAGGAAGAGGGGATGCAATGAGGCAGACCCACTCCCCTTCAGCTAAAGATGCCTGATGGCTTCTCCAGCCTGCTCCTAAGATAGCCCCTTAAGCATCCTCAGCAGCCCCCCCCCCACACACACACACACACTGGACTCTGGCCGAGCAGTAGCCTTTAGTCAGGCCCCAGTTATGGCCTTTCCCCTCTCCATTCTCCAGGCCTGAACTTCAGAGAAATAAAAAGAACCTTTCAGAATCATGGCCTTGAATGTGTCAAAGAAAATACAGAGAATTACAAAGAAAACCAATTACATGGAAATTGTCTTCAAAATATCAGGAAAAACCTACCACCGGTTCACAACCCCAGTTTAAAAAGCCAAGGCTGGATACATGGTCTCCCAATTCCCTCAGTTATCCAAATGGGGGTCCTAGAAAGAGTACCAGCAACCGGCCATGCCCTTGGAGGAGCTGGTTTGGAATCCTGGCTTGTGTGACCTCAGTCACCTCCATTTCTCAGGGTCTCATTTCCCTCATTCCACAGCCCAGGAGATGATCAGTAAACATCTCTCAAATTGAAACTGGAGGATGATGGGAATGGCCATGGAAAGTGCTGGGAATGGCCCCAGCAAGTCTCTCTCTCAGATCTTTTCAGCTTTAAAATCTATGGTCCTGGGTGACATGTGTTAATGGTAATTAAAAATAAAGTCTGCAAGCTTTGGGAGTCCCAGGGACTGGGTTCAAATCCTGATCTAAAGTCATATAACTCCTTTTCTGTAAAATAGGGATATGAGATTGGGCTAGATGCCCTCAGAGGCCTAACCACTTCTGATCCAAGTCCCAGAGGTTTCCTAAGGTAGATCATTTCTACGAAGCCCTTTCCTAAGGGAAAAGGGAGGGCAGGGTGAGGGTTTGCCTGGAAACCAAAGTGCAGAGTGGTGACCATCTTGGAGGCAGCACTGGCGAGTTTCCAGGGAGGGATCTAGGTGGGTGCTTGTATTTCTGGGAAGATATTTATTCTTAAAGGACAAGCCCGATCCTTGCCCACTCTCCCCCATGGCCTTTTGCAGAGGCCTTTCCCCGGGCCCCGGGTGCCTAAGGGGGAGCAAGATTGTAATCCTTTGCAGTTCCATGGAAGAAAAAGGTCACCCTCTCTCCCCAGCCCGGTGGCAGGCCTGGTTACAAAGTTTCTCCAGAGCAAGATAGCAATTCTTAAAAACAATGGCCTCCCCGGGTTGGGGCAGAGCTCCAGGCCCTGCAAAGCAGAGCTGGCTACAAAGTCTTCCCCTCCCCTGCCTGGGTCTGCGGCCTGCAAACGGATCACCAGGACCCAGGATGCATTCCAGCTTGGGGGCGGGGGTGGGGAGAGCTGGGAAACCAGGCAGGAAAGCCGAAGCCCCCCCAGCCCCACCCCCACCCCGCCCCAGGAAATGCTGATCACCTCGCTGATCATTAATTAACCTTCCTCATTTCTTCCCCAGCTGTAAAAGGCTTTTTATTTGCCAGGGCCCGGGGGCCCCCAGCCACTGGAGGAGCAACAGTTAGGCGCTATAAAAAGGGCAGTGGGAGGGGGATCAAAGTTGGTACCCGAGTTCCTAAAATTTTATGTCACAATGACCCCAAAAGGGAGCATTTCTCAGGGGCAGTCCCATGGCTCTGGTGACACTAACCCTGACGGAGACCAAGCCAACCAAATGGCTGGAGAGGGTGTGTGGCAGGCCCAGGCCCGGGCCCGGCCCATGGAAAAAACACTTTGTTGCAACTTCGCTCCTTCGCCCTTGTGCAACATCCTGTCTGGTCTCCCCACTGACCCAGGAAATTCAATGTATTTGTTTCAGGTGCTCCGACGTTCTCCCAACAACGCACATTCGATCGCACTATCCAAACTTAAGTCTTCTCCTTTCCCATCAAAAACAAAATAAAAAAGGTTCGCACAAGGGACCTGCTAGAGGAAACCCAGCTTAAGCAAAGGAGGCTCTTAACTCAAGGTGCCTAGGACAGTGCCAGAGGTGGGACTGGATTTTAACCCCAAATTACTGCTACACAGGCCGATTTTTAAAAATTCATATGATAGCAGAATGCCTCCTATTTTAAAACAAAATTATTTGGAAGGGTTTTTTTTTTTTTTTAAGTCGATTTCCCCCCCCCCCCCTCAAAATTCAGCAAGACTTCATTCAACTTGTAAATTCTTCCAGAAAGATCTGAAAATCTCCAGGAGTGAGCCATGGGGGAAATGGTTCTTTCTGAACGGGAAAAGATCCGGAAACATTCCCCAAGACAAATTTCTACTAAGCTGATGGAAGTTTTCTTCTTTTGGTGGCAAAGCATTTGAGAAAGCCTTAATAAGCCCACCAAAATCAGATACACACCCTTGAATTATGTCTGTCAGTCACCAAAAAATAAACAGAGGGCCCTGAAGTAGCTAATGAATTATTTTGAGACCTAGGAGGAGGATTATAGCAAAAGACCATCTTTCTAAACAAGAAGGTACTATTAGAAACTGATTAGAAACATATTAGAAACTGATCACTATTTTTGGAGGAAGAAATTGACTAACTTCTAGGATTAAACACCTCTCTCTCCACATAAATATGTGTGTGTGTGTATATTCCCACATATATCTACATATACATGTATATGTATATTCCTATAAACAAAAACAAATTAATCTTTCATGTACTTTTTTAGTCTGCTAACCCTAAAAATCTTTTTAAAATAACTTCATAAATAAAATTAAATTCCTGGAGCAATTTTCTTTCAATACTCATTAGAAAGAAGATTTCTTTAAAAAAAAAAAAATGGTGGGGCAGAAAGAGCCAAAAAGAAAAAGCCAACTCATATAAAATGCTGCTGTTGATAGTAATTGAGTATTTAGTGTTTAGAGAACCAATTATTTCACAAACTATTTTAAATGTGGATAGATTAGCAATGCTTTAGCCCATTGTTCATTTGCTATCCTTAAATGGAAAAGTAAATCAACTCTATCCTCCACTCAGTCCAATCCAACAAAATAAAATAACCCATCCCCCAGGGGGGAAATCACCCACTACCCAAGTAACTAGCTGTCCAGGTTAAGGGTCAACAAATGCCAGCTCCCAAGAGGAAGCTCTCCATAGGCACAAGATGAAGGCATTTTTTATAAACACAACACACACACTCCCCTTCATTTCAAGCTTTAAGACTAAAAATAATATTTCCAACTTGTCATTTCTCTCAAGTTCCAACAGCAATTTTTTCTCAGGACTGGCTGGTAGAATTTCATGAAATCTTCATGTTTTTCTCCAGTGAATAAAGGCACTGGGGGAAAACCTTGTGGGGACTCTACCCTGGGATTTACCATTATTCACTGTTACATTTTTAGTGGGCAAGAATATTGACTTGTTTAATTCTTCAGGGGGAAAGGAGAGGACTGGAGTTTCAAGTCTTTGTCACAGAATTAAACAGAGGGGTAAAAATCGAAGTTCCCCACCCCAACAAAGAACTAGTAAAAAGTAACACCCCCAAACCCAGCCTGAGATCGTCGTGTTTTGTTTTGTTTTTTTTTTACCAACAGGGGACTGGCTAGCACAACTCAATTTCCCACTTATCATAAAATCCACTTGAATTTAGCCAAGTAGATCACCACAAGTAAACTTTTAACTAAATTAAGCTCCCGCACATCAGACTTTTAGGCACGTTTTAATTCTCATATACTAGCAATTTCTGTTTTTTTTCTCCCTGACACTCAACAAACTGCATTTCAAAATGCTCAGTAGCCGGCCACAAGTTAGGACTAAGAGAAAAGGCCACAGGTTATTCCACGAGGAAATTCAAGGGCTGGGGGGTGGGGAGGGGAGAAACAGATAAGAAAACTGACTCAGCAACAAAAGCATCTTCACTCCCTCCCCCGCAGAAATGGCCAGCCCCTCGGTTCCCGGGCAGCAGGCACCTCACCTTCCCCCACCTCCGAGAGTGCCCCGGCAACTCCAACAGCAACAACTAAAATGCCTGACAATGGGAGGGGGCGAAGGGGAGGGGAGGCCGGATGGAGCCCCCCAATTCTGCAAGATTAGTCCCAACTCGAGGCAAACGTGGACAGCTCCACGTGTGCACGGGAAAACTGTGTCCAACACCCTTCTTAGCTAAAGGCAGGCCCCTGAGAGGGAAAGAGGGAGCCAGCGTGGGTGGGTGTTGAGAGCAACTGTGCAGGGCACGGGAACTCTGAGCTTGCTCAAACTTTGTGAGTTAGGGGATTTTGTGGGGAGAAGCAATTGCAATATGACCAAATAAAAAGGCACAGGCCCCAGACTTTTCTATTTCTATTCCCCCCCAAAATTAAACAGAATGCCAACGGGGCAGCCCGGTGGTGGGTTTCCCTGTAAGGGAAGGAAGGTCTCAGCAAGGCCCCAGGCCTCGGCTCCCTCTCCGGCCCCATTTTCCGGGGAACGGATGAATGGGCGCGCGCACCCACATACACAACTCCCTATTATCACACATTATCTAAAACACCATAGAAATCCGAGGAAGGAAACCAAGAAACCCAAGGTCCCTGTTTTACAGGCGAGGAAACTAAGGTACGAAAGGGGAGTTGACTAGCTCAAGGTCATCCCAGGAAGCACAGGCCCTTGGAATTCTAACACGGACTGTTCCTGAGAAGCTCCGTTCGACCGGGAGGCCCCGGGCAAAGGGAACCTCAAGCTGTTGTGGTGCAGGCCCCCAGAAAGCTTCGAGGTCTCCCCGACTCCCTCCCCATCGCTCCGTGGGGCTCAGTTTCCCCGTGTGTCCGGAGAGCATTGTGCAGGAGGCCTTCCCTTGCAGCGGCCGCACGGCCACGGATCTCTCCGGGGGGTCGCCGGGGGCATCCCCGGCCGCGTCCCCCGCGGAGCAACGTCGCGCGGTTCCAGGCCCCAGACCTCCCCCGGCCCGCCCCGCTCCCGGCCCGCCGGCTCACCTCGTCGTCGTGCTGCTGGCAGTAGCTGACCCGCTCGGGGAACACGGAGAGGATGGAGAAGGGCGAGCCGGGGAAGGTCTGGCTGAGCGCGAGCTGCGCCGCCGCCGCCGCCGCCGCCGTGTTGTTGGCCACGGCGGCGGCGGCGGCAGCGGCGGCGGCGGCGGCCGGGCTGCCGAAGCGCTCGATGTAGTGGTCCTTGGTGAGGCGCACCCGCTGGTGCGCGCGGACGCAGTTGTCGCACAGGTGCTCCTGGCAGTCGAGGCAGCGCGAGCTGGCCGGGTTGCCCTCGTCGCACGAGCTGCAGCGCGCCTCGCTCTGGCTGTGCGGCCGCCGGAGCATCAGCGAGGACGCGGACGGGGCGGAGGACGGGGCGGACGGGGCGCGGGGCGCGTGCGGGTGGTCGCGGTGCGGGTGCTCACGGTGCTGGTGCTGGGCCGGCGGCGGCGGCTGCTGGGAGGAGGAGGAGGAAGGCGGCGGCGGCGGCTGCTGCTGCGAGGAGGAAGAAGACGAGGAGGAGGAAGAAGACGAGGAGGAGGAGGGCGGCGGCTGCGGCGGCTTGCAGCGGAGACGCGCCGTGGGCGGCGGCTGCGGCTGCGGCGGCGGGGGCGCACGGGGGTGGTGGTGGTGGTGATTGGTGATGGTGGTGATGGCGGTTGTTGCCGCCGCCGCCGCCGCTACCGCCGCCTCCGTTGCCGCCTCCGCCGCCGCCTCCGCCGCGCCGCCCACCACCACCACCCGCGGCCGTTGTTCTTGGGCGGCGGCGGCGGCGGCGGCTTCCTCGGCCGCCACCACCACGTCCAGGCAGGTTGCTCAGGAGGAAGTTGGAGGAGGGCGCAGCGCGTCCATGCCCGGCGAGTCGCGGAGCACCACTTTCTGGTCGCAGATGGGGCAGCGCAAGTGGAGGGGCTCCCCGGGCGGCCCGCCCGCCGCCGCCGGGGTGTCTCTGCGCCTCCAGACACTGGCGGCACAAGGCGTGGAGACAGGGCAGGACGTGCAGCCTCCGTGAGGACGAGGAGGAGCGGGAGGAGGAGGAGGAGGAGGAGGACGCAGAGGCCGGGCCGCTCCCGCCCCCCAGCCCCGCCCCCCGCCCCCGGCCGACTTGGAGGTCTGCGAGGACGGCGGCGACGTGGCCGAGGCGGAGGAGATGCGAGCCCGCGAGCCGCACTTCTTGCACTGGGGGCTGAGCTGCAAATCTGGCTCGGAAAACGAAGCCATTTGCAACCAAAAACAAGAGGAGGGAGGAGGAGGAGGAAGCGCTGGGCGGCGGAGTTGGGAGGGGAGGGAGACGGCCGAGCAACCAGCTCACCCAGAAAACTGCTTCGATTAGTCGTGCTATTTGAGAGCCAAGTCCTTCCTCCGGGTACCTGGGAGCTGGCCGGGCTTTGCAAGCGCCCCCCCCCCCACCTATAGTTAACCTTAATGCTGTTTACATTAAATAATAATATCGATTTCCCGGAGCAATCAATAACTGACACAGATTCGCCTCCTTTCCCTTGGTCAGCAGCTGACAACGTGGTTAGTGTCTTTTCTAGAACACAAGTGCCCGGACAAGCCTGACCAAGGCTGGGGGTAAGGGGCAGAGCAAAGAAAGGGGGGCGAGGAACGCCCCCTCAAACCTGAGGCCAGTTGGAGGTCGACTTGCAGTTTATACCCCAACGAGAAAATGTAGCTGGAGGGAGAAATAGGGGGGTGTGGGGAGGAAAGGGGTTGTGAGATCTACTCCCTGGAGTAGCCCCCCCAGCCCGAGAATCCGAGGTGGCTTGGTTTGGGGGGTCAGGGTAGTCTAGTTGCTTGATTAGGTTTCACCTGGGGCTCCTCTCTTCCCCTTAGGAGCCCAAAGCAGCCTCCAAAATAATGCGAGAGCGGCCTCCCGCGAGCGGCAACTCCCTTCCTCCCCTGCCACCGCACGTCTGGGAGCTCCGATTGCGTCGCGGCCGGGTGCCGAGGCTCGGAAGGGCGTCTTTGTCGAGGAGAACCTCGCGGTAGCTTCCGGATACCCGCTGCCTCGCTCACGCGTGGCCGTGTTATTTCCACCCGAGTTCGGGCCACGCGGCAGTGGGTGCAGCTGCACGGGGCACTCTCCGCGCTCCCCCACCGACTACGAGGAGGGTGAGCTCCGCGGGCGGCTGCACGCGCCCCAGCCTGGGGGATCGGAACCCAGCGATGGCACCGGGGGTGACGCGCGCCCCGCTCGCCGCGGGCTGCCGGTGGCTTTGGAACGCCCGGCGGGCTGGCGGTCCAGGGCTCGCGCGTGCTATCGGCGCGGCGGCGGCTGCCTGGGCTGCGCGGGGCCGCTGGTCCCCGCCGGCCGCCCTGAATTATTCATCCCCAGGAAGATATTATACCTTTCGCCGGTTCGAGCGGTCGTGCAATGCTATCCGACCTTCGTGCACACCCCCCCAGCGCTGCCCCCATCCCCCCTCTCTCCTCCTCCCGCCGGTCTAGCTCCTCTCTCCCATCTCTCTCTCTTTCTCTCTCTCTGTCTCGGACTCCAACCTTTGCCGCGATGGGGGATCACGTTTCCTTTGTCATCTTTGCATTTCGTGTTTTCTTCCCTCCCCCCGTCCCAGTTAAATGCCCGTTGCAGAAAAATGCCCGGGGCCTGGTGAGAATTAGGAGCAGCCGGCCGTGCCCGCGTGGGCCTGGGCCGCGGCGTGAAGGGGGCCGGATTCCCACACTCGCACCCTAATCGAGTCCCGGAGCGGGGCCCCGCGAGCGCCGCAGTGCCCGAGCTCGGGCGCCCCGAGCCTCGGAGGAGCTGGCCCAAGGCCGCCGCTCACAGGCGGTGTGTGATAAACATGTGTATTTCTCTTGTGTGCATGTGTGAGTGTCTGCGCGCGCGCGCTTCCCCCGCTCCTTCCCCGTCTCCACCTTCTCCTCCTCCCAGGACACCGGGCATTGAAACCGAGCGGAATTTGGAATCCTTTTAATCTCCAAAGGAGCGAACGAACTCACTTCCGCCGGAGCGTGGAGTTGGGGGGCGGGGGGAGCCCTGAGGAGGGTCAGAAGGAGGGGGAGGGTGGTCGGTGTAAAAGGCAAACAGGAAACATTAGCCTTGCGAGCAGTGCTGGCTGGCTTTGTATGCTGCCTGCCTCCCTCCCACCGCCGCTCCCGATGGGCTCCCGAGCGAACTCAAATATTTGCCACCAAGAAAGGCTGTGGGGGAGAGGCGGGGAGGGGGAAAGACGGGGTGGGGGCTTTCGCCGTTTCATTTAAAAGGAAGAGTTCCTTCGGCAGATCTAGCTTGCACGTTCCTCAGCTACGAAGCCCAAGAACCTTTTGCTTTACTCCAGGAGCGAGGTGCGTGGAGACAGGCCGATTCTCTGCTAGCTTTGAGATCACGCGTGATTTGTACACAGCACGTACGAGCCGTCTCGTCCAAATTCTCGTTCTGAGCTAAGGCAGTTACCTCTTCCCTCAGGGAAGACTCGAATAAGCAAGCTTTTAATATCCGGGATTTTATTCCTAGGAACAGCCACGGGGTTACTGGCAATGCTCAGAATTCAGCAGCTCCCAGAAGTCCCAGTGAGAGGGGGGGGGGGGGGGCTGAGAAACTGGCAACAGCTGAACGGTTTGGGGGGGGGAGGGATCGGGGCTCTTAGGACGAGGGAACTGGGATAAAGGGAGGGAGGAAGGATTAGCGAATGCTGAATTTCCCAGCATCTTCTGGTTTTCTTGCTCATGTTTAGTGAAATTATACCTTAAAAAAAAAAAAATTCCCTGTTTCCAAAAAGCCCAAGAACTCCCAGGTTGTTTCTTGTGTCAGTGTCACTTATTGCAGAAGGCAGCGGCCCCCTCCTTCTCCAACCCTGGGTGTCCGGACTCGTTGGGAGAAGTGTTTAAAAGGCAGCACGTTTTAAATTAAACCAGCTGGATGCATGTGCTGATGGCCCCCAGGAAGCAGAAAGACTGGGCTCCTGGCCCACTAGGGTCTACACCACCAGCGTTCCCCAGAAGCAGAAAAGGTTTCCCAAGTCAAGAATCCAAAGGGCCCTTCGCCCCATTCTTCTTGGTCATGAAAACTTCTTCAAATAGCTATGATGGTGTCCTGGACATTGGAAATGCTCAAATACTTTTGAATAACTTCACCAAAAATCCACTGAACCTGGGACTTCTATTAACTGGGAGGCAAACACTTTTCCATTCAACAAGTAGGAAGCTCTTAATTCCAGTGCCCTTCCTCTGTTATTTATTTCCTAGTTATCTCTAGATAGCTTGCTTTGTAGATATTTGTCTACACAATGTTTCCTGGCATTAAACTTTGAGGTAAGGGATTCTTTTGTTTTTGTTTTTTTTGTTGTTGTTTTTTTCCATCCCTGGTATTAGCACACTGCCTGGCACACAGTAGGTGTTTAATAATGAGACAAATAGAGAAAATATAAAGGATTTTGAAAACTGCCTGTGGCCAGATAAATGTTAGCTGTTATTATTGGAGATCTTCTGGGGGCAAGGGCTGGGAATTCAAAAGCAAAAACAATCTCACCTCAAAAAGCTTCCTTCTGTTTGGGGGAAAACAGCATGTACATGTCTACATCATAAATAAAGACAAAGTTATTAGGGAAGGAGAAGCCTCTTAAGGATTTTGGATTGAAGGGGGGGAGCAATCTAGAGCTCCTCCATTATGTGGTTTGGAAATAAGAAAAATCCAGAACCCATGGCAAATGTTCTATTAAAAACTACTGGGGGAAAACAAACTCCCTCCATCTGTCCCTCACTCTGTATTGCAAGGACCACATCTTTTTCTATAAATGACATTAAAAAAAAAAAAAAAATGTTCCTTCCTACGTGTGCACCTTTGCTGCTACATGGAACATTTAGCACTAGGGAGTCCCAGGTCCAAAGTTATAGGGGGGAGGACCTCCAGCCAAAAAGAAAACAAAGGGGCACGAAGATGATCAACGGAACAGTGTTCTGGAGAACCTACTGTCTAATTGTGATTCTGGTTATTTTTGCCCACTATACCAAGATTTAATGATGGAGGGGAATAATGTAATAACCAAAAAAAGGGCCTCCCCCCCAAAAAAAATCAAACTTAAAGATTCAAAAGACAAATTTTAATGTAGTTGTCAAAAAGTAAAAGCATTTTATTTTGGTGACTTAAAAAAAATAAGTCAAGGAGAAAAAAGAAAGAAAGGATAGAAGTGTTTTGTGGATTTGTTTTCTCAGAAAAGGCGTTTGGAAATTTTTCTTAGGGGGTGGGGAATAAGTTGAAAAAAGTTGTTCCTCTGCCAGGGAGATCCTAGTCTCAGCCCTGGGTTAACCATTTCATGATTATAATACTGCACATGTCCTTTATTTTCAAGTCTTAGTTTGCTCACCTGTACAAAGAAAATAATCCTCGAACTTTACAAGGTCATAGTAAAAGGGCCAAGGCATTGTGATGATACCAAATGGTCGCCACCATAGAGACAGCCTTACTTCAGATAATTCAGGAAACCAAGGACATCGTAAAGCAGGTTACCTCTATGACCGGTGTGGGGTAAACAAGACACCGACAGAACTGAGCTGAAGTGAAACATGACCTGTGCAGGGCTTAAGTTTTCATTATTAAATTTTAGTTTAGTTTATGGATTCATTCGTAACCCATAACTATTTATTTTAAAATTATTTTACCATCCATCGACAAATATGAGTCTTCCTATGTATAAATCAGAGCACAAAAAGAAAAGAATTAGGAACATATGATGAAACAAAAACAAATCTCCATGGAAGATTATAAATGATCATGTTTGTAAATTTCTGGTATTTGTTATCCCCCTCCTTTGTTCTTAAAAATTAATTTGTTTTTTCTAATACCCACACTCCCACTGAACAAAACTTTTTAAAAAAAACTTGGGGAAAAAAAGCTCTTGATACATCGTTGCATAGTCAAGAAAAAAAACCTCCACATGGGCCATGTGCAAAAATGTACGTCTCTTTCTGCAGCTTAAATTCATCACCTCTGTCAAGAGTCAAGTAGCATTTTTCATCTTTGTCCTTATGGGCTCATAATTTATCATTGAGATGATTAGAGTTCTGCTGTCATTCAAAGTTGGTTTTCTCTGTAATTTATCATTGTATAAATTGTTCTAGTT
The DNA here is from genome assembly GCF_048593235.1 of Sminthopsis crassicaudata. Lineage (NCBI taxonomy): Eukaryota > Metazoa > Chordata > Mammalia > Dasyuromorphia > Dasyuridae > Sminthopsis > Sminthopsis crassicaudata. The sequence goes on along the minus strand of NC_133621.1, from coordinate 19,026,409 downwards.
CTGCTCAATCTTCATAAATTTATAAAGGTCTCCTTTGAAACCAACCATTTCATCATTTCTTATGGCACAATAATTCCATTACATTCATATATCACAATTTGTTTGAGTCATTCCCCAATAGGACACCCCCTTAGTTTCCAATTTCTAACTATCACGAAAAAGAGCTGCCATAAGTATTTTTGCATACAATAACTAGCACTTATTTAGCGATTTATTGGTTCATAAAGCACCTTCTCTAATATGATCCCCATTTGAAAGACAAGGAAACAAACAGAGAGGCTCTCATAATGAATAAGAGATTAAGGCAAAATTTGAACTTGGAGTCTACATATAGATCTTTTCCTTCTTTCTTTGATCTCTGGTTTATAGGACTGGTAATGGTATTTATGTATTAAAGAGTTTATATATATTTTAATAATATATAATAACTTCCTGGGCATAATTCCAAATTGTTGGACTAATCAGAGCTCTACCAACAATGCCCCAATGTTTTCCTCTAGCCCCTCTAACATTTATCATTTTCCTCTTTTGTCATCTCTTATCAGTCTGATAAGTGAGAAGTAATACCCCAAAGAAGCTTTAATCTGTATTTTTTCTAATTATTAGTGATTTAGGCTCTTTTTTTCACTTGGCTATTGATAGCTTGGTTTTTTTCTTTTAACAATTGTCTATCCTAATCTTTTGACCATTTCTTTATTCAGAAATGTCTCTTAATGCTGTAAATTTGAATTACTTCCTTACATATCTTGATTCTGAGACTTTTATTAAAGGAACGCTGCAAAGATTTTGGTTTTTTTCTCATCATTTCCCCTCTAAGCTACATTGGTTTTGGTTGTACAAAACCCTTTAAATTGTTTATAATCAGAATTATCCATTTTGATCTTGTGTTGTCATGAACTCTTCCCCTAAACATAGATCCCAAGAGTAATTTCTTCTTTGTCCTCTAAGTTGTTTCTCAGTTATATTTAATTATAAATGTAACCAAAAGTTTTTTAAAAAGCATTAAAAAAAAAAAAAAAAAAAGATTCTATTTATCTTTCTCCAAGCAATCCATTGGGATTTCAGTAGGGTCAGCTTCTGAACATTTTCTTCATATCCAAAAAACTTCATACCCAGTTTCTTGGAGTTAACTCTTAATTAAATTTAAACATTATAAAAAAAAAAAAAATGGATATTTGCAACCAGTAAAATTCCAACTTACCTTTAACCAGGGGAAAAATGGATAAAGGTCCGAGGTCACTAGTGCACTATTATAAACTTGGTCAAATTACCTTTTCCCAGCTCATTCCAACTAATGAGCATCCTCTGTGACTGAGGGTGGGGAGAGAACCCTTTCAGGTGTATCTAGTAGCCACAGCAGGTGATGAGAATATTTATTCTAGTGCAAGTATCTTATAAATCAGCTTTTGTTTTAATAATAGATGTTTGTTTTAAGGGTGTCTTTTTATGATAACCAGTTCTAGGTTTTTTCCTAAAGGGGATTCAGTTTTTCCCTTCCCTATTTTCCCAGGTTATGGGATTATAACACAACTCCATTACTGAAATTTTGCATCTGCTTTTCTATCCAATCCTTTAAATATTCTGATGTATGATTTATTTTGATTCTGAAATTCACTTTTCACTCTTGGTCCTTGGAGAGTTTTCACATAACTTTTGAACTCCTAAATCACCTGAGTATTTTTTTTTTAAACATAAAACAAACATTACGTAATAATTGCTATTGAATCAATTAGAGAATGCCAGTTTAAGGCATGTTGTTGTTGAATCATCTCTGTCAGAACAGGATTGATCCGGACTTCCAAAGACAGAGTCACCTGGGGGAAATACCTGGTCTGGTCCTCTGCCCCATTAGCCTTAGCATTCAGAAGAGAAAGATTTCACCAACCTGGAGCAAAATAACCTTGCTAGGCCTCTGCTTTTTTTTTTTTTTTTTTTTTTTGTAAAATGGAGTAATGAGAGAAGATGGCTTCTGAGGTTCGATCTGACTTGAAATCTTTTGATTTCAAGGTTCGATCCTTTTCCAACTTGTGATGGAATAAAAATCAGATCACCTAGGACTCTTGAGCCAAAAGGAAGAATATAAATAAAAATCCCTTCTCTGTGCTTTCCTCTGGTAATGGGAAATAAACAATTATTAAGCACCTACTATGTCCCAGGATGAGCCAAAAGCTGGGACTAAAAAGAAGCCCCTATCTCTGAGGTTCTCACAATCTAATGAAGGAAACGAGAAACAAAAAAGGTAAATAGGAAATAATTAAGAGAGGAAGCCCCAGCATTAAGATGGGTTGGGAAAGGCTTCCTGCAGAAGTAAAGTGGATCAGAATTCTTTATAAGGTCAGTGTGACTTCAAAAAAACTAATGATGAAACATCTAGTGACAAAGGAGGCATCGGTTTCTAGACGTGGCCAATGTGTTTTGCTGGAGTGTATCTATTTGTTACGAGGATGGGTTCAAGGGAAGGTAGGGGAGCATAGTGGGATTGAAAATATAATGCGTAAAAACTAAAAAGTATCCATCAAACTTGAAAAAACAATTAGAAAGAAACAAGCATTCTGGCCGGTGAATCTGTTCAAGAGACTAAGTCTTTCTTTCTTGCATTCTGGAGCTGCTGCCTCCATATCCCTCACCCATATCTTCCCAATTACTAGAATTCTCTCTCTTGACCAACCAGTGGTGTTGCTCTTTCCCTCCACATCCACAGTGGCTTCCTGTCATAGAGGAGCTGGTATTCAATTGGCTTGAATGAAGTTTCGTCCCAGAAACCAGTTGTGGCTGGGTCCTATTATGACTAGAATTTTGGTTTTGGTTTTATTTTGTTTTGTTTTGTTTTTGGTTTGGCTTGGGTTCTTTTTGCTTCTTTTTAAAGTCTCGATTTTGCTCGCTTTACCTTGGGATGGGACAGAGTTGGTTCTGACAAAGGGATTGTTTAGGGACCAAGGAAAGCAAAGTCCTTACTTACCTCCGGGCCTTTAGAATCTAAGGGCATCAGTGAGAACCCTCAGTCCTAAATAGACAGTGGTCATTGTCCCTCTGATCTGTCCCCATTTTCCCAGTGTGACTTGTAGAAAGCTGCTGCAGTCAGGAACTGCATTCAGAGATAAAGAGGCTTCAGGATCAGAGAGAGGTGATAGCCCCACTCTGGTCAGACCCCTCTGTGGTATTGTGTTGTTTCTGAAAAAGCCTGGGTGACCATCCATAAGCAGGCACTGAGCTCGAAGCGAGAAAACATCCATCAGGGAACAATTTGGTGAAAGCCTGGAAGGCTGCTTTGCGAGGATCCGAAGATTGGCTCAAAGAAAATGAAATATTCAGCCTGGGAAGAGAAGACTTAAGAGGGAACATGACAGTTGCTTTTAAATATTTAACGGGGTGTCACTATCACATGAAAAAGGAATTAGATAGGATTTGTTTGGTCCTTGAGGGTCAAATCGTGGGCAATGGGTGAATCAGAATTTTGGCTGAAATAAGGAAAAATTTCTAAAACATTCAAAATACCCAGAAGAGGAATGGGCTGATTTGGGCGACCTCCCTGGAAGTCATCCAGCAAGGACCACATTAAGGCTTAGATGGTATAGCTCCGTAACTCAGTCCATCTCTCAGATTCCATAGTTCTAAAATTGTCACCTCTGAGCCTGGCTCAGAATGGCCTGGAATGGCCCTCACATTCATCTCTGCATCTCTCCTTTCTTTTAAATTTTCAAATCACTTTTGCCTCCAGGAAACCTTCTATTTTGGACTACGACTTTTTGTTCTTTTGACCTAGTGGCTAGAATACCGGACTTGAAGTCTGGAGGAGCTGGATTTGAATCGTACCTCAGACATGTACTTTTTCTCCTTCTCTGAACCCCCATTTCCTCATCTAAAGATAGGAATAGCAACAGCCCAAACCTTGAAGCACGGTGAAGATCAAATGAGATAACAAGGAAATGGAAAACATTTTACAAATGTTCAAGGCTCTTTAGAATACTCAATGTGTTCACATAGTCTGATCCATTGCCTTGTGAAGATTGTTTCATCAATTATACAGCAGTGTTTTCTGTCCTATCATTTGGCGATTAGCTTCTATAGATCATGAACTATGTTTTATTTTCTTCTATTCCCAAGCACATAAATGTCTTCACATAATAAATGCTCAATTCTGGTTCATTTATACATACATTTATGTAAACACACACATATGTATATGTGTGTATGTATATATATAAATATATATATGTACACATATTTGGAGTTGCAATCAAGTCAAGATAACAAGCATGTTTTTAAGTTATTAAATGCCTACTATGCGCCAGGCACTGTGGGAAGCCCTGGAGATACAAAAAAAAAAAAAAAAAAAGACAAAAGTCCCTGTCCTCATGGAATTCACAGCCTAGGGGAAACAACAACACACAAACATTTTTATGTGCATAAGATACATTCAGAGGAGATGGGCAGTAATCACAGAAATATGGCACTATTAGGTAGAAAGCTTACAGAAAGGTTTCTTACAGAGTATGGGGTTTTAGTTAAGACTTAAAGGAAATCAGGGGCCCAGGTGAGGAAGAAGAGCATCCAGAATCTGGGGGACAGACAGTAAATAATGAAGTCTTTTGTTCAAGTTAAGTAGGTGTCCCTGGATTGTAAGAAAACAGTGCTGTATAATTGTTAAAACAATCTTCCACAAGGCAATGGATCTGCCTATGTGAACACACTGAGTATTCTAAAAAGCCTTGAACATTTGTAAGCTTGGGGGTAAGGGGGGAGGAAGGTGTAAGAAGCCGGAAAGGAATGGCAGGGATTTGAAAGCCAACAGAGAATTTTATCATTGATCCTAGAGATAACAGGGAGCCATTGGAGGTTATTGAGTAGGGGAGTGATATGGTCAGACCTGTGTTTTAGGAAAACCACTGATAGGTGAGTGAGGGTTGGATTGCAGAGGGAATAGGCTGGAAACAAGAGCCAAACAGCAATAGTCCGGGCAGGAGGTAATAAGGGACTGGACACAGAGAGTGGAAAAAATATGGGATTTGGAGTCAGAAGACCTGTGTGCACTCCAGCTCTAAACCCTACTTGGATAACCATGGGTAAATTACTTGACCTCTCAGCCTCGTTTTACTCATTTGTAAATTGAGGAGATTGGACTCAGTGGCCTCCAGGTCCTTTCCAACTGCAAACTACCTACTTTCTCCAATTTGATCTTCCCCATAACCCAAGGAGGTAGGAGAATATTTAAGATTTCCCCCATTTTATTAATAAAGAAACTCAAGCTCAGAGGAAACGATTTATCTAGGGTCACTATGGTAGAAGGATAGAATTGGAGCCTCTTCCCACCACACAGAAATGTTGTTATCAAGTAGCATTCACACTTAGGCCACTTTCATTCTTTTGCCTTTTAAAACAATCTCTTACCAAGTTTATAACTCCTTCCAGGACCTTGTAAAATGCTAAATAAACTAGCTGTGTACTAACTTGGATAACACTTGTTAAAACTTAGGAAAAAATTAGTCTTTCACTAATTACTGTTACAAAAACCAGTCTCTTCTTGCCCCATTATCCTGTGCTCTTCAAAGGGCTTTATTTGGTGTTTAATGATTTCTCACAAATACTTTCATGCTATTAAAATCCAATTAATTGAATTTTAATAAAGCAAGCCTGCTTTTTAACAGTGTTGACTATGCAACTATTGGGTTAGGAGTCCCCTCTAAGTAATTAATTATGTAAGGCATTTTTTAGCTCCATTAGAACGCAGGAAAAAATAGAAACAAATTATCATTCATTCATTGTCTGTGTTGCTCTAGGTCCCTTCCAGTTCTCAAATTCTGTGACTCTGATTCATTCATTCATCCACCATTTATTAAGTACTTCAGTCAAACTGAGATCTGTTAAACAGCTTGGCTTAAAAAGGCCTTCAGGGTCTCCCACTGCATCCAGAGCCTGTCTGATTTTATTCTGATGTATATCTAGCCACTGGAGGAGAGCCCTCCCTCACTTACATCCAATTCACTTGCAAGTCATGACATCACCTCCCTAATGTCATGGTGTCTTTGAGAATAAAAGACAAAACTACCATCACCACCTACTATGTGCTGGATACACAAGCACAGACAAGAAACAATTCTTGTCCCTAGGACAATTCACTAAGGTGAAATAACCTGTTGATAGATGAGGAAGGCTGAGAATTGGGAGAATGAGGGAAAGCCTTGAGGAGGAAGAATTTACTTGTACTGAATCTTGCATAAAATTAGGGATTCTAACTTCTGGAAAAGAAAGTAGGAATTCCAGTTTTTAGATTAATCCCATCAGCTTTTGGGAGGATCTTTAGAAAGCTTTTCCCTTTCCTTATCAATGAACAAAAACTTATCTGAGGGGGCCCATCAATTTTTTTCATCATGAATCAAATCCCCAAATCTACCTTAACCTCTTTCTATAGCAGAGAACTTCAGAGGGACTAACTTATCTCAAACTCCAAAACTTTACTCTCTAGATTTACACAGGTTTGAATATCCCCCCCAATAATCCCAGACACCCAAGTCTTGTCTAATCCACACTTGCTAGTGCCTTCTCCCTCATGTGACCTTCTGTCCCTCCCAAATATATCTCAAATATATTTGAGATCAAATATCCCAAATATATCCCCAAGGGGAGGGGGCAGAGACAATAGATGCATAATTGCACATGTGTTTGTTGTCTCTGCCCCCACCTTTAGAATTTAAACTCCTTGAGGGCAGGGGTTGTTTTTGCTTTCTTTTTGAAAATATGGCCAGGTTTTTAGCACAGTGCCTGGCACAAAGTAAGAGTTTAAAAAATGATTGTTGATTGGTTTATTGATAGAACAGAGTCAGATGTTGAATTCTCACATACCTAATTAAATATTTAAACAAAGTTCTTATAGGTAAGGAATGTTTGGTTTTAGTCTCTGTTATCTCCAGCACCAAAGACAGTTCCTGGCAAGGTGGTGGACTCAAAGTTTACTGATTTTGTTGGAGTGCTTTATTTTCCTAAACTGATGGTGCTTGTTTTGGAGGGAGAGTAGGGTTCTGGATTTGACCTCAGGCGCTTGGTCTTTGTCCAACTTGGGCAAGTTCCATTCTCATCTGTAATGTGGGCGATGATCATAACAGAACCGATGAGTTAATGGTTGCAAAGTACTTATTTAGCATTCAGGCTTCCTATGTAACTGGGATTTCACCCATGCTTTTATTGGTTCTCTCCAACAGCCATGGCATAATTTATCGAAAGCTTCTCAACCTGGAAAGCTGCTCTTTCATAATGCTGATCCACCCACCTTTCGGGGAACCTTTTCCAGTTCTTTTGATAACGGATCCCATTGAAGGGGGAGAGAGAGAGAGCGAGACAGAGAGAGACAGAGAGAGACAGAGAGACAGAGAGAGAGGGGAGTGAATAGATATAGAGATAGATAAAAGATAATGAAGGATAAATAGAAGATAGAGAAGAATAAATATAAAAGCATGGGTAGAAGATTTTTGTTATTCAGTTGTGTCCAACTCTCCATGACTCATTTGGGGGTTTTTTTGACTAAGAGAATGGAATGATTTGCCATTTCCTTCTCCAGTTTGTTTTATAGATGAGAAAAATGAGGCAAACAGGTTGAGTGACTTGCCCAAGGTCATACAGCTGGGAAGTATTTAAGATTAGATTTAAAATCAGGTTTTCTTAACTTTAGATCCAATGTTCCATTCACTGGGCCACCAAGCTGTTCCAAGGCAGAAAAATAGCTAGTTTATCATCTGGTTGATAAACACATATTAAGTGCCTACTATGTGCCAGATGCTAAGGATGCAAAAAAAGAGGAGAAAAATCTTAATCTAACCAGGGAAAAAACAAATAAGGAAATATGTAAAAACAAGCTATTTACAGGAAATAACAGGAAGGCTCTAGAAGTGAGAGAAGTTAGGAAAGGCTTCCTATACTAGATAATAGAAAAATAGGAGATTGGCTAGTTATTGTCTTTCATAAGGCAACCAAAATGATATCATTGTTAGAGTCAAGTTACAGTGTGTGCGACTGTGGCTGATCAGACCAACGTGAGCTTGGAATGCTCTGCCATGGGTCGGACACAAAGAGTCCCTATGAACATCTGGGCTAGCTTCTGTAACTTTGTGCATCTCGAGTTTCTTGAGCTACTTCAATTCTGCTTTGTTCATGGAGCACAGCCCCTTCTCCGAGGAGGGCACGCCACGCAGGGCGGTCCTGTGCCAGTGTCTCTCATGTCATGCCATCGATTCTCAAGTTCTTAAGAGATACCTTGAGAGTGTCCTTGTATTACTTTTTTTCTGACCACCTTGTTAGTGCTTGTCCATGTGTGAGTTCTCCATCAAATAATTCTTTTCCCAAGAGGGTATTTGGCATTTGAACAATGTGGCCAGCCCAAAGGAGTTGTGCTCTCCGGAGTCACTTTGGAATGCTAGGCAGTTTAATTCAAGAAAGGCTCTTAATTCAAGATAAGTCTCTTATCTTGCCGGCCATCTTCAGAATCTTCCTAAGACAGTTCAAATGGAAAGGATTCAGTTTCCCGGCCTGGCCCTGGTAGACCAGCAGGTTTAACAGGTGTACAATCACGAGGTCAGCACAAAGGCTCTGTGGACCTTCAATTTGGTAGCCACTCTAATATCTCCTCTTCCACACCTTTCCCTTGCAGCTTCCCAAGCACTGAGCTAGCACTGGCAATGCCTGTGTCAGTCTCATTATCAATGTGGACATCCCTGGAAAGGGTACTGCCAAGGGAAGAGAATTTATCCACAGCATTCCAAACTTCAATATTTGCGGTCAGCGATGGTTCGGATCTGGATGGTGTGGTGCTGGCCCATGGAGGACCCAGTTTTCTTGGTGTTAATTGTTAGGCCAAGATTAGCACAAGAGTACTTTGTTGGATCTCATCTTTGGAGGCTGCATTGAGCACACAATCATCTGCAAACAAAAAACCAGGTACCAGCACTCCCTTTTGGCTTGTAGCCTTTACAAGTTGGAGATTCACCATCGGTGCGATAGCTGCCTTTGATTCCATGTTTGTTTGGCAACATGGATGAAAACATCATGCTAAAAAGCACAGGAGGAAGCACACAGTTTTGTTTCACTCCATTGGTGATGGGGAAAGCTCGAGAGCATTGCCCGTTGTCCAGAACCCAGGCAAGCACGCCATTGTGAAATTAACATCCTATACTGATGAACTTCTCTGGACAACGAAATTTCGACATAATTTTCCATAAGCCCTCACAACTGACAGCATCAAAGGCCTTGGTCAGAGCTACAAATGTGGTGTGGAGCCCTCTGCTCTGCTCCTGCCATTTTCCAGGAGTTGTCAAGGACTATACGCCATATCAACTTAGCCCCTTCTAAAGCTGCACTGGCTCTTGGGTAAATGACCTTTTTTTACATGTAGAGTCAGCCTCTTAAGGAGGCAAGAATCTTACCACTTCCCCTTCACTTTTGTAAAAATGAACTATGGAAGCATCCTTGAACTCCTGGGGCATAACATTTCCATGCAATCTGGAGAATTTCAGTCAGCTTTTGCATGAGCAATGGATCCCCCCCCCCCCATCTTGTAAATCTCAGCCAGAAGAGAATCAGCATCTGGTGTTTTACAAAACAAAAGTAGCCTAATGACATTCAAAAGCTCTTCTTCAGTTGGAACTTCAGTTAGGGAGTGATTGATTTCAATTTGAAATAAATGGTCAATAGCTTCAACATTGATTGATGATGGTCTGTTGATCACACTGTGGAAGTGTTCAGTCCATCTCTCTAGGATCACGTCCTTAACACTAATCAGTGTAGCACTATCAGCACTGAGTAACTGAGATGCACCGTAGATTTTTGGCCCATAAATAATCTTCGACGTATAATGAAAAGGCTTTGGATTGTTACTATCAGCATAAACCTGAATTTCTCTGCCTTCTTACGGAACCAAGAATCCTGCATCCCTCTAAGTTTTGATTGTACTTTATTTTTGATGGAATTGAATGCTCTTGGAGATAGATGAACTATCCTGCTGGTACACCCTATGGAATTCTTGTTTTTCATTTTGTAGCTTCTGAATTTCCCCATCATTTTCATCAAATCAGTCTGGATGTCTGAGAGTGTTCTGAACCAGGTGAGCAAATGCAGCGCGGCACACCAAATCTCTGAAAGCTGCCCCCTCCTTTTTTGCTCTGTTGTTGCCAAGTCAGGTACAAATAGCTGTATAAAATTTGGGATGGAATAGATCAATACAGAAGAAGTAGATAGCTAGCTAGAGAGAGAAGCTAGAGGGAGGGGAGGTACAGGATAGCCAGCTAGCTAGATCAGTGAATGGGTGAATAGATAAATAGATGGATGGATGAATAGATAGATTGATAGATAGATAGATAGATAGATAGATAGATAGATAGATAGATAGAGGCAACAATTACGAAGTGCTTACTAAGGCCTCAGTGATGGGCAAGCAAAAAGGGAAGCAGAAGTAATGAGGTCCACACAAGCCACCCAACAGTTCTTCCTCCCTTTCTCTTTGGGTGCCCTTCACACCTTTTTCTCTTGTCCCATATCTCTGGGATGACATCTCTCATAGCCCTCCTCCTACATAATTTTAGCCTTAGAAGTTTTTGAGTCTGTGAACACCTGCCTTGCAATCTCCATCACATCCACTAAGGGTTACTTCTGTTGCTTCTTCTCCACATGTTTATATTTCAGAAACAACCCTCTTAGCTTCCAATCACTGCCTGTTGTTCCATTTTGTCACCCTCACACAGGACTAGGAATCAAAGGATTTGGCTGTGTGACCCTAGGCAAGTCATTAAAGCTCTCACCTTCAGTTTCCTTGTCTAAAAATGAAGGCAATTAGATGGCATGGTGGATAAAGCACTGGATCAAAAGTCAGGAACTCTCATCCCACTCAGTTCAAATTTGGCCTCGGGTACCTTAGCTGGATGAGTCACTTCACCCTGATTGCCTCAGTTTTCTTATCTATAAAATTAACTGGAGAAGGAAATGACAAACCATTCCAGTATCTTTGCCAAGAAAATCCTAAATAAGGTTATGAAGAGTCAGACATGACTGAACAAAACAAAAAGAAGGAATTTATGAATCATTAAAAACTATTTTCAATGAAAAAAAATTCTATGAATTTTAGAAAACCTAGAGCTGAAATTCAATTTGATTCAAGAACTATTTCTTAAAACTTGTTTGTGCCCAAGGGCCTGAAGACAAGAAGGCAACATTTCTTGCTTTTTGTTTGGGGACAGCCGGAGGCTTTGGAGGGAGATTGAGTCTGTGATTTCATTAGTGGACAGAATTTTCAAGGAGGAAACTTCTCCCAGTGCGGCTCAGCAATTCCAGTGGTGACTTAGAAGCCTTAGACAATTGCTTGGGGCGCTATTCATGCCCAGAATCATGGAACCAGTAAGGGGCAGGAGCAGGATTTGAACCAGGTCTCTGAGCAATGCTTTATTCACCATACCACAATACTTCTCACTATGAAAGTTCCTTGAAGCCAGGACTATTCCTCTCAGTGGGGATCATATAACAGGTCCGACCCTTTCAATTTACAGCTAAAAAAACTGAGGTTCAGTGAGGGGGAGGTCACGTAGCATCAGGGAAGTTGAAGCTTAGGACTAGAAGAGATTCCCAGAGGCCATTTAGTCCAATCCCTCCCCTTCCTATTTTATGTTTGAGGAAACTGAGACCCAGAAAATGTAAGTGGTCACAGAGGCAGCGAGCATGTGAGATGAAACTGAAAACCAAGTCTTCTGACCCCAAATCAAAAGCTCCCTCTACTATACCACCCTGTCTCCCACAAGGTGCCTCTTGCCTTCCAACTAGCCATTGGGGTATTAACCTCTACTCATAGGAACTAAGGCTTTGGGCCTAAAAACAGACCAGTGGTGATGGAAAAAGCATGAACAGCATGGATTATAGGTAGAAGGCCCGACTCTTGCAGACTCTTGGTCCTCCTGCTTCCTCCCCACCATTTTACAGTTGAATAAACTCAGACCCAGAGAAATAAAGTGATTTGTGCAAAACCATACAAGTAATAAGAGGCAGAGTGAGATTTTCTCCCCGAGGTCTTTGCCCTGCCCACTGTACCATAATGCCTCTTGGCAGGCATCCAGGGCGCCGGATTCTGCTCACCACACCAGCTGGGGATATGATTCCACAGAACTTCACAAGATTCTGGCTGAGCCTTCAAACCCTGAGTAACTGATCGGTAGTCTGGGTTTTCTTTTTGCTCAGCCTGAGAGTGAGAGAGGAGAGAGCCCATCACTCTTATCCAGGACCTCCCAGACAAACCAGCGCTCCCATCGCCCAGCAGGAGTGGGGATTTGCCTCCTCACTGAAAGTCTAAGTCCTTTAGGGGAAAATGGAGCACTGAGGGGACTGATTCTGAAATGGGAGAATAGAAGGACCCAGGACTCCATGATTCTCTGCCCAGGAAGGCCTGGGGGCTGCTTTGCATGCCTCATATTCTGTCTAATAATAGAAGTTAACATCCTCCTATAGTTTCAAGGCCTACAAAGCCCTTACCTCATAACAGCAGCTGACCTATCCCATGAAATGGATACTGCAGATATTATTATCTCCATCTTACAGATGTCTAGGGCAGAGTTCTGGCCCTTAGAGTCAGAGCTCTACCTAGAAATTCCGGGATCTGGGCCAAACTCATTCCTAGGGGTGGGAAGAGACAGAGACCATCCCATCCCATCAGCTCACACGGCCGTTACTCGCAGTCCCAGATGGGGGTCTCAGGGAGCGGGTGCACAGGTATTTCTGGCGGGTGGATTACAGTTGGACTGGTAAGGAATGGGAGAAAGGGGTCTCGGGAAAGACATGTTATTGTGTACCTTTCCATCTCTCCTCTAGGATGGAACTGCTTATTTACTTGTTGCTTGCCTTGGAAGCTCCCTCAAAGCAAGAAGGGTTTAGGTATCTCTAGAGCTAGCAAAGGACTTGATATGGGATGTGGTGAGCACTTAATAAATGCTGATCTGAATTATACACACTTATGTCTAGGCACATGTATGCATATATGTCCACATACACACAGCGCCCATCTCCTTTTCCCTCTCCGACTGCTCCTTGGGTCTCTGTGTCTGAGAAGGAAACGGGGTTAAGGTGGCGTGTCCTGTCCTGTCCTGGACGAAGCCTTGCTGGGGTTCAGTGAGCACTACATCCCTTCCCTGATGCTCACTTGCTGTACTTAATAATAGGTTTTAGAACGTTGCCGGGAATGAAAGCCAAAGTTGGTCAGCCAGAGATCTCAGAATGTCAGTTTTCTTCCCTTTTCAGAAAGTCGAGCCCACCGTCCTCTTCTCCTCCATTTATTGAACTCCCCCCTCTTCCCCCATTCCCATCCCCCACCGTGGCTCAGCAAGCAGAAGGCAATCCTTTAAATTCCTACATTGTTCACTGGGGTTTGCTGACAAACTTCCCATTTTCTGCATCCTCCCTACGTGGTCTCACTTCCCAATCACCCTAGCCCACCAGAAAGCAGTACTCTTGTCTCTCTCCCTTCTTCCCAGACTCCTGCCTCATGTGTGAGCTTCTTGCCTTTGTTTTCTATAGTTTTCTGACCACAGGCTCATGGATATCCCTTCCTTTGTCCCTTCCCAGCATCCCTTTCTGTGTTGTCTTCCCCCCGTTACAATGGAAGCTTTTTGAGGGCAGAGACTTTCTGGTTTGCTTTTATTTGTATCCCCAGTACTCAGTGCAGCTTCCAATACATAAGAAGTGCTTAGTCAGTGCTTTTCTCTCTCCCTTTCCTGGGGATTTCCCTCCACATAACCATTATGATTTCATTCCTTCTAATCTGCAAGCGTATTTTCTTTGGAGAACAAAACAGAAGCCAAAAGAAAAGCTGAGTAATTCAGTCTCCAAATATAATCCCATTCTTTTAGTCTTCCTTTGATTTTCTGCTTCAAATATAGCTAAAAACAACAATCCCAAACCCCTTCTGTTATGCTTAGACTCCACGGCCCGCCTCAGCTCGTTCTAGGCTCGGAACTGTGAGCACGGCTATTACAGAGGCCTGTAACTCACCCTCAGCTCTTTGTTCATGTTTTTGACTTCTTTTCAAAATCTGAGTTTGTGCCGGTAGGTGGTAAACCAGAAAAACCAATGGTTTCCTGAACTGTCTTTCCTCCCCATGGCTGCTTCTGCTCTAGGGACGCCCTCTCCTCCTGCTCAATATTTTCCTCTATCCCTTCGGAGCAGCCCTTTCCCTGGCCCCCTGTCTTCTGGACCTAAACTGCCCCAAGCTTCCTGATCTGAACTTTTTTCCTCTGTCTTCAGAATGAAGAACCAAGAAGTATTTGTATACTTCCTTCCAATTAAACCCCTGACCCTCTTGCATATGGCACCGAGTGTCAGACAGTCTGCGTGTCCCCCACCAAAGAACTGAATTAATAATAATAATTATGGCTGGCATTTATATGGCTCTCAGTCAGCCTTTACTGAAAGGCCCCAGAATTCCACTCATTCCTTCTCTAGCTCCACAATGCTTGGCATGTATAACACTTGAATAAATGCTTTTTTCATTCGTTCATTCATTCATCCAGCCATCCGTTCCTGAGGCGATCCATTCTGCTTTTTAACAGAGGAGTTATTTGGAGTTCTTTCTTATTGATCTATCCACTTCAAAAGACGGAGACATAATGTCAAATTGGAAAGAAAATGAAGCCGACGGTTAGAAGGTTCTGGCTTTGTCACTAAACAACAGTGTGACTTTGGATAAATCACGTAAAAAGAGTTGTGAACTTTTCTCTTGTCTGTAAAATCAAGGGGTTGAATTAGACTAGGAATTCTTCATCTTTTTTTAATTAATCAACTAAAACTTAAACACCTACTATGTGCCATGCATTGTGCTAAGTGATTTTTGAATCATAGACCTGTTAGGGAAGTCAGTCTGATGAAAAAACCCATAGATCTCTCAGAATAATGTGCTTAAATGCATTTTTAAAAAATGCAAAGTATCACAAAAGAGACCAGTTATATGGAAGTAAAGGTGTAATTTTCCCATCCAAGTTATGGACTCACTGGGACTTTAGGATAAGATTCTCTGGAGGGGGCTCCTCCAATAGGTGATGTCCATTTTCCTTGTCCATATGGTTTCCCATCCCATCAGTCAGAGATGAGGATTGGAGGTGTAAGCTTGGAAGGGGATTTAGGGGCCACGTAATCCAATTAGAGAGGCTTCCCCAAAGTCACACAAGTCAAATGGGATTTGAACCCAAGACTTTTCATGCCAAGTTCAGTTTTCTCTCTCTAGACTTCAATCAGAATATGGGTAGGAAGTTCTGTGGGGATCTAATTCTGTCTGCTTTTCAGGAACACTGCAGAAAAGATCTATTGCATTGGGATTCATAACTCTCTTATAGGTAGCTAGGTAGTGCAATGGTTAGAGCATGATGTTTGGAATTATGAAAACCCAACTTTGAATCCTGCCTCAGATGCTTGGTGGTTGTGTGAACCTGGGCAAGTCACTAACCTCTCAGTTTCCTCCACTATAAAATGCGAATAATAGCACTTCCCTCCCAGGGTTATTGTGAGAATCAAATGAGATCATGTCTAGAAAGTGCTTATCTCTGTACCAAATAGTTTTATATAAATGCTAGTTATCGTTATTGTTATGATTATTGTGTCTTTGGCCCCTTTGGCAGTCTGCTGACTCATAGAATAAAATTACAAGTGAAACAAATTATATTAAAATACAGTTGCCAAAATACATTTTTCAGAGGTCACAGACCCTCCCCCCACCCAGATTAAGAGCTCTTGAACCAGAGACAGAGATGAGTCAGTTTCTTCATTTGTAAAATTAAGAAGATTAAAGGTCTTTTTCAGCCCAAATCTATGATCCCATAAGTCTATGGGGATCATCTTGGTCCCCAAAGATCCTGCCAAGTCTGAAATTATGATTCTAGACTCTTACCTCTATCCCTTCAGCTTCCCCTGTATTGGTCCTCTAAATCCCCCCCCCAAAAAACAAACACCTTGGTTCTTGGGGATAAAGGAGATCCCTGACAGCAGTGACTAACTTTCTAGTGGAGTCTCTGGTGGGCAGCATGGATACAGCTGCCAGGGAGGACCAGCCTCCTTACTAAAGGAGATTTCCCAGCTAACAGGGCTCCTTTCTTCTGGGCCCACCATCCCAGGCCAGCTCCTGCTCCATCCACGGAAGCCTGGCTGGGGCCTCGGCTGATAGGGCTGTTCCCATGTTCTCTCCGGCAGCTCCTGCTGGGCTTTTACAAGGCACCGGGTCAGCGGAAAGTGTCCAGTTACAGCTGCCTGTGACTGGAGCTGCGTGTGTGTTCCTTACTGAGGGAACAGAAAGATCTTTTGGAATTTCCTATTCCATGCTTGAGCACGTCAACTGAACAGGGCTAAGCTGTGTGGCCACAGGTGAGCCGTTTGTCCGCTCTGGGCATCAAGTGCCTGCTCTGGAAAAGAATGGGATTGGACTCGGTGAGTTCTAGATCCCTTCTAGCTCCCCATTTACAATGCCATAAATGTGGCACCTAGGCAAGTTTGAGGGCAGAATTCTGGATTCGTAGCCAAAACAACAATAAAGGTTGACATTGACTATCTCATTCACAAGAACCTTGTGACGGGAGGATACGACTGATCCCATTATTCTTGTTTTTATGGATGAAGAAACTGACACTAAGATGTTAAGAGAATGACCAAGAGTCACACAGCTAGTGGCCACCTCATTTCTCTAGACCCTATATCTAATATTAGGCTCTGGGTTCAAATCCTGATTTTGCCACTTATGACCTCTGTTTCCTTTTTAAACAGCTTCATCTTTATGGACCTCATGTTTTTCATATGTAAAATGAAGGAGTTGAGTGGATGGCCCCTTAAGCCTTTTCCAAGCTCTCTCTCTTTTCTTTTTCTTTTTCTTTTTTTTTTGGTGGCAATATGTTTATTATTTTTTTATAGCTTTTTATTTACAAGATATATGCATGGGTAATTTTACAGCATAGACAATTGCAAAACCTTTTGTTCCAACTCTTTCCCCCCACCCCTTCCCCCAGAAGGCAGGTTAACCAATATGTGTTAAACATGTTAAAACATAAATTAAATACAATATATGTATACATGTCCAACCATCTATACATATTATTATTAATTACACATACATGTATTACATGTACATCAACATGTTATTTTGCTGTGTATAATTAGCCTGTGAAGGAAATCAAAAATGCAGGCAGACAAAAATAGAGGGACTGGAAATTCTATGTAGTGGTTCATAGTCATCTCCCAGAATTCTTCTGCTGGGTGTAGCTGGTTCAATTCATTACTGCTCTATTGGAACTGATTTGGTTCATCAAATTATTGAAGAGGGCCATGTCCGTCAGAATTGATCAATAATATTCCATAACATTCATTTATCATAACTTATTCAGCCATACTCCAATTGATGGGCAGCCACTCAGTTTCCAGTTTCTGGCCACTACAAACTGAGGTCCTTTCTCAAATTAAACTGTCCGAGTGTTCCAGTTTTACTCCAGAGAACACAACTCCTTTGGGCTGGCCACATTGTTCAGATGCCACATGTACTCTTGGCAAAAAGACTCCCTTGTGGAGAACTCACACAGGGCAACCACTCACAAGGTAGTCAGAAAAAGTGATACAAGGACACGCTCAAGGTCTCTCAAGAACTTTAGAATTGATTGTATGACATGGGAGGCACTGGCACAGGACGACCCAGCATGGCGTGCCCTCCTCAGAGAAGGGGCTGGGCTCTATGAGCAAAGTAGAATTGCCTTAGCCTAGAAGAAATGTGAGATGTGCAAAGTTAGAGAATCCCCCCAAAATGTTCAGAAAGACTATGATCTGTGGCAGAGCTTTCTGAGCTCCTATTGGTCTGGTCACCCATAGTTGGATACACTAACTTGTCTCACTTTGTGATGTCATTTTGGTCCTCTTTGAGAATGGACAGCAGCCAAACAGGTCAAATAATCTCCCTATTCCTTTCTTTCCTTCCTCTGTATAATGGCTATAATGGCAGCAGACCTTTCTTCTGGCATCTTATGGAAGCACTTTAAAGGTTCATTAAAGAGGGTCTTACAATGCTGGCTGTTCCTCTGATGTGTTATTGAAAATACAAAGACCTATAGGATAAATGGCCCTGTGCCGGGCTCATCTCACAAGGACATGAGAGTGTGTGATGAGAGGTGGAATGTCATGGGCTCTACCTTCATGGCCCGAGGACAGGCGCCAGGCCTTCCTGAGGATCCGCCTCCCAACTCATGACTCTAATGCTCCCTGGTCCTCATTGCTACTTCTAAACATCCTCCACCACCCAATAATCTTTTCCTTTGGGGTTCACTCTATCCTTTCTTTTCTTTCCTTCCTCCTTTCCCTCCTTCCCTTCCCTCTGTTTACATAGGTATCATACCCTTACCTGTGGGTGCTCTACTCAAAGGAACCTAAGTTTCAATCACTGAAACCCCCTAAGAGAGCTTGGGGTTTACCAGCCAGTTTTCTTTCCACATTTTAAACCCAAATCACTCTGATTTTCATTGATTGGCCAATGATCCCAGGCCAAGCTCCATTTGGGCCCTGTTTGGTTCTGAGGGAATATAACAATTTGTTCTGTTTTGGGCTGGAACCTGAGAGTCTCCCCTCCCAGATATATACATATCTAAATCTATTTGACAGACAGATATACATATAGATTGGGGGGGGGGGGGAGGAGGTAAAAGAGGCCATTCTCTGCCTCATTTCTTATCTAACCTTAAATACTGTGGCTCTGCTTCAGTCAACCTGAAACCTGTTGAAAACCTCAGCTTAAAAAGCTAAGACGTTCCATTGCCTCCAGGGCCGTCTCCACTAGCCCCTGGTCTTTGGAAGGGAAAGGGAGGCAGGCGATTTTGCACAGCCCTCCCTCCCTGAGATCCAGTTCACTTGCACGTCCTGGTATCACCTCCCTGATGTCATGGTCCTCTTTGAGAATGGAGGTCAAACCACCATCTCCCATCTAATCAAAATCCTGTTAGGAATTGTTTGTTGATGTCCAGGAAACTTCTCTTCTTCAGTGAGTTTAATCCCCAGCTCAGTCTCTCTTTCTTCCACTCCGCCCTCATTCAAGAGGACTTTAACATCCATACTGATATTTCCTCAAATCCTCAACTTACTAATTTTCCAAGACCTAATTCTCCACCCCACCCCCCTCAACTCTGCCCAGAGATGCTTATCCTGGGTCTTACTGAAGCACCCCTTCCTTATTCAGGAACTTTATCTAATCACAGTCTGTAGTCTTTCCGCCTTTCACTTGGGAGCCCAAATGCAGCTTTTGGTACTTAGCTTCACCTCAATTCCCTGGGCCCCATAGTTTTTCCCAGGCCCTCCCCCCTATATTGGCTGCTCTCTTCTCCCTGCCCCATCTTGACTCCTTGGTGACCTAATTTAATTCCATACATTGAGTTCCTCTTGTGTTTTTTAAAATATATATATTGTTGTGGTCAAGTTGGCGGTCTCCACTTTTAAATTTTTAATGATGAAATGTAATTATGTCATAATTATTTCTCTGCATCATTTCATTTAAAAAGTCCTCAGGTGAGTAGAGTTTCCCTTTATCATCTGTTCAGTCTTGCCCTGTCTATCCTTCCCTTTGGACTGACTCAGTCTACCATCTATTGCCTTTGTGCAGACTCATGTGCCATTTAACAAAGCTGGAGAAAATCTGGCTCCATTATAAATTTATGTTGCATAATCTCAAACGGGCTCTCACCATGACATGGCAATCCTTTTATTCTTCCCCAGTTAATTCACTACTCCACTCATCCTGGCAGCTCTACGGAATCTTCTCATCCCTTCCATGGATCACTTGACCTCTCAGCTTAGAATTTTGCCTTACATTTCTGGGAGGCTGTTTGCTGAGAGCTTCTTGTCCCCCTCCTCTGCGTCTCCCATCCCCCAGATGCCTTCTGCCTCTGTTTCCTCCTTCCCCCATGTGGCCAGCTCCTCTGTTTGAACAAGTGAACCCTCCCATTCCACTTTCCCTAGAATTCTCCCCTCTTTCACTTTGACTCCTTAACTAATCTTCAGTCACCTTTGCCTGCTGCTTACAAACATGACCATGTCTCCCTTGTCCTCAAAACATTTTCACGTGGTCCATCCACCTTCCCATTTATTGTCCCCTCGCTCTCCTCCACTTTGTGGTTACCCTGGAGAGGGAGGTCTACAAAAGATGCTCCCACTTCCCCTCTTCTCTCTCTTTTCCCCTCTGTCGTCTGGCTCCATCATTCAACCAAAGGGATTCTCCTCAACGTAATGGATGATCCCGGAATTGCCAGATCCCGTGGCCTTTCCTTCTTTTCCTTCCTGACCTCTCAGCAGCTTCTGACTATGTTAGTCTTTCCCAGGGATCCCTGACTGTTTCTCCTCGGCTGGATCTTTGTGGAAGAGACTGCAGATAACGGCATCTCCCAGGCCTCTGACCTGGGACTTCTGTGGCTCACTTGATGATCTCATCAACTCCTCTTCTCATCTCATTCAATTAACGTCTCTGTGAGAGATGGCTATCTGGTCAACTTATCCCAATCTGCGCCCTCAGCTGAGTCTCATCTCCAATTGCCCACTAAACGTCTTAAAGGAGACCACAGATACCTTACAATCAGCAAGTCTAAAAGTGAACTCACTATCTCTGCCCCCTGCTCCCCACCCCAACCCCAGCCCTCCCTTCCCCCGGACTTTCCTGTTACTGAGGAAGGTGCTGAGTCCTAGTTACTTGAGCATAAGTATGCTCTCAGTGTCATGCTTGATTCCTCATTCTCTCACTTCCAATCTGTTGCCAAGTCTGGTCTATTTTGCCCTGGTCACATCTTTTGCATTTGGCCCTTCTCTTCCCTTCATCACCTCATCCCTGGACTACAACAATAGCCATCCTCAAGTCTCTCCTCATTCCAGACCATTGTCTTTCTCTCTCTTCCTTTTTAAATGCTGAGGCAATCCGAGTTAAGTGACCTGCCCAAGGTCTCACAGCTAGGAAGTATTAAGTGTCTGAGGCTGGATTTGAGCACAGGACTTCAGGGCCCTTGCTCTATCCACTCTATCTAGCTGCCCCAGGCCATTGTCTCTTGAACCAGCCAGACTAAAGCAATAGGAGCTGGGATAAATTGGGCAAGAAGGAACCGAGAAGGGTTTTTCAGCCTCTAACTCCCCAGCCTAGCTAGCTTCCCTCTTCCCTGCGATCTTGATCTTGGGGTTCCTCCAGTCTCAGTTCAGGGTGGAATGTGGGGGAAGTGTCTCATGAAAGGGAGAAAGAGTTTCTTTTGTGAGTGGATACACAGAATGCTTCCAGTATTTCATGTGACCTGCTCAGGAAGCTCCAGGAAGGGAAGGCTCACTCCCACCTTCTCCAAAGAGGGTTTTTCTAAACAGCCTCACAGAATTGCACATAAAAGGTGCCAAATAAATGTTTGAATCCCATATGCTGATCAACTAACTATTCCCTGGAAGGGCTTAGTCACTCCTGGGACTTTCTGCTTCCCTAATGCATTATTTACTCCCCTGGGCTCCCTAGTATCTCCACAATGAAACAGAAAATTGAGGAAATGTGCAGAAATGTGCCCAAGTGACCATCCACTAAAGCTTAGCTGGCCGGGCCCATGAGGGATACTTGGCAGTTAGAGCGCACAGAGCCTGTACCAGCCTGGGGCACGCTGGCCCATCTGGCCAATGCCAGGGGAGATCTTTCCTGGTGCCGATTGGAGGGAGGAGATGAGCTGAGATCGCTCAGGACAGTTGTGAAAACCGAGTAAGGCTTCATCTCCTTCAGAGTCGGAGTAGGCCTGAAGGTCCTAGAGCACTGATCCAAGGGCACACCTAAGTCCCCTTCCTGCTATCCTCCCATGACATCATTTTCTACTTCAATCAAATGTGGGCAACTCTGTACTTATTGGCCAAGTTCCATTTCTTGGGTAGTTCTCCAGTTTAGAATGTGAGACCCTCAGCCAATGAGGATGAGGGTCAGTGGTGGGAGGGGTGTTTGTGTTAGGGATTTAAGTGTCCAATCTGTTCTGAAAGTGCCTCCTCCCTAACATTGCCTGCTCCATAGGTGGGACACCTGATCTCAAGAGAACATAACAATAAACTTTTGTTTTGCTCCTAGAGATCTCCAGCTTTTTTTTTTTTTTTTAATGGTGACCCCTCACCATTTCTGAGCCACACACTCCCCACAAGATGGCTGCTTGAACCTCCTCCCAAGCTATTCAGTCTCATAAAAAGGAAAGAGCACTAGCTTTGAAGAGGGCCCTCCTCTGCTCCCCACATAACTCTGGGCAGATTACATTCTCTCTGGGGGCTCCCTCCCTTTCATCATCTCCAAGATGAGAGGGTTGGAAGGCTGTGGGATAGTGCCGGCCATTCTTGGTGCTAGAGAAAATCCCTCTCCCTCCTTCCCTTGGAGAGGTGGGGGGCGACGGGTGCAGAAAGTCACATATACCGTGGCTGCTGTGCCCATTGCTTTTGCTCTATTTGTCGTTGTTACAGAGGAAGCTCCCTGGGTAGGTGGGGTTGTCACTAGTATTTCTAGATACGGAGATAATGTTTTTTAAAATGGCATCAATAAAACTCTTCTGTATCCATGTGTGCCCATGTGCCAATCCAGCCCAGCCAGCTCTGTGGGGGAAGACAAAGGTAGGGAGGTGGGAGCTGCCCAGGCGCGGCTGGGTCCTCCTTTCTCTCTCCTAAAACCCTGGGGAGGGGATGTCGAGGGTGGGCGGGGGGCTGAGGCTATGGCTTCCCCCAGACCTGCCTGAAGCCCAGAAGAAAACAAGCCGTTACAGGAGCTCCTCGCTGGGCCCGCACAGTCCTGTTTTCCAGTCCTGCTTCTCCTGTTTACTGCCTGTGGGGCTTTGGCAAGGGACTGAACTCAGGATGAGGAATCACCCATGTTCTAATCCTGGTCCCTCCTCCCCTCCCCCCTATCCCATCCCTCCCCCTCTCTCCCCACCCCCACTCCGCACAGGAAAGCCTTCCCTTAGGATAACCCAGACAGAAGGGCATCCCGCCTCATCTCCATGACTTCTAGTAATGGGGACCCACTTCCTCCTCCCAGCAAATCCTGTCCTTCTGTAACATTGACTTCTGTCCTCTGGCCCTCTCTCAGAGCAAAGTTGGAGCTAGAGTCCGAGTTCTGAGTTCAAATCCTGATTCAGGCCCCTTCTAGATGAGTGACCCTTTTAACCTCTCTCTCTGCTTAGATCCCTCATCCATGAAAGGGGATAATAGCGCCTACCTTCCTGGGCTGTTGTAAGGCCCAAATGAGATAACACATGTAATGTTATTATCTGTTTATGTAGTTGGTTTTCACTCATGTTTTAGGCTTATTTGCCTCTTCACGACCCTAGTTGGGGTTTTCTTGGGAGAGGTACTGGAGCGGTTTGCCATTTTCTTCCCCAAGATCATTTTACAGATGAGGAAACTGAGGCAAACAGGCTTAGGTGACTTGCCCAAGGTCACACAGGTAGTAAATATCTAAGGTCAAATTTGAACTCGGATCCTTCTGCCTCTCGGGCGGGCACTACCTAGCTGTCCTACCTATTTATGACAACTTGGGAGACCATGCTCATGGTCCCTAACCCTTTTCTTCTCTGGGATAACTACCCCAACATCTTTCAGCTCATCCTTTTGGATGCCCTAGCCCCCTTTTCCTGGATGCTCTCCGGTGCGTCTGTGTTCTTCCTCACACGGGGCACTCAGAATCTGAGAGAGAATGCTCCAAATAGGATCTGCCCGGGACAGAAGGTGGCGACCTCATTTCTCTGGTTTTCTCTGTTGGTTAGCCTTTGACCCTCCTCTTACCCCAGAAGCGAGAACTGCCCCACGCTGCTGTCCGCCTAAAGCGTAACCTTTCACTTTGCCCAATTTCAACTTAAAGGTGAAAAGGTAAAGTAGAAGGTGGGTCCACAAAGCAAGGATCCCAATTTCTGAACCAACAAGCCAGGACTTTCCCATGGGAAGGAGCACCATCCATCAATACCCCGTCACCCTGGGGCACCACGCATCTCTTCCCATGTGACTTCCACTGCTCAGAACACTCCCAGCTTTCTTCCTGCCAACAATCCCCCAAATACAGAAGTCCCATTGGCCGGGGCTCAAGGAAAAGAAGGAAGAATGCCGAACTCAGATACCGGAGACCTGAGTTCAAATCCCAACCTTGACTTGACTAGCCCTGTGACCTTCCTGAGCCATCTTACAAGCAGTCACTTATCTCAAAGGTTGTAGTAAGGAAGGGCCTCTGTCTGGGTGTCTTAAGATACTATAGAAATGTTAGGCACTCTTATTAGAGCTTATTACAGGGCTTAGAGACAGGGAATCCTGGATTCAAATTCAGCCTTAGATACTCACTACCTGTGTGACCCTGGGCAAGTTACCTCATCCTATTTACCTCAGTTTCCTCATCTGTAAAATATGCTGGAGAAGGAAATGGCCAACCATTCTAGGGTATTTGCCAAGAAAACTCCAAATGGGACTGTGAAGAATTAGACACTACTTAACAACAACAATAGTAAGTAAAGCTTATTACCAAAAAGATCTACCTTCAGATTCCGGGTTCTGCCCATTTGCTTGGGTGAATGACCTTGAGTGAAAAGAGTTAGAAACATGAAGATGAGATTAGATGGGATCAGTTTAGACCGGGAGGGGTATGTCAACCTGGGGAGTTGAAAGCTAGCAGTTTGGGCAAGTCAATTCCTACTTCCAAAAGTATTTTCTTATCTGTAAAGTAGATATGATAAGAGTGACCTGAGCCCCTTCTACAGATCACCAAATAGTAACTAATAGTAACTACAAGAATATATCTTTGAGGAAATGATGTAAAAAATTGCAAAGGAAGGTGGCCTACTTACACCAAATCTAATTTTGTTGTTGTTGAGGCAATTGGGGTTAAGTGACTTGCCCAGGGTCACACAGCCAGGAAGTATTAAGTGACTGTGACCAGATTTGAATTCAGGTCTTCCTGACTTTGGGACTGATGCTCTACCCATTGTACCACCTAGCTACCCCTCTATAGCAAATCTAAAACTATATTATAAGGTGGCAATCAGCAAGACTATTTGGTGCTGGAATAGCGTGGCAGATTAGTAGAGTAAGTTAGGTTTCCAAGACACAATTGTCAACTACTATAGTAATCTAGTGTTTGATAAACCTAAAGACTTAAGAACCTAAAGTTCTGGAATAAGAACTCACTATTTGACAAAAACTTCTGAGAAAAACTGGGAAACAGTCCAATAGAAACTAAGTATAGACCAACTTCTCACCTTATATACGAAGATATGGTCAAAATGTGTACATGCTTTAGAAATAAAGGGGGACACAATAAGCAAATTAGGAAAGCAAGGAATAGTTTGCCTGTCAGATCTATGAAGAAGGTAAGAATTTATGGTCAAACAAGAAATGCAAAATGGAGAATTTTAATGACATTAAATTAAAAAGATTTTGCAAAAAGCCAAAGCTGTCAGCATTAGAAGGGAAACAGAAAGCTGAGAAACAATTTTTACAGATAATGTTTCTGATAAAGATCTCATTTCTAAATATAGAGAACTGAGTCAAATTTATAAGAACACATGTCATTCCCCAATTGTTAAATGGTCAAAGGATATGAATAGGCAGTTTTTAAATGAAAAAAGTAAAGCTATACTTATATGAAAAAATGCTCTAACTCCCTATTGATTAGAAGAATGCAAATTAAAAGAACTCTGAGGTATAATCTCACACCTATCAGATTGGTTAATATGACAGAAAAGGAAAATGATAAGTGGTGGAAAGGACATGGGAAAATTGGAATACTAATGCATTGTAGGTGGAGTTGTGAACTGATTCAACCATTTTGGGGGAGCAATTATGCTCAAAAGGCTATAAAACTGTGTACACCCTTTAATCCAGCAATACTACTATGGGGACTGTATCCCAAAGAGATCTCAAAAAAGGGAAAAGAACCCACATGTACAAAAATGTTTATAGTAGCTCTTTTTGGATGGCAAAGAATTGGAAATTCCCAGTTGGGCAATGGCTGAACAAATTGTGGTATATGAATATAATGGAATACTATTGTTTTATAGGAAAGGATGAGCAGGAGGATTTCAGAAAAACCTGGAAAGACATAAATGAACTGATGCTGAGTGAAGTGAGCAGAACCAAGTGAACATTGTACTAATAAGAGCAAGTTTGTGCCATAGATTTAGTTCTCAGCAATACAACGATCTAAGACATTTCTAAAAAACTCATGATGGAAAATGCCATCTACATCCAGAGGAAAAACTAGGCAGTCTGGATGCAGATGGAAGCGGACTTCTTGCACTTTCTTTTCTTTTTTGTGTTTTTTCTCTTTTGTTCTGATTCTTCTTTCATAACATGACTCATGTCGAAAGAGATTTAATATGATTTTACATACACAACCTATCATCAGATTGCTTGCTGTCTTGGGGAGGGGAAGGAGGGAGGAAGGAAAAAATAAAAATCCAAGTCTTATAAAAGTAAATGTTGAAAATTACCAAAAAAAATTTTTAAGGGAATAAAAAAGATTTTAATAAAAACAAAAAGATAACAGAAAAAAAATACACTTTTGAGCCACATCTTAAGACTTAACAAAGCTTATGCATTTTACTGAAGTTGGAACCAACATAAATATCTCCTTTAACAGATTACTGAGGCCCTGAGAGGTCAAGTGATTTGTTGTTGTAGAGCTGTTTTCCAGCCCTGTCTCTTCATGACCTCATTTGGTGTTTTTTTGGCAGAGTGTTTTGTGATTTCCTTCTCCAGCTCATTTTACAGATGAGGAAACTGAGGAAAAGAAGGTAACGTGACCTGCCCACACAGCTAATAAGTGTCTGAGGTTACATTTGAACTCAAGTCCTCCTGACTCCAGGCCCAGAGCTCCAACCACTGTGTGACATATGCCAATGGTAAAGACAAGCTTTACTACGGAGCAGTAGTTCCTACCTCACAAAGGATGCCCGTTTCATCTGTAGAAGATTGTTTTTAATAATTTGATATATGTTAGTATAGCAGGTATATATTTTGCTGGCTTTTCTTTCTACCAAATTTTTTCTGGTATTAATGAGGACCAAGATTTCTTTTTATTTCTCCCTCTTCAAACCTTCCTTTTCAGATATTTGGTGAAAATGGTTGCCTCCAGGATGGAGATCTTCTGTGTCTGCTTGGTTCAGTCTGGCTGCTCTTCCCATTCTTGTTCTCTCTAGGGTCTTTCCCTCCCTTTGGTACAACAATGTTGTTATCCAAGTGTGGTGGCTGTATTGCCCTTGATGGTACAGAGAGTTTCTTGTAAAAATCTATGCAGATTTTTTCCATTTTTCTTTTGTTAACTGACCTCCTTCCATTTGCATCCTTAGATATCCTTGGGATATTTTTTTCTTAATTGGGCCACACACGAATTTTCTTAAAACTGATTTAACTTTCCCTTGCTTTTTGTTTTTAAGACAGCATTGCTCATAATTATCTGTCATCTTTCTTCATAAGATTTTAAAGATATGTTCATGTTCTCAGTTAGTGTTGTCCTTAACTAACTTATCACTCCATTTGACAAGTAAATTAGTTAACTGACAAAGATTTTTTAGCCTTCCCTCCCTCCCTTTTCCCCTCCCTCCTTTCCTCCCTTTTTTTCCTTTCCTCCTTCCCTCCTTTTTTCCTTCCCTCCCTCCCTTACTCTCTTCCTTCGGCCCACCTTATTTCCTTTCTTCCCTTCTTTCCTCTCTCCCTCCCTCCCTTCCTCTCTCCCTTCCTTCTTTCTTTCTTTCCTTTCTTCATGAATAAAGGACAACAACCAGATTATTATGAAAATCAAATGAGATAATATTTGTAAAATTCTTTATAAATATTTCAATGCTTATAGAGCTATTATTACTACTAATTTATATAAGTGTTTATAAAGCTATTATTACTACTAATTTATATAAATATTTATAAAGCTATTATTACTAGTAATTTATATAAATGTTTATAAAGCTATTATTACTGGCTATGATTAGTATTAATTTAGAATTAGTTAAATTTCTGCATGAAATTCTCAATTTTCTGCCTCTGGATTGTATTTTTCCTCCCCTAATCCATTTTTCACCTTTTATAATTTGTTGAAAGAGGTTCATTGTACCCACATCTTTTTCTCATTTTTGTTCTTTTTTTTTTTTTTTTTTTTAACTTCTAAAGATCATTTGGATCTTTGCCCTGACAAGTTGGTGTCTAGGTCTGACTGTAGATGTAGTTGATTTAGGAGTGACTCCCACATCAAAAACAAGTCATTTCCTCTCCATTAAAATGCAATCAATTTCACTCATAGTGATGGGATTTGAAGTTTTCCATATCTGATGTAATCAGATCCTTCACTTGAAGGCATTATTGATGATCTCAGTCTTCCTTCCCTATCCATTATTCTCCTAGCCACACTCCCCATTCTGACCAAACTGGTCTCCTTACCATCAGCACCTTCCATCTCCCATCTCCATTCCTTTGCCCAGTCTATCTCCCACACCTGCTGCCATGTTCTCCTTTACCACCACCTCTCCGACAGAACTCCTTGCTTCTTTTGGGGATCAGTTTAAGTGCTTCCTCCTATGAAAGCTCTTTCCTAATTCTTCACAAAAGCTTTCCTTGGAACTTACTTTGTACATTTAATTTCCTCTTTTTCTGAGTATGTATGCATATGTGTATGTGTTTGCATTAAAATTATCCGTATACTTCTATATAAGTATATTATATTCATATAATAAAATATATTCCCAGATATTACATTTATATGTGTATATACACACATATACCTCTGTGTGTGTGTGTGTGTGTGTGTGTGTGTGTGTGTGTGTGTGTGTGTGTGACTGTAAGCTTCTTGAAGGCAGGAACTAATTTCTGTCTTTGTATACCCAATTCCTAGCACAACGTCTGGCATGAAAGGCTTAATAAATGCATGATGAATTAGAAATATAACTGAGATATATTATAATCATACCTTGATTGAAGTTATTCCTTTCCAGGGAACTGTATCAAATAAGTGAGCTGCTTTACTAACTCTGCTTTGCAAAGCATTTAAAAATGTGTAGTCAGGTTCAACTCCTGCCTCAGTCACTTAGCATGACCTTGTGCAGCTATGGAGTCAATGAGCCTCAGTTTATACATCTGCAATGCAAATCAAAGCATTTACCACATGCCTACTATGTGCCAGGTACATTTACCACTTGCCTATTATGTGTCAGGGACTGTGCTCAGTGCTGCACATACAAAATCAAAAGTTTTCTTCCCTCGAGATGCTTAAGTTCTACTAAAGAGAAACAACTCTGTTCAGAGAAGTAGAGATTGTTTACAGCTTTAAAATGACACAGTGATTATCCAATAAACGAAATAACAGGGAATAAGAATAGTTTCCACCAGACAATTCCCGAGGAGTTCAAAAGATCTAAATCTGTATTTATGACAGTTGTAAACTTTTCAGGAACACAGCTAAATAAATATGAATTATTATTATTAAAGTCTTAGAAAGTTGTTGGGATATTAGTTTTATATATATATATATATATATAACTATCAATACATCAATATATTATATAACTATATAACACAGTGTACATACATGCTATTATTGTGGTTCAGTCATTTTTTGGTTTTATCTAATTGTTCATTTGAGGCTTTCTTGGTAAAGATACTGGAATGGTTTGCCATTTGTTTCTCCAGCTCATTTTACAGATGAGGAAACTGAGGCAAATAGCCTTAAGTTATCTACCCCAAATTACACACATTAGTCTGAGGCTAAATTTGAAGTCAGTTCTCCAGGCCCTAACCACGGGGCCACTTTTTCAAATAAACAAACCACTCCTGAAAAAGGGCTCAAAGATGCAAGTGTGAGAGACTCTTCAAAAGTCTTTTTCAGAATTTATCAGCCAACAGCAAAGATGACAAATGCTGGAAGGATGGGACTTCTCTTTTCTAGGATGCATTCACAGCCCTTTTTTTGGAAGGTTTGTCTCTGTCTTGTTTTCCCATCTGCTTCCAAAGGAGAACAGCTTGCTCTTGTCAGGACTTGAAGCTGAATGTACAAGAAATGATGGTGCTGGCCTTTTCTTTGTTGGGCTTTTCAAGGACATGCAATTCATGTGTCTTTAAAAGCTTTAAAAGCAGAGACTTCCCTAAACCCCGATTTGTGGCCAATGAAGGAGGTGGGAGCTAAAAAGCCCCTAAGTGGTCCTACTAAGTGCCTTCTTTTAGCAGTCCTGAGAAATGTCAAACTCACAGTAAGCCAGAAGGAAATCTTAGCCCTTTTTAAAAAATGTAAAATGGATAATTTTTTTTTTTTTTTACATATTATCAATTTTAGTTTGTGTACTATTATATTATTGGTTATTTCATGGTCAATATGTTAAGAAAAAAAAGCACATGTTCTCAGAATTGATATAAGAATTATGTGTATTTTTAGCAATTTGTAATAAAAGATACTTTTTGGTGATTGCAGGAATCTAACGCCAGATATCCCATAAACCTTAGCCTTTTTTAGAAGCTAAAGTCTTTCCCAGGTCTCAGTTTGTCTGAGGCAACACCCATTCAGTGATTAAGGCTAAGCAAAATGAAGCAAAGAAGCAGAGAGCTTAATAAATATTTGTTCATTGACTAGAAGGGGGGGAGGAAGAAGGGGAGGGAGAGGTCTGAAAGCAGAGTATTCTCTAAATACAATTTTTTTCCCCTGAGGCAATTGGGGTTAAGTGACTTGCCCAGGGTCACACAGCTAGGAAGTGGTAAGTGTCTGAAGTCAAATTTGAACTCAGGTCCTCCTGACTTCAAGGCTGATGCTCTATCCACAGTACCACCTAGCTGTCTCCAAATACAAATCTTTTAATCAATGTAATGGGAAACTCTCACCCCCAGCAACCAGGGGTATGGGGGGAGGGGGCAGAACAGCAAATTCTGGGGTAATTTCAAAAATCCATTTGGAAGAGAAGAAGGCTGTTTTTAGTGGGTCCTTAGGCAAGGAATCATTTCTTCAGAAGAGAAACAAACACCCAACCATGTGGGAAGTGGAGTCATAAGTGGGGTCTGATCTCCAATTCAAAGTCCAGAATCCTAAGCATTATACCCTGGGACCCACCGGCTTGGGGCCTTATTGAAACCCAATTGATGATGTCATTGGTCCTCTTTGAAAATGAAGGACAATCTGGGGTAGCATAAACACAAGACCTGGGTTCAAATTTGAGCTCAGACACTTTGTACTTGCTAGTTGTGTGACCCTGGGCAGGTCATTTAATCCCAATTGCCTTGCTTAAAAAAAAGAAAAGAAAGAAAAGGAAAGAAGGAAGGAAGGAAGGAAGGAAGGAAGGAAGGAAAAAGGAAAATTCCAAGAAAGTCCAGTGCTTCCAATAAATTCTGTGATGATTTTACAGCTCTAGTAAAAAACAGTGGGCTCCCCTCCCCTTTTTCAACATTTCTGAAAAATCCTGAAGGCCAGAGAGGGGGCAAGCTTTGCCACCTTGCCCTTGGCAGCTTTTTTTTGGATGATGATGAGGGCTCCCCTGTCTAAGTACACCTGGTGGGGATGTGGAGAATGACTCTGGAGTCTCCAGCATCCTCTATTCAACCTGTTAGCCTTGGGGAACACTGGCAGAGCCTAGGAGTGGCGGGCAGGGGAGCCTTCTCATCCTAGCCAGCCTATTTGGGGGAGGACAAGGCAAGGAGGGGAGTAACTGAGGTTTTCATTTGGCCTTCCAGGCTTTTGACTGCCTTGATTCCTTAGGATTTAAATCTTAGGCTGCCTGCAAACCATCTCCACCTGAATTCTGATGGAATCGGCTTGATGGAGCCCCAAAGCCGCCGGCTGCCCACCCTCCGCTGCCCTGGAGGGTCAGAAATGACCAGACTCCTCTCTGAGCTGGAGTGGACATAGCTTTGGAGCTGGCCGCTTCTCCCACAGTTCTGAGGACTCCCGCCAGGAACAATTTGAGTGGCTGCTGTCCACATTAGCCCGTGGGGTCATTCATTTCATTTGGCTGATGGGTTCCACCTTGCTTGATAGGCTCCAAAGGTCTCCATTTCATTAGCTTTTTATTGGCCCATGCTGTGGAGGCTGAGGCTTCTGGAGGGAGGCGGAAAGAAATAATAACCTCTTTTCTGGCACTTTGAGGCTCTCAAAGCACTTTCCCCTACAACAGACCCAGAGCTAGGTCTAATGTGGATCTTGTTATGTCTACTTTGAGACTGAGGGGCAGAGAGGTTAAGATTAAGTTACACAGTGGAGAGGAGGGGGGAGAGGGAGGAGGGAGGGAAGGAAACAAACATTTATTAAACACCTACTATGTGCCAAGTGTTTTTCCGTTGTTGTTCAGTCATGTCCCACCCTGTGGGACCCCATTTGGGATTTTCTTGACCAAGATTCTGGAGGGGTTCACCATTTGACAGGGACTTTAGATACCTTCTTTGATCCTCACAACCTTCCCTTACAGTTAAAGGGATTAAGGGAAACAAAGGTGAAATGGCTTGTCCAGGGTCACACAACTTTTATCTGAGGCTGGTTTGCTGAGGCCCAGAATTCTATCTCCTCTGAGTCCACTCTACCCTCTGATTCTAAGATTGAGCGCTACCATAGAGATCATCTAGTCCAATCCTCTTAATTTTCAGAGGAGGAAACTGAGGCACAGGGAGGTGAAAGAGCTTGTCCAAGGTGAAGAGGTAGTAAAAAGGCAGATCCCCTAATTCCAAATCCAGCCTTCCTTTTCTGTTCCCCCAAACTGTTCTCCTCTCCAAGTTGGACCACTCATTGGTACCCATGCCTTTAAATTAAGAGATCCCCATCTCTGTGATTTCAGTTATGAAAGTGGGGAAGTTATAAGGAGGTCAAGTTTCCCTTCCGATGACACTGATTGGACTATGCCTTCATCTAACCTAGTTACCCTGTCCAATGAGGAAGAAGAAAGAGGCAGTGAGTCTGTCTCAGAAGGGGAATGCATCTGAGCTTGGTATGGTTCAGTTGCGGGTGTCATGGGGCCAGTTGGCAAGCAGGCTGGTGAGACCTACGAACTCTTTAGAATCCAGATGTTCATTATTTATTTATTTAAACATTATTTTGAGGAAGGGTCTATACTTTATTTTAAAAATTTTATTATGATTATTATTTGGTGAAGCAATTGGGGTTAAATGATTTGCCTAGGGTCACACAGCTAGGAAGTGTTAAAGGTCTGAAGCAAAATT
The DNA here is from genome assembly GCF_048593235.1 of Sminthopsis crassicaudata. Lineage (NCBI taxonomy): Eukaryota > Metazoa > Chordata > Mammalia > Dasyuromorphia > Dasyuridae > Sminthopsis > Sminthopsis crassicaudata. The sequence continues at coordinate 18,993,256 of NC_133621.1, read as the reverse complement.
CAAACTCAGCTCCTCATGACTTCAGATCTGATGCGCTATCCACTGCACCACCTAGCTGTCCCAAGGAATTGTGGTTTTTAAACAAAATACATAAGATTGCCAAGGAAATGACTTATATTGAAGTGCCATCATCAACATGGATTTTAAAAGTACCAAATTCCCAGCCTTCTGGCTAGGGTCCCCTCAGACAGTGAGCACAGAGTCCGGCTTAGGTTTTGGAAGTCTTCCTGCGGCTGCATCCTGGCTACGCAGCCATTCCTTTACCCTCCCTGGGCCTCAGTTTCTAGATCTGCAAAATAAGCAAATTGGATTGGAAACATTCTAAAAACGCCTTCACTGACTGAATCCATGGTGATCCCCAAAGAAAATTTTCTCACAAGTGAAGTTAAAAAAACCGGTTTGAAAAAGGACCCAAGAAAACTTGAGCCAATCAACACTCAGACAATGCGGAGAGCTCTGAATCTTACATGAGGGCTGCTTAGGCATTGTGTTATAGGAGGAGGAGGAGGGGGAGGAGGAAGAGAAAGGAGAAAGGAAAAAGAGGAGGAGAGAAGAGAAGGAAAGGAGGAGCAGGAGGAGAAGGAGGAAAGCAGGAAGAGGAGGAGGAAAGGAGGAGATGAGAGGAGGAGGGAAGGAGAAGGAGGAGGAGAAGAGAAATTCTAGAATCCTCTTCTTTGTTCAAAACTTGCTTTGGGTGGCCCCTCCTCCAAGAAGTGGGAAACCTCCCATGATTCCCTGGTTGTTAATGCTCACACCTTCCTAAATGACCTTCCCTTTGCCCATGTACAGGATACCCTCCCCACCTCCCTCCCAGAGAGGAAAACAGGCTACATTGAGGACTCTGAAGACTTCTCTGGACATTTCAAATCCAGACTTGACTCCTTCCTGCCTGTGTGAGGTGGGGGAAGCTAGGTGATGCAGTGGATAGAACACCAGACTTGGAGTTAGGAAGATCTGAATTCAAATCTGGCCCGAGACACTTACTAGCTGTGAGACCCTGGACAAGTCACTTAGCTCCATATGCTTCCGTTCTTCCTGAAGCAAAAAGACCACACCACTCCAGGATCTTTGGCAAGAAACCCCTCACAGAAAAAGTTTATGACATGACTGAGACCGAGCAGCAACAACCACCACCTGTGTGATTCTTTCGGGTGATTCATTTACTTCTATGGGCCCCAGTTTCCCCATCTGTAAAATAAGGGCATTAGACTAGATGGCCTCTAGTCCCTTCCTGATTCTCCCAGTAAAACGAAAGCCCCTTGGAACCCCTGGAAGGCAGGGAATATCGTTGTTATGGGCAGTGTGGCCCCAGGAACTAGCAGCCTGGCACACCGGCCCCTGCACACTTAATAAACGTTTCTTGAAATGTTTTCTGTGGAGAGGGCATTGAGCCAACCTCAGATGGAAGGGAGCCCGTGCCAAAACAGACTCAGAAGTCCAAGAACACACCTCTCCATCCTGAGGAATCTAATCAGCTCTGCAAGCTTTGCTAAGTGACAGCTGGACCAAGACAAAACAAGGAAAGTCTGGACTCTTGAGACATTTTCTGGGGACTCGAGATGATTTCTTTTGAGAGAGAGGTTGTTCGTTTGTTTGTTTGTTTTTACCACCTCTCTGGACAGTTTCTCTTCTTAGCCTCTTTGTAAGCTGGAGGTTAATATTGGGTGCAGTGGGTGGAGTGCTGCGTTTAGAGGCAGAAAGAACTGAGTTCAAATCCTCCTCCGACATTTACTAACTCCAATACTGAGCTTAACAGCCTTCGTTAAATGCCTCAGTTCCCTCTTCCATGAAACAGGAATGAGAATAACAGCCCCTAATTCTCGGGGTTATTGGGACCTAATACTGTAAACCTTAATATGCCACTTGGGTGCTGGCTATTATTTAATTCCTAGACTCTCCATTCTAGGAACTGAGGAAGGAGGAATCCCCCGCCCCTTCCCACCTCTCTTGAATCCTCTTCATCCGCTGGCCCAGCTTCATGGGTAACAAAGAACTTCTGTTCATTTTCAAGTAGGTCCAGGTTTACAAAGTGCTTTTCACCGAGCAAAGCTGAGAAATGTATCATCTCTATTTTGCAGGTGAGGACAGCGAGGCTATGAAGGGTTACATGTATCCTCATGAACATAGAGGACTCCCACCCAGATCCCTTCTCTCCACTAAAACATGTAGCCTCTCATTTGAAGATGTCAAGCTATTCCACCTGTGCAAACACTGATTACAATGTTTCCTTTTTGCTGCTGGATGGAAGATATTATCTGTCAGGTTTTTAAACTCCCTGGCAGTCCCATGTATTAAATGGAAACAATGATTAGGTCCGGGCATCTCTCATTTTCCTAGTGTAATAGCACCCCCTGGTGCTCAGCAGAGCCACGAGCCGCTGCCTTGGACTGGGCGATGGCATCTCTCAGTCTGGGAATGAAGGCCATTTGTAGGTTTCTATATTTCCAGCTTGGGGTCAGCCAGTGCAGCTTCCTTACTTTTGCAGATGGGGAAACTGAGGCCCATGTAGGTTAAATGACTTGCCAAGGTCACAGAGCTGAGGTTAGAATCCGGGTCTTTTTTGAAACCAGAGTAGGGGAGCATGAGAGCGTAGAATCAGAGGTTTCTTTAGCCATTTGGCTCCTTGATAAGGAGTCATTCATGTCTTTCTTGAACATCTCCAGTGGTGGAGGGAGAACATTGGCCTTGGAGTCAAAAGAGTGACCAGCGGGGTAATTCTGGATGACTGACTGAAGCTCGCCGCTTTTCATCTGTAAACTGGAGACAGAATTCTTTTGGGATATTTTTAAAACTTTATTTTTGTTGTTTTATTTATTTTGTTGTTTATTTATTGTTGTTGTTTAGTAAAATGGCAGATAAGGAAATATATAATATATATTATAATATATAATGCTTGTGGAGATAGAGTTGTTCTTCACCTTCTACCTTCCCATAGTTGTTAGAAGGGGTGGGCTTTGTCCACTTTAAAGACCAGTGAAAATGTGTTATATTATGCACATGATATGGCCTACACGATTATTTGAAAAGATGACTTTTTCTCAAGAGGATGCCCTTTGTGTAGGGGGAAAGGTTATGCCTTGACTCCAGGAGACTGAAGTCTGACCACAGAAGGGAGAACACTCTCCCCTCTCTAATGGACTAGTTCCACAGGATTGACAACCTGCACCACTAGAGGGATTGCCATCATGAGCAATTATGGGAAAGCCACTCCACTGCTCTCCTGTGGAGCCTTCAAGAGCCCCAGGGTCCCTTCCTCTTTTTCCTTTGGACAACACAGCCCTCAAGGAGTTTTAGTGACAGTTTTATCTATAGTATTCATTTAATTGTGTTTAGTGTCTGATTCTTGGAATCTCCAGCAGGGCCTGTAAAGAAAGACTGTGCTGGGCCTGTATCCTAAAGAGATTTAAAGGAGGGCAAGGGACCCACATGTGCAAGAATGTTTGGGGCAGCCCTCTTTGTAGTGGCCAGAAACTGGAAACTGAGAGGATGCCCATCAGCTGGGGAATGGCTGAGTAAGTTACAGTACATGAATGTTATGGAATATTATTGTTCTGTAAGAAACAATCAGCAAGATGATTTTAGAGAGGCCTGGAGAGACTTACAGGAACTGATGTTGAGTGAAATGAGCAGAACCAGATCATTATACACGGCAACAAGATTATACGATGATCAATTCTGATGGATGTGGTTCTTTCCAACAATGAGATGAGTCAGAGCAGTTCCAATGGTCTTGTGATGGAGAGAACCATCTGCACCGGGAGAGAGACTGTGGGAACTGAGTGTGGATCCCAACACAGTATTTTTACTTCTTTTGTTGTGGTTTCTTGAATTTTATTTTTTCTCATTTTTTTTCTTTTTGATCTAATTTTTTGTGCAGCAAGATTATTGTATAACAAGGTATGCCTGTATTGGATTTGCATATATATTTACCATGTTTAACATATATTGGATTACTTGTTGTCTAGGGGAGGAGGTTGAGGGAAGGGGGAAGGAAATTGGAACACAAGGTTTTGCAAGGGTCAATGGTGAAAAATTATCCTTGCATATGTTTTGAAAATAAAAAGCTTAAATACATACATACATACATACATATGTATATATATATGAAATAAATCTAATGAGATTATTTAAAAAAAAAAAAAAAAAAGACTGTGCTGGACTCCCTAGACTCCTATCAGTATTTCAAAGCCATTATTCTTTGATCTCTGTTTGCCCTAAATCTGTTGTTTGTTTTTTTTTTTTGAGGTGGGGGTAGGAACATGCTGGGGGAAAAGAACCTCATTACTTGAAGAAACCCTGAGGGCATGGAAGAAGAGGAGAATGACTTGGAGGTATAATTCGGTCACACCCTGGGGTAGGGAAGACTTCTTCAACATTTATTGGCCATCCAATGCTCAAAGGGCAATGATTTCTATTTTTCCTCTGTGGGAGTAGATGGTGAGTATATAGGTGGGAAATCTGGGAGGGTTTTATGGAGGTTGTGGCTCATGAACTGGGTCTTGAAGAAATATTTTGTTATATCTATGGCAGAGGAGATGGTCACTTTTTAAAAAGCAGAGTAATTGTTCCTGGTGTTTGAATTCTCTAATTCCTTGACTCATACCCCCTTGTCTCTTGCCTCCTATTTCTCCAGCTGATGGAGGATTGAGTGCTGGAAAAGAGCAGATTTCTCTATTCACCCATGGTAAAGACTCACTTATTTGGGTGCTTCAGGATTAGGAATCAATAGAAACTGGACAGAGATTGGTCTCCAGGTCATCTTTTAGAGTACTTGGAAAAAGGTCAGCTGAGTAAATGAACAGGAGCTACCAACAGCTACCACCCTCTGCACTAGAAAGAATGAGATCTAGTCTGAGGACTTAGATTCAGATCCAACATTTTTGACCTTGTTTTAACCCTGTAATTGCTCCAGAATTCTATTTTTTCATCTCTTTAGCGAGAGTATAGGACTAGAATTCTTTCAGATTCCTTCTAGCTCTCTGATATTTGTAAGCAAACAATAGATATGCTAAATACTGGGTTTTTGCCATTATTTATTTATATCTTCTCTGATTTCCACTCTATCATTAGGCTCTGGTGGCATCCTAGTCAACTCATAAAAGCTTGGGAAGGCTTGCTTTCTGATATTCACGAAAATTTTCATATTGGATATAATTTTTATTGTATTATAGTCTCAAAAGGAAGCATTTCATATTTCTGCTTTTCTGCTTTTGTCTGTGAGGTTTTATGTCCTGATTCAGTCAATTTCTGTGAAGGTGCCATGTACAGTTGGAAAAAGGGCATACTCCTTTTTATTCCCATTTAATATCCTCCAAAGATCTATCATATCTATATTTCTTAGAATTCTGTTAACCTTTTAATCTTCTTATTTATCTTCTGGTTAGATTCATTTAAGTGTGAGAGGATAAATTGAGGTCTCCCAGAAATTGGTTTTGTTGTTCATTTAACTTTTCCATCAAGAATTTGCATGGCATGCTATTTGGTACATATATGTTTATTATTGACAGTGCTTTATTTTCTATGGTACTTTTTTTTTCCTTTTAAGCAATATGTAGTTTCCCTGATGATCTCTTTTAATTAGGTCTAGTTTTGTTTTTGCTTTGTATGAAATCATAATTACTATATCTGCCTTTAAAAAACAAAAACAAAAACTTCTATTGGGGTAGCTAGGTGGTGCGGTAGATAGAGCACCAGCCCTGAAGTCAGGAGGATCTGAGTTCAAATCAGACCTCAGACATTTAACTGTGTCCTAGCTGTGTGACCCTGGGTAAGTTACTTATTCCCAATTGCCTCAATGCAAAAACGAAAACAAAAACAAAAACTTCCATTGTAGAATAATAAAATTCTGCTCCAGCCCTTTATTTTAACTCTATGTGCATCTGCCTGTTTGAAGTATGGGCTCTTGTAAACAGATGTTAGAGTGTATAAAAACATAGTTAAATGCCCTGGAATAGATGGTATGGGTAAAATTTGTGGACATCGCCGCAAACCACAATCACAACTTAAACCTCAAAACCAAATACCATGACTTTAGGGACCAATGGGAATTTATATATGTCAGCAACAGAGCCCCACTTGCACAGATAGAGACCCTCTGAAGGAACAAAAGGACAAAATTTGTACAGGTTTCAATTTAGGCAGAAGGAGTTGGACATAAGGTACCTTAGGACTGGACAAGTCTGGCTCTGGGACCTAATAGGGTAGAAATAGAGAAGATGGTGTCCTTTGAGCTCTTACAAGGGCTAATAATCAGAAAAGCTCTTCTTCAGGTTAGCTGTTTTTTGTCACCATGCTTAATAAATAGGACTGTTGTAGCAGTGGGGAAGGTAATAGTGGTGTGTGTTGTATGTGTGTGTGTGTGTGTGTGTGTGTGTGTGTGTGTGTGTGTGTAGGGAATTTGGGCCTGCAATCCAAAAAGGGCCAGAGGCAAGATGGAAGAATTGCAAATAAAATGGAGTTATTTTAGCTTTGTACCCCCAGTGGCAATACCTTGACCTAGGCCACTAGGATCTCTTCCATCTTCTCTCTTTTCATGAAACACTCAGTCCAAAGCAGAGCAAGCACAATCTTTGGGCTGCTCTGAGCTGGAATTCTAAGGCTACACTGAAGAGATCCACCTCCCCAGCACCCCTTCTTGTAGCTTTGGAGGATGCTCCTCTGGAGGGCGAGTCTGTAAGCCAAGAGCTGGTGCTCTGGAGGGGACAACCTCCCACTCATGCCTTCTTTCCTTTTGAACAGAGCCTTGTGACATCTTAAAAGTCAACTGGTGTGTTCCTCAATCTGGGCACCAGAGCAACGGGCCATCAGCTACCAAAGTCTGTGACAGACAGAGAATGGCCAAGAAGGAGGGAGTCACCAGGGAGGAGAGAAGATGAGACGGGAAGAGCTCCTTTGGCCCAGCCAGGCTGCACTGGAGAGAGGTGGAATGTAAAATGATTCCTGAGCAGACCCGTAAAGTCCCGATGGGGCTGGAATACTACAAGTGATTGGAAGGAATCAATGATTCTTTCTTGTTAACATTCCCTTTCTGTGTGAGATTATTCCAAAATGGAATCCTGTTGGTACTAGAATTGTTCCACAGGGACCTGAGGGATAGAGGGGTGGAACTGGAGTATTGGGATGGTCAGACAGATTCCCCCAGAGAAATCATTTCAGGGCAAACCTGGGGACTCAGGGATTCTGGAAGGCCAGAGATAGCCTCTGCCTTTTGGCCCCTGGCTAGTCACAGCCAGATAGATATTCATTAAAGTGTCCCTCAGCCCCTGGGTAGCTTTTCCCAAACTAGCTCTATTGTAGCCTTTTAAAATCATTAACTTTTCTCAGTGGGCAATTCTGACCTCCAGAAGGCTTATCTCTTCTGTGAAGAAGAGATAAGAACCAGCAGAAAGACAAAGGGTGGAGGGGGTGGGGGGGAATGCCAGAAACTGGAGGAATTTACCCTCTAAGGAAACAGTCAACAAGCATTTATCAAGCATTTATTATGCACCAAATTCTATGAAGTCAGGACTTTTGTTCATAAATAAAGCTTTGGTAGACAAGTAAAATTTGTTGCAAACTGGGACTGCCATTGTGTATATTGACCTAAGGGCCATATTTAGAAAGTCTGTCATTTCATTCATTTAACTCCCCAGCATCCTCTCCACCACTGGCAGTGATAGTGATGGCTGGAATAGAGTTGTTCAGTTTTGTGCTAATCTTTGTGACTTTTAGGGACTAGATCCTTTTGTTCTCCACTATCTCGGAAAAGTTCATATTTATTGCTTCCAAGACAGTCTCTAGCCCTCCCCTCCTCCGCCATTCCCTTACTTTTGCCATCTATCTCTTTCAACATCAGGATCTCTTCCAATGAGTCCAGGCTTCTCATCGTGTGGCCAAAATACTTGAGCTTCAGCTCCAGTATTTGACCTTCCACTAAATAGTCCGAATTGATTTCTTTAAGAATTGACTAATTGAATTTCCTTATTTCTTCATGTCCCCTTGGGGTTTTCTTGGCAGAAATCCTGGACTGGTTTGCCATTTCCTTTTCCAAATTATTTTCCAGTTGAAGAAACTGAGGCAAACACATTTTGGCCAGAGTCCCGCAGCCTAGTTAGTGTCTGAAGCTGAATTTGAATTTAGGAAGATGAATCTTCTTGATTTCAGGCCCAGTTCTCCACCATGAAAAGAGCTGCCAAAGGACATGTGAGATAATACAGTGGAAAGAGCACTGGGCTTGGACTCCGGAAAACTCACCTTCCTAAATTCACAGCTGGCCTCAGACTTTTATTAACTTGATGACACAGGGCAAGCCCATGCTTGTCTCAGTTTCCTCATGTGTAAAATGGGCTGGAGAAGGACATGGCAAGCCACTCCATATCTCTGCCAAGAAAACTCCAAATGGGATCATGGAGAGTCGGGCACAACTAAAACAAGACTGAATAATGACGACACTCAGAGACCCTGTCTCCCAATTCAATATTTCTTCCACAGCCTGTCAAGTCTTGTGGTAATCTTTTGGTTGGAAAAAAAAAAAAAAAAAGGACTTTGGAAATATCTTTTTTTTTTTTTAAATTAATTTTATAATTATACATTTTTTGACAGTATATATGCATGAGTAATTTTTTAATAACATTATCCCTTGTATTCATTTTTCCAGATTTTCCCCTCCCTCCCTCTACTCCCTCCCCAGATGACAGGCAATCCCATACATGTTACATGTGTTACAGTATAACCTAGATATAATATATGTGTGTAAATACCATTTTCTTGTTGCACATTAAGTATTAGCTTCCGAAGGTATAAGTAACCTGGGTAGCTAGACAGTAGTGCTAACAATTTACATTCACTTCCCAGCGTTCCTTCTCTGGGTGTAGTTGTTTCTGTCCATCATTGATCAGCTGGAAGTGAGTTGGATCTTCTTTATGTTGAAGATATCCACTATTTTGGATCTTGCTGTTAAGACCCTTTTTTGGGGGGCACCTGAGGAAGTAGAGGGGACCACGTGTGCCTGTGTGTGGAGTGAAGCTTCCTGATCCCCATGAAATTGAGCCAAGTGACATTTACAAAAAATGAAATGGGGGTGACAAAAGGGTTCCCCATGGGAATTTGAATAAGATTTTGAAACATGGTGGATCCATATGTGGGGGCAGTGTTAGCAAAAGACTGATCCCCCAAATCCTTTCCTCTTAATGAAATGGAAAACTTGGAAGGCGAAGTTGAGGGAGGGAAATGGCACATTCCCACTGTATTTGCCTTGTAATCCTAGAGTTTCTTAGGTAAACACAGAGCTCTCAGCCTAATCTATTCAAAACAAGCTGCTTGAGAAACTTGAGGAAAGATCCTTCTCCAGGATGTTTTTCTAGTGAAGGTACTTGGAGCTGGGGGCTCCGGGCTAAGATCAAAACCACCGGCTCTTTGGCGGATGAGAGGAGGCTGGTCAGCTCAGGCCTGAGTTTTCTGTGAAAACAGCTGCGGGGAGGGCCCAGGGGCCAGAGAACAAGGGACGACCCAAAGTCCTCCATTTGTTTTGGAAACGTCACCAAGATGGGCCCAGTGAATCTCTTCTTGAGGCCATCAGGGTAAAAATAACAGGCTCTGATCGAGGTGGGGGCTCAGAGGCCATCCAGTCAAACCCACTCATTTCTCATCTTACACATAAAGTGGCTGAGGCCAGGACAAGGAGAGTCACCTGCTCAACATCTGCCAGGAAGTTGCAGCATCCCGATTAAAATCTTGGTCCTTGGACTCCAAATTCATTGCTCTAACACTTTATTTTTGTTTTTTAAATATTTTACTTTTTGAACATCATTATTATTTCTCGGTGCCTCTCTCCATCTCTTTAAAACGTCTCTTATAACAAATAAATACAACACATTGATTATGGATGAAAAGGCATGCCTTACTCTGAACCTGTCGTCCACCACCTTTTTTACCCAGAGCTAGGGTTCAACCTATCTTCTGATGTTACATCATATCTACTAATTCAAAGAGGGGACTTTTGGATCTCTGTCATCTCCAGCCTGCCCTGTCTGTCCAGCCTGCCCCAATTCCCACCCATCAAACTTCTCTTTCTCCCAGCCAAGGATTTGACTTTTTGAGGTTATATTCTTTTTCCCCCCCCTGAGGCAATTGGGGTTAAGTGACTTACCCAGTTAGAAAGAGTTAAGTATCTGATTTGAACTCAGTCCTCCTGACTTCATGGAGGTGCACTACCCACCGCACCACCTGGCTGCCCCTGAGGTTATATTCTTTAAGCACTTTAAAAGCTTTCAAAATACTTTCTCTCCCTCTGTCATCTGACATTTTTATTTCTTTTCCTCCTTTTGGTTCTGATGCTCTTCCCATGAAATGTTGGGCGGTTTGCTCATGGGAAAGGATGGCATCCATATTAAAATGTCACGTTCCATAAGAGAGGGTGAGATTCCATTTAACCAACATTTATAATTAAAGCACTGTTGAGACTCTGCAGGTTTCAAGGGGATACAATAGACAGAGCACCGGGCCTGAAGTCAGGGACACCTGAGTTTAGGTTCTGACTCAGACACTACTATCTATGTGACTTTATCACACTTGATCTCCTTTTGAGACTGAAGCCTCAGTTTCTTCATCTGTAAAGTGGGGCTCTTGATAGCACTTATATATGAGGATCAAATGAAATGTTTGTAAAGCACTTCACAAGCCCAGTACTATATTAATATAAATATCATTATTAGTTATTATCACTATTGACATAGTAATTATCATATTATTTATTATATAAATAGGTTATTCATTGAAATTTATATATTATATTTATATGAACATAAATATTATATAAATATATTAAATAATTAACATAATACATTAATCCCAACATCAATATTATCATTAATAATTACAGTGATGAAACCAGACCCAGTCTCTACTCTCAGGTAGCTAACGATATACTGGGGAATAAACACACAGAGTCATTTGCTATTCTCTGGCACAAATACATGCAAAGGAAAAGTCCAAAGTACTATGAGATAAAGATGAGTGTGCAGGAGTTTTTTTAGTTGCCTGCTGTATACAAGTTACTGGGCCCTTAGGTTTTAGGCTACAAAGACCCAACAATTCCCCTGTCCTTATCTGCACTTGGCAGGTGCTGTTGGAGTTTAGGGATTTCAGAGCAGGAGATAATTTGTTTGGAGAGGCTGCTGCCTATAACTCCAGGAGTCGCCTCTTCCTGGGAAGTCTCTAAGGAAAAGCTAGAAGACAAGTCAGAAAAACTGAGGCAGAAGTTCTTTTGCAGATGGGGTTGGTTTAGACAGCCACAATTTTATTAGTCGGCCTTCCAGTTCTAAAATTGGCATGAGTCCCTTCCAGCCTCAGGTCTATTATGTGAAGGGGAGACAGGACTCAGCAGCTACTGCCGCCATGTTGTTTGGAGAGTATGGAATAAGGTAGATGCTGGGAGCGTCTCTGAGCCGAGGGGCAAACCAGCCAAATCTGAGCCTAGTTCTCCTCAGTTCTAGCTTTCTTTCCCCATATGGCCAAACTCCCAGCTCCCTTGAGTGGGCCCCAACTTGCGATCCCTTCTTTTCTTGGAAAAGATGGCTACTCTTTTTGGGCTCAGATTTGAATTGAATCATAAGTTTCTGACACAAGATGAGGAAAGCGATCTGGAAAGACCCACAGCCACAGCCACTTGGTGTCCCAAGTGGGGCTTGGGACTTCATAATCATATCTCACCTGGAACCCAGTTAGCTTCAGAATCCAGAGCTGAGTGTGGGTGGGCGGTGAATAAGCCAGGAGTGTGAGCAGTGTCTGATAAACTCTAGAAACATGAGTTGTGGCTGCTGTTATCAGTAGCCTCCTCCACAGAGGCTTGGGCAGCTCTTCTGGTCATCTGATAGCATTTCCTGAGCCCACCACTCCTTATGGCCCCGAACGACCCCTATTGTGAGAGACTGAATTGCTGGTATGTTTCACAGGGTCTTTGGCGTAGACCTCTACTGTAGAGCTGGGGTGTAGAGCTAGTCTTATCTCTCCGTTTTATAGAACAGAGGATTATTCCATATGGTAGGCCTTTTTGGACTACAGGGGTGTGGTGGCCTTGAAAGGTTCCTTCTTCTACTACATCTCCTCATCACTGGAATATTGTAAGGAGTAGTGATGTGATTCTGATTAGGAGAAGGAGGGTATAGTGAAAGTGAAATCATATGGTTAATCCAGAAGTGAGAAGGAGCTCTGAGAGGGCTCCTGTGAGTGGTCATAGGCTAGGGTTTACTATATGGTAGGCATGAGTTTGGTGGGTCATTAAGATAGCATCATGAAGTTAGGTGATGTTAAGCTGAGGCACAGAGCCATTAAGTTATTTGCTCAAGATCATGTAAATAGGAAGTGGCAAAGCAGGATTTGAATTCGTGTCCACTGCTAAAACAGTTATGGATGAACTTATTCTTTCTTGAGGGAAAGGCCAATGATACAATAAGACATTTTAAAATTTAGGGCAACCCCAAAATGTTTGTGGCAGCTCTTTTCGTAGTGGCTATAAACTGGAAGATGAATGGATGTCCATCAGTTGGAGAATGGTTGGGTAAATTATGGTATATGAAGGTTATGGAATATTATTGCTCTGTAAGAAATGACCAACAGGAGGAATACAGAGAGGCCTGGAGAGACTGACAGGAACTGATGCTGAGTGAAACGAGCAGAACCAGAAGATCACTGTACACTTCAACAACAATACTGTATGAGGATGTATTCTGATGGAAGTGGAAATCTTCAACATAAAGAAGATCCAACTCACTTCCAGTTGATCAATGATGGACGGAAACAACTACACCCAGAGAAGGAACTCTGGGAAGTGAATGTAAATTGTTAGCACTAATATCTGTCTGCCCAGGTTACATGTACCTTCGGAATCTAATGCTTATTGTGCAACAAGAAAATTGGATTTACACACATATATTGTATCTAGGTTATGCTGTAACACATTTAATATGTATGGGATTGCCGGTCATCTAGGGGAGGGAGTAGAGGGAGGGGGGATAATTTGGAAAAATGAATACAAGGGATAATATTATAAAAAATTACTCATGCATATATACTGTCAAAAAATTATAAATAAAATTAAAAAAAATTTAGGGCAAACCAAGTAGGAGTGGGCCAGTGGTTCTTGGGATGGTGTTAACTTTCCCCATTGGCCTTTGTGGGGTATTTACTCACCCATGTGCCCTGGAGGAGCATTTTCCTCCCCAAACTCCTGCAGAATTTCTTGTTTGGGGAAACATCCTTTTTCTCTTATCTGTGTTCTTTATAGTTTGTTCATTTGTTTTTTTTTTTTTTTTTTAACAAGTTCACTGAAAGTCACCTCTCCAGCATATGCAGTGGCACACGGGCACGAAGGTCAGAGATCGGTGGGACGGTGAGAAACACTGGGTACAGTGGAAGCAAAGGAGACTGGGCTCTCAGCTCATCCTCACCGCCAGACCCATCTGATCTGGAGCAGGTCAATTTGCTTAGCCATGTCTCAAGTTTTCATTTGTACAATAGGAGATTTGACTAGATGACCTCATCTTTTCAGTTTTAAATTTGGAATTCTGTAGAGGAATAACATGTCTTTTTCAAAATCCTTTGCATAAATTAACTTACTTGATCCTTGCCATTCTAGAAGATTGGTGCTGCTATTATCTCTGAAGCAGCTGGTGAGAGTCTGAGGCAGGAAGACCTGGGTGGTACCTCATGAAAGGAAAGGATAATGATAAATGTTGGAGAAGATGTGGGAAAATTAGGACACTACTACATGGTTGATGGAGTTGTGAACTGATCCAACCATTCTGGAGAGCAATCTGGAACCACGTCCAAAGGGCTCTCAAACTGTGCATAACTTTTGATCCAGCAGTGTTTCTACTGGGCCTGCATCCCAAAGAGATCTTAAGTATAAAGGGAAAAGAACCCATATGTGCAAAAATGATTGTGGCAGCCTGTAGAGGACCACAGATATTGGGGAACTCTGGAGAAGTATACCTGAATCAAGGATATTTACAACAGGATAGTTACTCAGTGCGACTGATGAGATGATGGTTCTCTAGCTCACACATACATAGTGTGCTGTAATGATGTAATCATGTATTTAAGGGCTGAGAGGACTGGAAATAAGACATTCCACCTTTAACCATCCTTCTGGTGGCTCTCCTACCTCCTGCACTTCTCCACTAAGATCAAGGCTGGTCCCAAGATCCTCCAGAGAGCCAGTCCTGACATGACAGCAGCCCTTTTTGTAGTGGGAAGGAATTGGAAGCTGAGTGGATGCCCATCAATTGGAGAATGACTAGAACTGATGCCAAGTGAAATGAGCAGAACCAGGAGATCATTTTACACGGAAACAAGATTATATGATGGTCCATTCTGATGGACGTGGCTCTTTCAAAAAATGAGGTGACTCAGGCCAATTCCAATGATCTTATGATCAAAAGAGCCATCTACATCCAGAGAGAGGACTATGGAGAATGGATGTGGAGCAAAGGATACTTTTTTTTTCTTCTGTTTTTTTTTTTGTTTGTTTTGTTTTGTTTTTTGTGTTTTCTCTCGTGGTTTTTCCCTTTTGTTCTGATTTTTCTCTCCCAACATGACTCATATGGAAATATGTAAAAAATGAATGTAACCTACAAAAAATTAAATTAAAAAACTAATGTGGCACGGAGAAGGAATCCCTCAGTCCGTGCTCCTTGAAGTTGGGGACTTGTCCTTTCATTTTGTATTTGCATCCCTGGTGCCTTGTGTAATGGGGGCAATGATGTGGAAAAAATGTTTCACATAGAACTTTTCCCCAGCTTGCAGATGAGGAGGTTCATTGAAGTTAATGGTTCTTATACTCCTCCTTTTTCTTTGTCTCAACTCCAAATCCAATGTTCTGAAGTGGTCTTCTATATTAACTGTCCCTCCCCCCCCAACTCTCCACTGACATGGACTCTTGCCAAAGACACAAGGGACTTAGAAAGACGTGCCCATTTATCCAGGCTCATGTCAAATATTCGATATTGTTGAAACTCTGAGAACATGGGACTGTGCTCATATGTGCAATAGAAGAAAAGGTCAAAAGACTTGATACTACATTCACTGGGCATCTAACAAGAAAGTGGGAGAGAGCAGTCAGCTGTCAGCTGAAACAAGGACATCTTCTGGTTTTCTAATTCAATTTTCAGTCTCATGTTTCTTCATACTCGTATCTTCACACTCATATTTTCAGATATTACGTGATTCTGTCTCTGTTTCAGCTTCTCTCTCTCCATCTCTCTGCCTCTGCCTGTCTATCTCTCTACCTCTGTCTCTCCCTTTGTAACTCTCTCTTTCCATCTATCTCCCTGTCTGTCTGTTGATCTGTTTCTCTGTCTCCATCTCTCTGCCTTGTTCTCTTTTTCTTTCATTCTGTCTTTATCTTTAAACTTTCTAATCCATTTCCTCCCCATTATCAAGTTCCTTCAGCTCCCTTAAATGGAGAAATCTAATATTAAATTGATGATGAAGACTAATTGAAAAGGGGGCATTCACTGCTGACACTGTTTTATACAATTGTCTACATTTCTTTCCAAAGACTTGCCCCTTGGCTGATAGGAAATTTTCTATTATAAATGCATTATCTATCAATCAATAAGAATAATTCAAATTCAATAAACACAATGTTTAAAATGATCCCTGAGAAGAGTCCCCTTGTTTCTGCTTTTAAGACCACCAGAGGTCGCCCTATCACTCCATCCAATTAATGGAAGGCCTTTTCCCTCCCATCTAAAAGCAGGGAAAACTTACTGTAAACAGTTCTTTACACTGGCAGGTCCAAGTCTGAAAGGGGTCAGTAAAGCCCTTACAAGGGGGCACCTGGCCTACTTCTAGTTCCATGACTTGTTCATTCTTTAATCAAGTCGCTTAAGCCAAGGGCCGAACCTGCAAACTTACTCATGGGCTGAGAGCGGCAAAAGCTCCGGATCTAATTGTCTCTGTAAACTCCCCAAACATTTCTGATCAACTAGTAATTAGATATTCATATTATTTATTAATATAGTCAATTACCAATTAATATAACAACTATTTATTAGTAATGATATTTAGAATTTACATAGCACTTTATATTTTAAAAATTGGTGCTAGGTGGCGCTGCAGTGGATAGAGCTCTGTAGGCCAGAGTCAGGAAACCACATCTTTCTGAGTTCTGGCCTGGGTGATCCTGGTTTGCCTCAGTTTCCTCATCTGTAAAATGAGCCGGAGAAGAAAATGGTAAGCCATTCCAATATCTCTGCCAAGAGAATCCTAAATTGGGGTCATGAAAAGTGGGACATGACTGAAACAACTGAAGTCCCACATTAAGGTTTACAAAGAGCTTCAAAAATATTATCTCATTCTATCCTCATTATTATTGGGGATTCAAATTATAAGAAGTCTTCGAATCAGAGAATGGATTAGAATATTTAAATATTTAATTTTAATTTTAGAATATTTAAATTTTAAATTAAATTTTTATTTTTAAAGTTTCATTGAACCTTGTCTTTACATCACTTACATTTTCTGATAAACTCCTTCTACTATTCTTTCCCGGAAAGCCATTGTTTCAATAAAGAAAAAAGAGAAAGAAATAGTGTAGCCAAGTAATCAGCACAACAACCTAGACTGAGGTTATTTTGCAGGGATCCATGAAATATAATATTCTTATTATATGCCTTCCTTAGAACAAGTTTCCATTGCATTTTGTTATTTCATAATTATCATTTCCATTGTCATAATCATTTTGAAAAATTTCCAGGTTGTTCTTATTTCACTTTGCATTGATTTTAATAAGTTTTCCCATGTTTCTCTCTACTCTTCAAATTGTTTCTTATGTGGTGGTGACATTCCAACACATTTAGATACTATAATATGTCTAGCCATTCTTCAATTGATAGGAGTGTACTTGGCTTTCAGGTCTTTGCTGTCATAAAATAATGCTGCTTTCAATATTTTGGTATAAATGAGACATATATATATATATATTTATTTATTATTGAGCTCCTTGGGCATATACCTAGCAGTGAGATCTCTGAGTCAGAGGGTACAACATTTTGGTCACTTTCTTAGCATAATATCAAAGTGCTTTCCACAGTGGTTGGACCAATTTACAATTCCAAAATCAACACGTTAATGTTATTCTTATTTATTTTCCAGGTATTCAATGGAACCTCATCTAAATTAAATAACTTCAGGTTTATTTTGATTTGAATTTTTTTTATTATTTGTGAATTGGAGTGACTCGTGTGGCGGTGAACAGTTGCTAGTTCTTTGGAGAGCTCTTCATAGCTTTTGATTATTTATTCTTTGAGGAACGGCTTTTGATCTAATATATTTGTTTTAGTCCTTTACATATCTTGGATATCAGTCTCTTAGCAGAGCTGAGGCAAAGACTGACCACTTCCCTTTGTATCCTAATGGCACTGTTTGTACAAATTGCATGTGATGAAAATTACCTATTTTATCTCTTACAATCACCTCTTGTCATTGTTTGGTTAGAAATTTTTCCCCTTGTCACAGTTGTGAAGGGTATCTGATGTGGTTTTCCTGTGATTTTTTTTTTTAATGTGGGGTCCTTCTCATTCAGGCTGTATCTACTTGGAGCTGATTATAGCTTATGGTGTAAATCATTGCTCTAACTCTAATTTTTGCCAAACTGCTTTTCATTTTCCCCAGCAATTCTTTTTGAATAGAGTTCCTGTCCCAAATAACTACTGTTCTCTAGTTCATTAAACACTCAATTACTTTGTTCAATTATTTCTGATTCTTCCTGATGTAATCTATTCTGCTGATATAGTTTTCCACTTTTTAGGTAGTCCTGAATCATTTTCATGATTTTGTTGTACAATAGAATTTGACATCTGGAAATGCTGTTATCGTCATTCCTAATTTTTCATTATTTTTCTTGAGATTCTAGTTCTTTTGCTCCTCCAAATAAATATTATTCTTAGTTTACCTAGCTCCTTAGATTACCTAGAAATTACTCCCTTTGTACTTTGCTCTAGCACCAAATCTGCAAATTAATTTCGGGTAGTATCATCTCAATTTTTATTAGTGAGGCTCAGCAACGAACAGTCTCTTCCCCATAACGATCTTCTCCCTTTTGCCTCTCTTCATGTTTTTGATCTCTTTCTTTCCTTTCTGAAACTATATAAAGTAGCAGAAGGGAAAGATGACATCTTTGCTTTACTTGTGAATTTAATCGGAAAATTTCTACAGTTTCCCCATTATATATAATGCTAGCTTTAGTTTCTCAATATATGTCTTGGATATAAATATAGTCCCTTTATACTTAGACTTTGTAGATCTTTTTTTTTCCCATTCTTTTTTAGCATTAAGATATTGCAAAAGGCTCTTTTTGGATCTCTCTTGATATAATAGTAGTTTTGAATATTTTTTCTTTTAAAAATGATTACATTAATTATTCTTTTAATGTTGAATTGTCCACATGTCTTTGATATAAATTGAACTTGATAATAGTGAATAATTGTGTGTGGATATATTGTGGCAGTTTTTTTCCCCAGAATTTTATTTAAAAATTTTATATTAATGTTCATGACTATTGATGAAAAGTTAGCTGTCTTTGATTTTTTTCTTCCATGGGTTAGGTATTAGGATTTGGTTAGGTAATAGAGAAAACCAGAGGGATTATACAACTTGCCCTGCCCTTTTGTTTTAATTTTTTTTCTATTGGACCTTATCACCTTCTAAAAGTTGAGTTGGTACAAGAAAATGGTCTTGGATGTGGGAAGAGAGACCCCAGAATTCTTTGATCCTTAGGATAGTACAGTACCTCAAAAGGCAGGTGATTAACTAATTGGAAGGTGGGAAGCTTCCATCCTTCCTAAGGTAGCCAGGAGTTGGGCTTACTTCCAACACAATCACACAATTCATTGTCACATTCTATTGTACAAGTAACCAACTTCTCTCCTTATGAGTTAGGCATTGATTCCTCAGGGTATTCCATTGCTACTCTTCAGGTGCCATTGTGAAAATTCAATCCCTCTCCTTTTCTCCCCCTCCCCATCACTCAATGGCTACTTTAGGTGATATGGAAGGCCCCCTTGGCCTGTGAGGAAGGCCTCCCCATTTCCCTTTGGCATGGGACATTCATTCACAGATGTATTGTGACAAATCACAAATTTTAGGGAATCTAATCTGTCAAATCCACCCCTCTTCTCTCCAGGACTGTCACAGTGGCCTCTTGCTTGATCTCTTTGGCTAGTCTCTGTCCACTCCAATCTAGCCTCCATTCACTCCAAACCAGCCTCCACTAAGCTGCCAAAATGATTTTTCCTAAAGCTCAAATCTTACTGTCATAGATCCCAGCAGCTCCTTATTGACTCTAGAGTCAGATACTATTGAATCTTTATTTCATCCTTTTGAAGTTTCTTTTTTTTTTTTTTTACAAGTCTTATAATGTACTTAATTATTAGAATTGTAGTTTTAAAAAGTAAACATATTGGTGATGGTAGGTGTTTTTTTCAATTATTACTAAAAGAAATTTGAAAGAATTTAAGAGAGCTT